>NC_083768.1:14468885-15068885 GCF_963514075.1 Conger conger
ACCTGGATCACAGTAGACAGTAGACGGCAGAACAGCACTTTTGGGATGGTACAGAAAAAAGGCAAGATGACGTAACGTAGACGTTATACGGAGAGGGAAATAATACTTCACCGTTGCACTCCCGTGCACTCACCTTCGCCATCTCCGAGGGCCTAGACTGATTCGCAAACACGGATGAGTCACGTTTTTCAAATGAAGACCACACCTTACAAGCTCTCAAGTGTAACTGTCCCCCCTCCCCGATGCCCCCGTTTGGCCTGGGAGAGGATGATACGCTGCAGGCATATTTTCTGTAGTTTGTCAGGAGACATTTACATTTACATTTACATTTTAGTCATTTGGCAGAGCTTTTAATCCAAAGCGACTTACAAGTGCATAGGTTCTACCATAAGTCAGAGCATCACATCCAGAAACTAGCAAAATACACAGGAAGTGCTGTTCTAAACATAGTTGTCATCAGAAGTGTTTTTTTTTGGGGGGGGGGGGGGGGTTAGACAAGGATAGGGATATCAGAAAGGAGGGGCAGGGGAAATCAGGAGGGAGGACTAAGGTAGAGCTTGAAAAGGTGGGTTTTGAGTCTGTGTCGAAATAGGGGGAGTGATTCTGCTGTTCTGACAGTGGTAGGCAAGTCATTCCACCACTGAGGAACCAGAACGGAAAACAGGCGTGAACGTGCAGCTCGACCGCCAGGTGCACGTAGAGAGGGAACCGTAAGGCGACCAGAGCTGGCAGACCGGAGTGGTCTAGCTGGGGAGTAGGGAGTGATCAGGGATTGTATGTAAGGTGGGGCAGTCCCCTTAGCAGCCTGAAATGCCAACACTAGGGCCTTGAAACGGATGCGTGCGGCAATGGGAAGCCAGTGGAGGCCAATGAGAAGCGGGGTGACATGAGCCGACCTAGGCTGACTGGTGATCAGGCGGGCTGCAGTATTCTGGACCAGCTGGAGGGGCTTGATGGCACACGCTGGGAGACCGGCTAGGAGGGAGTTGCAGTAATCCAGGCGGGAAATGACGAGCGCCTGGACTAGGAGCTGGGTGGCTTTCTCAGTCAGGAGATGACGGATACGGCGTATATTATACAGAAAGAACCTGCAGTGGAGGATACTTGTGGAGCCAGGGTGAGGCAGTTATCAAGAGTCACCCCAAGATTCTTTGCCGTACGGGAGGAGGAAACTACAAAGACCTCAACAGTCAATGAGAGGTCGATTGACGGAGAGGACTTAGCAGGGATGTAGAGAAGCTCAGTTTTGGCAAGGTTGAGCTTCAGGTGATGGGAAGTCATCCACGCAGAGATATCAGCCAAGCAGGCAGAGATCCGTGTGGTGATTTGGGTGTTGGGGGGGAAGGAAATGAAGAGTTGGGTGTCATCAGCGTAGGAATGATAAGAAAAGCCGTGGGAAGAGATAACAGAACCAAGAGACATGGTGTATAGCGAGAAGAGGAGAGGCCCAAGAACCGAGCCCTGCGGGACTCCAGTTCGTAGGGGTTGAGGATTCGGAGACTGCGCCCCTCCAAATCACCTGGTAGGAGCGACCAGAGAGGTAGGAGGAAAACCAAGCGAGTGCAGAACCTGTGACACCCATCCCAGACAGCGATGAGAGCAGAATCTCATGGTTGACTGTATCGAAGGCGGCTGACAGGTCGAGGAAGATGAGGACAGAGGAGAGGGATTTTGCTTTAGCAGAGTGGAGTGCCTCAGTGACCGCGAGCAGGGCGGTTTCAGTGGAGTGGCCACTCTTGAAGCCAGACTGGTTGGGGTCATGGAGATTGTTCTGGAGAAGATGAGTGGACAGTTGGGAGCAGACCGCCCGTTCCAGAGAAAAGTGAATACACGTGAGGTAGCAGAGTGGAAAATCACTGACTCAGCTGCAGCCTCTTTTCCTAATGAGCAGGGAATGGGATTTAAGGCGCGGTTGAGGCTGCAGCCAGTCTCAGTTGGTGCCATTCCTGAGCGTGTGAGAGTGTGGAAGGCAGGGAGAGGAAGGACCTGCAACGCCCAGCCATACTGAACACCTGAGGAAGACCCCACCTTCACGGACGGCAACACCGAAGACCTGGAAACGGACGCCGGTCACGTGAGCCAGATCAATTACCTCCCTATTCACCCCCTGTCTTTGTGTTTCCCGCCAGCCCTGACGCGGCCGAAGAGGAGAGGAGGGAGGAAGCCCTGGAAAATACCCCGGTCTGGGAAGAATCTTAGTTTATTTTTTGCCTAAACGGCCCCTTTGATTTCTCCAGTTTTCCCCTACCCTTGCCCTGAGGGGGGGCGCTATCCCCGATACCCCGGAAAAAAAAACACAGAAAAAAGTATTTTTTCTGACATCTGCTATCTCCTGTGTTGGTTCCTAGCTGTGCCCACTCTCTGCACCCCAGGATTCACCCCGAGGCACCACATATGGTGGAGAATGCGGGCATACTGATGCCACGCTGTGGAAGCTGATCTGGGCCGAAGAACCAACACGGGTGAGAACGGAGAGTGAATGGAAGCCACACCCCCAGGGGAAGAGCGAAGAAGGAGACGATTGGCTGCCCCTACCCTTGCTGAGATGCAAGAAGCGGAAGCAGAGGAGGGCTCCCGAGGGATGATGGAAGCGGCCATCACGGAGCTGGCGAGGTCCCAGCGGGCCCTGCAGGAAGCGGTGGTCGAACTCTGCCGCCTATCCCCCCGTGACGGATCGAGACGAACCCCCCGAGAGGCGTTGACAAAGATGACAGCTGATGATGACGTTGAGGCGTACCTCCAGGTGTTTGAGCGCGCCGCTCAACGTGAAGAATGGCCGCCGGCAGCCTGGGCAGCCATACTAGCCCCCTTCTTGGCGGGAGAGGCCCAACAGGCCTATCGAGATATGGACATGGCTGACGCCACCGACTACCTCAAGTTGAGGAGAGCCATCCTAGCCCAATATGGGTTCAGCCTACCTGCCCGAGCCCAGCGATACCACGAATGGGCCTATGACGCCTCCCAGCCTGCCCGGTCCCAAATCGCCGCCCTGACCCGCCTGACCAAGAGCTGGCTGGCCGAGGGAGAGGGGCCACCCCTGTTAGAGAGGGTGGTGTTGGACAGATGCACCCGCGCTCTACCCCGGGAAGCCAAACGGGATATAGCCCAGGTGGGACCCACCTCCGTAGAACTGCTAGTGGGCCTCCTCGAAAACCATCAGGTCACTCAGAAGATGCTCCAACCTGAACGCACCAAAACCCCGCGCCGCCCAGTTAGGTGCCCAGCACAGGTGAAGCGCCCACCAGCCCGCCCTGACCAAAATCGGCGGGGCAGACCTGACGCAGGGAGACCACGGCCGGAGTGGAGATGCTATAACTGTGGAGAGGAGGGGCATCTAGCCAGGAACTGCCCCGGGAGGGAGGTGTCCAGGCCCACCGCCAGGGGTCCGAGCAGCCCAGCGCACCCCTGCCTGTACCTGACCACCTGCTGGGCGCACCAGAGTACGGAGGCCCCCAGGTTCCCGATACGAGTAGGGGGACAGGACACTGTAGCAGTGCTGGATTCGGGCAGCGCCATCACCTTGGTCAGACCAGAGTTTGCGGGAGAAAAGAGGGGTGAAGAGGTGGCCGTGGCGTGTATCCATGGGGACACCAGAGAATACCCCACGGTGTGGGTCAACCTAATCACACCACGGGGGATGCACGCGGTAAGAGCGGGGGTTGTGCCAAATTTACCCGTACCGGTACTAATGGGAAGAGACTGCCCTTTGTTCCAGACTTATTGGGAGGAGGGGCCCCGGCCTCTGAGGGAGACGAGGCCACGACGGCCCCGCCGGGCTGGCCGCCAGAACCCCCTACCAGTCTGGGCCGCGACGTCTGGGGACAGTGAAGGAGAGGCCCTGCCACCTGAGAGGAAACGCCAACCCAGCACCCCGGCCACCAGTGGAACCATCACCGCGTCCGAGAAAGAGCTTGGGGAGGCCCTGCCCCCGGAGAGAGATGTCCGTCTAGCCTTCTCGGAGGGCCCCCAAGAGGTGAGCGAGGAGGCCGAAGCACCCACCCGGTTTGGCACTGCCCAACTACATGAGCCAAAGTTCGCTCAGGCCTGGAGAGATGCCCGGGACATTAACGGGGTACCACAAGGGCCGGTGAGTACACCATCGTATCCCTTCTTCAGGGTAAAACAAGACCTGCTCTACCGAGTCTGTAACCCACAGGGGGAGGAAGTGGAACAGCTGCTCGTCCCTCAACCATTTGTGCCCCGAGTCCTCTACTTAGGTCATACTCACCTGCTGGGAGCCCATCTGGGGATGGAGAAGACCTACGAGAGGATCCTGGCAAGGTTCTATTGGCCCGGGGTGAAAAAGGCTGTGGAGGACTACTGCCGACACTGTGCCGTGTGCCAACTCCACAGCCCTAAGGTAACCCTTCGGAACCCACTAATACCCCTGCCAATAATTGATGTTCCCTTCAGGAGGATTGCGATGGGCATCGTGGGGCCCTTACCAAAGTCCAGCCGGGGACATCGGTACATCCTCGTAATCCTGGATTATGCAACCCGCTACCCAGAAGCCGTCCCGCTCAGGACCGCGACCGGAAAGGCGGTTGCCAGGGAGTTGTTCCTGCTGTTTAGCAGGGTCGGAATAGCGGAGGAACTCCTGACCGACCAAGGATCGTGTTTCATGTCGGGGGTCCTAAAGGAGATGTGCCGGCTGCTACAAGTGACCCAACTACGAACCTCCGTCTACCACCCCCAAACCGACGGACTAGTGGAGAGGTTCAATCAGACCCTCAAAGCCATGCTGAGGAAAATGATTGAAACGGACGGTAAGGACTGGGACCAGCTCTTACCCTATCTTCTCTTCTCAGTCCGAGAGGTACCCCAGAGCACCACCGGCTTTGCCCCTTTTGAACTGCTATACGGTAGACGACCCCGTGGATTACTGGACCTGGCGAAGGAGGCTTGGGAACAGCAACCGTCCCGAACCCGCAGCCTGATCGAGCATGTGGAGCAGATGGACCGGCGGATGGCCCAGATCTGGCCCATGATGAGGGCCCACATGGAACGGGCACAACGGGAGCAAGCCAGGCTGTATAACCGGGGAGCCCAGGTGAGAGAATTTGCCCCAGGAGACAAGGTGATGATTCTAGTCCCCACCAGTGAATGTAAATTTCTGGCCCAATGGCATGGGCCGTATGAGGTCGTGGAACGCACAGGACCTGTGAACTACCGAGTGAGACAGCCGGGGCGACGACACCGCCTCCAAATCTACCACGTCAACCTGATGAAGAGGTGGCATGAGCCACCCCCAGCTCCGACCCCAGTCCTCTCTGCCCAGTGGGTGCCCCCACCCACCCCTGACGTGAGTATTGGAGAGCAACTGAGCTCCCGCCAGCAGCAAGCGCTACGTGAGCTGGTGAATCGAAGCCGGGACATCTTCTCGACTATGCCCGGCCGCACCCACCTAATCGCCCACGACATCAGCACTGAACCTGGGAAGACGGTAAGATTACGACCCTACCGAATCCCAGAAGCTCGCCGACACGCCATACAGGAGGAGGTGAAGAGAATGCTCGACCTCGGGGTTATTGAGGAAAGCCGCAGTGCCTGGTCCAGTCCCGTGGTGCTAGTCCCCAAGCCGGATGGAACCTGGCGGTTTTGTAATGACTTCCGCCGCCTGAACGACATCTCCCTGTGTGACGCGTACCCGATGCCGAGGGTGGACGAACTCATTGAGCGGCTGGGACCGGCCCGGTTCATCAGCACCCTGGACCTGACGAGGGGGTATTGGCAAGTTCCCCTAACACCCCGTGCCAGGGAGAAGACGGCCTTCGCGACCCCGACGGGCCTCTACCAGTACACCGTCCTTCCCTTTGGCGTGCATGGAGCCCCGGCCACGTTCCAGAGGTTGATGGACCAGGTGTTGCGGCCCCACCAGAGGTATGCGGCCGCCTACCTGGATGACATCGTCATCCACAGCACCGACTGGGACAGCCATGTCGACAAAGTCGAAGCGGTGCTGAGGTCCCTGAGGGAGGCCGGGCTGACGGCTAACCCAGCAAAGTGCCGGCTCGGATTTAAGGAAGCTGCCTATCTGGGCCACACGGTCGGGAGGGGGCGGGTGAAGCCCCAGTCGAACAAGGTCGACAGCATTGCCACCTGGCCCCAACCGGCTACAAAGAAACAGGTGAGAATGTTCCTGGGTCTGGTGGGTTACTATCGGCAGTTCATTCCGGAGTTTGCAGCACGAGCAGCCCCCCTACACGACCTCACCAAGAAGGAGCAGCCCAACCGGGTCCAGTGGAACCCCCTCGCCGCTGCAGCCTTCCAGGACCTACGGGCCGCTCTAGGTGAGAAACCAGTCCTCATAACTCCCAACTTCCAGAAACCCTTCGTGCTGCAGACCGACGCATCGGAAGTGGGCCTGGGAGCGGTCCTGTCACAGATCCAGGACGGGGTGGAGCATCCAGTGACATATATCAGCAGAAAACTCCTCGGCCATGAAAGGAATTATGCCACGGTCGAGAAGGAATGCCTTGCCATCAGATGGGCGGTAGGTAAATTACGTTATTACCTACTCGACCGTGAGTTTCTGTTGGTGACTGATCATGCTCCCCTCAAATGGATGTACCTGAACCGAGACAGCAATGCCCGAGTAACCCGCTGGTTTTTAGAGTTGCAGCCTTACCGGTTCAAGGTGGAGCATCGCGCTGGGAAGCTGCACCAGAATGCTGATGCGCTATCCAGGAGGGAGGACGGCCTAGGGGCAGACGCTCCCGCCCGGGGCTTGGAGCTGAGGGGGGGGGTATGTGGCACCCCTGCTCCTGAATGTTGTGCCACGTGGGTGGAGAACCCTGGAGGGGCCCGTGCCGGTCAACCGCGCAGACGTCACGCATTGGGAGAGGTGTGCGAAGGGGTATATCTGCCTAGAGATGTGATGGGGAGATCAGCACCTTGGAGAGAGATCCCTCTACCTGCGGTCCAGGACCCCGGCCAGCGCACGTGAGGTAGCAGAGTGGAAAATCACTGACTCAGCTGCAGCCTCTTTTCCTAATGAGCAGGGAATGGGATTTAAGGCGCGGTTGAGGCTGCAGCCAGTCTCAGTTGGTGCCATTCCTGAGCGTGTGAGAGTGTGGAAGGCAGGGAGAGGAAGGACCTGCAACGCCCAGCCATACTGAACCTGAGGAAGACCCCACCTTCACGGACGGCAACACCGAAGACCTGGAAACGGACGCCGGTCACGTGAGCCAGATCAATTACCTCCCTATTCACCCCCTGTCTTTGTGTTTCCCGCCAGCCCTGACGCGGCCGAAGAGGAGAGGAGGGAGGAAGCCCTGGAAAATACCCCGGTCTGGGAAGAATCTTAGTTTATTTTTTGCCTAAACGGCCCCTTTGATTTCTCCAGTTTTCCCCTACCCTTGCCCTGAGGGGGGGCGCTATCCCTGATACTCCGAAAAAAAAAACACAGAAAAAATAAAAAGAAGAATTTTTTCTGACATCTGCTATCTCCTGTGTTGGTTCCTAGCTGTGCCCACTCTCTGCACCCCAGGATTCACCCCGAGGCACCACAATATCAACAGGCAATCAATCAAGCAAAGTCAGGTTAGGTTCATTCTGTGGCTGATTGGTGTATGATTCAGTTTTGAGAATGTCCTACAGCTAGCCAATGCCCAGTGCTCACTCTTCCTTTGTGCTTTCTGTCCCATATTTGGAAGGGCCAGATTTACATGGGAACATCTCTGTGTCTGTATCGTATATTTCAATCATATTCGCTTGCAATGTGCACATTAAGACGTTGGAAGTTGTATGTGCGTTGGAAGGCTGACTAAGGCTAGCATTGGCCACACAATGTTATTACAAGAGCAGGCTCCCCTTTTAATTTCTCCAGAGGTAGGTGCTGGTTGTCATTTTTTTTTTACATTTGACTTTTCTTTGACAAGCCCTGGATAGAACATCCACCCTCAACTCAACTGCAAGTGAAGTTCCAAATAATTTTGCTTTTGTCTGATTGCAACTAGATAACGACAGAATAGGTTAAGTTCTCCATTCCCAAATTTAGTCTTGGCCAATAAGGGCAGGTAGTAGTTTCAGACAGTACAGACAGTGTTCTGTCAGACTGTTTTCAGGCACCTTCAGCCTGCTTTACCTCATAGGGATGAGTAAGAAAGACCTCAGTCTCATCAACCACTTGATTAGAAACAAACCATCTACTTAACCCCCTCCCCCCTATAATGTTAAGAGTTTATGACCGCTTTTATATTTAGAGTGAAATTGACCCCAACAGTTTAAATAAATGCAAAATGATTACACTTTGTGTGTCACATTCTTATTGTCTCCCCAAAGGCTAGCCTTTTATCGATAAATATGAAAAATCTTTGAGAAACATCTCATTTTAGTGTGAGGTACATGAAGTGAACGTTTGGCACCAGTATGGGAAAGTGTCACCAGAATCATCCACAGAAATCTGAGATAAAAATATACATATTTTCAGACATTTTATATAGTTACAGAGGGCTAAAACAACACATGCAAAGTTGGTCCAGGACTTCTGAAAACAAAGCATTATGTTTATTGCATGTTTACTATTTAATCCCGCCAAAATAGAAAATTAAAAAACCATACAGTATCAAGATTGAAAAAAAGGCTAACTGGTGTTCAAGAGATGTCAAACACTGAATGGGGTCAAATTGACCACAAACAAAATTGGAGGGAGAACATTGCTATTACCTCTACTGCTATTTCATCATTCTCATTACTTTTACAGGTTTTACTGGTTTCTGTTCCACAGAAACGCCAAACTCATACCAGGGATTTGGCTCTCTATGAAAACATCTGACATTGGACCCCACCGCCCCATCCTTGCACAATTTAATAAACAATGTTTGGGTCCCTGTTTGCAAGTACCTTTGGTAAAATCAGAAACATGTGGGTGTGCGCGCATGTATGGTGCCCCACCCAGGTAAATGGACTCCAGCCACCACTGATCAAAAAATAAAATAATATTCCAAATGACTCCCGAGGCACAATACAAGTTCTGTTCTGTCGGCAGCCTTCTTGAGAATAGGTGTGTGTTGTGAGTTAACGAAAAAAAACCTACCGCATACCCGCCAGGCATAAAAACACAGACATTAATGAATTATTTCTGTTCCACAGAAGTGCCAAACTCATACCAGGGATTTGGCTCTCCATGAAAAGATCTGACAATGGGCCCCGCCACCAGATCCCTGCACAATTAATGAAACAATGTTTGGGCCCCTGTTTGCCAGTACCTTTCGTATAGTCATAAAACCAAGCAAAACACGGATGAGTCCCATTTTTCCAATGAAGACCACACCTTACGAGCTCTCAAGTGTAACTGTCCCCCCTCCCCGATGCCCCCATTTGGCCTGGGAGAGGATGATATGCCGTGGGCATATTTTCTGTAGTTTGACAGGAGACAGAGAAAAGTGAATACAGTTCTCACGGTCTGCGGTGTCCACATAATCTGCCTGTCAGAAGGTGAAGTGGGAGTATGAGTTTCAGCTCTCTCATCCAGTTTTCACAACAAATGTTAAAATGTACTCATTTAAACATTTTGCTGATATGGAGTCGCAATTTAACCTTTTCAGTTTGGCAGCTTTCTCTTTTAAGGATTAAATATTGCCATTGTCTGAAAAGTTTCTAGATGAAGTGATGTGGTTAGCTATAGCATGAATTTAATAAACACCCAATAGTTCCGTAAATGGGGACATATTTGTGTTTGTCTTGTGTTGAGCGTAATGTGTTTAATATACTTGTTTTGTTGCCGAGTGAATAACAAGGAAGTCATCTAAATATATCAACAGGCAATCAATCAAGCAAAGTCAGGTTATGTTAATTCTGTGGCTGATTGGTGTATGATTCAGTTTTGAGAATGTCCTACAGCTAGCCAATGCCCAGTGCTCACTCTTCCTTTGTGCTTCCTCTCCCACTTTTGGAAGGGCCTGATTTACATGGGAACATTTCTGTGTCTGTATCGTATATTTCAATCATATTCGCTTACAATGTGCACATTAAGATGTTGGAAGTTGTATGTGTGTTGAAAGGCTGACTAAGGCTAGCATTGGCCACACCATGTTATTACAAGAGCAGGCTCCCCTTTTAATTTCTCTAGAGGCAGGTATTGGTTGTCATTTTTTTTTACATTTGACTTTTCTTTGACAAGCCCTGGATAGAACACCCACCCTCAACTCAACTGCAAGTGAAGTTCCAAATAATTTTGCTGTTGTCTGATTGCAACTAGATAACGACAGAATAGGTTAAGTTCTCCATTCCCAAATTTGGTCTTGGCCAATAAGGGCAGGTAGTAGTTTCAGACAGTACAGACAGTGTTCTGTCAGACTGTTTTCAGGCACCTTCAGCCTGCTTTACCTCATAGGGATGAGTAAGAAAAACCTCAGTCTCATCAACCACTTGATTAGAAACAAACCATCTACTTAACCCCCTCCCCCCTATAATGTTAAGAGTTTATGATCGCTTTTATATTTAGGGTGAAATTGACCCCAACAGTTTAAATAAATGCAAAATGATTACACTTTGTGTCACATGCTTATTGTCTCCCCAAAGACTAGCCTTTTATCGATAAATATGAAAAGACTTTGAGAAACATCTCATTTTAGTGTGAGGTACATGAAATGAAAGTTTGGCACCAGTATGGGAAAGTGTCACCAGAATCATCCACAGAAATCTGAGATAAAAATATACATATTTTCAGGCATTTTATATAGTTACAGACGGTTAAAATAAGCCTGTACAACACATGAAACGTTGATACATGATTTATGAAACAAAGCATTATGTTTATTGCATGTTTACTATTTAATCCCGCCAAAATAGAAAATTAAAAAACCATACAGTATCAAGATGAAGAAATGGCTAACTGGTGTTCAAGAGATGTCAAACACTGAATGGGGTCAAATTGACCCCAAACATAATTGGAGGGAGAACATTGCTATTACCTCTACTGCTATTTCATCATTCTCATTACTTTTACTGGTTTTACTGGTTTCTGTTCCACAGAAACGCCAAACTCATACCAGGGATTTGGCTCTCCATGAAAAGATCTGACATTGGGCCCCACCGCCCCATCCTTGCACAATTTAATAAACAATGTTTGGGTCCCTGTTTGCAAGTACCTTTGGTATAATCATAAACATGTGGGTGTGCGCGCATGTATGGTGCCCCACCCAGGTAAATGGACTCCAGCCACCACTGATCAAAGAATAAAATAAAATTCCAAATGACTCCCGAGGCACAATACAAGTTCTGTTCTGTCGGCAGCCTTCTTGAGAATAGGTGTGTGTTGTGAGTTAACGAAAAAAAACCTACCGCATACCCACCAGGCATAAAAACACAGACAGTTATGAATTATTTCTGTTCCACAGAAGCGCCAAACTCATACCAGGGATTTGGCTCTCCATGAAAAGATCTATGATTCAGTTTTGAGAATGTCTTACAGGTGTGACGTTTCATGCTTGTCATGTCTTATGTTTATTTATCGTCTTGGTTATGTTATGGTCATGTCACGTAATATAGTTTGTTTGGGGTGATCCCGTCTCGGGTTAGAGAGGGAGAGGTTAGCTGGCTGATAGCAGGAGAGTTATGCTCACGTGAGTCCCGGATTTAGGTTTCGTTCGCGGGATCTCTTCCCGGAATTCCTCCACGTTTTCTGAGTGGTGGTTCGCTCGTCTTTAAGCTGAATTCTTAGACCGCACAGGCTTCATGTCTCTCCGCCTCTCACTCGACCCAGCTGCAATTAGAAATGATTCGTGGTTGCACCACCATATTGGTCTCCGGTAAGGTGGTAAATACCCTCAAATTAAAAGTGACAGAGAACAAAATACAGAGCCAACTGAACAGAAATTGTACTACTGTCTAAATACTTATGGAACAGAACTATACGCCTGTGAATACCTTGAAGTAAGGGCTAATTGTCTGAACTTTTGGCCCGTATTCATCTTTGAATGAATACAACTTACAAATGATACAAAAATAACAAGTTTCACCCGATTATTCCCATAGTTTTAAAGGACACTGTATAACCTTGGAGTTGCAAGCGACTGCAATCATCCATTGTGACTCTACACAACAGTAGGCTGTCGGACGCAGCACCAGAAGACGCTGGTCTTCAGATTCAAAGTGTGGAAAAAAACCGATGAGTCAGACTGCAGAACAGGACTTCCATCAGATACTCTGACAGGACCTAGTGTTGACAAAGAGCCTTATGAGTTATTTAAAGTTGACAAATTGAATGGGCAAGTCAAAGATAATAAAACTTTGGACCGAGAGAAAATGGCAGTTTACGAAGTAAGCATTATTCTATTTCATAGTTCCTATTTCCCCTTTCTCTTTTTAAATCCCTATTTATTGTTCTCTATGTCTTTTTGCACTCAATTTTCCTTCAATTTTCGACAGTAAATGCAACATTCCCTGCTTGCCTGTGGGGTGTTGTTTTAGGCAAATTAGAAGTGTCTACTAAAGGGTAGCTGAAGTTGTGTTCAAGAAAATAGTAGAACAATATCAATAACCTGATGAACCACTGTTATTAGTAGTAGTGATATTTCTGCATGGCAAATACTTTCCTTGTAGATGTAGTCGTGTAAAAGAAAAACAACAGACCCAACTGTCCTGACATGCACGCTGCTTGTTCTGAGTAATTGACTCATTCATTGAAAGGGGCATGTTCAAAATACAGTGGTGTGAAAAAGTGTTTGCCCCCTTCCCGATTTCTTATTTCTTTTTTGCATGTTTGTCACACTTAAATGTTTCAGATCAAACAAATTTAAATATTAGTCAAAGACAACACAAGTAAACACAAAATGCAGTTTAAAGGAAGGTTTTTATTATTAAGGGAGAAAAAAAAATCCAAACCTACATGGCCCTGTGTAAAAAAGTGATTGCCCCCTAAACCTAATAACTGGTTGGGCCACCCTTAACAGCAACAACTGCAATCAAGCGTTTGCGATAACTTGCAATGAGTCTCTTACAGCGCTGTGGAGGAATTTTGGCCCACTCATCTTTGCAGAATTGTAGTAATTCAGCCACATTGGAGGGTTTTCGAGCATGAACCGCCTTTTTAAGGTCATGCCACAGCATCTCAATAGGATTCAGGTCAGGACTTTGACTAGGCCACTCCAAAGTCTTCATTTTGTTTTTCTTCAGCCATTCAGAGGTGGACTTGCTGGTGTGTTTTGGATCATTGTCCTGCTGCAGAACCCAAGTTCATTTCAGCTTGAGGTCACGAACAGATGGCCGGACATTCCCCTTCAGGATTTTTTGGTAGACAGCAGAATTCATGGTTCCATTTATCACAGCAAGTCTTCCAGGTCCTGAAGCAGCAAAACAGCCCCAGACCATCACACTACCACCACCATATTTTACTGTTGGAATGATGTTCTTTTTCTGAAATGCGGTGTTACTTTTACGCCAGATGTAATGGGACACACACCTTCCAAAAAGTTCAACTTTTGTCTCGTCAGACCACAGAGTATTTTCCCAAAAGTCTTGGGGAACATCAAGATGTTTTCTGGCAAAATTGAGACAAGCCTTAATGTTCTTTTTGCTCAGCAGTGGTTTTCGTCTTGGAACTCTGCCATGCAGGCCATTTTTGCCCAGTCTCTTTCTTATGGTGGAGTCATGAACACTGACCTTAACTGAGGCAAGTGAGGCCTGCAGTTCTTTGGATGTTGTTGTGGGGTCTTTTGGGACCTCTTGGATGAGTCGTCGCTGCGCTCTTGGGGTAATTTTGGTCGGCCGGCCACTCCTGGGAAGGTTCACCACTGTTCCATGTTTTTCGCCATTTGTGGATAATGGCTCTCACTGTGGTTCGCTGGAGTCCCAAAGCTTTAGAAATGGCTTTATAACCTTTTCCAGACTGATAGATCTCAATTACTTTCTTTCTCATTTGTTCCTGAATTTCTTTAGCTCCCGGCACGATGTCTAGCTTTTGAGGATCATTTGGTCTACTTCACTTTGTCAGGCAGGCCCTATTTAAGTGATTTCTTGATTGAGAACAGGTGTGGCAGTAATCAGGCCTGGGTGTGGCTAGAGAAATTGAACTCAGGTTAAGTTATGTTTTAACAGGGGGGGCAATCACTTTTTCACACAGGGCCATGTTTGGATTTTTTTTCTCCCTTAATAATAAAAACCTTCATTTACTGCATTTTGTGTTTACTTGTGTTGTCTTTGACTAATATTTAAATCTGTTTGATGATCTGAAACATTTAAGTGTGACAAACATGCAAAAGAATAAGAAATCAGGACCAGGATCAGGATTTTCACACCACTGTATGTGTGGAGTTTAATTAGAAATTCATTCATTCTGTGAAAGAACAGGTGTCATTAATTGTCCTTTATTAAGGAAGAAGGGAAGCAAATGTTTCACACATTAATATAAAACATATTTCCTTCTGAATTGCTTTGTAAAATGGGCCGTTCCAAATATTGTTCGGAGGAACAACGTCCTTTGATTAAAAACTTGGGAGTGGAGAAAACGTATAAATGAACGCAGCAAATTATAGGATGCTCAGCTAAAATGATCTCATATGCTTTAAAATGGCAACAAAAACCCCAAACAAGGGGAAGAAAATGAGCAACTACTGTTAAAACGGATCAAAGAATCAAAAGCTACCTTTTACCTGTAAGTGCTGTTACAGGCAGAAGACATTTGATCAAAGCTAAGCTATCAGTAAGAAGCCCCCATGAAGCATCATTGTTGAAAAAAGGGCATGTGCAGAATTGGTTCAAATTTGGCAAGGAACACATCGATTGGCCCAAAGGGAAATGGCGTAACATTCTGTGGACTGATGAGAGTAAAATTGTTCTTTTGAAGAGAAAAATGCTGACTTTGAACAGATTTATATTCCCTTTCTTTGCTTCCTGTTAAAGAATAAGGCAGGCTTGATAAAATTTGTTAATACTTTGATTTGGAATTGAATGTGTAATGTTTCCACTACATTTGAAATATGGAACTGGCACTTTATTAACACACTGCTATTTATTTGAACACAACTGTAGGCATCTACAAGACACCTGATAAATCACAGCCAGTACATCATCCTGTTATACCCTCGGATATTACTAATCAGTTGCTAGGTGGTTGCTAGGCATTTATACCAGCCAATCAGAAAGGTGAGATGTTACAGCATAATGCAAGGCAATTGGTTTTATGGCAGCATATGAAGCACTTCACTCAGGCTAGCCAAGTTAGGTTCCGTGATATTTGCATGCTAAAATTATCGTATTTTCATGGGAGTACTATGTGATCGCCTGGATGGGTGGCCATCCCATAAACCAGTCTCTGCATTCAAGGGTAGAGTTTGAGCACTCGTTACCTTCTGGGAAACACAGGCTGGAGATTCAAGCCAAACACGTACAGTGACGTCACTGGACAAGTGTGCCCCGAGAAGTTTTAGCCCATATTTAGTAAACTGACGGAGATTAAAAAAATGCCTACTCCCGTAGCAACACTGTGGTCCGTAACACTAGGCTTAGGGAGTCTACGAACAGGGCGCATGCTCATGCAGCGACCGGCAGCAGGCTGTGGCTGAGCGTTGTTTGATGTTTGTTTTGTTGTTTTAACTTCGTAACTTATCATCTGGATAAGTAGTAGTACCGGCATGCGACTGTAAGCTTTAATCTACTGATATCGGGGTCGATCGGTGAACTATAATGGAACTTTGGGCATTGCTTCTGTTGTGGATGGTGTTTCGGCTGGTTTGGAGTTTTGGCGATTCTTCTTCACTCCATTTAACGAGGATCCAGTACTCCAGGGAGTTTCTCCTATGCTGGAGTCACATACTCATTTGCCATCGAACTTAAACTCGCCAATATGGGACTTAGCGCGGCCAGCCGGACAACAATATCAAGGATCGGGTTCGGCCCGTAGAACCAAGACCAGGAAGCAGGGGCGCAGAGGAGGTGTTCGTCTTAGGGCGAAAAAACAGTCACTCTCACGTATCCCTCTGCCATCAATCATCCTCTCGAATGTGCAGTCACTTCGGAATAAATCCGAAGAGCTACAGGCACAGGCTCGGTATTTCCACGAGTTCAGAGACTCCTGCATCTTGGCGCTTACGGAGACGTGGCTGTCCGACAGGGACACGGACAGTGACTTGGGACTATGCGGCTTCGGATCGCCTGTCCGGCTGGACAGGGACGCAACAACTACCGGCAAGTACACTGGCGGGGGGGTGTGTCTCTACGTGAACGAGCGCTGGTGCAAATCGGTCAATGTCTGAGAGAAAATCTGCACGGCCGAAGTTGAATTACTCACGGTGGCATTACGTCCTCACTACCTCCCACGTGAGTTTCCTCAGCTGTTCGTCACTCTTGTGTACATACACCCCAAGGTGAACAGTAACAATGCCTGTGAAATTATCTCTCAAGTAACCCACTCACTCCAAATGCGATCCCGATGCCCCGATCATTATTCTTGGGGATATGAACAATTGCTCCTTGTCTAAAACACTCAGAGACTTCCACCAAACTGCTCTTAAGAGGGGCAAGGTACAGACTGTATATATTAAGGACTGGTCAGAGGATGCTTGTCTGTCTCTTCAGGGGTGTCTGGACTGCACAGATTGGGATATGTTTAAGGACTCATGCTCTGATATTGATGAATTGACTGATGTTACCAGTAGTTGGGTGTCTTACTGTGAGGATATTGTTATTCCACCTAAGGCCTTGAAAGTATACCCCAACAGTAAACCGTGGGTTTCTAAGTCTCTCATGGGTCTTTTGCGTGAAAAGAAAAGAGCCTTTAAGGAGGGTAACTTGCAGGTATTGCACAAACTTCAAAAAGATATAAAATGGGAAATCAGGGCAGGCAAACTTAAGTATAAAGATAAATTAGAAACACAGCTCAAAATGAACAACCTGGGTTCAGCCTGGGATAGTATGAAGACTATTGTAGGGCTTAAGGAAAGGGGAAAGAGAAAGTTAGAATTTAACAACAAATCTGACTCAGTACTGGCAGAGGATCTCAACAGGTTCTATGTCAGATTTGACACACATGACTTCAGCAACAGACATTCTGAACTCAAGAGGAGTCTCCTGGCATCCCCCCCGTTTATCCCTAGTTTCAATGAGTATAGTGTTGTTAGGTGCTTTAAACACTGCAGACCGAAAAAAAGCCCAGGCCCAGATAACATCAGTGGCCGCACGCTAAAAGTGTGTGCCGAACAGTTAGGCCCTATCTTTCATCACATATTCAGTTTGTCACTCTTCCAGCAGAGGGTGCCATCTCTATGGAAGCAGTCTGTAGTGGTGCCTGTTGTCAAGGTCAGTCGCCCCCAAACCCTTAATGATTTCAGGCCGGTTGCCCTCACATCCCTTGTTGCAAAATCCTTTGAGAAGTTGATTAAAGCTGAGCTCCTCGTTAAGGTGGAACCCCTCTTGGACCCTTTTCAGTTCGCCTATAGGGCCAAGAGGGGGGTACAGGATGCTACCATCACTCTACTTAATCTTCTCTATAAACATCTGGAGAAGAGTGGGAATCATGCTAGGTTGCTCTTTGTTGATTTCTCCTCAGCATTTAATACCATCCAACCCCACCTGCTAACTGAAAAATTACTGAGCAACTTTAGCTTTGATCCAAGCCTGACTGGTTGGCTACTTGACTTCCTTATGCAGAGAGTTCAGAGGGTGAGGGTGAATAAAGTGCTGTCCAGTGCTCTAACATCGTCCACCGGCTCACCTCAGGGGTGTGTCCTCTCCCCCCTGTTGTACATTCTGTATACAAATGACTGCCTTATCCAACATGACAACAGGTACATTATAAAATTTGCAGATGACTCTGTAATCGTCAGTTTGTTGAATACTCATGAGAATGAGCATGGCCCTGTCATTGATGACTTTGTGTCCTGGTGTGAAGATACCTTTTTGCATCTTAACATCAGTAAAACTAAGGACATGTCTATAGACTTCAGACGCCTCCCCCCTGCTCCAGTGCATAGTGTAATCAAGGGGCAGGATGTTGATATGGTATCATGTCATAAGTATCTGGGCACCTTGATTGATGACCGGCTTAAGTTTGACTTGAACACCACTTCTGTGTGCAAGAGAGGACAACAAAGACTCTCTGCTCTCAGGAAACTTGCAAAGTTTCAGGTGGATAAAACATTGATGACACTGTTCTACAGAGCTTTTATTGAGTCTGTCCTGACGTTTTCCATTATCTGCTGGTATGGAAACGTCACTATCAAAGACAAGAATGCACTTTTTAAAATTGTGAATGTGGCCAATAAGATAGTGGGAGTGAAGTTCAATAGTCTTACTGAGTATTTCTACAAGCAGCTGTTTAACAAAGCCATGAATATCTATCAAGATACAAGTCATCCTCTGTATACAGAATACATGTTGTTGCCATCTGGCTTACGATTTAAAACTCCCATTGCTTTAAAACAGAGGTACAAAAATTCCTTTATTCCTCTTTCTATTCAAGCACTGAATGCACACAACAGAAGAAGATAGCCTTGTCCACTTAGTGACCCCATACCCCAATCCACTACCTCTTTTTATATCTACCTTCTATTTATTGAAACTGTATCTTGATTTTAAATGACTCAGTTTTTAATGCACTGCCAACATTTATCACAACTGAACTATCTATTATGCTTCTTGTGCAGAATCTGTCTGTCTGTATTGTGTTATGCCTATTGTTGTGTGGTATGTGTGTGGTCCTGCTGCAAACAAATTGCCCATTTGGGACAAAGAATAAACTGAACTGAACTGAAGTTTTAGCCCATATTTAGTAAACTGACGGAGATTAAAAAAATGTCTACTCACATAATTTAAGCATTTATCCCAAATGAGCCCAACTGAAACAATCCCTATTGACCGGGGACTCTGTGTGGAGTTTGCATGTTCTCCCCGTGTTCGTGTGGGTTTCCTCCGGGTACTCCAGTTTCCTCCCACAGCACAAAGACATGCAGGTTAGGCTGACTGGAGAGTCTAAATTGCCCATAGATATGAGTGTGTGAGTGAATGGTGTGTGTGCCCTGCGATGGACTGGTGACCTGTCCAGGGTGTATTCCTGCCTTTTGCCCAATGTATGCTGGGATAGGCTCCAGCCCCCCTGCGACCCTGTTCAGGATAAGTGGGTTAGGATAATGAATGAATGACTGAATGATTAAGAAGTATAAACGATATCAAGATGAAAATAAATGGCACACCTCTCCTAAGCAAGCTGAATAGTTTGGACAAGGTTTCTAATTATGCCGAAGTGCTGAAAAACTGGAGAATAAAGCATAAAGAATTAAGAGTGGAGATAACATAAGTGTGCTAGCTTAGAGCAGGTGTGGGTAATAACTTCAATGGGAGACCTCCTGGGAAAGCTCAGTTGCTGATGGAATAGGTGTTGCCTGGTTAGTAGAATGCACTCTTCCCCCTGGACCAAACTGAAATCCAGTCCCCCATTTCAGTGATATTTTTCTGGGTATTATCCATCGGAAGAGAAGTTAAATCTAGGTTCTCCAATATTCTGGTCAAATTCCCACATAAATAGCACTTCATATTTAGCCAATTTAGCACCATCTCCTCATCTGATTGGCCACACAAACCCTTGCAGTCCCTACCCACTTTGATTCATCACAAAGACAGTTCTCACTTGCATTGCCTGATTAACTCAAGGTAAAAAAGGTGCTTTATACCGATCACAGGACCATTATTTGTAAAAATGTTATTGTGTACGGTAATTGGGGAAGATAATTATTGAATAAATTAGTGTAGATGAATACAAATGATTCTACAAACAGGTCATTCAGTCTGTCAGTGCTCATTATATACATCGAGTTTAAGTAAAAATATAAACACTGCTGATAACCCAAGTTGCATTTCTTCTCTTTCCAGCTTAAGGGTATGGCAAAGTTTGAGAATGGTGCAACAGCAGACACCCATTATTGTATGTATCGTCGTAGAAGACCAAAATGACAACGATCCAGTATTTGACAAAAAACAAGAAGGAGCTGTCAGTGAATTAAGCCAGTCAGGTGTGTTATTCAAAAAGTTACTCATTACTAATTGCAGCGCCCCCTAGCGTGTCTGGCTATTAGTGTGGAGTGCGCTCCCCGGATTCCAATATAGCGAGATCACTCTCTCTAGTGTTAATCAATGCTCTAATGAAATTACTTAATTATTACTTACTTATTGACCTTTACACCTATTCACATTACACTAAGAATACCTACCATAAGCTGTTAACTTAATGCAAAGTTCCAATCAAGTGACTGCTAGATTAAATAATTCACTAAATGCAGGCTACTGTAAACCTTTCCACTAGCTTACTCTCAGTATCAAATAAGCTACCCACAGACAGGCAAATATCCAAGAGAATCAAGTTTAAAATATTTACTTGAAAAATATGATATATACAAATATACACATGGAAATATAACAGATACACAAATGAATGGCTTGCTTTTCAGTTCTTTAACAGCTATGCATTCCCTCAAAACACAGTTCAGTCAAAATATTTAAACAACAGTTTCAAACCTAAAACTACGCCGGCAAATATATAACCTAAATGCAATAGCATTGGGTACGCAACCAGAGATGCAGGCCTGTATCGATGCTAGCGTTCGGTGAAGCCTCAAACAAAATGGCTGCTTCGCACCCAAAGCGAAGCGAGAGAAAACAAAACAAACTTGCGCTGGTTGTCCTCCTCACCGCGATAGCAACGCAATGTCGGCGGCGCTGTGTGTGGAGACGTCGTCACTGCGGTCCTCCTCAATTGTGTTCGGTCCACGGAGATCTTGGAGACGAGGTGTGAAGGAGTGACCGGGCTGGCTACTCTTATACAAAGTCCTTGGATCCCCCAACGGCACGCTACGTCGGGCTAACTAGCATGTATCCGCGTCCTAAACTCTGTCGGAGTTTTCGATATCAAACACGTTATAACACCGCTGTATCACTGTAGAATGTTGTTAAAAGACTCACTGTCCGTTCGTCTAAACACATTCACTACAATATCACAATACATTGGTGTTATACAAACTATAAACTTATGCATACCAGTGCACGCTCTCCCGTCTTGTCTCTCCTCTACTCCCGTTTTTTCTCTCTCTCGCGTCTTTCTGCTTCCCCCCTGAACTCTCACCCTGACTGCTGATTGGGCCTCACTCCAAGGAAGTGAATTTTAACTAACACATTTTTTAACGCATGTAAACAGTATTTAAACATTTTTTAGATTATTAAAAACACGTTTTAAAAGAAAATAAACAAAATAATAATACAATGAGTTTAGGAAATTCCCATAGGGCTACATCATGACTAATTTGTGTATGTTATTATTGAATTATTTTTTCAATTATTAGTTACATTTTATCAATAAGTTTCAATCAGGGCTCATGTTTCTGTGGGAATCTTCTTGAAACTGAAATATTAGATGATCTGGCCAAGGCAAACATCTGTGGTGGCAAAATAAGCCTATGGAATTTGAAATATGAAATGACATTTTAGTGCATTCATTTAGCAGATGCCAGATTCCAGTGCACCTTACAGTTTAAACGATAAATATTAGTGCATTAATCTGATTAATATAAGGAACAGAGCCAGACATGACCAAAAACATTCTCAGACCATTGAGTGTAGACGCAAAATCACAAAAAGCATTAGTTCAAGTTAACCAAATATCCAGTCTAAGCTACTTTATACTACACTGTTCACATTGTTCATTAAGAATAATCACTTTTCAATCACGTTAATAAAATGTTAAAACGATGCCTGTCAAAAAATTGTAATCATGTTAACGCATGTGATTAATTATAAAGCTTTGTTTAAAGACTTTAGTGGTGTACTTAGAAGTGCTTTCATATCTGCCTTAGAGGTTGTATCTCCTGCAGTATAATCAGCCTGGTAGGGGGTTAGAAAAAATAGATGATATAATATTAGTTGACATACTTATACTTAATATAGTGTTAGTTTTGCCTGAGATCAGGGGTGCACAGCAAGGGCCGATCCGCTTTAGGATTTTGTGTCTTCTGCTCTTAATTGTTTAATTGGTTAAATAATGTCTTGATCAGACATACACCAACTACAGCTGCAGACTGCTAATCTATCCTAAAGATTGTACTGTGCTCAAGTACAGGAGTGAACCAACATAATTTTTACAGCTGTAAATTAATTACCCCACTCCTGGATAAAGGTCTTTCTGGAGGAACCATGATTGGGCTCCAAAAACATGACACTTTCAACATGTGATTAAATATGCGATTAATCATGATTCAACACACACCACCAAGCCACCAAAAAAAGGCTTGAATCACAAAACAGAATTAATTAGGAGTTGATTTAATTCCAACACAAATCTTTGAAGTAGCTCACTGTGTTTCACTGTACCCAGAGCAAAGGATAAAAGCGACACTAACTAGCTACTGCAGCAGCTGCAATGATGACTTGGTTTATCTCTCTGTGGAAATTACAGACACATGTGTGATGAAAATTAATGCCAAAGACGGTGATGATTCACAGACTGCCAACGGTCAGGTAACCTACAGTATCCTGGAACAGATCCCAGGTGGCAGATCCATGTTCTCCATCAAGGAAACGGGCGAGATTTACATCCAACAAAGCACTCTACTGCTGGCTACTTACTTACTTACTTACACCTGTGGTTTATTTCTACATGGTATTTCAAGATTTTTATTCAGCACCCAGTGTACCACACCACCAATGACACCCAACTGTTTCCTACAACACTAGCTATAACACTATATATAACACTGGGAAAACAGCATATACAGTACTATGTCAACTCAACAGTTTTGGGAGCATTCCACTGAGGTGGCAGAATTGTGCTGAGGCAGCGCAATAAAGAGATCAATAGTCCAGTATTGATGAGCACTGTCTTTTCATCAAACCTTGCTGACCCTGTGTCAACATGGGGGGTCTACAGAGAGGCAAACTTATGTAAAGTTCCCTACAACCCTAAAAAATAAATTTTATATGTACATTTTTATATTAAAGAAAATTGCTCATGAATATACATGGACAGGTCTTCACGACTTACTTCCTGATTTGATTCGCCTAGCAGAAAGGCTCCACAAGACCTCAAATCCAAAATTATTGGCAGTCCTAAACTTCAGTCGTAACGAATCAGTTACAAGTGGTTCAGCTGCGGGTAGCTACACTGTAAGGACCCCTGTGCATTCTTCAGGACTACATATTGAACTTATTTGTTCATTTATCGATTTACACTTGTTTTATTTACAGAGGCATTCTTCCTATTTGTTGAAAGATAAAGGCACTGACATGAAGGGAGAAGGGTTGCAGAACTGGTACAGGAACTGTTACTATCAACATCCTGGATGTCAATGACAATGTTCCCACACTGGATAAATCTCACGTAAATAATAAGTCCCGTTTCCATAGAGTACACCTATTGTTTTTAAGTGCTGTAAGACATTCTAGTGAAATGCTATGAAGATTTGGGCCAGCAAAATGCTTTCTTTGTGCTCTTGCAGTACGAGCAAAGTGTTATGGAGAACACAACCAAAGTGGAGCTGCTACGCATCAAAGCCAAGGACCTCAACTTAATAAACACCGACAACTGGCACACAGTTTTCTCGATCATTTCAGGAAACGAAGCAGGCTACTTCGCAATCACAACAGACGAAAAGACCAACGAGGGAGTTGTAACAGTGATCCAGGTAAGACCAAATTTGAAAATACAGTCGCCTCAAAAAGTATTGGAACAGCAAGGTCAATTCCTTTGTTTTTGCTATACACAGAAGACAATTGAGTTTGAGGTCAAAACATGTACATGATATGACAGATGTTTAATTTCAGCTTTTATTTCCGGGTATTTGTATCTAAATTTGTTAAACAACGTAGAACATATCACCTTTTGTATCAGACCACCCCATTTTTAGGTGAGCAAAAGTATTGGAACATGTGTTTCTTATTGCCCAGATGTGTCCTGTTAGATTGATTGTTTAAACAATAAATATTTTTGAATGTCTACCCTTGGTTTTAGCATTGGGTTTTGCCTGCTTTGGAAAGAGGGGGGGAACAATCAGAGCCATTGCAAGATAACAATTTGCGAAGAAGTACAGAGATGAGCCACAAAAGTTTGGGGAAAAGTTTTTTTTCCACAGTGGAAAGGCCAACGTTTGGAGAAAGAAGGAATCTGCTCATGATCCAAAATATATGAGCTCATCTGTGAAACACGATGGTGGAAGTGTCATGGCTTGTGCTTGCATGACTGCTTCTGGAGTGAGCTCACTAATCTTTATTGAAGACATTAGCAGCAAGATGAATTCAGAAGTCGACAAAAACATTCTGTCTGCAAACTTACAGGGAAATGCGTCCAAACTAATTTGCAGGAACTTCATAATGCAGCAAGACGATGACCCAAAACACACTGCCAACACAACAAAGTATGTTGGCTGTATGTTTGATGCTGTTTTGAAGGCAAAGGGCGGTCACACCAAATATTGATTTGATTTAGATTTTTCTTCTCTTCATTCACTTCTCTTGTTCATGCTATTTGTTAATTGATAAAAATTAACTATGAACATTTCTATTTTTAAAAGCATTGTTATTTTGCAGAATTTTTTTCACACCTGCCTAAAACCTTTGCACAGTACTGTATTCAGTGGATTGAAAAAAAAAGGAATTGGACATGCTGCTCCAATACTTTTGGAGAGCACTGTATATTTTTTGCTCTGATGACCAGAGATATTAATGTAGGTAGAGAAGGCATGGACCAGTGTAGAAAGTGTAGTCAGATACGGAGGATGGTTACGTGGTCAAATTTAGAGAGTTAGTTTTGTGGGAATTTGACCAGGACAGCAGAACACACCTACTTGTATGGATGTGAAACTCTACCACCTGGCAGGCAATGGACACCTGACAGTCATTCGGCACTTCTGCAGTTACGTAATATGAGCACTTAACATGCTGGACATTTTCAGTACTGTACTATACCACTATTCCATTGTGCTATAAATGCAATAGTACATGGTATCAGACTATTTATTAAATACTTTTCAATACTTATAGTATTTTTTAAAAATAGTATTTTTCAAAAATAATAAAGAAAGTTGTCATAATGTACAT
The DNA here is from genome assembly GCF_963514075.1 of Conger conger. Lineage (NCBI taxonomy): Eukaryota > Metazoa > Chordata > Actinopteri > Anguilliformes > Congridae > Conger > Conger conger. The sequence continues at coordinate 14,493,900 of NC_083768.1, forward strand.
ATTCTCAGGATCTCTGGGGTGTTGAAAGGGTAATATGTAAATATTTAGAGATGGGAATGTGGGGAGGTTTTTTCTTTTTTTTGGGGGGGGGGGTAATGTAGTGTAATGAAATGTAACATGATTATCATTTTGTCATTACGTCCCTCGATTATGAAAAGATGAAAGAGGTCAACCTCAAGGTTGCCGTGCACAACAAAGCAGCCTTCCACTCAAGCGTTGTCTTGGCACCAGGCGACTCCATCTACTCCATCAAGATAAAAGTGAAGAACAAGGGGCCCATGTTCATTCCAGCAACAAAAGTAATCTCCGTCTCTGAGAACAGCAAGGTGGTGTCCACACACACCGTCATCAACACTTATGCAGCCATCGATGGAGACACCCTAGTGACTGCTAAAAACGTCTGGTTTGTGCAAAGCATTTCCTAACATAGACTGGAAACATAACAGTGATAATACACTCACACATTTGAAAGGTGTCTGGTGAGGGGCCATGACCGGTGACCACGTGGATTCTACATAAAGTAGACATTACTTTCGATTACATTATTAATCCAGAGCAATTTACAATGCAAGAGAACATTAGTGTCATCACCTATTAGGACAAGAGAGAATGAAATGACTGTTTAGATCTGATGTAAAAAATAATATGTATCTGAACATGAAACCCTGCATGCCAGGACACAGAGATTTTTTGTCAATTAAACACGTTCTTCAGTGCCCTTCAGCTACGCTGTTGATTCTTTTCCATGTTACCAATCACTCTTTTTATTTCCTTCGGTATGCCAAATTAAATGACCCAGCCAACTGGCTGATAATTGATGAAGTTTAGTTTATTTGAGATTAAACTAAACCAAATACCAGATCGGGAATCCGAGTACGTGATTAATGGAAATTACACAGTAAAGATAATATGCCAGAAAAATGGTACGTTTCTAAGTCGGCCTACATTGTAAATGCATTCATCACATAATCTCAAAAAGGAAACAAACAGTTGCAGGAATTACAATTATACACATTATGCCCAGCATTTCAAAATTCATTTTGGTCAAAACACCATGTCTGGTGACAGTTACATGTTAACATTCACATTTAAGAAAAGACAACATAACAAATAACTGAGAGAAATAATTTAAATCATAAACACAGACAGGCATTAAACTTTTTTTTTGGTCTAAATTAGATATCCCAGGCAGCACGGATGGTGCAGTGGGTAGCACTGCCGCCTCACAGCAAGGAGGTCCTGGGTTCGAATCCCCGTCGGCCGGGGCCTCTCTGTGCGGAGTTTGCATGTTCTCCCCGTGTCTGCGTGGGTTTCCTCCGGGTACTCCGGTTTCCTCCCACAGTCCAAAGACATGCACGTTAGGCTGATTGGAGAGTCTAAATTGCCCGTAGGTATGAGTGTGTGAGTGTGTGAGTGAATGGTGTGTGTGCCCTGCGATAGACTGGCGACCTGTCCAGGGTATATTCCTGCCTTTCGCCCAATGTATGCTGGGATAGGCTCCAGCCCCCTGCAACCCTGATCGGGATAAGCGGGTTCAGATAATGGATGGATGGATGGATTAGATATCCCAGCAAAAACCGCCATTGGGACGATTCTCTTGGTGGTAGAGGACGTCAATGATAATTGCCCCACACTCACCAACCCGAACCAGATCGTCTGCAGCTCCCACACAGCCCTGCCCGTCTCGGCCAAGGATAGGGACGCTGACCCTAACGGTCCCCCCTTCCGCTTCCGGGTCGTACCTGAAGGCACAAAGCAGGAGTGGACTGTTGAACCTGCCAATAGTAAAGAACAGTCCTTCATCTTACAAAAGCACTTTTGTTATGCATACACTCAAAGGTAGAAAGTCCAGGGGTCAGAAAGTAAAAGTCTTTGCATTTATTCCACCTTATTCCACATTTACTAATTAAAGTAGTTCCTGGTTGAGGAACTCCTGGTTGAAGAATTAGCTGATTAGCAAATCCAGGTGATTGGAACAAATGCTTCTCCACCTCCAGTACACAATGCAATGGAAAAATAAGTCATTTCTGACACAGACTGTGGTGTGGTAGCTGTTTAAGGGAACAGTCTCAATCAGACTTTTAATTGGCCTCCTTAGTCGGATACCAAAGGTGCTATATTCTACGAAGTTTAACACAAATTCTGAATTTTTGTCTCGTGTTTCATCTTTTTATCTCAACCCCAATAGAATGAAAAAAAATCTTCGGAAAGTAATCCTAAAGCGGACTTTAAATAAGACTTACCTTTACTGTGTCTTCTCCACGTCCCTCTGTGATGGAATTCATCAGCTGAGATTCAGGCCCTCACGCATACAGGACAGCAGTAAAAGAGGCACCGCTGTGGAAAAATAACAGGTTACCTACCCTATTTTAGTCTACATGAATATGTCATTTTGCGGGACTGGCCGCAAGAACAAGACATGCCATGCTGTGAAACTCAACAAAATATAGCAGAGACAGCTCTCTGGTCTTCATGTTGGTTTATCTTTTCTAACACAAATGCCATCTTCACAGGCAAAACCCAAGGCTAAAACCAACAGTAGCCATTCAGAACTATTCATTCTTTAACCAATCAATCTAACAGGTCACATCAGGTCAACAAGAAACCTGCCAGTCATGTTCCAATACTAAAATTTGGTGTTTTGATTCAAAAGCTGATATGCTCTAAGTTTTGTAACAAACCTAGATAAAATACCAAGAAATAAAAGCTGAAATTAAAATCTGTCTTGTACTTTCATGTACATCTTTTGATCTCAAACTCAATTGTCTTAAGTGTATGCAAAAACAAAGGAATTGGCCTTGTTATTTCAATACTTTTGGAGGGGACTGTACGTAAAGGAGCAATGTCAGAATGTGAACACATTGAAGCAAGCTTCAACAGGTCACAGACGGGGGGTGGTTGAGATGCAAATTCATTACAAACGGTTATTTTTTCAAACAATTACTTAGGACTGGTCAGGACCACACACTGGACCTGTACAAATAATGAAAACTGGACAACTGACCTACAGCAACAGAGTACATATGAGTCAGACTGGGATCATATGTACTCTGTTAAGAGTTGATTTAACACTGGATATTGTACTGTGTATTTGCATCACTCTTGTTTTGGTAGATTGGTTGAGGTTTGTGAGTGAAGAGTCAATCGGTTATGTACTGCTCATCTGTTTCCATCAAACATGCATTCAAACAGACACACAGAGAGAGATAGAGAGAGAGGGAGAGAGAGAGAGGGGGGGGGGGTATTTAAACAAATTGTTCCATTTAAGGAATTAATTTAAGTTGTTACAACTCATCCCCTCTATGATTGTGTCTATGATTGATGCACGCCCGGGCTGAGCTTTTGCTGCATGGAGTTTGCTCCCTCGTTACAGGAAAGAGGAAGTGAGCGGTGCCATCTGTTATTTTAATCAGCCAGAGGAAGAGGCTGATTGATGTGTAAAGGGAGTACTGACGAGCCATCTGTCTGGATGGGTATCCTACAGCGCAACACAGCCCTGCACATCTCTTCAGCACTGAGTTCCCTTTGATTCTAAAACAAGCATAGTCCTGAACACCATACTATGAGCAATGTCTGAATTGCCTTGTTTAAAGGGACCATAGATCAGTCAGAGTTGGACCAGGGTCAGGGTTTTCCTGGCAATATTCAAACCTTTTCCATAATGAACTGAAAGTCAAAACTGTGTTACCACCTAGTGCAAAAATGAATTACTACGTGACCTGACAAGCTGTTTTACCTTAATCTCCACCTGATAGGATATTTAGCAGGCCAGTCAGTCAATCACTTTAAAAAAATGGATACCCTCAGTAAAAGCCCTCCCATAAAACTAAAACAGAAAAGAAATATGCTGTACTTGTATCTGCAGTTAAAGGCATACATTTGACTTTGAAGTTGTAACATTCAAGTGACCCTCTCCCTGGCCAAGGTAGTGATCACTATAATTTGTAATGCCAGAATTGATGCTTCCTATTTGTTACATTACATTACATTATTGGCATTTGGCAGACGCTCTTATCCAGAGCGACGTACAACAAAGTGCATACCCATAACCAGGGATAAGTTCGCTGAAACACCCTAGAGGGATAGCGGGTCTGTATTCTATTTTTGTCATCTATTAATAGACTATGGTACATACAGTTGTATAATGGATACTGCTTATTCTTCACCTGGCAGCAAGCAAGGTAAAAAAGTGTTGAGACCATGTAGTACTTAATATGGCATTAAGTATGTCTTACACCAGCATTCATTTAAGAGAATACTTCTTTAAAAAAATCATCTGTACAAACTATAACAGAAATTCTACCAAAATCACAGATGACTGTGCTGGATTTCAGTGTTTCAGCAGCAGAAGGCCAATTCATTTGTTTTCATCAGCCGATGATTGGTTACAATTGACAGTTTGCTGCTAAGGCTTAATTTGTGGTTGATAATGTGGCCCTCAAAGACTTCAGTTTGACTCCCTAAACAACAATAATAAGCAAAATTTAAACTAAGCTTTTGCCACTGCCAGGGAGAATTCATTCAAGTCTATTAAAAGAGGGTGGATGGTTTTGATCAAGAAATAAGTGAGACAAAAAAACATGAATGATGCACTGCACTCAATTTGTTAGTTGTTTAAAACATTTTTTAATACATACAAAAGCACACCAAACACTAGAAGTGCATTTGCGTAAATGTGTTTGGTTAGTTTGGCTACGTCTAGGAAACTGAACCATGTTCATTGTGTAACAGTAGTGTTTTAGAGTGTGCAGCTCCATAGAAAAGGCACGGCACTTAACATTTTTATGCTATAATGATCAGAGAAAGCAGTACAATAAAAATGAACCTCCTCCAAAGGTGCTTAAACATAGAAAATGTTGCTCTCTCATACATTTAAATGTATTTTATTTTAAAAAGGAGAGCAAACAGCGTGCCTTCCTCATATACATATATTTTCCATTTTATTAAGACTGAGAAAGCAGAGAGGGTTACAGATAGAGATGGAAACACAGAGCAAAAAGTGTCATGGTGGGGAATTCAACCCACAGAAGTACTGGGGATATTAGCGTACAGCTGGTGGCCGCCCTAGGGACTATGCCACAGTTTCCCACTTAAAAAAATAAAAATGTCAATATTCCCATATTCCTCATCAGTGAAAAAAAACACATGAAATGCATTAACATCAGAAGCTGGATATAAGTTGTGCTAAATCAAAGTAAGCATTTTTATTCTTACCACTACATGATACCAGTCTACACCTAAGCTTGCCTAAATATTGTATGATCATAAATGTCCCAACCGCCCCCCACCTGCCTTCTATCCCTGGTTTCAATTAACCAGTTTCTCACTGTGAAAAGATTTTAAGAGCTGGAGCTAGTGCTACAACTGGTGGAGGAGAGGCTGGAGGTGGTGGTGGTGGTGGTGGTTTGGATAATCTTCCTCCCGTTGTCCTCCTCTACCATGGCAACATCCTCTGCACAAGTGGAAGTTATGGACAAGTCCATGTTACTCTTGTTGAGGATCTGGTCGGCGAACTCGGTGAGGGTGAGTGCCCCAGAGTGGTACTGATCAATGGTGCTCTGGCTAAGCAAGCCCTTGTCCAGGTAGTCCTGGATGTCATACCGTTTCCCAGTCTTCTGATCCACCACCACCAGGCGGATGGAACTATCGGCTGCCAAGATGATGATTCCCTCCCACTCGCACTCTTGCTCCCGCATCCTCAAAATCCTGGACTCCTTCTTGTCCCAAAGGGGAAGTAGAACCAGGCCGGTCTTCTCATCAGTGATGCACCTCTTCATCAGCTGCAGGTAAGTAAGGTTCTCCTCTGTGTTGGGGTCAAAGAAGCCCTTGGTGTCATCCCCTTCATCGGCCAGTATGTCATTCATCTCCTTGTTAAAATATCCCCGGCGAAAGGCTTCGTCCACATCAATGCGGTGGTTCTTTTTGGGGTCGATGATACCACCGCTGGCAATTTGAGCCTCAAGCAGGCGGATTCCATGCCCTTTCTCTATGATGCCTTTCTCAATGGCCTGGAAGAGGGAGATGATGTCGCCTGTGTGTGGATCCTTGTAGCCTGTGACGGCGTTCTCAGCCGACAGCAGCTTGGACTTAAACTCCTGACCTATCAGGTTCCTCTCACATGCCTCCTCCACAGGCAGGAATAGGTTGTTAAGGGGGTCAATCATAAAACCAGAGGCAGCTTGTGCTTCCAAAAGCACTAGGGAGGTGCCTTGGCGGAGAAGGCCCTCCTTCTTAGCCTGGTAGATGGGGAGGGTCCTGTTTTCCTTCTCAAGAAAGATTCCTGCGATGCAGCCTGACCCCTGTAGGTATGGCCTTAGCTTGCTCTCAATATCCTCGATGGTGAGCTGGCCCTGAGCAATCTTCTGGACGTCTGAGGAGTTGAGGAGTTTGGACTCTACCAGGTCAGTAATGAAGACCCATCCACGGATTCCACGTACTGTCATCTCTTTGTTAGTGATTACATGGTGGTGAACCTTTATTCTCTCTTCTAAATGTTCCAGGTGCTTCTGGAACAACTTAAGTTCCCTCTGTTGTAGCTCAGACAATTCCTGTTCAGAGATCTGCAACCGGCCCCTGTAGCAGTCCTCCAAGAGCCTCAGCCTGGCTGTTAGCCTCTCAATCTCATGATTGTTGATCTGTAGCTGCACCTCAAAGGAGGATATGCAGGTGGAGGTATGGCTGCATTTCTTGGAGCCATCCTCCAAGCCCCTCAGCTTGGTCATTAGCATCTTAATCTCACACCAAAGGGATTCGTGTTCTTGCTGCAACCTGCTATCAGATTTCCGCTCATATTGCCTCATCCATTCCTCAACAACCTTCCGGAGCTGCTTCAGCTCATCTTCATTCTTCTGGGCCTGCCCCTTCTCTAGCTCATCTCTGATCCAGGCCAGCTCAGACACTACCTGCTCAAAGCTCTGCAGCTTGGTTGTTATCATCTCAATCTCTTTATTGTTCTGGGTCAGCTCCTGCTCCACCTTCTCGATGTTGGTCTGTAGCTGCACCTTAAGGGAGGATATGTACGTGGAGGTATGGCTGCATTTGTTGCCGCCAACCTCCAAAGCCCCCAGCTTGGCCGTAAGCATCACAATCTCACCCCTAAGGGATGTGAGTTCCTCCAGCATCTTGACCTTCCCAGTATCATATTTCAGCTCATATAGCTTCCGGAGCTGCTTCAGCTCATCTTCATTCTTCTGGACCCGTCCCTTCTCTAGCTCATCTCTGATCCGGGCCAGCTCAGACACTACCTGCTCAAAGCTCTGCAGCTTGGTTGTTAGCATCTCAATGTCATGATTCTTCTGGGTCAGCCCCTGCTCCACAGTCTTGTTGATGGTCTGTAGCTGCACCTCAAATGAGGATATGCAGGTGGTGGTATGGCTGCATTTCTTGTCGCCAACCTCCAAGGCCCTCAGCTTGGCCGTTAGCATCTTAATCTCACTAGTAAGGGATTCGAGTTCTTGCTGCAACTTGCCCTTGTCAGTATCAGATTTCCGCTCATATTGGCTCTTCCATTCCTCAACAACCTTCCGGAGCTGCTTCAGCTCATCTTCATTCTTCTGGGCCCGTCCCTTCTCTAGCTCATCTCTGATCCGGGCCAGCTCAGATACTACCCACTCAGAGCTCTGCCGCTGGCCCTTGTTGCGGTCCTCCAAGGCCGTTAGCTTCTCAATCTCACTCCGAAGGGATGTGAGTTCCTGCACCGTCTTGACCTTCTCAGTATCATATTTCAGCTCATATAGCTTCCGGAGCTGATTCAGCTCATCTTCATTCTTCTGGACCTGCCCCTGCACTTGCTCCACCATCCTGAGGCTTTTCTTCTCCTGCAGGAGCTCCTTGTAGCACATCTGGAACTCCTGCATTAGGCCCGATGTATGTCAATTTAAAAAAAGAGTGATGACAGTTACAATCATTTTAAGTTCATTGAAGATTCAAGATATAAGAGCAAAGGCTTATAGGGCTCTTCTGATATCCATACTCTATCATTGTTCTAATTACATCAATGTTAGCATTTAAAGGTAATTCCTCTCTCTCTCATTCCATAGTCTAAATTTGTAATACGTCACATCGAAATGAAGGTAATGGCAATGTATTCAAACTGGCATTTCAACACAGTATAACCTTGAATATGCCAACATTTATCCACTTTGAATTGCTGGGGTTTGACAAGAATGATGCACATTCTTCCAGCACAAACAGGCAGAGATACTACCCTGGTGTAAAATCCAGCTATGACCAGCTTGAAATACCAGCTACCAGCTGTTTCAAAACCTCACTTGAACTGTTTTTTGCAACAGGGTATGTACAAGACAATTAAACAAGCAAACAGGTGTCCTGAGTGGCATGTCATGAAAGTAAATATAAAGCAGTCATTTCTGCTTGCTATTCCAGGATTTGTATGATCACATTCTACAGATTAGTTTAGGAATTAATCTGAAATCACATTAATTTTGACATAACCCCCAAAAACACTGTATGATGAAATGCCATGGAGGTTGCAAGCTACGAGTGACAACTGCTTGACAGCTGAAAAATGCAGCAACCTCACAAATTATTCAAATGCATGCCACCACGCATGTGCTCTTTTGTAATGAGACAAAAAAGCGGAAAAATCCATAAGGAAGCAGCCGTGGTCCAAATTTGGAAAAAATGTCATAATAACTCAAATAATAACACAGCCGCTTGCTTTAGGATTGTTTCATTTCCTGCTTTCAACCTGTCCCTTTCCTTCCGTATATAGGTGGAGTTCTGGGGGTCATTATTCTCCTTCCCCTCCTTTAGCTCATCACTCACCTGCCTGAGGGCCCTCAGCTCCTCCTCCACCCTAAGTCGCTCCTTAGTCAGGGACTCAGTCATGCCCTGGAGCCTCTGGATCTCGCTGCTGTGGTCGTTGAGCATCTTGCTCTTCTCCTCAATGGTCTTGTAAAGCATCTCATAGCGGATATTGACCTCTCGGACCTGTGCCTGCTCCTGGGTGAGCTGCTGTTGCAGGGCCTTCAGCTCGGCGGTCAGCCTGTCCAGCTTCTCTGTGGCAGCTCTGTAGTCCCTCAGGGCTTTGTCCAGGCTTTCCTGGAGACTCCGCAACTCCTGCTTGGAATCCAGCTGGTAGCGGGCCAGGCTGTCCGCCAGGTACTGGTTTGTCTGGGACCAATACTGAGCCAGAAGCCATATTAGCTGTGTGATAACACACACAAATGATCAGGGAAGCTAGCGTCATTTACACATATGTATCTTATAATTGTAAAGTTTAAGTGATTAGATTGCTAAATGTTTAGTGAGTAGATATATTGAATTTACAGTACTGTGCAAAAGTTTTTGGCAGGTGTGAAAAAAATGCTGTAAAATAAGATTGCTTTCAAAAATAGAAATGTTAATCGTTTATTTTTATCAAGTAACAAAATGCAAAGTGAGTGAACAGAAGAAAAGTCTAAATCAAATCAATATTTCGTGTGACCACCCTGAGTGTATATAATATGTATTATACATTAGAATTGTATGTTATCATATTATAAAGACATGCTTGAAACAATTTTTTATCTGGAAAATGGCTAACATTCTTTACAAAATGTCAGGCAGGTCATCCTTCCTGCATTAATATATAAGAGCCCTGGCCCTACAATTATTTACTCCCTGTCTCCACTCTGTACCTTACTCTGCCCAAAGTCCTCCATGTTCTGCAAATCCCCCAGGAACTTGTAGTAGTCACCTGAGCGGGTGAGGAGCTCGATGTACTTGGCCTGGATGTCAGTAGCCTGGAGGAAGGACAGCAGGTCTCTCATTACACAAGCCTGGGCAGCACAGTGGCACAGTGAATAGCACTGTTGCCTCACAACAAGAAGGTCCTGGGTGCGAATGCTGGCCTGGGCCTTTCTGTGTGGACTTTGCATGTTCTCCCCATGTTTCTGTAGGTTTCCTCCCACAGTATAAAGACGTGCAGGTTAGGCTACATGGGGGGACATTAAAAGGGCATTGCTGTGTGCATGTGTGCTCAGTCAACTTACCCTGTATAAATAAAGGTTCATAAATATAAATAAATAAAATACATAGGTCCCCGGGAGTCTTGGGTAATGGTGCAGGAAACGTACACAGGACCTCTTTCTCTTCCATATACTTCTCTGTACTGTCTCTGCAAGAGGTAAGCTTACCTCTTCCCTGACAACGGTAGCTGGAGACTGCAGCATGGTTCTCTTGATGGGGATGTTGAGCAGTGTCTCCAGGCCTGCGCTGTATGAGGCCAGCTCCAGCTCGTAGTCCTGCAATACACACCAATGTAGACCTGTTAAGTCACATGCCCGAATGCTACAAACGACATATCCCAGAATTCACAAGCAACCTCATTAGAACACAAAGATCGTAGATTGTTTTACACAACTGTGTAGTACGGTATATATCGTGCATACCTCTGTACATAGTTTTGAACAGAGCATATGTAACATAAATTTTACTATTATTTATTTTTAACATGATTCATAAACATGAGACTGTGATCAGAGTGGTCTCCATGTAAGAGGGTTTAAGTGATGAATGGTGTGCGCAGTTAAAGGCTCACTGTGATTGAGGATGCACAGGTGTTCGCATCCCGCACAACATCGTCAACCTTGTCCTTCTTTCCTTTGATTTCAGAGTAGAGCATCTGTAAATCAACACACATACACACACATACACACACACAAACATACACAAACAGTTAGACACTAACGTTCCACAAACAGACTTTCCTTAAAAACAGACTTTCATTGAGACTTTCCCGGAATTTCCTTGATCCCGTCAGAATTTCTGGAAACCCAGGGAAGGCGGATGGTTGCATACAGCAACCATTCTCAGGGCTATTGATGTGGGTGTGTGGTTGCTACACTCTACAGCTTTTAAGGGATAACTCAATACTGATTTTACATTGTATATTTCTTAAAATTAAAAATGTTTAGCAAAATGATATGTATTTCCAGAGGGCACTCATGTATTCCTTTGGAACAGTGGGACGTGTACTTAATTGTTTCCATGTGGAGAGAGGTCTTGTTCCGGTACCTTCTGCTGGTTGAGGTGCTCGATGAGCGTATTGACATCGGATAACTTGTTAGACAGCAGGGAGTCCTGCTTCTGTTGGGTGTTGTAGATCCAGCCGCTGACCTGAGCGCTGCTCTGCTGGTACTGTTGCAGATGCTGCTGCTGCTTCTCCAGGTCCCTCACCCTGAACCACAGTGTGAACACAATGAGGGTTTATTCCTCAAACTCTCACTCTAACCCAGAACACAGTCCCATATCCTGACTAAAATGGTCCCATATCATGCGGAACATGACCAAAGTTTGACGAGAGTGGTCTTTTTGTTCATAAAACTAGAACTCTGGAATACGGTTCTATATCCTGGGAATAGCCAGCCATATTGTTTAACTGTATTGTTTAACTGTATTGTTTATTCTCAAGCTGAATTTTTTGTAGGCTATCATCGGTTTAAACTTACTCTTACCTATGATATAACAAACATACAGCATGATCTCTGTATGTGATACGTGTCCTATGTCCAGTATATGAGATAATGGACATACAGTACAATCTCAGTATGTGATATTAGTCTTATGTCCAGAATATCTCTGTTATATGAGATACACATAAACTGTAAATGGCACAAGCAGGCAGGTGTGGCTGCTGTATGTCCCTCTGACCTGCTGTCGATCTGGGACAGGATGCGACGCCATCGGGTGCTCATCTGGGTGACCTGCTCCCGGTATCTGAACAGGTCTACATCACACTTGTGGAAGGACTGGCTGATCTGATCATTCCAGTGCTCAGCATTACCAAGCTTCAACTCCAGCTTCTTTAGGCTGTCCCTCTGGTCCAGATCCTGCTTCATTTTCTGTACATACACAATGGTAAGACGCATGGAGTGCACTGCTTGAAGACATTTCCAGAAACACAGGAAAGACACTGGACCCTGCCTATGATGAGTGGTGATTTTCATTTTTGTAACCATCACCTTCTTCAATATAATTAAAATCATCACAACTACAATGATCATCATCATCGCTGTTATCATCACTGACATCATCATGAATATCATTATCATCATCAACACCATAGCAATATATAACAACCACTTTGGGTTTGCTTATTTAATTTCTGTTCCTTAACCACTACACACAAGCACCCTGTAGTGTAGTGGTTAAGGTACAGGATTGGAACTGCAAGGTCGGTGGTTCGATCGCTGGTGTAGCCACACTAAGGTCGCTCTGGATAAGAGTGTCTGCCAAATGGCATTAAGGTAATGTAATGTAATGGCATAGAAACGTGTATGGCACAAGTCGTGCTTTGTAGGCTCAGACACAGACATGACCGAAAGGCTGGCTACCTTCAGAACGGCCCAATAGTCCTCCAGCTGCCTCGGCTCCAGAGAGGAGGTCTGCTTCTCGGTCAGACGGGCCTCATTTACTTTCACAATGTCCTCCACCTGGAGCAGGCTTTGCTGTAGAGCCTGCAGTGCCTTCAGCCTGCAGAAAGGGGGCGCCAGAGGCTCAGACACAAGGTTAACGGCTCCTCACACATACACACTCCCAACTTTCTCAAACTAATTGATGCATATTAGACTGAAGACATATTAGACCGAAAGCAAAAAAAAACAGAATGCAGATACAGCCAAGTCTTGATAAAATGTACATATTGCCATATTAATGATGTGAATGCACTTTCATTTATCCTATATTGTCAGTCACTCTAAATGGTAAGAGCATTGCAATGCTATGCATAGAAGGTAGAACCTATAATTTCTTACAATATCACAATACATTATACAATATAACAAACTATAGAACATACAGTAACACTTTACTGTACAAGTTTTCCTTCTTTTATTGGCTCATTCAACTACGGGCCTGTCTCTCTTCTTCCCTTTCTGTCTAAAACTCAGGAATGTGCGGCCTGGTCCCAATTGTCAACTTATCTTCTCCAGAACAATCTTCACGATCCCAACCAGTCCGGCTTCAAGAGTGGCCACTCAACTGAGACCGCACTACCTGCCGTCAATATTTAAACGCAGACTAAAAACACACCTTTTCAGATTATACCTTTGTCACCCCTCCTGATTTACAATCGTCTCCCAAATGACTAAAATGTAAATGTAAATGTCATTCCATTGGCCCTTTCCATTCCACATCATCTCCAAAGTGCTGGCTGAATCCACAGCTTTCCAGGGAAAAAAGTTGCAGTGGATGCAGATGTGCCACTGCTCCCACCTCTCTATGTAGGAGGAGGAGATGCCCTCCAGGCTCACTATCTTCTGGTTGATGAGGTCGAGCTCAGAGCGTAGGAATTCGGCCATGTCTGTGTCCTTCATCCCGTCCAGCTGGATCTTCTCCCTCAGCTTCACATACTCCTCACGGATAGTGTCCAAGTCCTGGTTGATGCCCTGTAATTCCCAATCCATGAACACAAACTGAAATACATTACCCCACATCAGACTATATACATTTAGACACCCTGAATGACTAATTAAACCAAGTACATTACAAATACTGAGGGACACATTTCCAAGAGCAAAATTGACCACAGCAAAGGATAGTTAACAGACTAGTAGCTAACAGTGGGTGTGGCCTGAGAGGCATGGCTTAATTGGCTCCTCCCAGGAGTTGGCAAGCCCTAGCACAGGGGTGACAAAGGGGGCCACAGTGTCTGGGTTTTTGTGGCCTACTTTCAATCAGCTGCCATTTAAGGCTTTGAAAACAAGGTGCATGGACTTTAGCCAATCAATTACTTCAATGCACAACTGGTGCCAAGAACACCCCCAAAAACCAGCAGACACTGGGGCCCTCCTGGACTGGAGTTTGACACCTGTGGCTGAGGACTATAGCGTACCTCCAGTTGCACGATGCGCTGGGAGCACTCGTGGAAGCTGTTCTCCCCCAGGGGTATGTGGATGTGCCGGGTCAGGCCTGACTCGGCCTTCTCCAGCTTCTGCTGCAGGGTATGAAGCTCGGACAGCAGACTTCCATCTACTTTTAACACCCATAAACAGTAAATGCCCCTCAACATCGCAGGTATTGAAGTTATAGACAAATAATATACAAAAATAGGTGAGATTGTGATTTGAGGGTCATTAAACCAAGAGATGTTTACTGAAATTACACTGTTAATATAATGTATTATTTTGCACCATGTGTCTACCAAAAAGCTAAATGAAGGGATAGATTAGCCGTCGGGCAGTTGGTGGGAAACAGACTCACCGTAAGTGGGCAGCCCCACCAGCTTCTCGAAAGCATACTGGTACTGGTTCTTTATATGCGTCTTGTCCTCGTTGGTGAACATCTCTGAGCCCACGTAGCTGCGCCGGAACTCCAGGTAGCTCATATCCAGGCTCTTGATGATTTCTCGGTACTTCTCCGGCCGCATGTTGGCTAGCTGTGGTTAATAAAAAAAACATTTTTTACACGGCAGAAAAGTGCAGTGTAGTTAAAGTGGAAGTGGCAACCAGCTGGAGTCACCCAGTCCAACGGCACCTCCTCTTTGTTGGAACACCATCTCTCTGCTTTTTTGAAGAAACAGAGACTTGTACAGAGTAGTAAACTGGAGTACAGTTTATACAGACGACTTTGGTGATTTTTAATTTCAATTATTTTTCCACACAAGTTCACATTTTTGTCTTGTTTACTGACTAACTCCATAAACTGTGCTAAAGTTGGTTCTTTGTTAGCCTACTTGGCTACATAAAATGAATCAAGCAAGCTAACAAGATAGCACATGGTAACATCAGCCAGTATTTACTGAATATGAAATAAAAGTCATAAAGAAATGTAATATTTCACATTACATTAAATGTATAGTGTCAGGTACGGAGAGACAGAGGAACCAAATGCAGACTCAGGTAGGAAAAGAACAGGTTTAATGACACAGGGGGGCAGATCTAGGATGCAATCCAGAAAACAGGCAAAGGTCAAGATCCAGGCAGACAGGTACATGTGGCAGGCAGAGTGCAATCGTGGGACAGGCAGAGTTCATAAACCGAGGAGACAGAAAAAAAATAAAAATAAAAAAAATAAAAAGTACAAATCCAAAAATCAAAAGAACAGTTGGAAAAAGCCAAGCGGAGTTCAAAACCAAAAGATCCAAAAACAGAACTGAACAGAGCGGAGAGGGACCAAACAGAACAGGGCACGGGGCACAGGTACGGGGCACAGGTACAGGCCACAGGTACAGGGCACAGGGCACAGGGCACAGGTACAGGGAGCTAGAACCGGGGTGGGGAACAGAAAACAGAAAGATGAACTAGCAACAAGAAACTAAAAATGACAGGTTTAAATAGACTGGTGATTGACAGATAATGAGACACAGGTGAGCTGACTGACAAGAGAAGTATATATAAGGAGTGAGGAGGCGGAAGGAAGTATATATAAGGAGTGAGGAGGCGGAGACACAAAATGACACATGTGGAACAAATAATGAGGGAATGAAACTGGAAACAGACTTTGGTGGTCACAGAGGGAAAAAAGAGGCAAAAACACCAGGGACTTTGAAAGAAAATCAGGAGATTTTCTGTCTCCAGTGATGGAGGAATTAGGGTGCATGGTGCATGAGGGGCCCAACTGAGCAGGAGGAAGGAGGGTTGCCCTGGGAGACTCGCCATGGTAATGGTGAGCGACTCGATGACCTCAATGTTTTTCATGCAATAGCGCCAGGATATCAGGCTCTTGATGTTGATGAACAGCTGGTTCCAGATCCCCATGATGGTCTCAAAGAGCTGCTCAGTCCTGGAAGCGGGAGGAAACAAGACAAAGGTCCTGTGAGGTTGTGTAGCAAGAGCAAGATGCTGTAGGGAGCTCAAGGCGAGTCTGCACATAGTCCGACATACTCTTTAAACTGGAGAATTTTTTGCAGATATAGCAATTAAATGTATGCTGCACCCACTGGGGCCATTTGAAAACAGGGGAACCAAAGTGTTTTTGATTCTTACTTGTTGGCCAGGCTGATACTCAGGGGATTGGGGTTGATGGATACAGGCTTTAGAGGCTTACTTGTTGGCCAGGCTGATATGGGGTTGATGGGTACAGGTTTCTGAGGCTGGCTTGTTGGCCAGGATGATATAGGGTGGTTGGGAACAGGTTTTTGACCCTTACTTGTTGGCCAGGCTGATATAGGGTTGATGGGTACAGGTTTTTGAACCTTACTTACATTTACATTTTTACATTTTAGTCATTTGGCAGACGCTTTTAATCCAAAGCGACTTACAAGTGCATAGGTTCTACCACAAGTCAAAGCATCACATCCAGAACTAGAAAAATACACCTGGACTGCTGTTCTAAACATATAGTCGTCATCATAAGTGCAATTTTTTTTTAAATATATATATTTTTTTTTTTTTTTGGGGGGGGGGGGGGGGGTTAGACAGGGATAGGGGTATCAGAAGGGGGGGGCGGGGTAAATCAGGAGGGGGGACTAAGGTAAAGTTTGAAGAGGTGTGTTTTGAGTCTGCGTCGAAATAGGGGGAGGGATTCTGCTGTCCTGACAGTGGTAGGCAAGTCATTCCACCACTGAGGAACCAGAACGGAAAACAGGCGTGAACGTGCAGCTCGACCGCCAGGTGCCCGTAGAGAGGGAATCGTAAGGCGACCAGAGCTAGCAGACCGGAGTGGTCTAGCTGGGGAGTAGGGAGTGATCAGGGATTGTATGTAATGTGGGGCAGTCCCCTTAGCAGCCTGAAATGCCAACACTAGGGCCTTGAATCGGATGCGTGCGGCAATAGGAAGCCAGTGGAGGCCAATGAGAAGCGGGGTGACATGAGCCGACCTGGGCTGACTGGTGATCAAGCGGGCTGCAGCATTCTGGACCAGCTGGAGGGGCTTGATGGCGCACGCTGGGAGACCGGCTAGGAGGGAGTTGCAGTAATCCAGGCGGGAAATGACGAGCGCCTGGACTAGGAGCTGGGTGGCTTTCTCCGTCAGGAGATGACGGATGCGGCGTATATTAAACAGAAAGAACCTGCAGGTTCTGGCAGTGGAGGATACTTGTGGAGCCAGGGAGAGGCAGTTATCAAGAGTCACCCCAAGATTCTTTGCCGTACGGGAGGAGGAAACTACAAAGTCCTCCACAGTCCTCCACAATCCTCCACAGTCAGTACTTGTTGGCCAGACTGATATGGGGAGATTGGGTACAGGTTTTTGACCCTTACTTGTTGGCCAGGCTGATGCTGAGGGGGTTGGGAGGGAGCACCAGCAGGCAGACGGAGGGGATGAGCATGTCCAAACCCCCGGGCCCCGTCACGTGCCACTTGCTGCGCTGGGAGTTATCGTTCAGGATGGCCTCATTACCCTTCAGGATCTGCGTCTGCTCATGGAGAGATGAGGACTGAGCGAGAGATGGAGAGATGAGAAGGGAACAAGAGATGAAGAGGGTCAGTCCATGTGCTATACGTCTGTATGTACGTGTGTGTGTGTGTGTGCAAGTGTATGTGTGAGTGCATGTGTGTCTGTGTGTGTGTGTGTGTGTGTGCGTGTCAGACCTGGTCCTGTTTGAAGTCACACAGCGCCTTGACGATCACAGGACTGCTGCTCTTCTCGTGTGGGTTGCGGGGCTTCAGTCTCACGATGCTCTTGGACTTGTTGACCAGGTGCTGCACCTGCCACTTGTTCTTCATGATCTTCTCCTTCTCTCTCTGTGAACCACACAGGCCTGTGTCACCCACCACTGACTCCAGATCAGTCACAAGCCAGATTTTCATTTCCTGAGAACTTTGTCTTCCCGTCCTTCACATACAACTTTTCCCTCACATGGATGAACAGTCATTTACATGAAATCCATCAAACTCACATACTAAGCACGTGTTTCTGGTTTGAAATGCAAAATATTTTAAAAGGCAGCAGGAGAGATTGTGTAAGAAGAAAATAAAATATTTTGATCAGGTGTACCAAACGCAATACATGCCATTGGCTGTGTGTACTTCATATCCAGCTACACACTGAAGGTTATTATTATCATGCTCATTCAGTATTGATTATGCAATAAGCAGCTGTACCTCCAAGTTATTGAGAAGGTCCTGAAGCTTCTCCAGTGGGGTGTCTCTGTCACAGGTATACCTCTTATGGATGTTTTCGTGTTCCTCCTGCAGCTTGATACGCATTTCGTTTGCCTCCTTGAAAAACTATGAGTCACGGAAACAGAAAGGTTTGTCACTTCTTGAGAAATGGCTGATCCAGTAACCACCCTGATATGCCAGCTGTCTGTCAGGCAGTGAGGGTGGGGGCTGACTGCTGGGACGGAAGCCTTACCTGGCTGTAGGCAGCGTTCTCCTTCAGGTGTGTGTCGATGCACTTGGTGATCTGAAGCAGCCAGCTCCACTGGGTCTGGAGACTGTCCTTGTTGGCCTGAACAGAGCAAGCCTGGGTTAGCAGGAGTCATTCACTCTGAAGGCGAGTCTAACACAGGGGCCTATGGATTGACAGAGGAGGTCTGCCATCCTCATTAGAGATCATTTATCATTCATTCACATAGTCATTTCCTGTCCAGACAAGTCAGTTCCTGGGTTCAGCAGTTCAATCTTCTGAGAGGGTGACAAGGGTGGCTCAATGATTTCAGAGTGTAAACTATAGTACGTCCACTGTTTTTTTGGTTGTATTAGTCCCACCCTTTGGAAACCATCATAGTAAATTCATCTTTCATTTGCTAAAACGAATGTCTTGCTTTTCTTTGAAATAGTTCTGTTATAAAATTAATGGATGCTTTCCTGTCCTCAAAATACATAAGGAGGTTAGGAGAGGGTCAGGCAACCTATAGTACCATAATCTTATCAGCAGCAGGGTGATTCCGAACGTTTTCCACATTTTCAAAGAGTTTATTTAGATCCTTTTCTTTCTTCTCCAGGTCACGCATCAGCCTCTGAGAAAAAGAAAAAAAAGGATTTTTTTTTTTAAACCACTTAAAAATTTACACTGTATCGAGTCAGTGCTGGTCAACCTGGATTGTATGTAATTATGGATGCAGCCTGGTTAAAGGCAGGTGGCTCTGGGATGGGGAACTCTTACCAAGTAGCTATCCTGCTTCTTGGGGATGTAGTTGTCAATATTTTTGTCACCCCAGTCAAACACCAGCTCCTCTTCCATACATTCCTCCACCCATTTAATCTCCTCAGAGATATCCTTCAAGATCTTTGATCGGTCTCGAAGCTGGTTGTGCCTGCTCGAGGACATTTTCTGAAAAGTTTCATCAATATACAGATGAATGAATGGATTTAGTCATTCAGTAAAATGACAAATAAATGTATTTGTCATCCATCCATCCATTATCTGAACCCGCTTATCCTGATCAGGGTCGCAGGGGGGCTGGAGCCTATCCCAGCATACATTGGGCGAAAGGCAGGAATACACCCTGGACAGGTCGCCAGTCCATCGCAGGGCAATTATTTGTATTTGTCATTTTAAAATAAATTTTATATTGTAACTAAAATACAATATAACAATCTGTTAAAATAAGTAGTTATGGGTGTTGATATACAACCTCAACAGCATCTAAAGGCACACTATGCAGGATTTTTTCCCTGAAAATATAAAATAATCATGCAGTCATTTTTATGATGCACTGGCAATCTGTCTTTGCTCCACTGCCTATATTTCTTCTTCTAAGATGTTCTTGGGAGCTTCTGGGTGTGACACTCTGTTCTGTGTGGGGAGCTGTGGGTATGTACAGAGTCTGTAGGGTGGGATGAGGTTTCAGCTGAGTGTTTTCAGCTAGCTACTGTAATGGCAGAGGTGAAGAAGCACAAGTACAGCGAAGCAAAACAACAAGCCAACAAACCAGAGTCAACCTTGGAATTGCTCTTCCTCGATGGCAACAGCTATCAAAAAACAGTGGTATAAAAATAGCTATATAAATAAGTTGTATGGCAGTGTACCCCCAGGTCAGTGATGCTGGCGGATTTGGGAAGTTTTGCTCACCTGTAGAGCGTCCCACTCCTGCTCCAGAAAATGCCAGTACAATTGGTCTCCTTTCAGTTCCTGAAGAAAGGACATGGCCAGGGGTTGGGGCCTGTGAGACATCTAGCTATATAGGAAAGGTCATGGAGGACCAGCTTGTGTCTGGCAGACATTTTGTGAATGGCCGAATGCAGGTTAGCCCCCTCTTACATTGGAGCACAGTCAACATTTAGAGCATTTAGAATAAATAATTGGGCTGATTAAATTGTTCAGAGTTTGATAAGAAATCCAGGGACAGAACTTCTCTTATATCTCAAGACAATTAAAACAGCAAACGCTTGTTCAAGCCAAGAAAACACATAGTCAGTGACATTTTCACATGAAAGTTCCAGCTCTACACACTCCACTGATAACACAAATGAAGAAGCCCTAATGCTCACTAGTAAATGGAAAATGAATTTAGTTTTTGCTGTTCTTTTTTTTTGGAGATACATACACAGTTCATGGACAATGCCCCCCCCCCCCCCCCCCCCCCCCCCCCCCCCCCCCCCGGTGACTGTACCAGCTCAGTCCGGGCATGCTCCATCTCCAGGCTCCTCTGGATGGAGCTGTGGAACATGTCGTGCTTCATCATCTGCCACTCGATGGTGTCCTGGTCATCCCCCCAGGGAGAGGTCTCTATCAGGCGCTGTGGAGGACACAGAGGCACACAGAGCATCCGTCAGCAGGAAACTCCCTGCTGTAAAACCCAGCTATGCCAGCTCAACCAGCTTGAAAATTCAATTGAGCTGATCAAGCTGGTCATAAGCTGGTCTACTTGAGTATGAGCTGGTTAACCAGCATGGCCAAGCTGGTCATAAAGCTGGTCTAGCTGGGTATGAGCTGGTCGACCAGCAGTTTCAAAAATAGCTTGAGCTGGTCAAACCACGTCATGCTGGGAGCTAGTCTGAACTGGTCAACCAGCTACCAGCTGTTTGAAAATCTAGCTTCAGTTTTTTCAGCAGGGCTCTCTACTATAGGAAGCTCAAACTCACTCAAACACCCGCCTCTTCATTCAACAATACACACACGGCAACTTTTTAATTTAAAGCTAATGTAATATCACAACTAAATTAACAGAGGCCTTTCATTTGTGTAAGATTTTTGACACCGTGCATTACTAAAATAATAATTAAGTCCTCACAGCCCCCCCCCAAAAGGGGATTGATGCACTATTTTGGTCAGAACATGGGGGAGAGACACAGAGTTACAGTAAGTAGTCTCCCAGATGAACTCCGGCACCTCAATGCCCTCTAGGGCTGGAGCTCAGCGCACTAGATTTAATTAATCTGAGCATTACTGTTCTAATCACAAGCCTCTAGATGGCAACACAAAGCCTTTCACTCCCCAGACTCTTATCAGCACATAATTATACTACTTGTTCTACTTGCGACTCATCATTCAATAGAACATTATCCCAAAAGGCTTGGGGATCATCCAGATGTTTCTTTGCAATTGTGAGAGGAGTACTGATGTTTCTCTTGGATAGTAGTGGTTTCTACCTTGCTATCTCTCATGAATCCTTTCTTGGTTTGAGTTCTGATAACAGCTGAAGTTTCTGTTCTGCCTCTTGCCCTAATCCCACAGCCCACAAATGAACATACTTAACAGTCTACATGGCGGTGTGTGGAAAACTAAAACTTTTGAAACTTTTTTTTGAAAGAAAAAAATTAATTTGCTTTGATGAGTGGAAATAATGAGAGTTTGAGTGAAAACAGGGAGGAGAGAGGAAGTTAAATGTGTGAGAGATAAAATGAAAGAAAATGGTATGTAAGAGAGGGGGAAGGGAGAAAGAAAGAGAGAGAGGAGAGAAACAGAAAAAGAAAGGTTGTGAAAAAGAAAACACAAAAGCCCTGAGCAGGTAACAGAAAAACCCTAAAATGGCAAAAAGGAGGATTATTATTATTGCCCATTATCAACACTGCCTAATTAACCCTTTCAGCCCTAGGCCCAATATCAAGTGTCTCCACTTTGGCTTCAGTTGAGAAAATTTAGCCGGGCTTTAATAGGGGCTCAAAATAATAGTATAGCAGTCATTTTAATGGGTTGTAAAGGTATAATGCCACATGGCACTCAAGGGATTTTACAGTAGTTAACGCTTGAGTGCCATGTGGGTACGGTTGGAAGGGTCAAGAGAGCAACAAGTCCTTGTAAAACCAGAGAATCAGATATACAACATTTGTTTTTTTTAAATACCGAAAATGGTCATTAGGGTCTCTGTTGACATACTTTCTGCTGGGTGATCCAGGCCATGGCCTCCTGGAAGTTCTTCCCTCCTCCATCGTGTCCTATGGAGCTGCCCCGGTTCTTCCGTACCCTGGGACCCTGGCTGCTCTTACTGAAGACCATCATCTTCAGCTGCTCCCGACCCTGCTCCATACTGGGAGAGAGTGGGGGGAGGAACAGAGAGATGGAGAGATGGACGTAGGGAGGTGGTGAAGAAGTGAGACAGGTGGAGAAAGAAAGAAGGAAAGTGAAATGAGAGGAAGTAGAGAAACAGAAAAAAGATGGAAGGAGAAGAGGGAGAGATACTTTCATTTCTCAGTAGTTTCCACCTACTGTATAATTGTATTCTTTTTTTACTTGTAGATCACATGAAACAGATGGGCATAATGCCATAAATCAGTGTTACTCTCTCTCCTGTTCTCCATCAGTCGCAGGGAGTTGCGACTGATGGAGAATTCTGCCCCCTTTAAGATTCTTGTGTGTTATGAACTCTTGCCTGCAGGGTGGATGTCACCTCAGGAGGGTCATGAAGCTGCTAAACACCTGTCTCCTAACATGACCGCTCTCAGTTCCTGATTCTATCTATACTATTACTGCTACTGCTACTATTATAACAATAATAATAATAATCAAAATGACAGCAACAACAACAACAACAACAACAACAACAACAACAATAATAATAATAATAATAATAATTATAATAAGGATGGTCCTGGGTTCGAATCCCCGTCGGCCGGGGCCTCTCTGTGTGTAGTTCGCATGTTCTCCCCGTGTTTGTGTGGGTTTCCTCCGGGTACTCCGGTTTCCTCCCACAGTCCAAAGACATGCAGGTTAGGCTGATTGGAGAGTCTAAATTGCCCGTAGGTAAGAGTGTGTGAGTGAATGGTGTGTGTGCCCTGCGATGGACTGGAGAGCTGTCCAGGGTGTATTCCTGCCTTTCGCCCAATGTATGCTGGGATAGGCTCCAGCCCCCCTGTAACCCTGTTCAGGATAAGCGGGTTAAGATAATGGATGGATGGATAATAATAATAATAATAATAATAATAATAATAATAATAATAATGATAATGATAATAATAATAATAATAATAATAATAATAATAATGTGGCTGGAATTTACTGCATTGCATTTTGCTCTATGATCATTTTAACCACACATTATCAATATGTTTACATAGAATGAGTGTTATTTTCAGCACGTGGAAATACCCAGAAAAAAGGGACCATGCGTGTGTGACAGTAACCACCTGTCACACAAAAACTAATGGGGAGCTATAACAAAAAAAAAATTGGCTACCGGTATTTCATTTTAATAAATGAAAGACGTGACAGCATATTTTTTTATTAATTATGCTTACTTTTTACTTTAAGCGAATTCAATTAACCAAAATGAGACAAAAATTGTTGTGCCCCAACATAATCAAGATTACACAGGTGACAGAGTACAATCAAGGGCGACATGAAAAACGTTATTTTGAAGAAAATGTACAGTGCATAGCATGTATTACAGCCGCGCATTGATAGTTAATGAAAAACTGCTACATACCCTTCATGCCCCCCTCCATGTCCCGCGCCATATCCCCCGATAGTCTTGCTGTGGTCCAAGACGCTGGATCCGTCCATCTGGGTAGTATTTATTACCGCCTGCTTGCCTCTCGGTCGTGGAGCTAGCGCTGGGCTGGTCTGGCCGGGAATTGGTTATGGTGCTCATAGCATGGAGTTAAGACTCCGTAAAAAACTAATTTCCCTGTCCTAGGAAATTGTACATTTTAAAGTAGACTTGGGAAAAATACTTCACCAAAGCGCTCACCTTCGCCGTCTCCGAGCGCCTAGACTGATTCTCAAACAAAGCGAGTCCCGTTTTGTCAAACAAAACCACACCTTACGAGCTCTCAAGTGGTGATAGTAACTACCTGCGTACACACCTCCCGTTCGGCCTGGGGGAGGATGATACGCTGTGGGCTTACATCTAGCCCACTAACAATAGCTAGAGATTCGCATGACCGAAAGAAAATGCGGCAAATTGCAATTTATTGTTACCACTGTTACGAGTATGGTGTTCAAATATTTGCATTTACAAGTTTGTGTACCTAATAAATTGACCACTGAGTGAACTCTGCTAGACGGCAGGCTATTGCGCGAGCTGCAGGTTTTCTGTTTCTCTTATCTTTTGTGTTTCGATCCTATGAAGAGAAGCTGAACTGAAATGTATTCATCCCTTTGTGTATATTCCAATATCCTCCATACCTGCCATCTAAAGCCTCTCCTTATCTTGGGTAATTTTAATTAATTGATCGTTTTACTTTGTCCAACAAACAAATTCATGCACCCAAGTAGGCTACTTGGGACAACATGTTTACTATTTTATTGTTTTATTTTATTGTTCTATTATATAAGGTATTAAGCCTCCAAGGTTAAAGTTGTTGTTAAAAAAAAGTGGCCCACCCTGGTAAATGGATCAAAAAATCGCCGCCACTGATAAAAAAAAAAACTCATATAGACTCCCGAGGCACAATACAAGTACTGTTCTGTCGGCAGCCTTCTTGGGAATAGGTGTGTATTATGAGTTAACAAAAAAAAATGTACGGCATACCCACTAGACATAAAAAACACAAACAATTATGAATTATTTCTGTTCCACAGAAGCCCCAAACTCATAGCAGGGATTTGGCTCTCCATGAAAAGATCTTCATTGGGCCCGACCACCAGATCCCTGAACAATTTAATAAACAATGTTTGGGCCCCTGTTTGCCAGTACCTTTGGTTTGCTCATAAAACCATGCACCCCCAGTTCAGTTTTGAGAATGTCCTACAGCTAGCCAATGCCCAGTGATCACTCTTCCTTTGTGCTTCCTGTCCTACTTTTGGAAGGGCCAGATTTACATGGGAACATTTCTGTGTCTGTATCGTATATTTCAATCATATTGGCTTACAATGTGCACATTAAGACGTTGGAAGTTGTATGTGCGTTGGAAGGCTGACTAAGGCTAGTATTGGCCACACCATGTTATCACAAGAGCAGGCTCCACTTTTAATTTCTCCAGAGGCAGGTATTGCTTGTCATTTTTTTTTTTTTTTACATTTTACTTTTCTCTGACAAGCCCTGGATAGAACACCCACCCTCAACTCAACTGCAAGTGAAGTTCCAAATAATTTTGCTTTTGTCTGACTGCAACTAGATAACGACAGAATAGGTTAAGTTCTCCATTCCCAAATTTGGTCTTGGCCAATAAGGGCAGGCAGTAGTTTCAGACAGTGTTCTGTCAGACTGTTTTCAGGCACCTTCAGCCTGCTTTACCTCATAGGGATGAGTAACAAAAACTTCAGTCTGATCAAGGACTTGATTAGAAACAAACCATCTACTTAACCCCCCTATAATATTAAGAGCTTATGACCGCTTATGACATTTGGGGTGAAATTGACCCCAACAGTATAAATAAATGCAAAATGATTATACTTTGTGTGTCACATTCTTATTGTCTCCCAAAAGACTAGTCTGTTATCGATAAATATGAAAAATCTTTGAGAAACATCTCATTTTAGCCAGGGATTTGGCTCTCCATGAAAAGATATGACAATGGGCCCCGTGCCAGGGAAAAATGCCCTTTTTAACATTTCACAGGTGAGCATCGTCTGTCTTCTGAATACCCCTTGTTGACCTTGCTGCAAGACCATGTGCTAGCTGAGAAGCAGAGATATTAAGGACAAAGGCTGTCTGTCTGCTGGGAGAGAGACAGATAAAGACTCATAGTAAGCACTTAATTCAGAAAATGGTCTAATAGTAATAAGGATTATCACTAAAAGGTCATTTGTAATCATGTGATTGTCTTTATGTTGACACACATTGTCAATTAAGAATCAATTAAGAAAATTACCCTTACACCCCGCCACCAGATCCCTGCACAATTTAATAAACAATGTTTGGGCCCCTGTTTGCCAGTACCTTTGGTATAATCATAAGCACACACCTTACAAGCTCTCAAGTGTAACTATCCCCCCTCCCCGATGCCCCCGTTTGGCCTGGGAGAGGATGATGATACGCTGTGGGCATATTTTCTGTAGTTTGTCAGGAGACAGAGAAAAGTGAATACAGTTCTCACGATCTGCAGTGTCCACATAATCTGCCTGTCAGAAGGGGAAGTGGGAGTATGAGTTTCATCCAGCTTTCACAACAAATGTTAAAATGTACTCACTTAAACATTTTGCTGATATGGAGTCGTAATTTAAGCTGTTCAAATTGGCAGCTTTCTCTTTTAAGGATAAAATATTGCCATTGTCTGAAAGTTTTCTAGTTGAAGTGATGTGGTTAGCTATATCATGACTTTAATAAACACCCAATAGTTCCTTAAATGGGGATATATTTGCGTTTATCTTGTGTTGAGCGTAATGTGTTTAATATACTTGTTTTGTTGCCGAGTGAATAACAAGAAAGTAATCTAAATATATCGACAGGCTATCAATCAAACAAAGTCAGCTTATGTTAATTTTGTGGCTGATTGGTGTATGATTCAGTTTTGAGAATGTCCCAAGGGCCAGATTTACATGGGAACATTTCTGTGTCTATCGTACATTTCAATCATATTGGCTTACAATGTGCACATTAAGACATTGGAAGTTTTATGTGTGTTGGAAGGCTGACTAAGACGTGAATCACTTCAGATGAGTAATGGCCATTAAAAGAACCGCTGGATGGCCGGAATGGCGGTAAGCAGAACGCCAACGGGCCGCAAGACCACGAGGAGCAGTTATATACCAGAGGGTATGGCACTTACGTCAGGGTGGCCTGTAGCGTAGTGGTTAAGGTACATGACTGGGACACGCAAGGTCGGTGGTTCTAATCCCGGTGTAGCCACAATAAGATCTGCACAGCCGTTGGGCCCTTGAGCAGGGCCCTTGAGCAAGGCCCTTAACCCTGCATTGCTCCAGGGGAGGATTGTCTCCTGCTTAGTCTAATCAACTGTATGTCGCTCTGGATAAGAGCGTCTGCCAAATGCCATTAATGTCATGTAATGGGCCAAATTGACCCCAAACATAATTGGAGGGTTAACATTGCTATTACCTGTGCTGCTATTTTATCATTCTCATTACTTTTACTGGTTCATGTTCTGTTCCACAGAAACCCCAAACTCATACCTGGGATTTGGCTCTCAATGAAAGACTCCAGCCACCACTGATTCAAAAAATAATAATGAATTAAAAAACTCCAAATGACTCCCGAGGCACAATACAAGTACTGTCCTGTCAGCAGCCTTCTTGGGAATAGGTGTGTGTTTTAAGTAAAAAAAAAAAAAAGTATGGCATACCCACCAGACCTAAAAACACAGACAGTTATGAATTATTTCTGTTCCACAGAAGCGCCAAACTCATACCAGGGATTTGGCTCTCCATGAAAAGATCTGACAATGGGCCCCGCCACCAGATCCCTGCACAATTAATGAAACAATGTTTGGGCCTGTTTGCCAGTACCTTTGGTATAATCATAAAACCAAGCAAAACATGGATGAGTCCCATTTTTCCAATGAAGACCACACCTTACAAGCTCTCAAGTGTAACAATTTTCTGTAGTTTGTCAGGAGACAGAGAAAAGTGAATACAGTTCTCACGATCTGCAGTGTCCACATAATCTGCCTGTCAGAAGGGGAAGTGGGAGTATGAGTTTCAGCTCTCTCATCCAGTTTTCACAACAAATGTTAAAATGTACTCACTTAGAAACATTTTGCTGATATGGAGTCGTAATTTAAGCTGTTCAAATTGGCAGCTTTCTCTTTTAAGGATAAAATATTGCCATTGTCTGAAAGTTTTCTAGTTGAAGTGATGTGGTTAGCTATATCATGACTTTAATAAACACCCAATAGTTCCTTAAATGGGGATATATTTGCGTTTATCTTGTGTTGAGCGTAATGTGTTTAATATACTTGTTTTGTTGCCGAGTGAATAACAAGAAAGTAATCTAAATATATCGACAGGCTATCAATCAAACAAAGTCAGCTTATGTTAATTTTGTGGCTGATTGGTGTATGATTCAGTTTTGAGAATGTCCCAAGGGCCAGATTTACATGGGAACATTTCTGTGTCTATCGTACATTTCAATCATATTGGCTTACAATGTGCACATTAAGACATTGGAAGTTTTATGTGTGTTGGAAGGCTGACTAAGACGTGAATCACTTCAGATGAGTAATGGCCGTTAAAATAACCGCTGGATGGCCGGAATGGCGGTAAGCAGAACGCCAACGGGCCGCAAGAGCACGAGGAGCAGTTATATACCAGAGGGTATGGCACTTGCGTCAGGGCGGCCAGTAGCGTAGTGGTTAAGGTACATGACTGGGACACGCAAGGTCGGTGGTTCTAATCCCGGTGTAGCCACAATAAGATCTGCACAGCCGTTGGGCCCTTGAGCAAGGCCCTTAACCCTGCATTGCTCCAGGGGAGGATTGTCTCCTGCTTAGTCTAATCAACTGTATGTCACTCTGGATAAGAGCGTCTGCCAAATGCCAAATGCCAAATTGACCCCAAACATAATTGGAGGGTTAACATTGCTATTACCTGGGCTGCTATTTCATCGTTCTCATTACTTTTACTGTTCCACAGAAACCCCAAATTCATACCTGGGATTTGGCTCTTCATGAAAGACTCCAGCCACCACTGATTAAAAAAATAATAATGAATTACAAAACTCCAAATGACTCCCGAGGCACAATACAAGTACTGTTCTGTCAGCAGCCTTCTTGGGAATAGGTGTGTGTTATAAGTTAACAAAAAAAAAAACGTACGGCATACCCACACAGACAGTTATGAATTATTTCTGTTCCATAGAAGCCCCAAACTCATACCAGGGATTTTGCTCTCCATGAAAAGATCTGACAATGGGCCCCGCCACCAGATCCCTGCACAATTAATGAAACAATGTTTGGGCCCCTGTTTGCCAGTGGTATAATCATAAAACCAAGCACCACCACCCCCCCCCCCCCTCCCTAAATATATCTATAAGCTATCTGAGACGGGTGCGTGGGGGGTTTGGACCCAAAATGCACGACTCAGAATCCGTAGTGTAGTAAAGTTCCGTCAGGGCTTTATTTGGAGAATATCCAGGGAGCGTAGTCAAAAACAAGCAATGTTCATACACATAAATATCCAGCCAGAAAACCAAAGCCCAGTACCGAGGGAGAAGGCAGTCTCGCAGTCGGTACACCATGCGGGAAGTCCGGTAGCCAGGAAAGCTGTTAGCCGGGCAGAAGTACAGGCGGGTGGTAGGCAGGCTCAGGGTCGATGACAGTGCAAGAGTCATGACCGAAGTCTGCTCCGCGGGGCAAAAGTACAAAAACAGCAGGCAAAGACATGGTACTGGCAGGCAATGGTCAACAAAACAGAAGTCAATAATCTTTGGTCAGTAAACAGGTTTGGCTCACACCAGGTAGACAATGGCTTGGTATAACCGCTCAAGCCACTGACGAACAGGAGGCAAACAATTTCACACAGACATGACATGAAACTGAGCTTATATGCAGGTGTAGACAGGTGTAGACAATTAGTTTGAGAGCAGCAAGAGAATGGAAATCAGGTGTGGAGGACTGACAAGTTAACAAGGTAATTAGTAATCGTTAGTAATAAACCTATCCTGCCCTAGCATTAGTAAATTAGTAAATGACATGCACAAGAAGGTAACATGAACATGATTAGTAGGTATTACCCAATCCTGATCTAGCATTAGTAGATTTAGTAAATAGACAAGGGAAATTGAAACAATTAGGGTGTGAGTGACAGAAAGGGAGAGAGAAAGCAGGAATGCAAGGTTTGCAGAAAGACACGAAAAAGTGTATGCTAAATCAATGAACAGTACAACATAACAAGTTTGCAAAACAATGACAATGAACTATATAACATGAAATGGCAAGACTAACAATTAAATCGTAACAATAACTAAACATGAAACATAATATGACATGAAACCTAAAAACATGGTGATACTAGACTAACATAATACGTGACATGACAAAAACATAACCAAGACAATAACTAAACATAAAACATGACATGACAAACATGAAACGTGACAGCACCCCCCCCTTAACTACCCACTCCTGGCGGTCCTATGAGTTTGTCAGGGTGGTCACGATGGAAGTCTGTAATCAGGGTTTTATCCAGAATGAGACTGGGCGCTACCTAGGAACGCTCCTCAGGGCCATAGCCCTCCCAGTCAACCAGATATTGCACACCACGGCCCGAATGTTCAATAGTTTTTTCACAGTAAAAGCAGGGTGGTTATCAATGATGCGGGGGGGGGGGGAGGGGGTGGGGGATCTGGGGGACATAGGGGGTGAGAGGATACAGGCTTAATACATGACACATGGAACGTGGGGTGAATCTTAAGCAAAGCGGGGAGTGATAACTTCACAGAGGATGGGTTGATGATGCTGTGGATCTTAAAGGTTGCCAATGAAACGTGGTTAGAGTTTGTGAGAGGTGGCTTGGAGGGGAATGTCCTTAGTGGACAGCCAGACGGAGTCACCTGGTTTGTTGGCTGGGGCTGGTGTGCAGTGGCGATCAGCGAAGCGCCGATTACAGTCTGCCATGCGTAAAAGCGTGGCCTTGGCGTCCCTCCAAATCTTGGAACATCTTTTCATGTGGGTGGTGAGGGAGGGAACAGCGATCTCGGCTTCCTGGTCAGGAAACAGTGGAGGTTGGTAGCCAAAGGAGATCTCGAAAGGAG
This sequence comes from Conger conger, assembly GCF_963514075.1. Classification (NCBI taxonomy): domain Eukaryota; kingdom Metazoa; phylum Chordata; class Actinopteri; order Anguilliformes; family Congridae; genus Conger; species Conger conger. The sequence continues at coordinate 14,524,759 of NC_083768.1, forward strand.
ACTTTCCGGTGGCGGCGCAGGGCAGGGTGTTGTGTGCGTACTCAACCCAGGTGAGCATCTTGCTCCATGAAGCCGGATTCTTGGCTGAGACACAACGTAGCGCGGCTCCCAAATCCTGGTTGGCCCTCTCGGTTTGCCCATTGGACTGGGGGTGGTAGCCGGATGAGAGGCTGGCTGTGGCACCGAGGGCCAGGCAGAAAGCTCTCCACACTTGTGAAGTGAATTGTGGACCACGGTCGGATATGATGTCTGAGGGGATTCCATGTATGCGGAATACTTCCTTGATAAGTACGTCTGCAGTCTCTTGGGCAGTGGGTAATCCGGGCAGGGGGATGAAGTGGGCTGCCTTACTGAATCAGTCCACCACAGTGAGGATGGTGGTGTTACCTTCGGAAGGGGGAAGTCCGGTAACAAAGTCCACCCCAATGTGACTCCTGGGTCGGCTGGGCACAGGCAGAGGTTGGAGCAGACCAGCCGGGGCTTGGTGGGAGGCCTTGCTTCTGGCGCAGGTAGTGCATGCCTTGATGAAGCGCCTGGTGTCAGGGATCATGGAGCTCCACCAAAACTTTCGCTTAAGCACCGCCAAGGTGCGGGTAAAGTCGGGATGGCAGGACAGGAACCCAGGAGGATGTTCTCAGGCGCCTCACGCTCAGGACAGGTGTCGAATTGTCGGGACAGGGCATCTGGCTTGACGTTCTTAGAACCCGGTCGGTAAGTCAGAGTGAAATGGAATCTTCCGAAGAACAGCGCCCATCTAGCTTGGCGTGAGTTCAGTCTTTTGGCCGTCTGGAGGTAGGCCAAGTTCATTTCAGCGCACAGCTCTCAAATCTCCTGACGAAGTTTGGAGATCCCTTGAGAGTGTTGCTGCAGGATGGCACCTTGTTCTTGGAGGGTGTAGAACATAGCCGTTGAGTCAGCAGGGTCCATCTTGGCCAAATTGTTGTGAGACGGGTGTGTGGGGGGTTTGGACCCAAAATGCATGACTCAGAATCCATAGTGTAGTAAAGTCCCGTCAGGGCTTTATTTGGGGAATATCCAGGGAGCATAGTCAAAAACAAGCAATGTTCATACACGTAAATATCCAGCCAGAAAACCAAAGCGCAGTACCGAGGGAGAAGGCAGTCTCGCAGTCGGTACACCATGCGGGAAGTCCGGTAGCCAGGAAAGCTGTCAGCGGGGCAGAAGTACAGGCGGGCGGTAGGCAGGCTCAGGGTCGATGACAGCGCAAGAGTCAAGACCGAAGTTTGCTCCGCGGGGCAAAAGTACAAAAACAACAGGCAAAGATGTGGTACAGGCAGGCAATGGTCAACAAAACAGAAGTCAATAATCTTTGGTCGGTAAACAGGCTTGGATCGTAACGGGGACAATGTTTGTTTGATTGAAACGTGACACTATCAATCAAACAAAATCAGCTTATGTTCATTTTGTGGCGTTTTTCCAATGAAGACCTGGGGGAGGATGATACGCTGTGGGCATATTTTCTGTAGTTTGTCAGGAGACAGAGAAAAGTGAATACAGTTCTCATGGTCTGCAGTGTCCACATAATCTGCCAGTCAGAAGGTGAAGTGGGAGTATGTATGGCGCCCCACCCAGGTAAATGGACTCCAGCCATCCCTGATCAAAAAATAAATAAATAAATAAATAAATAAAGAAATCCAAAAAGACTCCCGAGTCACAATAATAGTTCTATTCTGTCGGCAGCCTTCTTGAGAATAGGTGTGTGTTGTGATTTTTATTTTAAAAAACAATGTTTGGGCCCATGCTTGCCAGTACCTTTGGTATAATCATGAAACCAAGCAAAACACAGATGAGTCACGTTTTTCCAATGAAGACCACACCTTACGAGCTCTAAAGTGTAACTGTCCCCCCTCCCCGATGCCCCCGTTTGGCCTGGGAGAGGATGATACGCTGTAGGCATATTTTCTGTAGTTTGTCAGGAGACAGAGAAAAGTGAATACGGTTCTCACGGTCTGCGGTGTCCACATAATCTGCCGGTCAGAAAGTGAAGCTCTCTCATCCAGTTTTCACAACAAATGTTAAAATGTACTCAACATTTTGCTAATATGGAGTCGCAATTTAACCTTTTCAGTTTGGCAGCTTTCTCTTTTAAGGATAAAATATTACCATTGTCTGAAAGTTTTCTAGTTGAAGTGATGTGGTTAGCTATATCATGACTTTAATAAACACCCAATAGTTCCTTAAATGGGGATATATTTGTGTTTATCTTGTGTTGAGCGTAATGTGTTTAATATACTTGTTTTGTTGCCGAGTGAATAACAAGAAAGTAATTTAAATATATCTAAAAGCTATTAATCAAACAAAATCAGCTTATGTTAATTTTGTGGCTGATTGGTGTATGATTCAGTTTTGAGAATGTCCCAAGGGCCAGATTTACATGGGAACATTTCTGTGTCTGTATCGTATATTTCAATCATATTGGCTTACAATGTGCACATTAAGACGTTGGAAGTTTTATGTGCGCTGGAAGGCTGATGAAGGCGAGCATTGGCCACACCATGTTATTACAATAGCAGGCTCCACTTTTAATTTCTCCAGACGCAAAAATTTGTTTTTTACATTTTACTTTTCTATGACAAGCCCTGGATAGAACATCCACCCTTAACTCAACTGGAAGTGAAGTTCCAAATAATTTTGCTTTTGTCTGATGGCAACTAGATAACGGCAGAATAGGTTAGGTTCTCCATTCCCAAATATGGTCTTGGCCAATAAGGGCAGGTAGTAGTTTCAGGCAGTACAGACAGTGTTCTGTCAGACTGTTTTCAGGCACCTTCAGCCTGCTTTACCTCATAGGGATGTGTAACAAAAACCTCAGTCTCATCAACCACTTGATTAGAAACAAACCATCTACTTAACTCCCCTATAATATTAAGAGTTTATGACCGCTTTTATATTTGGGGTGAAATTGACCCCAACAGTTTAAATAAATGAAAAAGAATTACATTCCTATTGTCTCCCAAAAGACTAGCCTGTTATCGATAAATATGAAAAGTCTTTGAGAACCATCTAATTTTAGAGTGTGAGGTACATGAAGTGAAAGGTTGGCACCAGTATGGGAAAGTGTCGCCAGAATCATCCACAGAAATCTGAGATTAAAATATACATATTTTCAGACATTTTATATAGTTACAGACGCTTAAAATAAGCCTGGACAACACATGCAACATTGGTACAGGACTTCTGAAAGAAAGCATTATGTTTATTGCATGTTTACTATTTAATCCCACCAAAATAGAAAATGAAAAAACCACACAATATCAAGATGAAGAAAAGGTTGACTGGTGTTTAAGTGATGTCAAATACTGAATGGGGTGAAATTGACCCCAAACATAATTGGAGGGTTAACATTGCTATTACCTGTGCTGCTATTTCATCGTTCTCATTACTTTTACTGTTCCACAGAAACCCCAAACTCATACCTGGGATTTGGCTCTTCATGAAAGACTCCAGCCACCACTGATTAAAAAAATAATAATGAATTACAAAACTCCAAATGACTCCCGAGGCACAATACAAGTACTGTTCTGTCAGCAGCCTTCTTGGGAATAGGTGTGTGTTATAAGTTAACAAAAAAAAAAACGTACGGCATACCCACACAGACAGTTATGAATTATTTCTGTTCCACAGAAGCCCCAAACTCATAGCAGGGATTTGGCTCTCCATGAAAAGATCTGACAATGGGCCCCGCCACCAGATCCCTGCACAATTAATGAAACAATGTTTGGGCCCCTGTTTGCCAGTACCTTTGGTATAATCATAAAACCAAGCACTCCCCTGTCCCCCCCTACACACTACCCCAATATGGCACCCCTGCCCTTGCTACAGTGATAAATGAGAACCTATGATGAAGTACACTGTTACCCTGTCTTGACTTGGATCACAGTAGACAGTAGACGGCAGAACAGCACTTTTGGGATGGTACAGAAAAAAGGCAAGATGACGTAAAGTAGACGTTATATGGAGAGGGAAATAATACTTCACCGTTGCACTCCCGTGCGCTCACCTTCGCCGTCTCCGAGTGCCTAGACTGATTTGCAAACACGGATGAGTCACGTTTCTCCAATGAAGACCACACCTTACGAGCTCTCAAGTGTAAAAGGGAATCCAGCCAAATGAAAATCAAATAAAAAAAAGAATGAAAAAAACTCCCAAGGCACAATACACGTACTGTTCTGTCAGCTGTCTTCTTGGGAATTGGAGTGCTTTATGTGTAAACAAAAAAAAAAAAAACATAGGGCATAGCCACTAGACATAAAAAACACAGACAGTTTTGAATTATTGTAATTCAGAAGAGCAACACCTGCGGAGTGTCACCCAACATGGCTGGGATATTTCATGCTGGAATATATGCACTGCTGCTCCACATGCTGACAGTGAGTATGGAGTTAACATTTGTTTCAGAGCTGCAAGGGTAATGCTGTCCACTGCTCAGAGTGGTGGAGTTTGTGCCATCAGTGTTGTACCTAATGCCCTGTAAGTCCTGCACAGTGGGATCTCCACGCCTAGTCCCAGGCCAAATGGATCTACAGAGTTTGCTTGCTCAACTCTTGAAAGAATTTGTAGCTAATGTCATTGGCCTTCAGGATTTACAGTGCATTGCACATGAGGGTGATATATTCGACTGCCACAAAGTGAGTGTGCTTGTGGAATGATTATTCATGCAAACAGGGTGGTTTGAGTATCTCAGGAACTGATGATTTCCTGGGATATTCACACACAACAGTCTAGAGTTTGCAGAGAATGGTGCAAAAAACAAAAGACATCCAGTGAGCAGCAGTTCTTCAGGCAAAAAAAAAGAGAGGTATTAAGAGAGGTCAGACTGGTCAAAGCTGACAGGAAGGCGACAGTAATGCGAAGAACCACACATTACAATTGTGGTATGCAGAACAGCATCTCTGACACACAAAAAAGTCTAATCAATTCCTAATAAAGTGCTTAGTGTGCAGTGTGTAGTGTTTGATTTTAGACACATGTCTCTGTGTGTGCAGACACATTAATTTTAAGGGTAATCAAGTATGTCTTCTTGATATGATCATAAACTCATTTTGTGTGGGGTGGGAGAGGGGCGGTATGGGTTGCTTTGTCTGCACTGTACTGTGTTAATTGTTAAATAAAACAGTACCTATGACTTTTGCTTTAAAATGTGAAGTACTATCATTAGAATGATGGAAATCTCTCTCTCTCTCTCTCTCTCTCTCTCTCTCTCTCTCTCTCTCTCTCTCTCTCTCTCTCTCTCTCTCTCTCTCTTCTCTCTCTCTCTCTCTCTCTCTCTCTCTCTCTCTCTCTCTCTCTCTCTCTCTCTCTCTCTCTCTCTCTCTCTCTCTCTCTCTCTCTCTCTCTCTCTCTCTCTCTGATTTTTAGGTTTTAATTATCATGGTGGACACGAAGGACTCATAAAGTTAAAGAGGCAAAAAAGGCATTGGGTCTTATCAGAAGGAAAACTGAACGAAAATGTTGATTACTCAAACAAAGTAATCGCAAACGTAAGACTTTTTTTCCCTTTCATTTACTCACATGATGCCGGCTTTTTTGGTTGTGACTTGCACAGCTTATATTTGTCATGTACATTCTATATACTCGGCTGGATGTTGAGCAGTTCAGGTTAGGTGCCGCGTTGTACATAGTCAAAATCTGTATCTACACTTTCAAATTCATCCTAACTGCTGCCATCCTCAGTTACATGATTAATTAAGATTCAGAAACAACCATACATGGTTAAAGGCATGCCTTCACCAAGAACTATAGCTGCACTATAAATAGTTTCTTGGCTATTCCATTTTGAAAGTGACGCCCTGTAAATTCTGGGTGGATTTTGATTGGTTGTCAGTGTTTTATCGCTTGACTAATAGCCCAGAGGCCAACTGTCTAATTACTTTTGGCCCCATAAAATAGGATGAGTATGTATAAAAAGTTTTGCAATTCCTACACAGATCACCCAATATGGGGGTAAACACCCTCAAATTAAAAGTGACAGAAACAAAATACAGAGCCAACTGAACAGAAATTGTACTACTGTCTAAATACTTATGGAACCGAACTATACGCTTGTGAATACTTGAAATAAAGGCTAATTGTCTGAACTTTTGGCCCGTATTCATCTTTGGTGTGCAATTCCAAATGCCTAATGAATACAACTTACAAATAATACAAAAATAACAAGTTTCACCCGATTATTCCCATAGTTTTAAAGGACACTGTATAACCTTGGAGTTGCAAGCGACTGCAATCATCCACTGTGACCCTACACAACAGTAGGCTGTCGGACGCAGCACCAGAAGACGCTGGTCTTCAGATTCAAAGTGTGGAAAACAACTGATGTGTCAGAGTGCAGAACCCAGGAACCAATCGCAAACTCGAAGGTCTTCCAAAAGTCTTTTGACTTGCAGGTCAAACAGACAATGGTGAAGCATGGGCAAACAGGAATTTAGAAGACAATGTAGTTCATATTCAATAATCCAGGCAGGGGTTCGAAAATCCGAAATACAGCAGATGCCATTAGCAGACATCTCATCTCTCTAAACGTGTCCTTGTGGTAATCAGCTAACCCTGCCAAGACCCTCCCTCTGGAGCAGCGAGCCAATTATGCTGCTCCACCTGAGCCAGCCAAACTTGGATTTTGGCAGGACAGGGAATCAAACCACGGTCCCCGGTGTGCAACTGCAGCGATCTGCAACCGCAAGTCTGCTGCATTTAGCCTGTTGCGCCACCGCAGCCCTGGTATTAGCAGTCTCTAAGGCTTCTTTCTTCAGAACCCATCCTGTGCCTGCCAATCAAACTAGCTTTCATGAATCTCAACATTAAGCTTTGATAAACAGGCGGAGCCTGGCCTACAGTCTGTGTGATCCTCTCAATCAATTTATTCTCCTAAAAAATAAGTTTGATGGCAACCTTAATTGAATGTTTGGGCCTAGTTCGATAAGCTGGTCAAGCAAGCTGATTTAATTGAGTAGGCTTTGTTTTACAGTCAGGACATTCAAATGATATTTTGGTTTTATTTCAAAACAAATTTGACTAAGCTGTTTGGTTTTTGAACTGTCAAAAAATAGATTTTCAGATTTATACCTAAAAGAGACATTTTAGTTTATTTTCTCAACTATATTTTCATTGATTATTTCCTGATTGTGAGTACAATAGAAAGATCAGAGAATAACAAATGCTTTTGGATGTGTAATTTCTTTTTAGATTAGGTCAAATGAAGAGAACAGGACTTCCATCAGATACTCTCTGACAGGACCTGGTGCTGACAAAGAGCCTTATGAGTTATTTAAAGTTGACGAATTGAATGGGCAAGTCAAAGTTAATAAAATTTTGGACCGAGAGAAAATGGCAGTTTACGAAGTAAGCATGATTCTATTTTATAGAGTTCCTATTTCCCCTTTCTCTTTTTAAATCCCTATTTATTGTTCTCTATGTCTTTTTGCACTCAATTTTCCTTCAATTTTCCTTGTCTCTAATGTTTCCACTACATTTGAAATATGGAACTGGCACTTTATTAACTTTTTTAACACACTGCTATTTATTTGAACATAACTGTAGGTATCTACAAGGCACCTGGTAAATCACAGCCAGTACATCAGCCTGTTGTATACCCTACTGTATTACTAATCAGTTGTAGGTGGTTGCTAGGCATTTATACCAGCCAATCAGAAGGTGAGATGTTAGAGCATAATGCAAGGCAATTGGTTTTATGGCAGCATATGAAGCACCTCGCTCAGGCTAGCCAAGTTAGGTTCCGTGATATTTGCATGCTAAAATTATCGTATTTTCATGGGAGTATTATGTGATCGCCTGGATGGGTGGCCATCCCATAAACCAGTCTCTGCATTCAAGGGTAGAGTTTGAGCACTCGTTACCTTCTGGGAAACAGGCTGGAGATTCAAGCCAAACACGTACAGTGACATCACTGGACAGGTTTGCCATGAGAAGTTTTAGCCCATATTTAGTAAACTGACGGAGATTTAAAAAATGCCTACTCACTTAATTTAAGCATTTATACCAAATAAGCCCAACTGAAACAAGCGTGACAGTGCTCCTTTAATCATTATGAAATGCTGAACATTTTGTTATTATATGAATACATAATATATGTATAGTATATTTACGTAGTGTAAAAAATGGAGAGAAAAATGGCAGTTTAAAAAACATGTCTAAAAATTCTAATTCCAACTGTCACCACTCTAGCAACTGAACATGCCACCATTCATTTCAGGAAAATCTGAATTTGAAGTTAAATAATCAATAAGTAGGGCTAGGATAATGAATGAATGAATGAATAATTAATAAGTATAAAAGATATCAAGATGGAAATAAATGGCACACCTCTCCTAAGCAAGCTGAATAGTTTGGACAAGGTTTCTAATTATGCCAAAGTGCTGAAAAACTGGAGAATAAAGCATAAAGAATAAAGAGTGGAGATAACATGGAGATAAAGTGTGCTAGCTTAGAGCAGGTGTGGGTAATAACTTAAATGGGAGACCTCCTGGGAAAGCTAAGTTGCTGATGGAAGGTGTTGCCTGGTTAGTAAAATGCACTCTTCCCCCTGGACCAAATTGAAATCCAGTCCCCCATTTCAGTGATATTTTTCTGGGTATTATCCGTCGGAAGAGAAGTTAAATCTAGGTTCTCCAATATTCTGGTCAAATTCCCACAGAAATAGCACTTCATATTTAGCCAATTTAGCACATTCTCCTCATCTGATTGGCCACACAAACCCTTGCAGTCCCTACCCACTTTGATTCATCACAAAAACAGTTCTCACTTGCATTGCCTGATTAACTCAAGGTAAAAAAAGGTGCTTTATACCGATCACAGGACCATTATTTGTAAAAATGCTACTGTGTACGGTAATTGGGTAAGATCATTATTTAATAAATTAGTGTAGATGAATACAATTGATTCTACAAACAAGTCATTCAGTCTGTCAGTGCTCATTATATACATTGAGCTTATGTAAAAATATAAACACTCATTTCTTCTCTTTCCAGCTTAAGGGTATGGCAAAGTTTGAGAATGGTACAACAGCAGAGCCACCCATTCTCATACGTATCATCGTAGAAGACGAAAATGACAACGATCCAGTATTTCCCGAAAAACAAGAAGGAGCTGTCAGTGAATTAAGCCAGTCAGGTGTGTTATTCAAAAAGTCACTCATTGCTAATTACTAATTTGTGTATGTTATTATTGAATTATTTTTCCAATTATTAATTACATTTTATCAGTGAGTTTCAATCAGGGCTCATGTTTCTGTGGGAATCTTCTTGAAACTTGTCTACACAAATATTAGATGATCTGGCCAAGCCAAACACCTGTGGTGGCAAAATAAGCCTATGGAATTTGCTTGAAATATGAAATGACATTTTAGTGCATTCATTCAGCAGATGCCATTATCCAGCGCACCTTACAGTTTAAACGATAAATATTAGTGCATTAATCTGATTAATATAAGAAACAGACCCAGACATGACCAAAAACATTGTAGACGCAAAATCATGAAAAGTTAACCAAATATCCAGTCTAAGCTACTTTATACTACACTGTTCACGTTGTTCATTAAGAATCACTTTTCAATCATGTGAATAAAATGTTAAAGCTATGCCTGTCAAATTTTTAATCATGCTAACGCATGTGATTAATTATAAAGCTTTGTTTAAAGACTTTAGTGGTGTACTTAGAAGTGCTTTCATATCTGCCTTAGAGGTTGTATCTCCTGCAGTATAATCAGCCTGGTAGGGGGTTAGAAAAGTAGATGATATAGTATTAGTTGACATACTTATACTTAATATAGTGTTAGTTTTGCCTGAGATCCGGGGTGCACAGCAAGGGCCGATCCGCTTTAGGATTTTGTGTCTTCTGCTCTTAATTGTTTAATTGGTTAAATAATGTCTTGATCAGACATGCACCAACTACAGCTGCAGACTGCTAATCTATCCTAAAGATTGTACTGTGCTCAAGTACAGGAGTGAACCAACATATTTTTACAGCTGTAAATTAATTACCCCACTCCTGGATAAAGTTCTTTCTGGAGGAACCATGATTGGGCTCCAAAAACATGACACTTTCAACATGTGATTAAATATGCGATTAATCAAGATTCAACGCAGACTTTTTCTGCTATTAAAATAAAATGTTTGCAGCCCTTTTTACAACACTGTATTGAATTCAGCATTAAGATTCCCAAAGCCACCAAAAAAAGGCTTGAATCACAAAACAGAATTAATGAGAGGAGTTGGAATTAATTCATTTAATTCCAACACAAATCTTTGAAGTAGCTCATCGTGTTTCACTGTACCCAGAGCAAAGGTTAAAAGCGACACTAACTAGCTACTGCAGCAGCTGCAATGATGACTTGGTTTATCTCTCTGTGGAAATTACAGACACATTTGTGATGAAAATTTATGCCAAAGACGCTGATGATCCACAGACTGCCAACGGTCAGGTAACCTACAGTATCCTTGAACAGATCCCAGATGGCAGATCTATGTTCTCCATCAAGGAAACAGGCGAGATTTACGTCCAACAAAGGACTCTAGACAGAGAAGTGAGTGTGAAAATGTTTGTTTGGTTTTGATATGCTGCGGAGGGACACGGCGGTAACAACAATATTCCTGATGTTATATCTATATGCTTAACAAACTGGTTAACCTTTGTAGCACTGCTGGCTACTTACTTACTCATGCACCTGTGGTTTATTTCTACATGGTAGTTCAAGATTTTTATTCAGCACCCAGTGTACCACACCACCAATGACACCCAACTGTTTCCTACAACACTAGCTATAACACTATATATAACACTGCGAAAACAGCATATACAGTACTATTTCAACTCAACAGTTTTGGGAGCATTCCACTGAGGTGGCAGAATTGTGCTGAGGTAGCGCAATAAAGAGATCAATAGTCCAGTATTGATGAGCACTGTCTTTTCATCAAACCTTGCTGACCCTGTGTCGACATGGGGGGTCTACAGAGAGGCAAACTTATGTAAAATTCCCTACAACCCTAAAAAATTGATTTTATATGTACATTTTTATATTTAAGAAAATTGCTCATGAATATACATGGACAGGTCTTTGCGACTTACTTCTTCCTGATTTGATTAGCCTAGCAGAAAGGCTCCACAAGGCCTCAAATCCAAACTTATTGGCAGTCCTAAACTTCAGTCCTAACGAATCAGTTACAAGTGGTTAAGCTGCGGGTAGCTACACTGTAAGGACCCCTGTGCATTCTTCAGGACTACATAATATTGATTTACACTTGTTTTATTTACAGACGCATTCTTCCTATTTGTTGAAAGTTAAAGGCACTGACATGAAGGGGGAGAAGGGTTGCAGAACTGGTACAGGAACTGTTACTATCAACATCCTGGATGTCAATGACAATGTTCCCACACTGGATAAATCTCACGTAAATAATAAGTCCCGTTTCCATAGAGTACACCTATTGTTTTTAAGTGTTGTAAGACATTCTAGTGAAATGCTATGAAGATTTGGGCCAGTTGCTAAACATTGGAGCAAAATGCTTTCTTTGTGCTCTTGCAGTACGAGGAAAGTGTTATGGAGAACACAACTAAAGTGGAGGTGCTACGCATCAAAGCCAAGGACCTCGACTTAATAAACACCGACAACTGGCACACAGTTTTCTCGATCTTTTCAGGAAACGAAGCAGGTTACTTCGCAATCACAACGGACGAAAAGACCAACGAGGGAGTTGTAACAGTGATCCAGGTATGACCAAATTTGAAAATACAGTCCCCTCCAAAAGTATTGGAAAAGCAAGGTCAATTCCTTTGTATTTGCTATACACAGAAGACAATTGAGTTTGAGGTCAAAACATGTTAATGATATGACAGATGTGAATTTCAGCTTCTATTTCCGGGTATTTGTATCTAAATTTGTTAAACAACGTAGAACATATCACCTTTTGTATCAGACCACCCCATTTTTAGGTGAGTATTGGAACGTGTGTTTCTTATTGCCCACATGTGTCCTGTCAGACTGATTGTTTAAACAATAAATATTTTTGAATGTGTACCCTTGGTTTTAGCATTGGGTTTTGCCTGTGAAGACTGCATTTGTGTTAGAAAAAATAAACCAGAGAACTGTCTGTGGGAGAAAAGCAAACCATTTTGAAGCTTAGAAAAGAGGGGGGAACCAATCAGAGCCATTGCAAGATAACAATTTGCGAAGAAGTACAGAGATGAGCCACAAAAGTTCTGGAACAAAGTTTTATGGACGTGTCATGTGTCATGACACAAGTGTCATGGCTTGTGCTTGCATGTCTGCTTCTGGAGTGAGCTCACTAATCTTTTTTTTTTGTGATCAACTTTTTATTGCTTTTTATAAACAAGGGGGGGGCGGCACGGATGGTGCAGTGGGTAGCACTGCCGCCTCACAGCAAGGAGGTCCTGGGTTCGAATCCCCATCGGCCGGGGCCTCTCTGTGTGGAGTTTGCATGTTCTCCCCGTGTTTGCGTGGGTTTCCTCCGGGTACTTCGGTTTCCTCCCACAGTCCAAAGACATGCAGGTTAGGCTGTTTGGAGAGTCTAAATTGCCCTAGGTGTGTGAGTGAATGGTGTGTGTGCCCTGCGATGGACTGGCGACCTGTCCAGGGTGTATTCCTGCCTTTCGCCCAATGTATGCTGGGATAGGCTCCAGCCCCCCTGCGACCCTGTTCAGGATAAGCGGGTTAAGATAATGGATGGAAAAACAAGGGGGGGGCGAGTAGATGGTTGCAAAGTTACAAGGTATTTGTAAAGTACATACATCCAAGGATGGGTGGAAGAGAAAACAATTTAAAGGAAATTAAAATACAAGATAACACGCTATCATATTATACAGGGGATTCTTGAATTTTACATAAAAATACATTCCATTTTTGTAGAGTGGACTTCTTGGCTTTGTTTAATCTAGCAGTATGATATTCCATGTTCACAACATCCACCAAGTAGCTCTTCCAAAACGTCCTAGGTGGTATATGAGGGTTGATCCATAGTTGTAAAATAACTTTTTTGGAAGCTGTGAAACCTGCCATCAGCATTTTCCTTTGGGTTACAGTATGTTCTAGGTCAGAGTCATCATTTAGGAGGCAGAGGTGTGGTGTTTTTGGGATATTGACATCCAGCAGTTTTGATAGTTCATTCACTACAAACGTCCACAGATCTGCAATTGTGGGACATTCCCAAAATATGTGCATAAATGTGCCTGGCAGGATGTTACATATATTACATATGTAGTTAGAAGCTCGTTTCATTTCAAACCTAAAAGGAGTTGCATATGCTCTGTGGATAGTTTTGTAGTGGATTAGCTGGTGGGCTAAATTTTTGGAGCTTTGAGATAGGTTAAGCCAGATATTATCCCAGTCTAGGTCTTGATTAAATGCGGACAGTTCCCTGTCCCATAATTTCTCTATGTATAAACATGAAGCAGATTTATGTACCAAGGCATTGTAAATGGAAGAGACTCTGCCTCTTAAATTGTCAGAAGGCTTAACCCATTGCAACATTGGATGTTCTCTTGGTGGGCTGTCCCATGGTACACCATATGCTTTGAGTGCAGAACGTAACTGAAGAAAAACAAAATAGGATGAGGCAGGTAGATGAAACGCAATTTGAAGATTTTGGAATGAACATAACTGGCTACTATCATGAAATAGTTCACCAAATGTGTTTATGCCATGTAAGGACCATAATGGATTCTGGAACGGCTTGCCCCCTGTCAGGAGGTTAGAATTATGCCAGAGGGGTGTCTGTGCGCAGGAGAGAGATTGGGTACTCATGCATTTCTCTGCTTGTTTCCAGATATTCAGGGAGTGTGTAATTATGCAACCTAGCCTTAAATTCTGGTTTGCTCTGCCAAGCCCAGTAAATAGCAAATCTTGTAGTCTATGCGGCTTCACCATAGCTTCTTCAATAGCTCTCCAAGGTATCTTAGACTCGGTGTCAATCCAAGTGTGTAACGCTCTTATTTGAAATGCCCAGTGATAGAGCTGAAAATTGGGTAGGGCAAGACCTCCTAGTAGTTTAGGCCGCTGCAATGTGGTAAACTTAATTCTTGGACGTTTACCGCTCCAAATGAATTTAGAGATTGAAGAGTGAATATCTTTATGATAATTAGGAGGAGAAGGTAAAGGAATCATGAAAAATAAAAAGTTAATTCTTGGTAGGATGTTCATTTTAACTATACTCACTCTTCCTTGAAGTGAAATTGGTAAGCTATCCCATCTTTGAATATCAGCCTGGATATTCTTCAGGACCTAGATACGTGAAAGAATCCCTGATAGGAAGGTGGGGGGGGGACATTGACAGGGTTAGCAGTTTTGTTGAGTAGCATCAAAGTAGACTTATCCCAGTTAATCTTGTAGCCTGAGAGGTCTCTAAAGTGGTCAAACAGCTTTAACACTTGCGATATTGAGATTTCAATGTTAGATAAAAACAGGAGTATATCGTCTGCAAAGAGTGATATGTGCTGGTCTCTATCATATAACCTCACAGGGGTAATCTGTCTACTTTGTCTAACCATTTGAGCTAAAGGTTCAAGACAGAGACAGAAAAGAATAGGGGAAAGGAGACACCCTTGACGGGTGCCTCTCTCTAACTCAAAGGAAGAGGAGATTTTGGAACCTGTCATTACACATGCAGTTGGAGAATTGTATAAGGTCTTAAGCATACCCATAAACTTGGGTCCAAAGCCAAAATTCTCTAGTACAGCCCACATATAACTCCATTCAAGCCTGTCAAATGCTTTCATAGCATCGAGTGAAAAAAGCGCAATAGGTTGAGGAGATGTATGGGCAGAGTTTATAATGTGTAAGAGCCTATGTATATTGTCGGATGCTGTGCGCCCTCTGATAAAAACCTGTCTGATCATAGTCAATTAATCTACTGACATAGTCTTCTAGTCTTCGTACAAGCACTTTGGCGAATACTTTTACATCACAACAAATCAGAGATATGGGTCTAAAACTGGCACAATCCAGTGGGTCTTTTCCTTTCTTTAATAATAAAGAGATGAGGGCAATATTTTGATCCCTATGGAATTGACCAGTCTCAAGGGCATAGTTAATTGAATTTAGGAGAAGAGGACCAACTATATGCCATACAAGAAGAAAACAGCTCCGGAGGTAAATCATCCAATCCTGGTGATTTGCCTTTATTTAGAGATTTGAGGGCAGAACTGAGTTCATCCATAGTAACAGGTAACTCTAATTCTTGTGTTTCCTCAGGAGAAAGTTTTGGTGTATCAAGATCCTTGAGAAAAGATCCACTCTGAGCATGGTTCCAAGTAATTTCTGAGGAGTATAGATTGGAATAAAAATTCCTAAAAACATTGCTGACAGCTTTAGGCTGAGTAAGAATTAGGGCATTTGGATCTCTGATGGCATGTATATTGGCTTTGGATTCGTTTTCTTTCAGCCTAAGGGCAAGAAGGTGGCTAGGCCTCTCCTTCAGCATAGTATCTTTGTCTAATACGTTGTAATGTAAATTCTGCTTTTGATAGACTGAGTGGTTTATATTCGGAACGAAAGTCAGAAAGTGTCCTGGCTCTGGTTTCAGTTGGGTTATTTCTTTGTTCTAAGTCTAAAATTTAGATGTTTGACTCCAACTCTTCAAATTTTCTATTCCTACTTTTATTCAAATTGGATGAAAAGGAGATGCAAAATCCCCTTATGAAACATTTGGTAGTTTCCCATAGGATCTGTGGATTATCACACTGGTTGAATGAATTCAGTCAGTTTTTGGCTAAATTGAGTTACAAAATTCTTGTCCAGTAGTAAAGAATCATTAAAGCGCCATCTTGTGGCCTTTTTGGGAATATCTTTTAGATGTATGGCGCAGAGCACAGAAGCGTGATCAGACAACAGAATAGGCAAGATGTCTGGTTGAGCTAGATGGACTAAAGATTGGCTTAGGAATATGTAGTCAATTCGAGAGAATGAATTGTGTCTATTAGAATAAAAGGTGTAGTTTCTGATATTTTCATTATGAAACCGCCAAATATCTATGAGACAGGTCTGAAATAAAGGTTGTTAGAGCTGAGGAGGAATGTAAATCAATGGAAAAGGAAGTCCTGTCAATGTCATTCATTGCACAATTAAAGTCGCCCCCCACTAGCAAGTTAGGTTCTTGCATCCCTATAAGTTTAGTATATATAGTAATATATATCGTCTGTTCTGAAAACGGAGTACATCAAAACTCTGTAAATGCGTCTCCTGAATGATGGCTATGGAAACTCTTTTACGGTAGAGATATTCCAGACACCAAGTTCTTTTGACCGGGGAGTTCAAGCCGTTCACATTCCATGTCAGTACAGAAAGGCTTTCCATCTCTGTAAATCCAGAGAGATGACATAATGCAGAAAAGACAAAATCTCCCTGTCAGTTATCAACGCGATCGTCTTTGGGTGCAATAGCTGAATGTTACCAAGCAAAAATAGTACCATCTACTAAAATAAAACCGGGGGGGGGGGACGAGATGACCGGCGGAGAAGCTCAGCACGCCTTCTCGCGCCTCTACAAGTAAACCGCCTGACCGTCACGTCTGAGAAGCTCAGCACGCCATCTCGTGCCTCTACAAGTAAACCGCCTGACCGTCACGTCTGCTTGCCGGCTACAGCAGCGAGTGTGCTGCTGCGGGCGCGTCTTGTTGCCACGGGGACGGGAGACTCCTATGCTCGACCCCCACGGGGGGGGGGGGGTCTCGTCGGCCCGGGGCGAGTTAAGTTTTAAAACGCTCTAGAGACTTTCATGTTCAGTGTTGTCTTGTCAGTGTTTTTCGTCTTAAGTCTATATGATTTATCTCTAGATATTTACAGTATTTTAACCCAATGCTCATCACCTTGCCAAGAGCCCCCGGAGGCAACATTAGTGACTAGAGGGGTCCTCTGCACCCTTCTATGGGTGAAAGTGGGTGTTGACCGGCCTAGCTCTAGTGGCCCTTTTATAGAGTGCTGTGTATTTTTTCATACTGTGTGGTTTGACTGACCTATAGTTTGTAGTGGTCCTTATTAGAGTGCTGTGCATTTTCCATACCGTTTTCTTAGTGTGCAGTGGGTTGCGGTGCTTTATACTGTGCAGTGTTTCTGGCAGTGTGTTTGCCAAGCTTTCTAATTCACTTGAGTTGCAGTGCCGTATCTATTAGGGAAGTGGGGGGGCCATCTAAGTACTGAGGGTTGACCTTTTTGGGGACATATTGCTGGGTGATGTTTAAATGAATGGTACCTAAATAAAACGTGTATCTTTTGTTCACAGACTGTTACGGTACATTCTCATTCCCCTGACACCGGACCAGACCGGTATACCAAAGGTGGTGGCAGCATTACGCTATCCTTAAAACACCTAACAACAAAGTTTATTACACTAATACAGTGAACAGTTGCAAGCCGCGAGGACGCTAAACGCTCCTACAGGCTTTGCTAAACACAAAATCACGTAGATCCGTGGCATTATCAACAGCAACGCAGATCCGGTCCTATGCTCGCTGCAGGACCTCCCGAAACACTAGCAACAAAGTTAGCACCCAGTTTCACCTAATAATTTCAAAAGATAACGAGACACCCATAGGGGGACATATTGACTAATCATTTAAAGAAAAGAGTCTGTGTTCAGTCTGATATTTATCCATTATGCAGATTTATCACCGGAGATGTAAGTTTAAGCTACATGTCCATGAATTGCGATGCAGCAGGGCTAGTTTCACTCACACCGTGGGTTGGAGCAGTCGAATGGGTCGATGGCTTCGCTCTCAAGGCATTGGCGTAGGTGTCCAGTGGCTGGTAGGGGTTCCCTGTGTCGACTGGAGCATGCAGTGGGTTGACCTCGGCCGTCTGTAGGAAGTTCTCTGCGTCGATCGGGGATTTGAAGGTTAATTGAGATCCTTTGTATTCCACTTTGAGTGTTGCGGGGTATACCACGAAAGGCTTGAATCCGACGGCCTTGAACTTCTTGAATACAGGGGTGAATTATCTCCTCTTCGCTGCTGTAGGTGGGCTGTAATCCGGGAAAAAGAATAGCGTAGCTTGCCCACTTTTGACAGGGTGGAATTTGCGTGCTTCTTTCAGAATGGCTTGTCTGTCTGCGTATCTCAAAAGGCGGAAAATGATGGTTCGGGGTTTTTCGTTGTGCCCCGACTTGCCAAAGCTGCCATAATATATGTGGTGGCAGCGATCAATCTCGATGGTTCGGTTAGCTGTAGCTAGGGTATCCATTTGGGGAGGTTGGTTTGTAGGTAGCCCACAGGATCAGAGCCCTCAGATGATTCAGGGAGATTTACTAGTCTGAGATTATTTATTCCGGTCCTGTCTTGCATTTCGACCAGGCTAGTGTGAAGTTCGGCTAATTTGATTGTAGCATCATTCAGTTCATGCTTATTAGCGCGAACCACTGCTTGGAGAGATTCCACTGTAGCTTGGGCTCTCTGAGTTTTGCTAGCATGGTGATCAAGGTCTGTCGCTAATTTTTGGATTGCTTCATTAGCGGATATCATCTCGTCTTTTAGGGATGTGAGTTGAGGCATAAGAATAGATTCCAAAGCTTCTTCACCGCCAGGCCAATCGACGCATCATAATGCAGTTGTTGTTCTTTATGTGCCTGGCTAACTCCATTTAAAATGGCGGTGTTAAGGTCCTCTCTGGAGATCGAAGTAGTTTCTCGAATTTTTTTCTTCTCAGGAGACAATTCCAGTCCTCTCTTGGGAGCAGCTTTGTTTGAGGGTGAAGCCATAGTCGAGGTTTAAAAGTTTTAACAAGTAATTACTGGAATGAAGTATATTTTAATCGGTTTCGGGGAAGGTCTTTAAGCGAGCCTAAGATTTCACGTCTGCATCGCAGTCGAGATGTCACGTGACTCCTCACTAATCTTTATTAATGATGTTAGCAGCAAGATTAATTCAGAAGTCGACAAAAACATTCTGTCTGCAAGCTTACAGAGAAATGCGTCCAAACTAATTAGTAGAAACTTCATAATGCAGCAAGACAGTGACCCAAAACACACTGCCAACACAACAAAGGACTTCATTATGGAGAAAAAATGAAAGGTTTTAGACTGGCCAAGTCAATCCCCAGACTTTAACCCAATTGATCATGCATTTCATCTTCTGAAGAGGGGGTTGAAGGGAGAAACCCCTGAAACAAACAATCACTAAAAGAGGCTGCAGTAAAAGGCTGGAAAAGCATCATAAAAGAAGAATGCAACCGTGTGGTTATGTCAATGGGTCGCAGGCCTGACGCAGTTATTGCAAGCAAGGGCTATGCTACCAATTTTAAGTGTTATTTATTTTAATTTACTTAAATACTCTCTATTCCAATACTTTTTATACTCAACCCCAAATGTACAGCATTGTGCAAAAGTTTTAGGCAGGTGTGAAAAAATGCTGTAAAGTAAGGATGCTCTCAAATAGAAATGTTAATAGTTTATTTTTTATCAAACAACAACATGCAAAGTGAGTGAACAGAAGAAAAATCTAAATCAAATCAATATTTGGTGTGACTGCCCTTTGCCTTCAAACCAGCTTCAATTCTTCTAGGTACACTTGCACAAAGTCAGAGATTTTGTAGGCATATAGTAAGGTGTGTGATTCACCAATTATACCAAACAGGAGCTAATAATCATCAGTTTAATATGTAGGTTCAAACACAATCATTAAGAAACAGCTGTGTAAGATGGTTAAAACTGGGTGAGGAACAGCCAAACTCTGCTTCCAAGGTGAGGTTGTTGACGACAGTTTAATACACAGACAGAAGTCATACACTATGGCAAGACTGAGCAGAGCAACAGTGATGGAGGTTCCTTGCAAGTTTGGGGCTGCATTTCTGCCAATGGAGCAAGGGACTGGTCAGAATGAATGGTCTCCTCAATGCTGTGAAGTACAGGCACATGCTTATCCATCATGCAATACCATCAGGGAGGCATCTGATTGGCCCCAAATGTATTGTGCAGCAGGACAATGACCCCAAACATACAGCCAATGTCATTAAGAACTATCTTCAGCGTAAAGAAGAACAAGAAGTCCTGGAAGTGATGGTATGGCCCCCACAGATCCCTGATGTCAACATCATCGAGTCTGTCTGGGATTACATGAAGAGACAGAAGCATCTGAGGCTGCCTAAATCCACAGAAGAACTGTGGCTAGTTCTCCAAGATGTTTGGAACAACCTACCTGCCGAGTTCCTTCAAAAACTGTGTGCAAGTATACTTAGAAGAATTGATGCTGTTTTGAAGGCAAAGGGCGGTCACACCAAATATTGATTTGATTTAGATTTTTCTTCTCTTCATTCACTTCTCCTGTTAATACAATTTGTTAATTGATAAAAATAAACTATTAACATTTCTATTTTTAAAAGCATTCTTATTTTACAGTATTTTTTTCACACCTGCCTAAAACCTTTGCACAGTACTGTATTCAGTGTATTGCAAAAACAAAGGAATTGGACATGCTGCTCCAATACTTTTTGAGGGTACTGTATATTTTTTGCCCTGATAACCAGAGATATTAATATAGGCAGAGAAGGCATGGACAAGTGTAGAAAGTGCAGTCAGATACAAAGGATGGTTACGTGGTCAAATTTAGAGTTAGTTTTGTGGGAATTTGACCAGGACAGCAGAACACACCTACTTGTATGTATGTGAAACTCTACCACCTGGCAGGCAATGGACACCTGACAGTCATTCAGCACTTCTGCAGTTACGTAATATGAGCACTTAACATGCTGGACATTTTCAGTACTGTACTATACCACTATTCCATTGTGCTATAAATGCAATAGTACATGGTATCAGACTATTTATGAAATACTTTTCAATACTTTTTCAAAATAGTATTTTTCAAAAATAATAAAGTTGTCATAATGTACATATTCTCAGGATCTCTGGGGTGTTGAAAGGGTCATATGTAAATATTTAGAGATGGAAATGTGGGTTTTTTGTGTAATGAAATGTAACATGATTATCATTTTCTCATTAAGTCCCTTGATTATGAAAAGGTGAAAGAGGTCAACCTCAAGGTTGCCATGCGCAACAAAGCAGCCTACCACTCAAGCGTTGTCTCGGCACCAGGCGACTCCATCTACTCCATCAAGATAAAAGTGAAGAACAAGGGGCCCATGTTCATTCCAGCAACAAAAGTCATCTCTGTCTCTGAGAACAGCAAGGTGGTGTCCACACAAACCGTCATCGACACTTATGCGGCCATCGATGGAGACACCCTAGTGACTGCTAAAAACGTCTGGTTTGTGCAAAGCATTTCCTAACATAGACTGGAAACATAACAGTGATAATACACTCACACATTTGAAAGGTGTCTGGTGAGGGGCCATGACCGGTGACCACGTGGATTCTACATAAAGTAGACATTACTTTCTATTACATTATTAATCTAGAGCAATTTACAATGCAAGAGAACATTAGTGTCATCACCTATTAGGACAAGAGTGAATGAAATGACTGTTTAGATCTGATGTAAAAAATAATATGCATCTGAACATGAAACCCTGCATGCCAGGACACAGAGATTCTTTGTCAGTTAAACACGTTCTTCAGTGCCCTTCAGCTACGCTGTTGATTGTTTTCCATGTTACCAATCACTCTTTTTATTTCCTTAGGTATGCCAAATTAAATGACCCAGCCAACTGGCTGATAATTGATGAAAAGACTGCGGAGATTAAACTAAACCAAATACCAGATCGGGAATCCGAGTACGTGATTAATGGAAATTACACAGTAAAGATAATATGCCAGAAAAATGGTATGTTTCTAAGTCGGCCTACATTGTAAATGCATTCATCACATAATCTCAAAAAGGAAACAAACAGTTGCAGGAATTACAATTATACACATTATGCCCAGCATTTCAAAATTCATTTTGGTCAAAACACCATTACTGGTGACAGTTACATGTTAACATTCCATTTTAAAAAAGACAACATAACAAATAACTGAGAGAAATCATTTCAATCATAAATACAGCCAGGCATTAAACCTTTCTTTTTGGTCTAAATTAGATATCCCAGCAAAAACCGCCACTGGGACGATTGTCTTGGTGGTAGAGGACGTCAATGACAATTGCCCCACACTCACCAACCCGAACCAGATCGTCTGCAGCTCCCACACAGCCCTGCCCGTCTCGGCCAAGGATAGGGACGCTGACCCTAACGGTCCCCCCTTCCGCTTCCGGGTCGTACCTGAAGGCACAAAGCAGTGGACTGTTGAACCTGCCAATAACAGTAAAGAACAGTCCTTCATCTTACAAAAGCATTTATGTTATGCACTACCATACACTCAGAGGTAGAAAGTCCAGGGGCCAGAAAGTAAAAGTCCTTGCACTTATTCCACCTAAGAACTCCACATTCACCATTTAAAGTAGTTCCTGGTTGAGGAACTCCTGGTTGAAGAATTAGCTAATTAGCAAATCCAGGTGATTGGAACAAATGCTTCTCCACCTCCAGTACACAATGCAATGGAAAAATAAGTCATTTTTGACACAGACTGTGGTGTGGTAGCTGTTTAAGGGAACAGTCTCAATCAAACCTTTAATTGGCCACCTTAGTCCTGACCTAGAACAGTAGACTGTAGGGTCAAAATAAGGTTGATTTTGCATCTTTCAGAGCACATGCTTATTCATTGAAAGTTTGAGTTTCCAGCGATGAGCACAAACTTCTGCAAATTGGGTGTTCTATATTGAAAGAAAATGATGGAAAAATCAACAGGAAAAAAAAAACAGGGCAGGTAACAAGTTCTTTCCCCATGTCCTCTACCTCTATAAAGGCACCAGTGTGATCCTGAGAGCCAATCAGAAGCTGTGGCCCGGGTGGTACAAGGTGCAGTTAGACGTGTGGGACCAGCAGGGCAAGGCCTGTGACAAGCCGCAGGTGCTGAAGGTGGAAGTGTGCACCTGTGAGGGGGAGAAGACCTGTAATAGGATTGTGCCTTCAGCCACTTTCGGGGTTCTAGGGCTGGGCACCCTGCTGCTGGCTCTGCTGCTGCTTCTGTGTGAGTTACCCTCCGTCCACAGCAAATTCAACGAATCAGGTCTATCGGATCTCTCTGGAAAGGGATCCATTAATACAGTCTGTCAAAAGCATGCTCAAACGGATTGCTATGGGTAGGTATCCACTGATATAGTCACCGATATGCATGCAGACTAAAATAGGGAAGGTAACCTGTTATTTTTCCACAGCGGTGCCTCTTTTACTGCTGTCCTGTATGCGTGAGGGCCTGAATCTCCCGATAAATCCTACCGAACAACAGCTGATAAATTCCATCACAGAGGGACGTGGGGAAGACACAGTAAGGTTAAATCTTATTTAAAGTCTGCTTTAGGATTACTTTCTGAAGATTTTTGCGCCCCTGGCCAATAGACATTCTATTCCCACCCAGTGCCTTTGCTAGAGCAGCCACTCCAATTCTTCTACCCTCCTTTCCTGTCCAGCCCTCCACATACTTCCTACCGGGTAGGAGACAAGGAAAGAATGAAAGTATGGACTAGATTTGCAAGTCCTTCAATTAGCACACTCTTTTAAAATGTTGTGTAGCTAAAAAGGTAACTGTAAAGGAGATGATGTAAAATAAATTTCTCGACATCACAAGAGCAGTGTGCTTAAGGGTGGGCTAGAAAGTTACCATACAGTCCCCTCCAAAAGTGGTGGAACTGCAAGGCCAATTCCTTTGTTTTTGCAATGCACTCAATACATATGGGGTTTAGATAAAAAGATGAACACGAGACAAGAATTCAGAATTTGTGTTCAACTTCGTAGAACATAGCACCTTTGGTATCCGACTAAGGTGGCCAATTAAAAGTCTGATTGAGACTGTTCCCTTAAACAGCTACCACACCACAGTCTGTGTCAACAATGACTTATTTTTCCATTGCATTGTGTACTGGAGGTGGAGAAGCATTTGTTCCAATCACCTGGATTTGCTAATTAGCAAAATACTTAGGCACAGCACACCCCGAGATGCTAAAATATATTCAGTACACTGATATTCTCAGTAACTACATATAGCGTGAAGTCCATAAAAATTGAATATGTCATTTTGCGGGACGGGGCGGCACGGATGGTGCAGTGGGTAGCACTGCCGCCTCACAGCAAGGAGGTCCTGGGTTTGAATCCCCGTCGGCCGGGGCCTCTCTGTGCAGAGTCTGCATGTTCACCCTGTGACTGCGTGGGTTTCCTCTGGGTACTCCGGTTTCCTCCCACAGTCCAAAGACATGCAGGTTAGGCTGATTGGAGAGTCTAAATTGCCCATAGATATGAGTGTGTGAGTGAATGGTGTGTGTGCCCTGCGATGGACTGGCGACCTGTCCAGGGTGTATTCCTGCCTTTCGCTCAATGTATGCTGGGATAGGCTCTAGCCCCCCTGCGACCCTGTTCAGGATAAGCAGGTTAAGATAATGAGTGAATAAATGAATGAATGATTTTGCGGGACTGGCCGCAAGAACAAGACATGCCAGCTGATTTTGACAGCTGTGCTGTGAAACTCAACAAAATATTGAGATCTTTCTGTGCTTCAGTTCAAAATGAGAAGGGCGCCATTTAGTTGGAAGGCACTGAAGTCTGGAATACAACGTCACATTTCTTAAAAATACATTTTTACGATTAAGTCATAATAGTAAGCAATTTATTTTAAACTATTATTTTGCTAACATTAGTTATTAATAAAGCCTTTAACGTTTTATTTATTTTTGTGATTGTGAGCTAATTAACTTTTCTTTGGCGCTGATGCAGTTGCCTTCTAAACCAAGAAATGGAACCTGGCAGGGTTATTTTAAAGATTACTACACTCGGGTAAGAAGCAGCTCAAATAATATTTAAAAAAATTGTTCGCAGGCATAATTTACAAAATAATTAACATTGTTACTGTTGAATTTACTAGGATGAGTTGCGGATATACAAGGATGAGGGTCAAGAATCTCCAATCAGTATGGGATCAGTCTTGTGCAGAGGCTGCGAAGACAGAAATTACTTCGAAGAGGCCGACAACAACCTGGACTTCCTCAACAACCTGGGCCCCAGATTCGAAACATTGGCGGAGATCTGCATGGGATCGGCGATAAAGATCGACTCAGTCTACACCACTGCCCCTGTCCTGCTCTACACCACTGCCCCTGTCCTGCCGACCACCCGCTACATCAGCACCCTGCTGCTGACTGACAGGCCGGTGAGCGCCCAGGGTGTGTACGTGGTGAACGAGGCTCTGCGTGTGGGGGAGATGGTGATCCTCAGGTAGCCGGGGGTGCCGGTGCTGGAGCCTGAGCCGGAGTGAGGGACTGGTCCTGGTGGAGCAGCACCGTGTGCTGAGAGAGGCTAAGGTGTAAGGCTGCATGAGAACACCAGTCATGTCCAGCCCCCTCCAAAAGCATTGGAACAGCAAGGTGAATTCCTTTGTTTTTGCTGTCAAAAGATGTCCATGAGATGACAGATCAAATTTTCAGCTTTTATTTCCTGGTATTTTTATCGAGCCTTATTAAACAACTTAGAACATAATATCACCTTTTGTGTCAGACCACCCAATTTTTAGGTGAGCGGAAGTATTGGAACATATGACTGACAGGTGTTTATTGTTGCCCAGATGTGTCCTGTTAGATTGACTGGTTAAACAATAAATAGCTCTGAATGTCTACTCTTGGTTTTAGCCTTAGGTTTTGCCTGTGAAGCCTGCATTTGTGTTAGAAAAGATAAACCAATATGAAGATCAGAGAGCTGTCTTTTGGAGGAAAGCAACCTGGAGTGACATTGGCTCAGACAGTAAGCGTGGTCATCTGGCAGTCGGTGGGTTGCCGGTTCGGTCCTGCCCTGGGTGTGTCGAAGTGGCTTAAAGGTCTGAGGCGTGATGCCAGATTTCCATTTCATTTCCAGGTATTTTTTGGGGGCAAAAAATTAAAGAGAAAACACACCAGCCTCACAACAACCACTTCCGGCCAATTTAAGATAATACATAATTTTGCTACTTTCCCCCTAAAATTACAGTATATACAGGAGGAATTTAATTCTGTGTAATATATCAATATGACAACATCCCTTATTTTGTAACATGCAACACAAGGTCTTAAAACGTAAATGTCATAACGTGATCCCATGTGTCTTTGTTTTTGTTCTGAATGCATCCTCTCTAATCAGGTTCAATCTTGCAACCATTTATTCTTCACTTACCACTACCACTGTGCACAGAATTCATGGGCTTCGGTTGAAGAAAAGGGGGGGGGCAACCGCATAACACTTGGTGCAAGAAACTCCATGAAGCTTGTTGTTGTTTGTGCACGGTGTGTGACAGGAAACGTAAACACGGCAGAAGCAATGTTGACAAGTTGAAAAAAGGAATGTTTTCCTTAAATGCAGATGAGTCTACAAGCCTGAACATGGATTTCATTATTAATGTCCTAGTTTGCTATTATGATGATGGTCTTGGCAAAGTTATAACACAGCATCTAGCATATTCAGTGCTTCCCGCAGTGGTTTATCATTAAGGCTTAACAAAAAACGGTCCCGCCTTAACGAAAGTTGGATTAAAAAATGAAAATTAATGAAAAACAATCCAATTTTGAACACTGGCATTTGCCAGTTTAAAATAACATTGCGCAGTTTGTCATTGAATCATTATGAAATTGGAAAAATGACTAATCGTAACTCCATAAAATACCAGCATAACTTGTATAATATTTCGCTAATTATTAACCTAATTATTTTGTCATGGTATTGCGAAACCATGACTTTTGCACATGTGTTTGTCAGCATTCATAAGTAGACTGGCGTTTC
Organism: Conger conger; assembly: GCF_963514075.1. NCBI lineage: Eukaryota > Metazoa > Chordata > Actinopteri > Anguilliformes > Congridae > Conger > Conger conger. The sequence continues at coordinate 14,551,516 of NC_083768.1, forward strand.
TTTTGTGGACTGATGAGAATATATAATATATAATATATTAACCTCTATCAAAGTGATGTAAAGGCCAAAGTGTGGAGAAAGAAGGCAACTGCTCATGATCCAAAATATATGAGCTCATATGAGCTGTGAAGCACAGTGGAGTAAGTGTCATGGCTTGTGCTTGCATTGCTGCTTCTGGAGTGGGCTCACTACTCTTTATTGATGATATATCTAATGTTGGTAGCAGCAGGACAAATTCAGCAGTCACAAAAACATTCCTATGGAGCAATGCGGCAAGACAATGACCCAAAACACACTGCCAACACAACAAAGGACTTTCTTAGAGATAAAAAGTGGAAGGTTTTAGACTGGCCAAGTCAATCACCAGACCTTAACCTAACTGAGCATGCATTTCACCTCCTGAAGAGGATATTGAAGGGAAAAACACCCCGAAACAAACAACAACTGAAAGAGGCTGCAGCAAAAGCCTGGAAAAGCCTCACAAACGACGAATGCAACAGTTTGGTGATGTCAATGGGTTGCAGGCTTGAACACCTAAAACTTGGGTGGTCCTTTACCAAAGGTGCTCTGTTCTAAATAGTTTAACACATCTTGGTGTAATAAATAAATCTTAAATCTTGTCTTGTGTTCATCTTTTTACCTCAACCCCAAATATTCAGTGTATTGCAAAAACAAAGCTATTGACCTTGCTGTTCCAATACTTTTGGAGGGGAATGTACTTGTCACTGTTATATGCTGACACCCTCCTGCCCCAAAAATGGGGTTAAATGATTGTATGGCCTGTGGGACAACTTCACATTTATTTCTTCTTTTCTTTTTGTTTATGCTCATGAATGGGGCTTTCTTTGGTAATTACACATTTGATCCACATCCAGAATACTGTGAAACAGTATCGTCCTGTATTTTTTACTTTATGAAAAGCTTTCTGTTTTAATGAAGCAAATGGGTAGCAGTATCATGTATCTGTCAGCTTTAATCCTGGAATGTGCACTTTGTCTGACCACCTTCTAAGAATACTACCAATTAAGCATCAATGTGCTGTATTTTTATGATTAAAAAGTGTTTTGGGGAAATTTCTGTCTCTTCTCTGTTCCTGTCACTGCACCAAAATTAAAGTACAGCCTACACACCCAAACTCATAATTCTTTATCAATATCAAACAAGGTTTTGACCCATTCTTCTTCAGGTCCATTTGCCTTCCACCCTGGCCGGTGTGCGTATCTCTATATTATTTAACCTTTCACTGCACTTCATCTTTTTATTTCTAATACCCTGTCTGATTTATGAGCATGCACATCTCGAGGAACATGCTGTACCAACTTTGCTGCAAACGCACCATAAAATTCCAGTCTCAAAACATTTATCCTGGCAACTGTCTGCTTTCCGTCTTCCACTAATATAACAACGGAAATTAGTACATGGGACAATGGAAGCTAATCGTCCATGTGTGAATGTGGGTTGTATATTATTTTTTTACCATAAGTAAATGTGTCAAGGTACAGTATGTTTTTGAGCATACTTTACATCAAACCTATCTTAAAATCTGATGACTGGAGACATGAGAATACAATGATTGGCTTTGTAGTGTTGCCACTCTCCCAGCCAAGGCACATCAAGAATTTTTGGCACTATGATTTCCAAATGGCGGGCTCAGACTACTCAATATTTTTGGACACTATGTCAAATTAGGCAATCATAGTGCCATAAATTGCTACAAGTATGACCCCGACCAATCATCGTATGCTGCCATGATCACAATCTTGTGTGAGTTCATAGGTCCTCGGGAGGAGGGTAAAGAGATCTTGAGCACTCTGTCATCCGATTGGCCAATGTCCAGGAACACGTTGTTGACCATTGTCAGGGGTGTCAAACTAGGCAGGAAAAAAGAAAAAAATCTGACATGCTAGACATTTTGTTGGGGTGTCGTGGGGCGTCCCAGACGCCACATCACTGATGTCACACTACAAGGGGTGAAGACGCCCGTCCGTCGTTCCCGATGTTTATATTCGGACCTCATGCTGGAAATTTGTCAGCAGCTACAAAATCATGTCAAACTCTGGCTGAATTCGGCATACCCAGTTTTCATTTAAAAAACGTGAACAGAACAGATTACCACCAGGAAGCCGTTCATACTCTGCACTGTATGTGAAGCTAAATCCTGTTTTTATAAGGTTATATAAGGTAAGTTATAAAACTCTCCAAGTTACCATTGGGTGTGTCACTTAAGTGCCACCAACATCACTTACAATAGACCTTTTGTAAATGTTTTGGCATCCATTCAAATGTATCGTTCAAATAAAACGATAGTAACATACTTCCTCTTGTCTTCATAATTACCAATTACCAGTCACAGAATGCCAGTCTTGCGTAGATAGACATTCCAACACAGCTGTTGAAGCAGGTATTGCACAATGTAGCCTATTTAATTTTTAATTAAAAATGTCTTTGCCAATATAAACATGACCTGATACATATTCATGTTTTTATCCTTTATCACTGAGTTGTCAGATGGAAACCTAATGCTAAAACTCAAAATGTGTCAATAGGGCTAATCAACTTTGAAAGAGGGCAGCACGGATGGTGCAGTGGGTAGCACTGGTGCCTCACAGCAAGGAGGTCCTGGGTTCGAATCCCGGTCAGCCGGGGCCTCTATGTGTGGAGTTTGCGTGTTCTCCCTGTGTCTGTGTGGGTTTCCTCCGGGTACTCCAGTTTCCTCCCACAGTCCAAAGACATGCAGGTTAGGCTGATTGGAGAGTCGAAATTGCCCGTGGCTATGAGTGTGTGAGTGTATGGTGTATGTGCCCTGTGATGGACTGGTGACCTGTCCAGGGTGTATTCCTGCCTTTTGCCCAATGTATGCTGGGATAGGCTCCAGCCCCCCTGCGACCCTGTTCAGGATAAGCGGGTTAGGATAATGAATGAACTTTGAAAGAGTGGATTCACAAAGAATGATACCTCAGCACAACAAATTAAACTACAACAAACAAGTAGCCTCCTTTAAACTGTTTCAAAAATGCAAGCAGACTAATTGCGATATTAATGAAAGTTTAATTAACAATTATGTGCAAGGGATTGTTTCTAACAAGTGTCTCTGACGAGAAACCTATTGGTAACATAGTTGCAGAGAAAATGTGTTATACTATATAACTACAGCTCATCAAAGAACTGACGGACATGTTATTGAAGTGACTATTGAAAAGCATTTTAGCTAATGACATTACATAAGTAACTAACCTGCACTTACAGGAATCATGTAAGCAGTCTAGCCTTAACTAGCTAGCTATCTTATTTCCTTATTATGTTTCCTTCATATACAAATTAAGTGAAATATTTATTTTCTTCTCTCTCCTCGAGCTGACTTGGTGCCCTACGCGAACGTGGTGTTTTTCTTCACAGTTCTCACAATGTTTCTGTCATCAACTGATGCTGTTTTCCTTGGTCGACGTGTTTGATTACTTTTACCCAGTGTGCCAGCAGATTCTTTCTTTTTCAGGACATTCAAAATTGTTGTACAAGCTATCCTAAATGATTTTGCAAGGGCTCTGATCGATTTCCCCTCTTTTTCCCCAAAGACAGCTCTCTGGTCTTCATGTTGGTTTATCTTTTCTAACGCCGTCTTCACAGGCAAAACCCAAGGCTAAAACCAGAACTATTCATTCTTTAACCAATCAATCTAACAGGTCACATCTGGTCAACAAGAAACCTGCCAGTTACGTTCCAATACTAAAATTGGTTGGTTTGATTCAAAAGCTGATATGTTCTAAGTTTTTTAACAAACCTCGATAAAATGCCCAGAAATAAAAGCTGAAATTAAGATCTGTCTTGTACTTTCATGTACATCTTTTGATCTCAAATTCAATTGTCTTAAGTGTATGCAAAAACAAAGGAATTGGCCTTGTTATTTCAATACTTTTGGAGGGGACTGTACGTAAAGGAGCAATGTCAGAATGTGAACACATTGAAGCAAGTTTCAACAGGTCACAGATGGGGGGTTGTTGAGATGCAAATTCATTACAAACGGTTATTTTTTCAAACAATTACTTAGAACTGGTCAGGACCACACACTGGACCTGTACAAATAATGAAAACTGGACAACTGACCTACAGCAACAGAGTACATATGAGTCAAAATGGGACCATATGTACTCTGTTAAGAGTTGATTTAACACTGGATATTGTACTGTGTATTTGCATCACTCTTGTTTTGGTAGATTGGTTGAGGTTTGTGAGTGAAGAGTCAATCGGTTGCATAGTTTGCTCCCTCGTTATGGGAAACAGGAAGTGAGCGGTGCCATCTGTTGTTTTAATCAGCTGGAGGAAGAGGCTGATTGATGTGTAAAAGGAGTACTGACGAGCCATCTGTCTGGATGGGTATCCTACAGCGCAACACAGCCCTGCACATCTCTTCAGCACTGAGTTCACTTTGATTCTATAGCAAGCATAGTCCTGAACACCATACTATGAGCAATGTCTGAATTGCCTTGTTTAAAGGGACCATAGATCAGTCAGAGTTGAACCAGGGTCAGGGTTTTCCTGGCAATATTCAAACCTTTTCCATAATGAACTGAAAGTCAAAACTGTGTCACCACCTAGTGCAAAAATGAATTACTACGTGACCTGACAAGCTGTTTTACCTTAATCTCCACCTGATAGGATATTTAGCAGGCCAGTCAGTCAATCACTTTTAAAAAATGGATACCCTTAGTAAAAGCCCTCCCATAAAACTAAAACAGAAAATAAATATGCTGTACTTGTATCTGCAGTTAAAGGCATACATTTGATTTTGAAGTTGTAACATTCAAGTGACCCTCTCCCTGGCCAAGGTAGTGATCACTATAATTTGTAATGCCAGAATTGATGCTTCCTATTTGTTATATTACATTACATTATTGGCATTTGGCAGACGCTCTTATCCAGAGCGACGTACAACAAAGTGCATACCCATAACCAGGGATAAGTTCGCTGAAACACCCTAGAGGGATAGAGGGTCTGTATTCTATTTTTGTCATCTATTAATAGACTATGGTACATACAGTTGTATAATGGATACTGCTTATTCTTCACCTGGCAGCAAGCAAGGTAAAAAAGTGTTGAGACCATGTAGTACTTAATATGGCATTAAGTATGTCTTACACCAGCATGCATTTAAGAGAATCATCTGTACAAACTATAACAGAAATTCTACCAAAATCACAGATGACTGTGCTGGATTTCAGTGTTTCATCAGCAGAAGGCCAATTCATTTGTTTTCATCAGCCGATGATTGGTTACAATTGACAGTTTGCTGCTAAGGCTTAATTTGTGGTTGATAATGTGGCCCTCAAAGACTTCAGTTTGACTCCCTAAACAACAATAATAAGCAAAATTTAAACTAAGCTTTTGCCACTGCCAGGGAGAATTCATTCAAGTCTATTAAAAGAGGGTGGATGGTTTTGATCAAGAAATAAGTGAGACAAAAAAACATGAATGATGCACTGCACTCAATTTGTTAGTTGTTTAAAACATTTTTTAATACATACAAAAGCACACCAAACACTAGAAGTGCATTTGCGTAAATGTGTTTGGTTAGTTCTATGGCTATGTCTAGGAAACTGAACCATGTTCATTGTGTAACAGTAGTGTTTTAGAGTGTGCAGCTCCATAGAAAAGGCACGGCACTTAACATTTTTATGCCATAATGATCAGAGAAAGCAGTACAATAAAAATGAACCTCCTCCAAAGGTGCTTAAACATAGAAAATGTTGCTCTCTCATACATTTAAATGTATTTTATTTTAAAAAGGAGAGCAAACAGCGTGCCTTCCTCATATACATATATTTTCCATTTTATTAAGACTGAGAAAGCAGAGAGGGTTACAGATAGAGATGGAAACACAGAGCAAAAAGTGTCATGGTGGGGAATTCAACCCACAGAAGTACTGGGGATATTAGCGTACAGCTGGTGGCCGCCCTAGGGACTATGCCACAGTTTCCCACTTAAAAAAATAAAAATGTCAATATTCCCATATTCCTCATCAGTGAAAAAAAACACATGAAATGCATTAACATCAGAAGCTGGATATAAGTTGTGCTAAATCAAAGTAAGCATTTTTATTCTTACCACTACATGATACCAGTCTACACCTAAGCTTGCCTAAATATTGTATGATCATAAATGTCCCAACCGCCCCCCACCTGCCTTCTATCCCTGGTTTAAATTAACCAGTTTCTCACTGTGAAAAGATTTTAAGAGCTGGAGCTAGTGCTACAACTGGTGGAGGAGAGGCTGGAGGTGGTGGTGGTGGTGGTGGTTTGGATAATCTTCCTCCCGTTGTCCTCCTCTACCATGGCAACATCCTCTGCACAAGTGGAAGTTATGGACAAGTCCATGTTACTCTTGTTGAGGATCTGGTCGGCGAACTCGGTGAGGGTGAGTGCCCCAGAGTGGTACTGATCAATGGTGCTCTGGCTAAGCAAGCCCTTGTCCAGGTAGTCCTGGATGTCATACCGTTTCCCAGTCTTCTGATCCACCACCACCAGGCGGATGGAACTATCGGCTGCCAAGATGATGATTCCCTCCCACTCGCACTCTTGCTCTCGCATCCTCAAAATCCTGGACTCCTTCTTGTCCCAAAGGGGAAGTAGAACCAGGCCGGTCTTCTCATCAGTGATGCACCTCTTCATCAGCTGCAGGTAAGTAAGGTTCTCCTCTGTGTTTGGGTCAAAGAAGCCCTTGGTGTCATCCCCTTCATCGGCCAGTATGTCATTCATCTCCTTGTTAAAGTATCCCCGGCGAAAGGCTTCGTCCACATCAATGCGGTGATTCTTTTTGGGGTCGATGATACCACCGCTGGCAATTTGAGCCTCTAGCAGGCGGATTCCATGCCCTTTCTCTATGATGCCTTTCTCAATGGCCTGGAAGAGGGAGATGATGTCGCCTGTGTGTGGGTCCTTGTGACGGCGTTCTCAGCCAACAGCAGCTTGGACTTAAACTCCTGACCTATCAGGTTCCTCTCACATGCCTCCTCCACAGTCAGGAACAGGTTGTTAAGGGGGTCAATCAAAAAACCAGAGGCAGCTTGTGCTTCCAAAAGCACTAGGGAGGCGGCTCGACGGAGAAGGCCCTCCTTCTTAGCCTGGTAGATGGGGAGGGTCCTGTTTTCCTTCTCAAGAAAGATTCCTGCGATGCAGCCTGACCCCTGTAGGTATGGCCTTAGCTTGCTCTCAATATCCTCGATGGTGAGCAGGCCCTGAGCAATCTTCTGGACGTCTGAGGAGTTGAGGAGTTTGGACTCTACCAGGTCAGTAATGAAGACCCATCCACGGATTCCACGTACTGTCATCTCTTTGTTAGTGATTACATGGTGGTGAACCTTTATTCTCTCTTCTAAATGTTCCAGGTGCTTCTGGAACAACTTAAGTTCCCTCTGTTGTAGCTCAGACAATTCCTGTTCAGAGATCTGCAACCGGCCCTTGTAGCAGTCCTCCAAGAGCCTCAGCCTGGCTGTTAGCCTCTCAATCTCATGATTGTTGATCTGTAGCTGCACCTCAAAGGAGGATATGCAGGTGGAGGTATGGCTGCATTTCTTGGAGCCATCCTCCAAGCCCCTCAGCTTGGTCATTAGCATCTTAATCTCACACCGAAGGTATTCGTGTTCTTGCTGCAACTTGCCCTTGTCAGTATCAGATTTCCGCTCATATTGCCTCATCCATTCCTCAACAACCTTCCGGAGCTGCTTCAGCTCATCTTCATTCTTCTGGGCCTGCCCCTTCTCTAGCTCATCTCTGATCCAGGCCAGCTTAGACACTACCTGCTCAAGGCTCTGCAGCTTGGTTGTTATCATCTCAATCTCTTGATTGTTCTGGGTCAGCTCCTGCCCCACCTTCTTGATGTTGGTCTGTAGCTGCACCTTAAGGGAGGATATGTAGGTGGGGGTAGGGCTGCTTTTGTTGCCGCCAACCTCCAAAGCCCTCAGCTTGGCCGTTAGCTTCTCAATCTCACTCCTAAGGGATGTGAGTTCCTCCAGCATCTTGACCTTCTCAGTATCATATTTCAGCTCATATAGCTTCCGGAGCTGCTTCAGCTCATCTTCATTCTTCTGGACCCGTCCCTTCTCTAGCTCATGTCTGATCCGGGCCAGCTCAGACACTACCTGCTCAAAGCTCTGCAGCTTGGTTGTTAGTGTCTCAATGTCATGATTCTTCTGGGTCAGCCCCTGCTCCACAGTCTTGTTGATGGTCTGTAGCTGCACCTCAAAGGAGGATATGCAGGTGGAGGTATGGCTGCATTTCTTGTCGCCAACCTCCAAGGCCCTCAGCTTGGCCGTTAGCATCTTAATCTCACTAGTAAGGGATTCGAGTTCTTGCTGCAACTTGCCCTTGTCAGTATCAGATTTCCGCTCATATTGGCTCTTCCATTCCTCAACAACCTTCCGGAGCTGCTTCAGCTCATCTTCATTCTTCTGGGCCCGTCCCTTCTCTAGCTCATCTCTGATCCGGGCCAGCTCAGATACTACCCACTCAGAGCTCTGCCGCTGGCCCTTGTTGCGGTCCTCCAAGGCCGTTAGCTTCTCAATCTCACTCCGAAGGTATTTGAGTTCCTGCAATACCTGTTCCTCCTTGACCTTCTCAGTATCATATTTCAGCTCATATAGCTTCCGGAGCTGATTCAGCTCATCTTCATTCTTCTGCACCCGCCCCTGCACTTGCTCCACCATCCTGAGGCTTTTCTTCTCCTGCAGGAGCTCCTTGTAGCACATCTGGAACTCCTGCATTAGGCCCGATGTATGTCAATTTAAAAAAAGAGTGATGACAGTTACAATCATTTTAAGTTCATTGAAGATTCATGATATAAGAGCAAAGGCTTATAGGGCTCTTCTGATATCCATACTCTATCTATCTAATTACATCAATGTTAGCATTTAAAGGTAATTCCTCTCTCTCTCATTCCATAGTCTCAATTTGTAATATGTCACATCGAAATGAAGGTAATGGCAATGTATTCAAACTGGCATTTCAACACAGTATAACCTTGAATATGCCAACATTTATCCACTTTGAATTGCTGGGGTTTGACAAGAATGATGCACATTCTTCCAGCACAAACAGGCAGAGATACTACCCTGGTGTAAAATCCAGCTATGACCAGCTTGAAATACCAGCTACCAGCTGTTTCAAAACCTCACTTGAACTGTTTTTTGCAACAGGGTATGTACAAGACAATTAAACAAGCAAACAGGTGTCCTGAGTGGCATGTCATGAAAGTAAATATAAAGCAGTCATTTCTGCTCGCTATTCCAGGATTTGTATGATCACATTCTACAGATTAGTTTAGGAATTAATCTGAAATCACATGAATTTTGACATAACCCCCAAAAACACTGTATGATGAAATGCCATGGAGGTTGCAAGCTACGATTGACAGCTTGACAGCTAAAAAATGCAGCGACCTCACAAATTATTCAAATGCATGCCACCAAGCATGTGCCCTTTTGTGATGAGACAAAAAAAGGGGAAAAATCCATAAGGAAGCAGCCACGGCCCAAATTTGGAAAAAATGTCATAATAACTCAAATAATAACACAGCCGCTTGCTTTAGGATTGTTTCATTTCCTGCTTTCAACCTGTCCCTTTTCTTCCGTATATAGGTGGAGTTCTGGGTGTCTCTGGGTGTCTCCTTCCCCTCCTTTAGCTTATCACTCACCTGCCTGAGGGCCCTCAGCTCCTCCTCCAGTCGCTCCTTAGTCATGCCCTGGAGCCTCTGGATCTCGCTGCTGTGGTCGTTGAGCATCTTGCTCTTCTCCTCAATGGTCTTGTAAAGCGTCTCATAGTGGATATTGACCTCTCGGACCTGTGCCTGCTCCTGGGTGAGCTGCTGTTGCAGGGCCTTCAGCTCGGCGGTCAGCCTGTCCAGCTTCTCTGTGGCAGCTCTGTAGTCCCTCAGGGCTTTGTCCAGGCTTTCCTGGAGGCTCCGCAACTCCTGCTTGGAATCCAGCTGGTAGCGGGCCAGGCTGTCCGCCAGGTACTGGTTTGTCTGGGACCAATACTGAGCCAGAAGCCATATTAGCTGTGTGGTAACACACACAAATGATCAGGGAAGCTAGCATCATTTACACATATGTATCTTATAATTGTAAAGTTTAAGTGATTAGATTGCTAAATGTTTAGTGAGTAGATATATTGAATTTACAGTACTGTGCAAAAGTTTTTGGCAGGTGTGAAAAAACGCTGTAAAATAAGAATGCTTTCAAAAATAGAAATGTTAATAGTTTATTTTTATCAATTAACAAAATGCAAAGTGAGTGAACAGAAGAAAAGTCTAAACCAAATCAATATTTCGTGTGACCACCCTGAGTGTATATAATATGTATTATACATTAGAATTGTATGCTATCATATTATAAAGACATGCTTGAAACAATTTTGTATCTGGAAAATGGCTAACATTCTTTACAAAATGTCACGCAGGTCATCCTTCCTGCATTAATATATAAGAGCCCTGCCCCTACAATTATTTACTCCCTGTCTCCACTCTGTACCTTACTCTGCCCCAAGTCCTCCATGTTCTGCAAATCCCCCAGGAACTTGTAGTAGTCACCTGAGCGGGTGAGGAGCACGATGTACTTGGCCTGGATGTCAGTAGCCTGGAGGAAGGACAGCAGGTCTCTCATTACACAAGCCAGGGCAGCACAGTGGCACAGTTGTAAGGCGGAAATGATTAACATCTGGCATTGTCACTCAGGGCGCTGGTCAGCTTGCTGGCTTCCTCTGGTATTGTGGCAATACACGGCTGTAAAGTAATTTAACCCCAGGAGCATGCACCATTAACTCCCACCATCACCGCACCCATACGGGCAGGAGCCTGTGGGGGAAGACTCAGGCATCTGTTTTCTTGAGAAGCTCTCTGATCCCAGGGTTTACTCAGGCCTCCAGCCGTAAAACTTGTTACGACAGGGGAAACATCCTTTACGGCACGGGAAGGTTTCAGAGGGCACGGCCTGTTGGGCCCATTATTCCCTTCGACCCCCCTTCCTTACTCCCTCCCTCTCACATCTCCCTCATTCCTCAGTTTCCCTGGAAGTATGCATAAAGCATTGGATGTTTCATGACAAAGTCAGTTTAGATAATATTCATTATTAATTATCAATTATTAATATAGTATTATTCTGATTGTTTCAGTGCGACTGGTGCAATGGTTTTATTTCTGCAACAGCAAACCATGGACATCATAACCAACCAGGAACCAGGGAGAAACTGTGTGGAGCTCTGCCCCAGTGAAAGCCATGTGCCTCAACCCCCCTGCGTTTCCTGGGGAGGCGTGGCTCCAAATTCCAGATGGGTGACCCATTTTTAGGGTTAACATCAAAGGCCAGATTTTGGATTTAAGGACAGTAAACTAAGCAATCTGGGAGGATGTAATCAGTCTCTCCCGTGCACACCGTGCACGTAATTTCTATGTACAGGGTGCCTGTAGCCAGACTGCCGTATGTAGCTTTTATTACCAGGTATGACTCCGTAATTTGGTTTCCTTCTCATGTTTTTATATTGTATTTGGAACTAGTGTGTAATTACATATGTAGCCTGGTAAAATAAATTGTTAAAACTTGATCTGTGTGGTTTCACTTACTGACACTCAATGTTATACAGGGAATGCTTGGTTTACCCCCTCAAACTGGTCTCGGGAGGATGAATATTTACACTTAATGTATCAGGGCGTATAGCACCCGTAGACCTATGATGGTAAATCCCTCGCCTCTGCGTGGTAGTTCATTCATGTCGAGCACAGCCGTAGCTAGGTTGGGCTGCTTGGGTCCCTAGGCTGTAAACATATATACCCAAGAGTAGCTATTCCTGTGACCTCTGTGATGACTATAGATATCTAGTCAGTTCGTGAGACGTGCATCTAACGCGCAATGTGACATGATGCGGTACCAGCACAGGACTGTTCAGAGAGTAAATCTCAGTACAGGATTCCCGTCGCGATCAAGTCAAAATTATCAATAAGAAATCTACCTAATGTGGATAACTAATCTCAATTATTATTCAAATGGAGTCAGATAAACGAAGGTGAATGTATTGGCCATATTGGGGAAATTCTTGGTCAGCCCGGACCAGTAAAGAGCGGAAGGCAGAGTGGTACTACTGCCTTTGTATCGTGGTTTATTTATTGGCTGATCTAGAATCTCTGCATAGGGGGCACTAATTTTCAACCCTATTAGTATTCTTTCAGCAACACCAGAAGGACATGCACGCTGATACCTTCAGCCCTCGCTAAATTCCATCGTTGGGTTAGCGTGGGGTTTTACACAGTGAATAGCACTGTTGCCTCACAACAAGAAGGTCCTGGGTGTGAATGCTGGCCTGGGCCTTTCTGTGTGGACTTTGCATGTTCTCCCCGTGTTTCTGTAGGTTTCCTCCGGGTACTCCGGTTTCCTCCCACAGTACAAAGACATGCAGGTTAGGCTACATGGGGGGGCATTAAAAGGGCATTGCTGTGTGCATGCGTGCTCAGTCAACTTACCCTGTATAAATAAAGGTTCATAAATATAAATAAATAAATAAATAAAATACATAGGTCCCCGGGAGTCTTGGGTAATGGTGCAGGAAACAGTATACAGTAACAGGACCTCTTTCTCTTCCATATACTTCTCTGTACTGTCTCTGCAAGGGGTAAGCTTACCTCTTCCCTGACAACGGTAGCTGGAGACTGCAGCATGGTTCTCTTGATGGGGATGTTGAGCAGGCCTGCACTGTATGAGGCCAGCTCCAGCTCGTAGTCCTGCAATACACACCAGTCCGAATGCTACAAACGACATATCCCAGAATTCACAAGCAACCTCATTAGAACACAAAGATCGTAGATTGTTTTACACAAATGTGTAGTACGGTATATACCGTCTATACCTCTGTACACAGTTTTGAACAGAGCATATTTAACATTAATTCTACTATTAATTATTTTTAACATGATTCATAAACATGAGACTGTGATCAGAGTAGTCTCCATGTAAGAGGGTTTAAGTGATGAATGGTGTGCTCAGTTAAAGGCTCACCGTGATTGAGGATGCACAGGTGTTCGCGTCCCGCACAACATCGTCAACCTTGTCCTTCTTTCCTTTGATTTCAGAGTAGAGCATCTGTAGATCAACACACACACACACATACACACACACAAACATACACAAACAGTTAGACACTAACGTTCCACAGACTTTCCTTAAAAACAGACTTTCATTGAGACTTTCCCGGAATTTCCTTGATCCCGTCAGAATTTCTGAAAACCCAGGGAAGGCGGATGGTTGCATACAGCAACCATTCTCAGGGCTATTGATGTGGGTGTTGCTACACTCTACAGCTTTTAAGGGATAACTCAATCCTGATTTTACATTGTATATTTCTTAAAATTAAAAATGTTAAGCAAAATGATATGTATTTCCAGAGGGCACTCATGTATTCCTTTGGAACAGTGGGACGTCTACTTAATTGTTTCCATGTGGAGAGAGGTCTTGTTCCAGTACCTTCTGCTGGTTGAGGTGCTTGATGAGCGTATTGACATCGGATAACTTGTTAGACAGCAGGGAGTCCTGCTTCTGTTGGGTGTTGTCGATCCAGTTGCTGACCTGAGAGCTGCTCTGCTGGTACTGTTGCAGATGCTGCTGCTGCTTCTCCAGGTCCCTCACCCTGAACCACAGTGTGAACACAATGAGGGTTTATTCCTCAAACTCTCACTCTAACCCAGAACACAGTCCCATATCCTGACTAACATGGTCCCATATCATGCGGAACATGACCACAGTTTGACGAGAGTGGTCTTTTTGTTCATAAAACTAGAACTCTGGAATACGGTTCTATATCCTAAGAAACAAGAGATACAGCCAGCCATATTGTTTAGCTGTATTTATTCTCAAGCCGAATTTTCTGTAGGCTATCATCGGTTTAAACTTACTCTTACCTATGATATAACGAACATACAGTATAATCTCTGTATGTGATACGAGTCCTATGTCCAGTATATGAGATAATGGACATACAGTACAATCTCAGTATGTGATATTAGTCTTATGTCCAGAATATCTCTGTTATATGAGATACACACATGTAAATGGCACAAGCAGGCAGGTGTGGCTGCTGTATGTCCCTCTGACCTGCTGTCGATCTGGGACAGGATGCGACGCCATCGGTTGCTCATCTGGGTGACCTGCTCCCGGTATCTGAACAGGTCTACATCACACTTGTGGAAGGACTGGCTGATCTGATCATTCCAGCGCTCAGCCTTCCCAAGCTTCAACTCCAGCTTCTTTAGGACGTCCCTCTGGTCCAGATCCTGCTTCATTTTCTGTACAGACACAATGGTAAGACGCATGAAGTGCACTGCTTGAAGACATTTCCAGAAATACAGGAAAGACACTGGACCCTGCCTAAGATGAGTGGTGATTTTCATTTTTGTAACCATCACCTTCTTCAATATAATTAAAATCATCACAACTACAATGATCATCATCATCGCTGTTATCATCACTGACATCATCATGAATATCATTATCATCATCAACACCATAGCAATATATAACAACCACTTTGGGTTTGCTTATTTAATTTCTGTTCCTTAACCACTACACACAAGCACCCTGTAGTGTAGTGGTTAAGGTACAGGATTGGAACCGCAAGGTCGGTGGTTCGATCGCTGGTGTAGCCACACTAAGATCAACACAGCTGTTGGGGCCTTAACCCTGCATTGCTCCAGGGGTTAAGGGCCCTGGAATCTAATCCAGTTTAGTCTAATCAACTGCTCTGGATAAGAGTGTCTGCCAAATGGCATTAATGTAATGTAATGTAATGGCATAGAAACGTGTATGGCACAAGTCGTGCTTTGTAGGCTCTGACACATACATGACCAAAAGGCTGGCTACCTTCAGAACGGCCCGATAGTCCTCCAAGTCCCTCGCCCCCAGAGAGGAGGTCTCCTTCTCGGTCAGACGGGCCTCATGCACATTCACAATGTCCTCCAACTGGAGCAGGCTTTGTTGTAGAGCCTGCAGTGCCTTCAGCCTGCAGAAAGGGGGTGCCAGAGGCTCAGACACAAGGCTAACGGCTCCTCACACATATACACTCGCAACTTTCTCAAACTAATTGATGCATATTAGACTGAAGACATATTAGATTGAAAGCAAAAAAAAAAAAAGCACTTTCATTTATCCTATATTGTCAGTCACTCTAAGTAAGAGCATTGTAATGTTATGCATAGAAGGTAGAACCTATAATTTCTTACAATATCACAATACATTATACAATATAACAAACTATAGAACATACAGTAACACTTCAAAAGTTTTCCTTCTTTTATTGGCTCATTCAACTACCGGCTTGTCTCTCTTCTTCCCTTTCTGTCTAAAACTCAGGAATGTACGGCCTGGTCCCAATTGTCAACTTATCTTCTCCAGAACAATCTTCACGATCCCAACCAGTCCGGCTTCAAGAGTGGCCACTCAACTGAGACCGCACTACCTGCCGTCAATAAGACACCTCACTCCACTACAGCCAAATCCCTCTCCTCTGTTCTCATCTTCTTTGACCTGTTGGCTGCCTTTGATACAGTCCACCATGAGATTCTGCTCTCATCGGGATGCTCTGACTGGGATGGATGGCACAGGATCTGCATGGTTTTCTTACTACCTGTCCTGTAGTTGTTCCTACCAGGTGACCTGGAAGGGCTCAGTCTCTGACTCACTCCCCCTACAAACTGGAGTCCCACAGGGCTCAGTTCTTGGTCCTCTTCTCTTCTCTCTATATGCCATGTCTTTTGGCTCTGTTATCTCTTCCTATGGCTTTTCTTACCATTCTTATGCCGATGACACTCAACTCTTCTTTCTTTCCTTCCCTCCCAATACCCAGGTCACCACACAGATCTCTGCCTGCTTGGCTGATATCTCTGCGTGGATTCGTTTCTACCACCTGAAGCTTAACCTTGGCAAAACTGAGCTTCTCTACATCCCTGCTAAGCCCTCTCGGACAATCAACTTCTCACTGACTGTTGAGGACTTTGTAGTATCCTCCTCCTATATGGCCAAGAATCCTGGGGTGACTCTTGACAGCCACCTCACCCTCGCTCCACATGTATCCTCCACTGCCAAAAACCTGCAGGTTCTTTCTCTATAATATACGCTATATCTGTCATCTCTTGATGGAGAAAGCCACCCAGCTCCTTGTCCTTGACTACCAGTCATCCCAGGTCGGCTCATATCACCCCACTCCTCATTGGCCTCCACTGACTTCCTATTGCCGCACGCATCCATTTCAAGGTGCTAGTGTTGGCATTTCAGGCTGCTAAGTGGACTGCCCCCCTTACATACAATCTTTAATTGCTCACTACACCCCAGCAAGACCACTCCGGTCTGCCAGCTCTGGTCGCCTTGTAGTTCCCTCACTACGAGCACCTGGCGGTTGAGCAGCACGTTCATGCCTGTTTTCCGTTCTGGTTCCACAGTGGTGGAATGACTTGCCTACCACTGTCAGGACAGCAGAATCCCTCCCCATATTTAAACGCAGACTATAAACACACCTTTTGAGACTATACCTTCGTCACCTTTCCTGATTTGACTGTCTTCTTGTTTAGAACAGCCCTTTGTGCTTATTTTACTAGTTATGGATTTGATGCTTTTAACCTTTGGAAGAACCTATGCACTTGTAAGTCACTTTGGATTACAATCGTCTCCCAAATGACTAAAATGTAAATGTAAATGTCATTCCATTGGCCCTTTCCATTCCACATCATCTCTAAAGTGCTGGCTGAAACCACAGCTTTCCAGGGAAAAAAGTTGCAGTGGATGCAGATGTGCCACTGCTCCCACCTCTCTATGTAGGAGGAGGAGAAGCCCTCCACGCTCCCTATCTTCTGGTTGATGAGGTTGAGCTCAGAGCATAGGAATTTGGCCTTGTCCGTGTCCTTCATCCCGTCCAGCTGGATCAGGATCTTCTCCCTCAGCTTCACATACTCCTCACGGATAGTGTCCAAGTCCTGGTTGATGCCCTGTAATTCCCAATCCATGAACACAAACTGAAATACATTACCCCATATACATTTAGACACCCTGAATGACTAATTAAACCAAGTACATTACAAATACTGAGGGACACATTTCCAAGAGCAAAATTGACCACAGCAAAGGATAGTTAACAGACTAGTAGCTAACAGTGGGTGTGGCCTGAGAGGCATGGCTTAATTGGCTCCTCCCAGGAGTTGGCAAGGACAAGCACAGGGGTGACAAAGGGGGCCACAGTGTCTGGGTTTTTGTGGCCTACTTTCAATCAGCTGCCATTTAAGGCTTTGAAAACAAGGTGCATGGACTTTAGCCAATCAATTACTTGAATGCACAACTGGTGCCAGGAACACCCCCAAAAACCAGCAGACACTGGGGCCCTCCTGGACTGGAGTTTGACACCTGTGGCTGAGGACCATAGCGTACCTCCAGGTGCACGATGCGCTGGGAGCACTCGTGGAAGCTGTTCTCCCCTAGGGGTATGTGGATGTGCCGGGTCAGGCCTGACTCGGCCTTCTCCAGCTTCTGCCGCAGGGTATGAAGCTCGGACAGCAGACTTCCATCTACTTTTAACACCCATAAACAGTAAATGCCCCTGTTAATATAATGTATTATTTTGCATGTGTCTACCAAAAAGCTAAATGAAGGGATAGATTAGCCCCAAATGCAGGGCAGTTGGTGGGAAACAGACTCACCGTAAGTGGGCAGCCCCACCAGCTTCTCAAAAGCATCCTGGTACTGGTTCTCTAAATGCGTCTTGTCCTCGTTGGTGAACATCTCTGAGCCCACGTAGCTGCGCCGGAACTCCTGGTAGCTCGTCTCCAGGCTCTTGATGATTTTTCGGTACTCCTCCGGCCGCATGTTGGCTAGCTGTGGTTCATAAAAAAAATTTTTTTACACAGCAGAAGAGTGCAGTGTAGTTAAAGTGGAAGTGGCAACCAGCTGGAGTCACCCAGTCCAACGGCACCTCCTCTTTGTTGGAACACCATCTCTCTGCTTTTTTGAAGAAACGGAGACTTGTACAGAGCAGTAAACTGGAGTACAGTTTATACAGACCACATTATTTTTCCGCACAAGTTCACATTTTTGTCTTGTTTACTGACTAACTCCATAAACTGTGCTAAAGTTGGGACATTGGTACTTTGTTAGCCTACTTGGCTACATAAAATGAATCAAGCAAGCTAACAAGATAGCACATGGTAACATCAGCCAGTATTTACTGAATATGAAATAAAAGTCATAAAGAAATGTAACATTTCACATTACATTAAATGTATAGTGTCAGGTACGGGGAGACAGAGGAACCAAATGCAGACTAGGAAAATAACAGGTTTAATGACACAGGGGCAGATCCAGAATGCAATCCAGAAAACAGGCAAAGGTTGAGATCCAGGCAGACAGGTACATGTGGCAGGCAGAGCGTAATCGCAGGACAGGCAGAGTTCATAAACCGAGGAGACAGAAAAAACAGAAGTACAAATCCAAAAATCAAAAGAACAGTTGAAAAAGCCAGGCGGAGTTCAAAACCAAAAGTTCCAAAAACAGAACTGAACAGAGTGGAGAGGGACCAAACAGAACAGGGTACAGGGCACAGGGCACAGGTACAGGCCCCAGGTACAGGGTACAGGTACAGGGAGCTAGAACCGGGGTGGGGAACAGAAAACAGAAAGATGAACTAGCAACAAGAAACTAAAAATGACAGGTTTAAATAGACTGGTGATTGACAGATAATGAGACACAGGTGAGCTGACTGACAAGAGACAGGAAAGAAGTACATAGACTGTAAGGAGTGAGGAGGCGGAGACACAAAATGACACATGTGGAACAAATAATGAAGGAATGAAACTGGGAACAGACTATGGTGGTCACAGAGGGAAAAAAGAGGCAAAAACACCAGGGACTTAGAAAGAAAATCAGGAGATTTTCTGTCTCCAGTGATGGAGGAATTAGGGTGCATGGTGCATTAGGGGCCCAATTGAGCAGGAGGAAGGAGGGTTGCCCTGGGAGACTCGCCATGGTAATGGTGAGCGACTCAATGTGCTCGATGTCTTTCATGCAGTTGCGCCAGGATATCAGGCTCTTGATGTTGATGAACAGCTGGTTCCAGATCCCCATGATGGTCTCAAAGAGCTGCTCAGTCCTGGAAGCGGGAGGAAACAAGACAAAGGTCCTGTGAGGTTGTGTAGCAAGAGCAAGATGCTGTAGGGTGCTCAAGGCGAGTCTGCACATAGTCCGACATACTCTTTAAACTGGAGAATTTTTTGCAGATATAGCAATTAAATGTATGCTGCACCCACTGGGGCCATTTGAAAACAGGGGAACCAAAGTGTTTTTGATTCTTACTTGTTGGCCAGGCTGATACTCAGGGGATTGGGGTTGATGGATACAGGCTTTAGAGGCTTACTTGTTGGCCAGGCTGATATGGGGTTGATGGGTACAGGTTTCTGAGGCTGGCTTGTTGGCCAGGATGATATAGGGTGGTTGGGAACAGGTTTTTGACCCTTACTTGTTGGCCAGGCTGATATAGGGTTGATGGGTACAGGTTTTTGACCCTTACTTGTTGGCCAGACTGATATGGGGAGATTGGGTACAGGTTTTTGACCCTTACTTGTTGGCCAGGCTGATGCTGAGGGGGTTGGGAGGGGGCACCAGCAGGCAGACGGAGGGGATGAGCATGTCCAAACCCTCGGGCCCCTTCACGTGCCACTTGCTGTGCTGGGAGTTATCTTTCAGGATGGCCTCATTACCCTTCAGGATCTGCTTCTGCTCATGGAGAGATGAGGACGGAGCGAGAGATGGAGAGATGAGGAGGGAACGAGAGATGAAGAGGGTCAGTCCATGTGCTATACGTCTGTATGTACGTGTGTGTGCATGTGTATGCTAGTGTGTGTGTGTATGTGTGTGTGTGTGTGCAAGTGTATGTGTGAGTGCATGTGTGTCTGTGTGTGTGTGTGTGTGTGCGTGTCAGACCTGGTCCTGTTTGAAGTCACACAGCGCCTTGACGATCACAGGACTGCTGCTCTTTTCGTGTGGGTTGCGGGGCTTCAGTCTCACGATGCTCTTGGACTTGTTGACCAGGTGCTGCACCTGCCACTTGTTCTTCATGATCTTCTCCTTCTCTCTCTGTGAACCACACAGGCCTGTGTCACCCACCACTGACTCCAGATCAGTCACAAGCCAGATTTTCATTTCCTGAGAACTTTGTCTTCCCGTCCTTCACATACAACTTTTCCCTCACATGGATGAACAGTCATTTACATGAAATCCATCAAACTCGCATACTAAGCACGTGTTTCTGGTTTGAAATGCAAAATATTTTAAAAGGCAGCAGGAGAGATTGTGTAAGAAGAAAATAAAATATTTTGATCAGGTGTACCAAACGCAATACATGCCATTGGCTGTGTGTACTTCATATCCAGCTACACACTGAAAGTTATTATTTTCATGCTCATTCAGTATTGATTATGCAATAAGCAGCTGTACCTCCAAGTTCTTGAGAAGGTCCTGAAGCTTCTCCAGTGGGGTGTCTCTGTCACAGGTATACCTCTTATGGATGTTTTCGTGTTCCTCCTGCAGCTTGATACGCATTTCGTTTGCCTCCTTGAAAAACTATGAGTGACGGAAACAGAAAGGTTTGTCACTTCTTGAGAAATGGCTGATCCAGTAACCACCCTGATATGCCAGCTGTCTGTCAGACAGTGAGGGTGGGGGCTGACTGCTGGGACGGAAGCCTTACCTGGCTGTAGGCAGCGTTCTCCTTCAGGTGTGTGTCGATGCACTTGGTGATCTGAAGCAGCCAGCTCCACTGGGTCTGGAGACTGTCCTTGTAGGCCTGAACAGAGCAAGCCTGGGTTAGCAGGAGTCATTCACTCTGAAGGCGAGTCTAACACAGGGGCCTATGGATTGACAGAGGAGGTCTGCCATCCTCATTAGAGATCATTTATCATTCATTCACATAGTCATTTCCTGTCCAGACAAGTCAGTTCCTGGGTTCAGCAGTTCAATCTTCTGAGAGGGTGACAAGGGTGCCTCAATGATTTCAGAGTGTAAACTATAGTACGTCCACTGTTTTTTTGGTTGTATTAGTCCCACCCTTTGGAAACCATCATAGTAAATTAATCTTGCATTTGCTAAAACGAATGTCTTGCTTTTCTTTGAAACAGTTCTGTTATAAAATTAATGGATGCTTTCCTGTCCTCAAAATACATAAGGAGGTTAGGAGAGGGTCAGGCAACCTATAGTACCATAATCTTATCAGCAGCAGGGTGATTATAGTTCAGAAAGTTTTCCACATTTTCACTGAGTTTATTTAGATCCTTTTCTTTCTTCTCCAGGTCACGAATCAGCCTCTGAAAAAAAAAAAAAAAAGGATTTCTTTTTTAAACCACTTAAAAATTTACACTGTATCGAGTGAGTGCTGGTCAGCCTGGATTGTATGTAATTATGGATGCAGCCTGGTTAAAGGCAGGTGGCTCTGGGATGGGGAACTCTTACCAAGTAGCTATCCTGCTTCTTGGGGATGTAGTTGTCAATATTTTTGTCACCCCAGTCAAACACCAGCTCCTCTTCCTTACATTCCTTCACCCATATGATCTCCCCGGAGATATCCTTGAAGATCTTTGATAGGTCTTGAAGCTGGTTGGACCTGCTCCAGGACATTTTCTGAAAAGTTTCATCAATATACAGATGAATGAATGGATTTAGTCATTCAGTAAAATGACAAATAAATGTATTTGTCATTTTAAAATACATTTTATATTGTAACTAAAATACAATATAACAATATGTTAAAATAAGTAGTTATGGGTGTTGATATACAACGTCAACAGCATCTAAAGGCACACTATGCAGGATTTTTTCCCTGAAAATATAAAATAATCATGCAGTCATTTTTATGATGCACTGGCAATCTGTCTTTGCTCCACTGCCTATATTTCTTCTTATAAGATGTTCTTGGGAGCTTCTGGGTGTGACGCTCTGTTCTGTGTGGGGAGCTGTGGGTATGTACAGAGCCTGTAGGGTGGGATGAGGTTTCAGCTGAGTGTTTTCAGCTAGCTACTGCAATGGCAGAGGTGAAGAAGCACAAGTACAGTGAAGCAAAACAACAAGCCAACAAACCAGAGTCAACCTTGGAATTGCTCTTCCTCGATGGCGACAGTTATCAGAAAACAGTGGTATAAAAAAAAAATAGTTATATAAATTAGTTGTATGGCAGTGTACCCTCAGGTCAGTGATACTGGTGGATTTGGTAAGTTTTGCTCACCTGTAGACTGTCCCACTCCTGTTCCAGAAAATGCCTGTACAATTGGTCTCCTTTCAGTTCCTGAAGAAGGGAAATGGCCAGGGGTTGGGGCCTGTGAGACATCTAGCTTTATAGGAAAGGTCATGGAGCACCAGCTTGTGTCTGGCAGACATTTTGTGAATGGCTGAATGCAGGTTAGCCCCCTCTTACATTGGAGCAATATTTAGAGCCCCCCCCCCCCCCCCCCCGGTGACTGTACCAGCTTGGTCCGGGCATGCTCCATCTCCAGGCTCCTCTGGATGGAGCTGTGGAACTTGTTGTGCTTCGTCATCTGCAGCGCGATGGTGTCCTGGTCATCCCCCCAAGGAGAGGTCTCTATCAGGCGCTGTGGAGGACACAGAGGCACACAGAGCATCCGTCAGCAGGAAGCTCCCTGCTGTAAAACCCAGCTATGCCAGCTCAACCAGCTTGAAAATTCAATTGAGCTGATCAAGCTGGTCATAAGCTGGTCTACTTGAGTATGAGCTGGTTAACCAGCATGGCCAAGCTGGTCATAAAGCTGGTCTAGCTGGGTATGAGCTGGTCGACCAGCAGTTTCAAAAATAGCTTGAGCTGGTCAAACCACGTCATGCTGGGAGCTAGTCTGAACTGGTCAACCAGCTACCAGCTGTTTGAAAGCTGTTTCAGCAGGGCTCTCTACTATAGGAAGCTCAAACTCACTCAAACACTACACACAGCAAAAATATCCGCGTCTTCATTCAACAATACACACACGGCAACTTTTTCATTCAAAGCTAATGTAATATCACAACTAAATTAACAAAGGCCTTTCATTTGTGTAAGATTTTTGACACTTTGCATTACTAAAATAATAATTAAGTCCTCACAGACCCCCCCCTCCAAAAAAAGGGGATTGATGCACTATTTTGGTCAGAACATGGTGGAGAGACACAGAGTTACAGTAAGTAGTCTCCCAGATGAACTCCGGCACCTCAATGCCCTCTAGGGCTGGAGCTCTGCACACTAGATTTAATTAATCTGAGCATTACTGTTCTAATCACAAGCCTCTAGATGGCAACACAAAGCCTTTCACTCCCCAGACTCTTATCAGCACATAATTATACTATTTGTTCTACTTGCGACTCATCATTCAATAGAACATTATCCCAAAAGGCTTGGGGATCATCCAGATGTTTCTTTGCAATTGTGAGAGGAGTACTGATGTATCTCTTGGATAGTAGTGGTTTCTACCTTGCTATCTCTCATGAATCATTTCTTGGTTCTGATAACAGCTGAAGTTTCTGTTCTGCCTCTTGCCCTAATCCCACAGCCCACAAATTTACATACTTAACATTCTAAACAGCAGTGTGGAAAACTAAAACTTTTTTTGAAAGAAAAAAATTAATTTGCTTTGATGAGTGGAAATAATGAGTGTTTCAGTGAAAACATGGAGGAGAGAGGAAGTGAAAGAAAGTGGTATGTAAAGAGAGGGGGAATGGAGAAAGAAAGGGAGAGGAGAGAAACAGAAAAAGAAAGGTTGTGAAAGAGAAAACACAAAAGTCCTGAGCAGGTAACAGAAAAACCCTAAAGGATGGATTATTATTACTGCCCATTATCAACACTGCCTAATTAACCCATTCAGCCCTAGGCCCAATATCAAGTGTCTCCACCTTGGCTTCGGTTGAGAAAAGTTTGACGGGCTTCAATAGGGGCTCAAAATAATAGTATAGCAGTCATTTTAATTGGTTGTAAAGGCACTCAAGGGATTTTACGGTAGTTTGAGTGCCATATGGGTAGGGTTGGAAGGGTCAAGAGAGCAACAAGTCCTTGTAAAACCAGAGAATCAGATATACAACATTTGTTTTTTTTAAATACCGAAAATGGTCATTAGGGTCTCTGTTGACATACTTTCTGCTGGGCGATCCAGGCCATGGCCTCCTGGAAGTTCTTCCCTCCTCCATTGTGTCCTATGGAGCTGCCCCGGTTCTTCCGTACCCCGGGACCCTGGCTGCTCTTACTGAAGACCATCATCTTCAGCTGCTCCCGACCCTGCTCCATACTGGGAGAGAGTGGGGGGAGGAACAGAGAGACGGAGAGATGGACGTAGGGAGGTGGTGAAGAAGTGAGACAGGTGGAGAAAGAAAGAAGGAAAGTGAAAGAGAGGTGGGCAGCAGAAGAGGTGAAATGAGAGGAAGTAGAGAAACAGAAAAAAGATGGAAGGAGAAGAGGGAGAGATACTTTCATTTCTCAGTAGTTTCCACCTACTGTATAATTGTATTCTTTTTTGCTTGTAGATCACATGAAACATGTGGCGCATAATGCCATAAATCAGTGTTACTCTCTCTCCTGTTCTCCATCAGTCGCAACTCCCTGCGACTGATGGAGGATTTTGCCCCCTTTAAGATTCTTGTGTGTTATGAACTCTTGCCTGCAGGGTGGATGTCACATCAGGAGGGTCATAAAGCTGCTAAACACTTGTCTCATAACATGACCTCTCTCAGTTCCTGATTCTGTGTGTCATGTCTCTGAGACGGGAGATATACTGCACATCCCAGTCCTAGCTACAGCAGCCCTGGAGTTACACTGTTTCAGCAAGGCAAGGAGGCTAGCCCAGCAGAAACCCATGCGTGTGCATACAAGTCTATATTCGATGCAGCTCTATGTTCTGTATACACACGCACACAAAAACAAGTTACTGTCCTTGTGTGCATGTATATATCCACAGACACACACACACACACACACACACACACACAGTTATGGTGAAGGCAAAGCCCAAACTCACCTCCTCATTATGCCCTGACTGGATTGACACACAGGTGATACCCACACATCCCACAGGCCAATCAGCAACTATTACAATGACAGAAGTCTGACCCATACTGCCCCTCACTCATACACACTCACAATCACTCTTTATGAGTGTGGATGCTCTAGTGCAGTGGTGCCCACTCCTGGGCCTGGAGAGACGCAGGGTCTGCTGATTTGTGTTTTTGCCTTAATATCAGCAACTCTTCATCTTGGGTTGCAGGAGGTAATAGTAATAACAAGCACACACACTTCTTTTAGGAAGATTTATTTATTATAAAACTATACACATTTTTTTTACACATTTACAGAAATGTAACGCTTTAGTTCGATTTGGTTTTCTCAGAATATCTGGATAGTTACTATATGCTAATTAATCACTAAATTTATATCACTATTTAATCACAATATGAAATTATTTCAGTTTCAGGCTAAATGTTATATTTATCTCTATTTGATTTGACATCTAATTGAATCCTATTTTTGCATTAAACTGAAACTATTATTCCTATTTTACTTATATTATTAAGTTTACTGTTAACAGGCTATTCAAAACTCAATTCAAAACACATACCTTCAGTCGTAGGAATTCACCTTTTAAACAAAAATAAATCTTACATCTATTAACACTAAGCAGTTCAAACAATGAGTATACAGAAACACAATAAATAACTTCCAGTTAAAAAAAAAAAAATTCTCAATTTGCTCAGTTTGTTCAATAACTGAGCCTAATTGGTAATTTTGCGTCAGCAATCAGAATTAGTTTTATGACATTGATTAATTGAATTATTATCTGTACCTATTTTATATAATTTTGGTAAGTTATTAGATATTTCGATACAATATAATGAAATTGCAATCTTTGCAGGGGTTACACCCTCCCCCTTTGAATGTATGCAAGTCCCTTTGTATGTTGCCTGAGGTTTCACTGTTATGGGTTTGTGGTGTTCAACAAACCTGATTTCTGGAAGACCTCCCACAAAAGCAGCATTAAGGCCTTGAAAGAGTGACTTAACTATTCTAACGAAAGGGTTCACTAGCTCAGGGTAAGATAGGGTTTTAGGCTTTTCTCTATGCCTAGAAGGCCTTCTTAGTTCAGGCTCTTCCCTGTAAGAATTCTAATCCATCTCTTTCTTGTCTCTATCTGATCTGTTCTGCATCTGGTGCCTCTTCTTGACTGTTTTCTAGCTCATCTAGAACCGATGAAGACTTATTTTATTGGGCAAGTTATGCTGATTGCACATTTCTTTGTTTGTTGTTCGTTCCATGGATCTTTCTTTCAAACTTGCAGGTAGTTTACGTACTGCAACAGGTTCTTCTGCCTCAGGAACAGCAGGTACGTTCTAACTCTCGTTCTGCAGCAGGTATGCCATGGACTAACACAGCATTTGGCATTTTGATACGTTTCTCCTCTACAACTTCCATTTTGTTAACTTTTAGGTTTTAGATAACCAAGACAGTTTTTGAACAAGACCATTTTTGGTATACTAAACACCAATTAGTGTGTGCTTCAAAATTATCTTTATGTAGGCTCCTGGCTGGTTCGCCATATTTATGCAACCCCTGTGTGAAGTGTACATCTATTTGATACTAATGACATTATAATGCATAACACTGCATAAAGCAACACTCTGTATCATAGGCCAAATCAGAAGTCTAGGGTTGCAGGAGGTAGTAATAACAAGCACACACACACTTATTTATGGTAAGATTTCTTTATTATAAAACTAGACTTTATTACACACATTCATTTTTGTCATTTGGCAGACGCTTTTAATCCAAAGCGATTTACAAGTGCATAGGTTCTACCACAAGTCAAAGCATCACATCCAGAACTAGGAAAATACACATGGAATGCTGTTCTAAACATAGTCGTCATCATAAGTGCAATTTCTCTTTTTTTTTTTTCGGGGGTGGGGTTAGACAAGGATAGGGATATCAGAAAGGAGGGGTGGGGGAAATCAGGAGGGAGGACTAAGATAGAGTTTGAAAAGGTTGGTTTTGAGTCTGCGTCTAAATAGGGGGAGGGATTCTGGTGTCCTGACAGTGGTGGGCAAGTCATTCCACCACTGAGGAACCAGAACGGAAAACAGGCGTGAACGTGCAGCTCGACCGCCAGGTGCACGTAGAGAGGGAACCATCAGGCGACCAGAGCTGGCAGACCGGAGTGGTCTAGCTGGGGAGTAGGGAGTGATCAAGGATTGTATGTAAGGTGGGGCAGTCCCCTTAGCAGCCTGAAATGCCAACACTAGGGCGACATGAGCCGACCTGGGCTGACTGGTGATCAGGCAGGCTTCAGCATTCTGGACCAGCTGGAGGGGCTTGATGGCACACGCTGGGAGACCGGCTAGGAGGGAGTTGCAGTAATCCAGGCGGGAAATGACGAGCACCTGGACTAGGAGCTAGATGGCTTTCTCCGTCAGGAGATGACGGATACGGCGTATATTATACAGAAAGAACCTGCAGGTTCTGGCAGTGGAGGATACTTGTGGAGCCAGGGTGAGGCAGTTATCAAGAGTCACCCCAAGATTCTTTGCTGTACGGGAGGAGGTAACTACAAAGTCCTCAACAGTCAGTGAGAGGTCGATTGACGGAGAAGACTTAGCAGGGATGTAGAGAAGCTCAGTTTTGGCAAGGTTGAGCTTCAGGTGGTGGGAAGTCATCCACGCAGAGATATCAGCCAAGCAGGCAGAGATCTGTGTGGTGACTTGGGTGTCGGGGGGAAGGAAATAAAGAGTTGGGTGTAATCAGCGTAAGAATGATAAGAAAAGCCATGGGAAGAGATAACAGAACCAAGAGACAGCGAGAAGAGGAGAGGCCCAAGAACTGAGCCCTGTGGGACTCCAGTTTGTAGGGGGTGAGGGTCAGAGACTGAGCCCCTCCAGGTCACCTGGTAGGAGCGACCAGAAAGGTAGGAGGAAAACCAAGCGAGTGCATTCTTACACATTTACACATAAACATAAAATAAAACTGTTTAGTTAGATTTGGTTTCTCTTTTCTCTTTTCAGAATTTTGAACAGTTACTATATACTTACAAATTTAAATCACTATTTAATCAGAATATGAAATAATTTATATTTCAGATTAATTATTATATTTATCTCTATTTCATTTCATATCTGGGCAATTCCACAGTAATGTGAATCTGAACATGAAAAAATAAAATGTTTTACTTCCAAATTAAATGTATTGTGTCCCAAACAGGCCATAGGGACCATTTTGAAATCTGATCAAATGTAGAGTAACAACAGGAAAATGCATAAAAAATGATTTGATTACTTCAAGAATGATCCTTTTTATTCATATGTATTCATTTATTTAATATTATTTTGTTATATAACGGGCCTGTAGCGTAGTGGCCCTTGAGCAAGGCTCTTAACCCTGCATTGCTCCAGGGGAGGATTGTCACCTGCTTAGTCTAATCAACTGTATGTCGCTCTGGATAAGAGCGTCTGCCAAATGGCATTAATGTAATGTAATGTGATTAGAGTATTTAGATAAAATCAAATGAACTTTGCAGGTCCACAGGATGATGCATTGTAAGCCTGAGTCACACTGGTATAAGCACCACCGAGCATTACCTCATCACAATAATCTCTCAGTCACTCCTCAACACACATCAACACACAACAGCACATTAACATGGCTCTCTGATAAATAGTGTTGATCAGACATTTTGTACTGACTGCTGGCATTTTGTCAACTGCCAAACCTGAAGCAGCTATAGCTAGATTTTGGATACTTTGCTAGTGTGACCTAGAACACTGCTTGCTGTTAATGCATGCCTAAATAGGATTGGTCACAAATAAGTATGTCAACAATATAGTATAGTATATTTACACACTTTAGAAGAACTTACAGACTGACGACTCATGTCTGCTTTGGCCAGATATTCCTTAAATAGAGTCAGCAGGATTTGTGCTTTCTAATGAAGGGCCTGCACACTGAAGGGGAAATGGGCAAAGATTAATGTCATCACTTCTATGGACAATATCCATCATAATAATTGAATGCTCTAGCAGGGCTGTTAGCAGTACTCTAATGTAACTCCATGTATACATGGAGTTACAGCCACCAGCATTGTTTGAGAAAGCGGGATTAGCTTTCTCATGGCATGATTTTTCATTTTCATAAAACAGAAATATTTATGTCAACAATGTTTAATTTAAAACAGCATCTAAATACTACTACTGCTACTGCTACTATTATAACAATAATAATAATAATAATAATAATAATAATAATAATAATAATTAAAAAAAATTACAGCAACAACAACAACAACAACAACAATAACAATAATAATAATAATAATAATAATAATAATAATAATAATAATAATAATAATTAAAGGGCGGCACGGATGGTCCTGGGTTTGAATCCCGGTTGGCTCTCTGTGTGTAGGTTGCATGTTCTCCCCGTGTTTGCGTGGGTTTCCTCCGGGTACTCCGGTTTCCTCCCACTGTCCAAAGACATGCAGGTTAGGCTGACTGGGGAGTCTAAATTTCCCATGGGTATGAATGTGTGAGTGAATGGTGTGTGTGCCCTGCGATGGACTGGAGACCTGTCCAGGGTGTATTCCTGCCTTTCGCCCAATGTATGCTGGGATAGGCTCCAGCCCCCCTGCGACCGTGTTCAGGATAAGCGGGTTAAGATAATGGATGGATGGATAATAATGATAATAATAATAATAATAATGTGGCTGGAATTTACTGCATTGCATTTTGCTCTATGATCATTTTAACCACACACTATCAATATGTTTACATAGAATGAGTGTTATTTTCAGCACGTGGAAATAGCCAGAAAAAAATGCGTGTGTGACAGTAAACACCTGTCACACAAGAACTAATGGGGAGCTATAACAACAAAAAAAAAGTTTTAATGGGCTACCGGAAGTTCATTTTAATAAATGAAAGACGTGACAGCATATTTTTATAAATGATATAATAAATATTGTGCATT
This sequence comes from Conger conger, assembly GCF_963514075.1. Classification (NCBI taxonomy): domain Eukaryota; kingdom Metazoa; phylum Chordata; class Actinopteri; order Anguilliformes; family Congridae; genus Conger; species Conger conger. The sequence goes on from NC_083768.1 coordinate 14,581,545, forward strand.
GTGAAAAAAAATCTAAAAGTAATTGGTTACAAAAGATAAATAATAATTACCTTTCGCCTCTATTAAATGAAAGCGGTCTGGTGGCATTTCAGTGCTGAAGAGGATGACTGTAGGTAAACTCATCACTCAGAGCCGGTCTTGCTTTACTCAGATCGATGGGAAGGTGACAAAGGTCTGGCCGCATAAACGTTCATCTCTTATTCACGGCATGGTCAGCTCGTCTGTGATTAGAGGGCCAGAGCTGCAGGTGTCAAAGAGCTTATGCTGTGCATAGCCATGCTCTCTATCACGTCCAGTAGCCTAGTCGCTACGGTACATGACATGAACCCAGAAGGTTAGTGGTTCAAGTCCTGGCGTAGCCACAATAAGATACACACCTCAGTTCAGCCCTAGAGCAAGGCCCTTAACCCCACATTGCTCCAGGGGCGATACTCTCCTGCTTAGTCTAATGAGCAGTAAGCAACTTTGGATAAAAGAGTTTGTAGGGGAGGAAATTCCTTTGTAGCCAAGGAATTTTGAAACAGGAATTTTTTCTAACAGCTGTCCACCACGGTGAAACGGATGAGATGGCTCTGCATGGCTGACTCAGTAAAGCTGAGGACCCATCGATTTGAGCTGCTTCCAATCAGAACCACAACCAAAATCACAAACATTAGGTACCTTTCAAGAAAAAACTCGCCAAGCTGAGACAATATATGAAATAAAAAAGCAAACAAAATCACTTTATCAACCAACATAATAAAGCCATGGAATAGCATAACAATGGCTTAAGGATGTCTGTTTAAAATGCCATAATGCATTAGCCCTTTTTTTTTTGGTTGTCCTGATTGTTTTTAGGTTTTTATGTCCTTTTATTTAAAACTAAACACACCCTTGAATCATACAATAAATGTAAACAAGTGCTGTTTACAGGCACTATCTGTGGCCATTTTTAAAGTGCACATGTTGGAACGTTTCCAAAAGACAATTCATGTTCAGTTTGTTAGGGGTGACATGGAGGTTGTGCCCCCCTCTCCCCACCCCATTCTCCTGAAAATCTATAAGGGGATCTGAGTGTGACCACACGGAATCCCCCAAGAAAGGAATATGTAATTATCACTTCATCTCATAGAGAAATATGTGCCAAATTGGACAAGCATCCTGCGTTCACATGTTCTTTATGAGCATGACAATACATTTCAACTTACTGCCAAAGCAAATCATTTGTTAAAACAAAATACTGAAAAAGCAAATAAAAGTACAGTAACAATAAATCTCTCTCTTTGTCTTTCACTCTCACTGCCTCTCTCACTCTCTCTCTCTCACAAGTCTGGCATACTCCCCACTTCCCGTTTAATGAGTTGCACATGTTGGCTCTGACGGACAGTTGGGCTCTAAGAACAGTTAAAAATGCACATATTTCCACAGCTTGTCATCCACCCCTCAAACCCCCAGCAGGGGCCCTGGGCTCCCAGTCACCGAAGCTCATCCGAGAGACCATTCTAGTCCTAACCCCACAATGTGTGGAGCTACAACGAGCCGTCCGTCGCTTTAATCACATTTGAACAAATCAAAAGGTTTTGTTCTCCCCCTCCCAAGGCAATATGCTCTGATAAATCACTTACTCCACCAGACAAACGTTTTAATGACCCACCTCTTATCAGACAGAGCCCCAGGGGGAGCAGATAAAACCCCCCAAAAACAAGGTGAACCAGGGCCCAAAATGGAACCAAGCTCACCTGTCATTTGCAATGAATCTGTCTATAGGTGCCCCCAGGTTACTGAATAAAATATATTTCGGCTGGTGCTTTCCCAGTGTGCTCTCTCTCTCTCTCTCTCTCTCTCTCTCTCTCTCTCTAGTTTACATAATTATTGTGTATTGTGTGGTATAGCTGTGCATACTTATTGTATATCACACATTGTAGGTGACCAGTTATTGTGTATCATCATAGTCATATTTTTAGTGCTTAGAAAATTTGCATCTCAAAAAGAGAAATTGTCAGGAACCAAAACCTGTTAAAACCAAAAGCCAGTTAAATTACTTTTCAGCTTATGGTGCATAGGAGTGGATGAAACTTTCAATGTGTGAAAAAGACAGAAATGGACCATAGTAAATCTTCAATAAGTAGCTCTATTGCCATCTATTGGTAGACTACAGTACACAGGGTCGGTGGAGGCTCTGGGCAAACTGGGCAATTGCCCAGGGCGCCAGACCACTAGGGGGCGCTGCACCATGAGCTTTGCAAAAAATAAAGAGTGCGATCACTGAATAATCGATGGCTTTGCCAAAGGCAGGGCATTTTATGAACATTTTCATACGCTGAGCAGTGGTAATGGTCATCACAGTGAAACATTTAAAGCCTAGTGGTGCTGAATATAGAAAGCATGCACAGGCAAAGTGGAAAAGCCTGGAAAGATGTCCAAATGTAACAAAACAATTCCCGAAAAGTTTCTGATACAAGAAGCTAACCTTAGTCTAGTTAGTTCTCATGCAACAGTGACTAGCCTAGCTTCGGAACATAAAGAGCAGAGGGATGGAAAGACGAAGCCGACAACGATGCCGGTATTGATCTGCAACCGCAATCACAGGAGGCAGCGGTACCAGCAGCCGAAGATAGCACTGAATCAACAAATGAGTCTGTAGTGTTTGCCAGTGATAAAAAGGGCAATGTTTACACAGGAAAGTTCAGATGATGGCCCAGCAATACTACCAGAAGAGAACTACAAGCGGAAAGTTTTGTCTAATCCTGGTTGATGCCGTTTTAATCAGTCATACCAAGAGATATTTACAGTTGGCCATTTTTTACAAATTGTTCGGATTTCTCTTCAGCGCCAAGGAGATGAAAACAGCAATCACTGACAACACACTGCATGTCAAGTGCCTGCATCTTGCATAGGAAATTTGGGACATTGTTGCAGATGATCTGAGCTTCGAGATAAAAACAGCTATCAAGAGCGATCCCAACAATGTGTGCGATTCACCTATTGGCATGCTTAGGTACTTCAACTGGGAATTTTTTTGTTTTGTACCCAAATCATAGTGTTGCCCTGCGCTTATTGATAGCTGTGCTGGTAACTTTGGCATCAAGAGAGAGTATGTTTTGCTTCTCATACTTGTAGCCTACTATCCGCGATCGATAGTGTGACCAGATCGTTTCAATGGATTGGCCGAAATTTCAATTGAGCACAAAATCAAAATCAGTCGCGAATTGGATTACTTCAAGAGTTTGAAGAGTTTAAAGAGTTTGCAGCAGTCAAAGCCAAAGCTCCTCTTTTAAATGTGAGTCGACTGTATTAATTCATGATACCTGTCTATAGGGGTCAACATAAATTGGCATTTTCTTCTCTTAAAATTTTGAACCTCGGGGGCGAACCATAAACTGGTCATGCTATAGTGTCTCTCTTTCCCCCAAGTTAGATGTAGCCTACTTACAGCTACACTACTTATAAGAGTTGTGATAGCCCTGCTCATACATGGTAACACCAGTGGTAATTCAGAGCTGGATCCCCCGATTACACCCTGGTGTTCCACTGACAACTGCATTAGTGCAGTCTTAAATCACCAAACAATTGCATCATTTGACCAAAATGGCCATGTGTGTTCCTCAGTTGAGTGACCAACCCTCACATTTGGAGCCCAGTGGATAAATGCCTGTTGTTATCTCTACCAGTAAGTATTTTAGATATGATGTAGAGAAACATCCCTTCATGATACTGAATTCTCTTCACTAAAATACTGTGATTCCAAGGATTATAAAAGCAGTGTAAATAATAAAAATGTTAATGGAAAGTCTTTGAGACTTCTGACTGAAAATGGCTTTAAGCGATGTCATTTGAGAGTTTAAATGTTGATCCTGAAATCCATGAAATGTAAAAAAATATTTAGCAAAGACACAACATCCTGTAGTTGATTTCTGATTGTACATTGAAGAAGCTTGAATTGTTTCTACTGCAAGTCTTTGGCACTAGAATTGAGCTCTTCTCAAGACAGCGGGGTTTGAGGTTAAATTCATTAACCTGCATTAAGTTATATGGGCAACATTAGCTCAGGATGTACGAGCAGTTGTCCCGGTAGTCAGAAGGGTTTGATCCCCCTCCCTGGGTGTGTCACAGTGTCCCTGAGAAAGACACCCAACCCCCAGTTCCTCCCGACAAGCTGGTCGGCTAAGCTCCTGTTCATCTGATGACCATGTCATGAATTCAGTGCATTTGCTAGAACTGACCCCACATATTAGCATACAACTCATAGGCTACATTATTGCTTGTTAAGTTAATGTGTTGTCCATCAGCTATTAAGCTTCAATTAATGAAATGGGCATGACAATGGGCATTACCATCACGGAGTGAAGGAGGCGCAGACTCACGTTTGCAGACTCAAGCGGTGAAGACCAGCGAGCAGGAGGACTGCAAGCCGAATTTTTGCCCCAACTGCCTTGCTGCAGAGCCTCAGGACAGGAGGGAAGAACAGACGCCATTGTAAATCCCTTCTTATCATTGAAAAAGGCTCACTGACATGTTGACCCACCCTCTGCCTGTGTTTATAGTCCTGAAATTTGGGTTCCAAATATACAGTTGACAGACCCAAACAGCTTATAGCTGTACATCAATTCAAGCTTACTGGCTGAGAATTGGTTGTAATTGCCACAGCCAATCACGTGGGTGGGGGGTTTCAACATCAGCACATTCACAGAGAAGGGGTAGGGATAAACAGGTTGAGGTTTGAGGGTGTTCATTGCGGCAATTCCTCTCTTGACAGTTAGAAGTCAGAAATGACTGATTCTACCTTTAATTGGTGGCCGATAGGAAGATCCTTGAAATACCTGCTGATGATGTGGCCCTCTAAGACTTGAGTGTGACACCGTCTGCATACATTAGCAAAATGTTTGAAACAAGGCTTTTGCCACTGCAAGGGAGACCTTCTCATTCAAGCCTACTGAAACAGGGTGGATGGTTTCGGTCGAGAAATAAATGACACAAATTCATGAATGATGCACTGCACTCACTTTGTTAGTGTGATAAAACATTTATTTGTAGAAATACATAAAAAAGCACACTCCATTACAGTGAAATGACACTAGAAATGCATTTGCGGTAATGTGTTTGGTTAGTTCTATGGCTATGTCTAGGAAACTGAAACATGTTTATTGTGTAATAGTAGTGTTTTAGAGTGTGCACCTCCATAGAAAAGGCACAGCATTTTCAAATTTTCAAATGTAGAACAAGTTAACAATATGAATAAAGAGAAGTGTCATAACTTGAGTAGTATTACGCTATAATGATCAGAGAAAGCAATACAATAAAACATGAACCTCCTCCAAAGGTGCCTAAATGTAGAAAACGTTGCTCTCATACATTTTCATTTCTTTTATTAAAAAAAGGAGAGCAAACAGCGTGTCCTCCTTATATACATATGTTTTCCCTTTTATTAAGATGGAGAAAGCAGAGAGGGTTACAGATAGAGATGGAAACACAGTGCATAAAGCGTCATGATGGGGAATCCAACCCACGGCAGCACAGGGGATTAGTCTACAGCTGATAGTTGGCCGCCCTAGGGACTACACCACAGTTTCCCACTTTTCTAACATAGATTCTGAGCAAGATTCATTTTATTTTTATATAAAAAGCTGAAAACACATTCAAACTGCAAACATTTCAATCATATTTCCATATTCCTCATCACCCAAAGTAAAAAAATACATCAACACATTAAATGCATTAACATCAGAAGCTGGGTATAAGTTGTGTTAAATCAAAGTAAGCATTTTTATGCTTACCACTAAATGATACCAGTCTACACCTAAGCTTGCCTAAATATTGTATGATCATGAATGTCCCAAACACCCCTCACTCACTTAATATCCCTGGTTTCAGTGCACCGGTTTCACACTGTGAAAACAAAGACAAAACACCCCTGGCATGGGTCATCGCGAAAAACCCCTCTGAGGCGATTAAGAGGTGGAGCTAGTGCTATAACTGGTGGAGGAGAAGCTGAAGGCGGAGGAGGTGGAGGTTGTAAGGTCCACACTGCCCCTCCCGGTTCTGGACCTGGTTCGAGAGCCAGAGCGGGATCCGGAGTGGGAACGCACATTGTATGGGCTACTGATCCCCTTGGAGGAGATGGAGGTGGCTTGGATAATCTCCATCCCGTTGTCCTCCTCTACCATGCAGTTGTCCATGGCCTCCTTGTAGGAGATCTTCAGCTTGGTCTTTGGGCAGGTCAGGTTCTTGAGGTAGAGGCGCGTGTCTTGCAACCTCCGCGCCGCCCTCCTATCCAGCCAGCCTTTATTGATAGCCTCCTCAATGGATAACTTCTGGCTAGTCCCATGTTCAATCAGACCCCCAGTAAGGTACTGGAACTCCAAAAACCTCTGACCAGCCTTGTAGGGCAGCCACTTCTCCTTCATGGCCTCAGCTGCTGACATCTTCCTTTTGGTCTTCACATCCTCAAAGCCCAGGAAGGCCTTTTGGGCGGGCTTCAGCTTGGCGGCCATGTCTTGTGGACAGCATCCTGCAGCGAGAGTCTCTGGGCATTGCCTGGGTTGATGATCCCCCCTGTGCAGGCCTGGGCCTCCAGGAGACGCTGGGCGGTGATGGTGTCCACAATCCCACGACGGTGGGCCTCAGGGATGGTGATCTTCTCTACAGTTTCCGTGTCAAAGATAGCAGCAATGGGGCTCTGATCGTCCAGGATCTCTGATAGTGAAGAGAGGGTTATGGAGATGCTCGAGAAGCGTTTTCTGGCGGTGGGGGAGGAGGGCCTAATCTGTGTGGGGCTACTGCAGGTAGCAACATCCTCTGCACAAGTGGAAGTTATAGACAAGTCCGTGTTAGTCTTGTTGAGATCTAGTCGGTGAACTCGGAGCGGTTCTGTGCTCTGGCTAAGCAAACCCTTGTCCAGGTAGTCCTGGATGTCATCTTCTGATCCACCACCACCAGACCGGCCGCCGTGATCTCTTCCCACTCGCACTCTTGCTCCGACAGCTCTAAGAAAGTGTCGTAGTCAAGGAGCCCCCCGGGGTAGGCCTGTTTCTTCTTGTCCCAAAGGGGAAGCAGGACCAGGCCAGTCTTCTCATCTTTGATGCACCTCTCCTTCAGCTGCAGGTAAGTAAGGTTCTCCTCTGTGTTGGGGTCAAAGTAGCCCTTGGTGTCATCCCCTTCATAGGCTAATATGTCATTCAGCTCCTTGTCAAAATATCCCCGGCGATAGGCTATGTCCACATCAATGCGGTGGTTCTCCTTGGGGTCGAGGATACCACCGCTTGCAATTTGGGCCTTGAGCAGGCGGATTCCATGCCCTTTCTCTATGATGCCTTTCTCAATGGCCTGGAAGAGGGAGATGATTTTGCCTGTGCGTGGGTCATTGTAGCCTGTGACGGCCCTCTCAGCCGACAGCAGCTTGGACTTGAACTCCCAACCTATCAGGTTCCTCTTCCATGCCTCCTCCACAGTCAGGAACAGGTTGTTAAGGGGGTCAATCATAAAACCAGAGGCAGCTTGTGCTTCCAAAAGCTCTAGGGTGGTGCCTGGGCGGAGAAGGCCCTCCTTCATAGCCTGGTAGATGGGGAGGGTACTGTTTTCCTTCTCAAGAAAGATTCCTGCGATGCAGTCTGACCTGTGTAGGTATGTCTTTAGCTTGCTCCCAATGTCCTCGGGGGTGAGCAGGCCCTCACCAATTTTCTTGACGTCTAAGGCGTTCAGGAGGTCCAGTTCCTTAATGGAGACCTTTCCACGGTTTCCGTCCACTGTCAGCTCTTTCACTGATGACACGGGAGGGGCGGTGCTGGTAGTGATGACCATTTCTGTAGTGATGACAGAATGATCAACCACTGTTCTCTTTTCTAATTCTCCCAGGTGCTTCCGGAGCAACGCAAGCTCCCTCTCTAGCTCATCTCTGATCCGGGTCAGCTCAGTCACTTCCTGTTCAGAGCTCTGCAGCCGGCCCTTGTAGCGGTCCTCCAAGGCTTTCAGCTCAGCCTGTAGCCTCTCAATCTCACTCCTAAGGGATGTGAGCTCCCGCTCCGCCTTGCCCTTGTCAGTGTCACACTTGCGGAGGAGCCCATCCTTCAGCTCATATTGGCTCTTCCAATACTCAAAGTCCTTCCGGAGCTGATCCAGCTCATCCTGCAGATGCTGCTTCTGTCGCATCTCCGTCTCCAGGGACAACCGGATGCGGGACAGCTCATCCTCATTCTTCTGGGCCCGCCCCTTCTCCTGCTCCACCTTCTTGATCCTGATGAGGAGGGTTTCCTTGTAGCGTGTCTGGGAGTCCTGCATAAGGCCCGATGTCTGTAAATTTAAAAAAGAGTCATGACAATTACAATCATTTGAAGTTGACTGAAGATTCATGATTCATATCCATTATATCATCATTTTAATTACATCAATGTTAGCGTTTAAAAGTAAAAGTAGTTTCAGATGATTCATCTGACTAATAGTTTGCTATTTGAAAAATCAGATGGAACTCTTTCATTCCATACTCTCAATTTGTAAATGTCATTTTGAAATTAAGGTAATGGCAATGTATTCAAATGACCATTTCATAAATACAGTACACCCTTGAATATGCTTACATGTATCCACTTTGAATGGCTGGGTTTGTACTGACAAGAATGATGCACATTCTTCCAGTACAAACAGGCAGAGATACTACCCTGGTGTAAAATCCAGCTTTGACCAGCTTGAAATACCAGCTACCAGCTGTTTCCAAACATAGCTTGAGTTGGTAAAACCATGTTGAGTACAGAGCTGATCTAACTGGTCAACTCGCTACCAGCCATTTCAAAACATAGCTGTTTTCTTCAGCACGGTTTGTAAAAGACAATTAAACAAACAAACAAACAAACAAGTGTCCTGAATGGCAGATCATCAAAAGTAAATAAATAATTTCTGCTTGCTATTCCTGGATTCATATGATTTAGTTAATCTGAAATCGCATGAATTTTGACATAACCCCCAAAACATTGTATGATGAAATGCCATGAAGGTTGCAAGCTACAAGTGACAACTGCAGACAAACAGCTTGACAGCTAAAAAATGCAGTGATCTCACAAATTATTCAAATGCGTGCCGCCAAGCATGTGCTCTTTTGTGATGAGACAAAAAAAAAACAGGTAAAAATCCACAAGGATGCAGCCAAGGCCCAAACCCACTTACAACATGCAATAGTGGCACAAGGTGGAGCAATCAACTTGAAGCAGCTGGAGTTGCACGATTTATACTAATTTGAAAAAAAAAAAAAAATCTCAAATTAAATAATGCCTCAGCCGCTTGCTTTTGGATTGTTTCAATTTCCGCTTTCAACCTGTCCCATTCCTTGGTCAGGTCGTCAATGAGGTCCTGGAGCTCCTGTCCTTTCTTGCTGCTGGTCTGTAGCTGCACCTCAAGGGAGGATATGTAGGTGGAGTTCTGGGTGTCATTATTCTCCTTCCCCTCCTTTAGCTCATCTCTCTCCTGCCTGAGGGCCCTCAGCTCCTCCTCCAGCCTAAGTCGCTCCTTAGTCAGGGACTCAGTCATGCCCTGGAGCCTCTGGATCTCGCGGCTGTGGTCACTGAGCATCTTGCTCTTCTCCTCAATGGTCTTGTAAAGTGTCTCATTGCGGATATTGACCTCTCTGACCCGCGCCTGCTCCTGGGTGAGCTGCTGTTGCAGGGCCTTCAGCTCGGCAGTCAGCCTGTCTAGCTTCTCTCTGGCATCTCTGTAGTCCCTCAGGGCCTTGTCCAGGCTCTCCTGGAGGCTCCGCAGCTCCTGCTTGGCCTTCTGACCGGAGCTGGATGACTCATCCTTCTCCTTCATCAGAAGAGTGATGGTGCTGATGTGTCCCTTGCAGGTTAGGTTGGTCTTCTCCAGATCAACCTCCACCTTCTTCCTTTGGGCCGCCTCTCTCTGGGCCGCCTCCCTCTGCCGCTGGGCCTCAGCCTCCAGCTCCCCAGATTTCCGCTGCAGGTCCTTTATTTGTATCTCCAGCCTGGAAATGTGCTGCTCACCCTTGGCCTTATCGGCCTTCTGTCTCTCCAGCTCTGCCTTGACTGTACCAACCTCCTCCTCTGATGCCTTCACTCTGCTGACAATTTGCAAGGTGGAGGTATGCTTGGACTGTAGTTCTGTCTGGGCCTTCCGCAGGCCGCTATTCTCTGCCTCAAAGTCCCTCCTTTTCCGCTTCTTGTCCTCCACCTCCTGCAACAGCTGGGTAATCTTCTGATCCTTATCCTTTGATGCTTTGGAGGCACCTGCTAGTGTCTCCTTCTGCCACAGCTCAAACTCCTCCCTCTCCCTGACCAAGGTCTCGAGCTGGATCTCCAGCTCCCTCCTTTTCCTCCCCTCCTCCGTCCCCAAGGTCCTCCACTGGCGCAGCTCCTCCTCTGCCTTCCTCTTCATCTCCTCCGCTTGGCTGAGAGACAGCCTGAGCTTCCTCAGATCCTCCTCCAGCTCATTTTTCTCCTCAACTAGTATCTCATACTCCATGCTCTGGTCGGCCAAGTCCTCATCCTTCCTCTGGGCCAGCTTCTGGATACTCGTCTTGGTGACATGGATATCCGTCTCGTACGACTGCTTAATGCTATTTATTTCCTGGCAATACTTGTTCCTTACCTTTGAGAGCTCGGAATCAGAGGCTCTCCTACGGGCCTCCTCGTCCTCCAGTTGCATCCGTAGCCTCTCGATGTCCCGCTCCTTTTCCTTGATGGTCTTCTCGATCTCCAGCTTGGAGCGGCTGACATCGTCCAGCTCCCTCTGCCTTTTGCGGACGATGATGTCGTACTCCTCCTGCTGGTTGGTGTACCTCTCCTCTGCCAGCCGACGCTTCCTCTTCTCCTCGTCTAGTGCATAGGTGAGGTGGGTCACCTTGTCGTCCAGGTCCTTCACCTGGCTGTAGGTGCTGTCCAGGCTCTCTTTGGCAGTATTGCACTGTAAGGCCTGGGTCCGTTTGACCTCCTCCATGGACAGGAGTTGGTCCTTGGACTGGGAGAGCTCCAGCTGGTAACGAGCCAGGCTGTCCTCCAGGGACCGGTTCTTCTGGCCCTGATCCTGAGCTTCCTCTTTGAAGCGTCTTAGCTCTTCTTCCAAAAGATCAATTCTGGTGTTTCTGATCTGAGTGATTAGAAATAGAGGCTTTCCGTGAGACAAATCTGACACAAGTGTGACAACACACACAAATTATCAGGAATGCTGGTATCTTTTAAGGCATACATATGTTATGATTGTGAAGTCAAATTTTAAGTGATTGAATTACTCAATTTTTAGTGACTAAAAAAATATATATCACATTTTGGCTTAATTTAACTGCCCAGTTCCATCTACTGTATAAAGCTATATTCATGATATCATGCAGTTTGAAGCAGTAATGATGAGGTTAGGTTATCAGTCAGAATAATGATAATCGTATGGATTAGATGCAACCAAATGTAAAACATTTATTTTTATATTGACATTCAGCACTAATGCATATATAATACGTATTAAACATTAGAAATTAATATGTATGTTATATTATGAAGACATGCTTGGAACAATTGCATTTTTATCTGGAAAATGGCTACAAACATCAGCAAAAAATCTAACATTCTTCATAAAATGTCACGCAGGTCATCCTCTCTGCATTAATATATAAGAGCCCTGCCCCTGCAATTATTTACTCCCTGTCTCCACTCTGTACCATACTGTACCTTCAGCTCCTCCATGTTCTTCTGCAAATCCCCCAGAAACTTGTAGTAGTCACCTGAGCGGGTGAGGAGCTCGATGTACTTGGACTGGATGTCACTAGCCTGGGGGAAGGACAGGAGGTCTCAAATTACACACGCCTATGACTACAGTGCACGTTGGTAACCAATGTCAATGGTAACAAATGGATTATATATAAATTATTGATATTGATATTAGACAATATCATCAATCATAACGTACTGTATATGATACATAAACACAGAAACAAACACAGACCCAGACACACACACACATCTAGGCAGAGAAAGACACGGAAGGAAGGACACACAAGCAGATGGTTCTACAACCATGAATATAGTGCAAAGTAATGTCGCGGAATGAGAGACTGGGGTTCAAATCCCACCTCGGACTTAGGCAAAACTGTCCCTCTCACTACATTGGTGCCGTGACTTGGATTGGTGGGGGTGGAAAAAAAGAGGTTGCTGCAGAGTTTCAAATGGAGGGGGAGTCAAAGGGAGATGAGTGTAGCAGGGTTAGCTTGGCTAGTTCCCTAGTAAGCACAGTGAAGTGCAGTGAAAACGAAGGCTCATTGCAGGTTACCGTGACAATGCTCCCTGATGACATAACCCTCAAATACAAAAGAACTTTGTTGCCTTTGCCTAGAGGCGATTTTGCCTTTAGCTGATTGGTAATACGTTCGTTCCAACTAATTCATTGGATGAGTGTGAGGCCGGGGGTCCAAATTCCACCTCGGACTCAGGCAAGGTCTCTCATTACAGAAGGGTCACGGCTGCAATTCCATTCTCTGTACCGTCTCTGCAAGGGGTAAGCTTACCTCTTCCCTGACAACGGTAGCTGGAGACTGCAGCATGGTTCTCTTGATGGGGATGTTGAGCAGTGTCTCCAGGCCTGCGCCGTATGAGGCCAGATCCAGCTCGTAGTCCTGCAATACACACCAATGTAGACGTGTTAAGTCACATGTCCAAATGCTACAAACTACATATCCCAGAATCCGCAAGTGACCTCATCAGAACACAAATGGTTTGAATCATACCTTTGTTACACAACTGTGTAGAATGGTATATACTGTGCATACCTCTGTACAGTGCATGTTTAACATTAATTCTACTATTAATTATTTTTAACATGATTCATCAACATGAGACTGTGATCAGAGTGGTCTCCATGTAAGAGGGTTTAAGTGATGAATGGTGTGCTCAGTTAAAGGCTCACCGTGATTGAGGATGCACAGGTGTTCGCGTCCCTCACAACATCTTCAACTTTGTCCTTCTTTCCTTTGATTTGAGAGTAGAGCGTCTGTAGATCAACACACACACACACACACACACACACACACACACACACAGTTAGACACAATCTTTCCTTGAAAACAGACTTTCATTGAGACTTTTCTTGAAATTCCTTGATCCCATCAGAATTTCTGAAAACCCAGGTAAGGTGGATGGTTGCATACAGCAACCATTCTAAGGGCTGTTGATGTGGGTGGGTGGTTGCTACATTCTACAGTTTTAAGGGATAACTAAAATGTTAAGCAAAATGATATGTATTTGCAGAGGGCACTCAGGTGTTCCCTTGGAACAGTGGGACGTGTACTTAAATGTTTCCTTGATGAGAGAGGTCTTGTTCCGGTACCTTCTGCTGGTTGAGGTGCTTGATGAGCGTATTGACATCGGATAACTTGTTAGACAGCAGGGAGTCCTGCTTCTGTTGGGTGTTTTCGATCCAGTTGCTGACCTGAGATCTGCTCTGCTGGTACTGTTGCAGATGCTGCTGCTGCTTCTCCAGGTCCCTCACCCTGAAGAAAGCAACCACAGTGTGAACACAATGAGGGTTTACTCCTCAAACTCTCACTCTAACCATGGAAAACGGTCCTATATCCTGAGAAACATGGTCCCATATTATGCGGAACATAACCACAATTTGATGAGTGGTCTTTTTGTTCATAAAACTATAAACTCTGGAACACGGTCCTGTATCCTGAAGAACAAGAAATACAGCCAGCCATATTGTTTTAACTGTATTTATCCTCAAGCTGAATTTTCTATAGGCTATGATTGGTTTAAACTTTGATCCATCTCATCTATGATACAAAGATTATACTATATGTCCATTATATGTGATAAGTGAAATATTATGTCCCGTATATGAGATAATGGACATCCAGTGCAATCTCTGTATGTGATATGAGTCTTATGTGCAGAATATGAGATACAGGCTATCTCTGTTATATGAGACACACATAAACTGTAAATGGCACAAGCAGGCAGGTGTGGCTGCTGTATGTCCCTCTGACCTGCTGTCGATCTGGGACAGGATGCGACGCCATCGGTCGCTCATCTGGGTGACCTGCTCCCGGTATCTGGACAGGTCTACATCACACTTGTGGAAGGACTGGCTGATCTGATCATTCCAGCGCTCAGCATTCCCAAGCTTCAACTCCAGCTTCTTTAGGACGTCCCTCTGGTCCAGATCCTGCTTCATTTTCTGTAAATACACAATGGGAAGACGCATGGAGTGCACTGCTCAAAGACATTCCCGGAAACACAGGAAAGACACTGGACCCTGCCTATGATGAGTGGTTATTTCCACCATTGTCACCAGCATCTTCTTCAATATAATTAAAATCACCACCACCATCACAGCTACAAGAATCATCATTGCTGTCATCATCACTGACATCATCATAAATATCATCATTATCATCATCAATGTATAAACAACCACTTAGCTCATTTGGTTATTCATATGCTAGCATTATGACCTGTGGAAGCGAACAGCAGATAACATGAAGAGATGAACCGTTAAGAATTGAGGACTCATGGGGACATAGAAACATGCATGCCACAGGACACGCATTGTAGGCTCGGACACATACATGACCGAAAGGCTGGCTACCTTCAGAATGGCCCGATAGTCCTCCAGCTGCCTCGGCTCCAGAGACAAGGTCTCCTTCTCGGTCAGACGGGCCTCATGCACTTTCACAATGTCCTCCGCCTGGAGCAGGCTTTGTTGTAGAGCCTGCAGTGCCTTCAGCCTGCAGAATGGGGGCGCCAGAGGCTCAGACACAAGGCTAATGGCTCCTCACACATACACACTCCCAACTTTCTCAAACTAATTGATGCATATTAGACTGAACACATATTAGATTGAAAACAAAAAAAAAAAGATTTTCAACAGAATGCAGATACAGCCAAGTCTTGAAAAAATATACATATTGCCATATTAATGATGTGAATGCACTTTCATTTATCCTATATTGCCAGTCAAGAGCATTGTAATGTTATGCATAGAAGGTAGAACCTATAATTTCTTACAATATCACAATACATTATACAATATAACAAACTATAGAACATACAGTAACACTTCAAATGTTTTCCTTTTATTGGCTCATTCAACTACCGGCCTATCTCTCTTCTTCCCTTTCTATCTAAAACTCAGGAATGTACCTGAAGCTTAACCTTGGCAAGACCTAGCTTCTCTACATCCCTGCTAAGACCTCTCCGACAATTGACTTCTGACTGATTGTTGAGAACTTTGTAGTATCCTCCTCCTATATGGCCAAGAATCCTGGGGTGACTCTTGACAGCCACCTCACCCTCGCTCCACGTGTATCCACTGCCAAAACCTGCAGGTTCTTTCGGACGGAGAAAGCCACCCAGCTCCTTGTCCTTGACTACCAGTCATCCCAGGTCGGCTCATATCACCCCACTCCCCAGCAAGACCACTCCGGTCTGCCAGCTCTGGTCGCCGTGTAGTTCCCTCACTATGAGCACCTGGCGGTCGAGCAGCATGTTCATGCCTGTTTTCCGTTCTGGTTCCTCAGTGGTGGAATGACTAGCCTACCACTGTCAGGACAGCAGAATCCCTCCCCATATTTAAACGCAGACTAAAAACACACCTTTTCAGACTATACCTTCGTCACCCCCCCTTTAATAAAAAATAAAAAAATAAAAAAATAACAATTTGCTCTTATGATGACTGTCTTCTTGTTTAGAACAGCCTTTCGTGCATATTTTACTAGTTATGGATTTGATGCTTTTACCCTTTGGAAGAACCTATGCACTTGTAAATTGCTTTGGATTACAATCGTCTCCAAAATGACTAAAATGTAAATGTAAATGTCATTCCATTGGCCCTTTCCATTCCACATCATCTCTAAAGTGCTGGCTGAAACCACAGCTTTCCAGGGAAAAAAGCCACAGTGGATGCAGATGTGCCACTGCTCCCACCTCTCTGTGTAGGAGGAGGAGAAGCCCTCCAGGCTCCCTATCTTCCGGTTGATGAGGTTGAGCTCAGAGCATAGGAATTTGGCCTTGTCCGTGTCCTTCATCCCGTCGAGCTGGAACAGGATCTTCTCCCTCAGCTTCACATACTCCTCACGGATAGGGTCCAAGTCCTGGTTGATGCCCTGTAATTCCCAATCCATGAACACAAACTGAAATACATTACCCCACATCAGACTATATACATTTAGACACCCTGAATGACTAATTAAACCAAGTACATTACAAATACTGAGGGACACATTTCCAAGAGCAAAATTGACCACAGCAAAGGATAGTTAACAGACTAGTAGCTAACAGTAGGTGTGGCCTGAGAGGCATGGCTTGATTGGCTCCTCCCAGGAGTTGGCAAGCCCTAGCACAGGGGTGACAAAAGGGGCCACAGTGTCTGGGTTTTTGTGGCCTACTTTCAATCAGCTGCCATTTAAGGCTTTGAAAACAAGGTGCATGGACTTTAGCCAATCAATTACTTGAATGCACAACTGGTGCCAAGAACACCCCCAAAAACCAGCAGACACTGGGGCCCTCCTGGACTGGAGTTTGACACCTGTGGCCGAGCACCATAGCGTACCTCCATGCGCACAATGCGCTGGGAGCACTCGTGGACGCTGTTCTCCCCCAGGGGTATGTGGATGTGCTGGGTCAAGCCTGACTCGGTCTCCTCCAGCTTCTGCCGCAGGGTATGAAGCTCGGATAGCAGACTTCCATCTACTTTTAACACCCATAAACAGTAAATGCCCCTGAACATAGCAGGTATTGAAGTTATATATAAATAATATACAAAAATAGGTGAGATTGTGATTTGAGGGTCATTAAACCAAGAGGTGTTTACTGAAATTACACTGTTAATATAATGTATTATTTTGCATCATGTGTCTACCAAAAAGCTAAATGAAGGGATAGATTAGCCCCATATGCAGGGCAGTTGGTGGGAAACAGACTCACCGTAAGTGGGCAGCCCCACCAGCTTCTCGAAAGCATACTGGTACTGGTTCTCTATATGCGTCTTGTCCTCGTTGGTGTACATCTCTGAGCCCACGTAGCTGCGCCGGAACTCCTGGTAGCTCGTCTCCAGGCTCTTGATGATTTTTCGGTACTTCTCTGGCCGCATGTTGGCTAGCTGTGGTTCATAAAAAAACATTTTTTACACGGCAGAAAAGTGCAGTGTAGTTAAAGTGGAAGTGGCAACCAGCTGGAGTCACCCAGTCCAACGGCACCTCCTCTTTGTTGGAACACCATCTCTCTGCTTTTTTGAAGAAACAGAGACTAGTTTATACAGTACAGTTTATACAGACCACATTATTTTTCCACACAAGTTAACATTTTTGTCTTGTTTACTGACTAAGTTGGGACATTGGTACTTTGTTAGCCTACTTGGCTACATAAAATGAATCAAGCAAGCTAACAAGATAGCACATGGTAACATCAGCCAGTATGTACTGAATATGAAATTAAAGTCATAAAGAAATGTAACATTTCACATTACATTAAATGTATAGTGTCAGGTACGGGGAGACAGAGGAACCAAATGCAGACTCAGGTAGGAAAACAACAGGTTTAATGACACACAGGGGGGCAGATCCAGAATGCAATCCAGAAAACAGGCAAAGGTTGAGATCCAGGCAGACAGGTACAAGT
Organism: Conger conger; assembly: GCF_963514075.1. NCBI lineage: Eukaryota > Metazoa > Chordata > Actinopteri > Anguilliformes > Congridae > Conger > Conger conger. Next base: position 14,599,127 of record NC_083768.1, read on the forward strand.
GGGGCAGGCAGAGTGTAATCGTGGGACAGGCAGAGTTCATAAACCGAGGAGACAGAGAAAACAGAAGTACAAATCCAAAAATCAAAAGAACAGTTGAAAAAGCCAGTTCAAAACCAAAAGATCCAAAAACAGAACTGAACAGAGCGGAGAGGGACCAAACAGAACAGGGTAGAAGGCACAGGTACATGCCACAGGTACAGGGTACAGGTACAGGGAGCTAGAACTGGGGTGGGGAACAGAAAACAGAAAGATGAACTAGCAACAAGAAACTAAAAATGACAGGTTTAAATTGACTGGTGATTGACAGATAATGAGACACAGGTCAGCTGACTGACAAGAGACAGGAAAGAAGTACATATAGTGTAAGAAGCGAGGAGGCAGAGACACAAAATGACACATGTGGAACAAATAATGAGGAAATGAAACTGGAAACAGACTATGGTGGTCACAGAGGGAAAAAAGAGGCAAAAACCCCAGGGACCAGAAAGAAAATCTGTCTCCAGTGATGGAGGAATTAGGGTGCATGGTGCATTAGGGGCCCAATTGAGCAGGAGGAAGGAGGGTTGCCCTGGGAGACTCGCCATGGTAATGGTGAGCGACTCGATGTGCTCAATGTCTTTCATGCAGTTGCGCCAGGATATCAGGCTCTTGATGTTGATGAACAGCTGGTTCCAGATCCCCATGATGGTCTCAAAGAGCTGCTCAGTCCTGGAAGCGGGAGGAAACAAGACAAAGGTCCTGTGAGGTTGTGTAGCAAGAGCAAGATGCTGTAGGGTGCTCAAGGCGAGTCTGCACATAGTCCGACATACTCTTTAAACTGGAGAATTTTTGCAGATATAGCAATTAAATGTATGCTGCACCCACTGGGGCCATTTGAAAACAGGGGAACCAAAGTGTTTTTGATGCTTACTTGTTGGCCAGGCTGATACTCAGGGGATTGGGGTTGATGGATACAGGCTTTAGAGGCTTACTTGTTGGCCAGGCTGATATAGGGTTGATGGGTACAGGTTTCTGAGGCTGGCTTGTTGGCCAGGCTGATATAGGGTGGTTGTGTACAGGTTTTTGACCCTTACTTGTTGGCCAGGCTGATATAGGGTTGATGGGTACAGGTTTTTGACCCTTACTTGTTGGTCACACTGATATAGGGTGACTGGGTACAGGTTTTTGACCCTTACTTGTTGGCCAGGCTGATGCTGAGGGGGTTGGGAGGGGGCACCAGCAGGCAGACGGAGGGAATGGGCATGTCCAAACCCCCGGGCCCCTTCACGTGCCACTTGCTGTGCTGGGAGTTATCTGTCAGGATGGCCTCATTACCCTTCAGGATCTGCTTCTGCTCATGGAGAGATGAGGAGGGAGCGAGAGATGGAGAGATGAGGAGGGAACGAGAGATGAAGAGGGTCAGTCCATGTGCTATACGGCTATATGTTCGCGTGTGTGTGTGTATGTGTATGCAAGTGTGTGTGTGTGAGTGTGTGTGCAAGTGTATGTGTGAGTGCATGTGTGTCTGTGTGTGTGTGTGTGTGCGTGTCAGACCTGGTCCTCTTTGAAGTCACACAGCGCCTTGACGATCACAGGACTGCTGCTCTTCTCGTGCGGGTTGCGGGGCCTCAGTCTCACGATGCTCTTGGACTTGTTGACCAGGTGCTGCACCTGCCACTTGTTCTTCATGATCATCTCCTTCTCTCTCTGTGAACCACACAGGCCTGTGTCACCCACCACTGACTGACAGATTTTAATTTCCTGAGAACTTTGTCTTCCCATCCTTCACATACAACTTTTCCCTCACATGGATGAACAGTCATTTACATAAAATCCATCAAACTCACATACTAAGCACGTGTTTCTGGTTTGAAACGCAAAATATTTTAAAAGGCAGCAGGAGAGATTGTGTAAGAAGAAAAGAAAATATTTTGATCAGGTGTACCAAACGCAATGCCATTGGCTGTGTGTAGTTCATATCCAGCTACACACTGAAGGTTATTATTTTCATGCTCATTCAGTATTGATTATGCAATAAGCAGCTGTACCTCCAAGTTCTTGAGAAGGTCCTGAAGCTTCTCCAGTGGGGTGTCTCTGTCATAGGTATACCTCTTATGGATGTTTTCGTGTTCCTCCTGCAGCTTGACAAGCATTTTGTTTGCCTCCTTGAAAAACTATGAGTCACGGAAACAGAAAGGTTTGTCACTTCTTGAGAAATGGCTGATCCAGTAACCACCCTGATATGCCAGCCGTCTGTCAGGCAGTGAGGGTGGGGGCTGACTGCTGGGACGGAAGCCTTACCTGGCTGTAAGCAGCGTTCTCCTTCAGGTGTGTGTCGATGCACTTGGTGATCTGAAGCAGCCAGCTCCACTGGGTCTGCAGAGTGTCCTTGTAGGCCTGAACAGAGCAAGCCTGGGTTAGCAGGAGCCTTTCACTCTGAAGGGGAGTCTAACACAGGGGCCTATGGATTGACAGAGGAGGTCTGCCTTCCTCATTAGAGATCATTTATCATTCATTCACATAGTCATTTCCTGTCCAGACAAGTCAGTTCCTGGGTTCAGCAGTTCAATCTTCTGAGAGGGTGACAAGGGTGGCTCAATGATTTCAGAGTGTAAACTATAGTACATCCACTGTTTTTTTGGGTGTATTAGTCCCAGCCTTTGGAAACCATCATAGTAAATTCGTCTTGCATTTGCTAAAATGAATGTCTTGCTTTTCTTTGAAATAGTTCTGTTATAAAATTAATGGATGCTTTCCTGTCCTCATAATGCATAAGGAGGTTAGGAGAGGGTCAGGCAACACCTATAGTACCTTAATCTTATCAGCAGCAGGGTGATTATAGTTCAGAAGGCTTTCCACATTTGCACTGAGTTTATTTAGATCCTTTTCTTTCTTCTCCAGGTCACGCATCAGCCTCTGAGAAAAAAAAAAAAAAAAATTTAAACCACTTAAAAATTTACACTGTATCGAGTGAGTGCTGGTCAGCCTGGATTGTATGTAATAATGGATGCAACCTGGTTAAAGGCAGGTGGCTCTGGGATGGGGAACTCTTACCAAGTAGCTATCCTGCTTCTTGGGGATGTAGTTGTCAATGTTTTTGTCACCCCAGTCAAACACCAGCTCCTCTTCCTTACGTTCCTTCACCCATATGATCTCCACGGAGATATCCTTGAAGATCTTTGATAGGTCTTGAAGCTGATTGGACCTGCTCCAGGACATTTTCTGAAACATTTTCATCAATATACAGATGAATGAATGGATTTAGTCATTCAGTAAAATTACAAATAAATGTATTTGTCATTTTAAAATAAATTTGATATTGTAACTAAAATACAATTTAACAATATGTTAAAATAAGTAGTTATGGGTGTTGATATACAACCTCAACAGCATCTAAAGGCACACTATGCAGGATTTTTTCCCTGAAAATATAAAATAATCATGCAGTCATTTTTATGATGCACTGGCAATCTGTCTTTGCTCCACTGCCTATATTCCTTCTTATAAGATGTTCTTGGGAGCTTCTGGGAGTGACTCTCTGTTCTGTGTGGGGAGCTGTGGGTGTGTACAGAGCCTGTAGGGTGGGATGAGGTTTCAGCTGAGTGTTTTCAGCTAGCTACTGCAATGGCAGAGGTGAAGAAGCACAAGTACAGCGAAGCAAAACAACAAGCCAACAAACCAGAGTCAACCTTGGAATTGCTCTTCCTCGATGGCGACAGTTATCAGAAAACAGTGGTATAAAAATAGTTATATAAATGAGTTGTATGGCAGTGTACCCTCAGGTCAGTGATGCTGGTAGATTTGGAAAGTTTTGCTCACCTGTAGAGTGTCCCACTCCTGCTCCAGAAAATGCCTGTACAATTGGTCTCCTTTCAGTTCCTGAAGAAGGGAAATGGCCAGGGGTTGGGGCCTGTGAGACATCTAGCTATATAGGAAAGGTCATGGAGGACCAGCTTGTGTCTGGCAGACATTTTGTGAATGGCTGAATGCAGGTTAGCCCCCTCTTACATTGGAGCACAGTCAACATTTAGAACATTTAGAATAAATAATTGGGCTGATTAAATTGTTCAGAGTTTGATAAGAAATCCAGGGATAGAACTTCTCTTATATCTCAAGACAATTAAAACCCCCCCCTCTCGGTGACTGTACCAGCTCGGTCCGGGCATGCTCCACCTCCAGGCTCCTCTGGATGGAGCTGTGGAACTTGTTGTGCTCCGTCATCTGCCACTCGATGATGTCCTGGTCACCCCCCCAAGGAGAGGTCTCTATCAGGCGCTGTGGAGGACAAAGAGGCACACAGAGCATCCGTCAGCAGGAAGCTCCCTGCTGTAAAACCCAGCCAGGCCAGCTCAACCAGCTTGACAATTCAATTGAGCTGATCAAGCTGGTCATAAGCTGGTCTACTTGAGTGTGAGCTGGTTAACCAGCATGGCCAAGCTGGTCATGAAGCTGGTCTAGCTGGGTATGAGCTGGTCGACCAGCTGTTTCAAAAATAGCTTGAGCTGGTCAAACCACATCATACTGGGAGCTAGAACTGGTCAACCAGCTACTAGCTGTTTGAAAATCTAGCTTCAGTTTTTTCAGCAGGGCTCTACTATAGGAAGCTCAAACTCACTCAAACACTACACACAGCAAAAATATCCGCCTCTTCATTCAACAATACACACACGGCAACTTTTTCATTCAAAGCTAATGTAATATCACAACTAAATTAACAAAGGCCTTTCATTTGTGTAAGATTTTTGACACTTTGCAAAAGGGGATTGATGCACTATTTTGGTCAGAACATGGGGGAGAGACACAGAGTTAGAGTAAGTAGTCTCCCAGTTGAACTCCGGCACCTCAATGCCCTCTAGGGCTGGAGCTCTGCACACTAGATTTAATTAATCTGAGCATTACTGTTCTAATCACAAGCCTCTAGATGGCAACACAAAGCCTTTCACTCCCCAGACTCTTATCAGCACAGAATTATACTACTTGTTCTACTTGCGACTCATCATTCAATAGAACATTATCCCAAAAGGCTTGGGGATCATCCAGATGTTTCTTTGCAATTGTGAGAGGAGTACTGATGTTTCTCTTGGATAGTAGTGGTTTCTACCTTGCTATCTCTCATGAATCCTTTCTTGGTTTGAGTTCTGATAACAGCTGAAGTTTCTGTTCTGCCTCTTGCCCTAATCCCACAGCCCACAAATGAACATACTTAACAGTCTACACGGCGGTGTGTGGAAAATTAAAACTTTTGAAACTTTTTTTGAAAGAAAAACATTAATTTGCGTTTAATTGCGTTTTGCGTTTAAAGTAATTTGAGTGGAAATAATGAGAGTTTGAGTGAAAACAGGGAGGAGAGAGGAAGTGAAAGAAAGTGGTATGTAAAGAGAGGGGGAAGGGAGAAAGAAAGAGAGAGAGGAGAGAAACAGAAAAAGAAAGGTTGTGAAAGAGAAAACACAAAAGTCCTTAGCAGGTAACAGAAAAACCCTAAAATGGCAATGAGGAGGATTATTATTACTGCCCTTATCAACACTGCCTAATTAACCCTTTCAGCCTTAGGCCCAATATCAGGTGTCTCCACCTTGGCTTCAGTTGAGAAAATTTAGCCGGGCTTTAATAGGGGCTCAAAATAATAGTATAGCAGTCATTTGAATTGGTTGTAAAGGTATAATGCCACATGGCACTCAAGGGATTTGACAGTAGTTAACGCTTGAGTGCCATGTGGGTACGGTTGGAAGGGTCAAGAGGGCAACAAGTCCTTGTACAACCAGAGAATCAGATATACAACATTTGTTATTTTTAAATACCGAAAATGGTCATTAGGGTCTCTGTTGACATACTTTGTGCTGGGCGATCCAGGCCATGGCCTGCTGGAAGTTCTTCCCTCCTCCATCGTGCCCTATGGAGCTGCCCCGGTTCTTCCGTACCCCGTGACCCTGGCTGCTCTTACTGAAGACCATTATCTTCAGCTGCTCCCGACCCTGTTCCATACTGGGAGAGAGTGGGGGGAGGAACATAGAGACGGAGAGTTGGACGTAGAGAGGTGGTGAAGAAGTGAGACAGGTAGAGAAAGAAAGAAGGAAAGTGAAAGAGAGGTGGGCAGCAGAAGAGGTGAAATGAGAGGAAGTAGAGAAACAGAAAAAAGAGGGAAGGAGAAGAAGGAGAGATACTTTCATTTCTCAGTAGTTTCCACCTACTGAATAATTGTATTATTTTTTTACTTGTAGATCACATGAAACATGTGGCGCATAATGCCATAAATCAGTGTTACTCTCTCTCCTGTTCTCCATCAGTCGCAACTCCCTGTGACTGATGGAGAATTCTGTCCCCGTTAAGATTCTTGTGTGTTATGAACTCTTGCCTGCAGGGTGGATGTCACATCAGGAGGGTCATGAAGCTGCTAAACACTTGTCTCCTAACATGACCTCTCTCAGTTCCTGATTCTGTGTGTCATGTCTCTGAGACGGGAGATATACTGCACATCCCAGTCCTATCTACAGCAGCCCTGGAGTTACACTGTTTCAGCAAGGCAAGGCAAAACTCACCTCCTCATGATGCCCTTCCTGGATTGACCCATCTGTAGCAGGTCCACACAACAGGCATACAGCTGATCCAGGACCATGGTGGAAATGTCAAGATAGTTCTCAGTTTCCACTGAGCCTCGTTCTCCACCCTGCAGCACACATGCGATACACACACACATCCCACAGGCCAATCAGCAACTATTACAATGACAGAAGTCTGACCCATACTGCCCCTCACTCATACACACTCACAATCACTCTTTATGAGTGTGGATGCTCTAGTGCAGTAGTGCCCACTCCTGGTCCTGGAGAGACACAGGGTCTGCTGATTTGTGTTTTTGCCTTAATATCAGAAACTCTTCGTCTTGGGTTGCAGGAGGTAGTAATAACAAGCACACACTTCTTTTAGGAAGATTTATTTATTATAAAACTATACACATTTTTTTTTACACATTTACACAAATATAACGCTTTAGTTCGATTTGGTTTCTTTTCTCAGAATATCTGGATAGTTACTATATGCTAATTAATCACTAAATTTATATCACAATTTAATCACAATATGAAATTATTTCAGTTTCAGACTAAATGTTATATTTATCTCTATTTGATTTGACATCAATTGAATCCTATTTTTGCATTAAACTGAAACTATTATTCCTATCTTACTTACATTTTTAAGTTTACTGTTAACAGGCTATTCAAAACTCAATTCACAACACACACCTTCAGTAGTAGGAATTCACCTTTTAACCAAAAATAAATCTTAAATCTATTAACACTAAGCAGTTCAAACAATGAGTATACAGAAACACAATAAATAACTTCCAGTTTAAAAAAAAAAAAAATTCTCAATTTGCTCAGTTCGTTCAATAACTCAGTTCGTTCAACAATACCAGATTTCCAGCGTGAGAATCCGATGATCCTTTTTTTCCACTTGAGTATGGATCTCTAGCATGGCATATGAGCCTAATTGGTCATTTTGCGTCAGCAATCAGAATTAGTTTTATGACATTGATTATTTTAGGAATTATTATCTGTATCTATTTTATATAATTTTGGTAAGTTATTCGATATTTCGATACAATATAATGAATTTGCAATCTTTGCAGGGGTTACACCCTCCCCCTTTGAATGTATGCAAGTCCCTTTGTATGTTGCCTGAGGTTTCACTGTTATGGGTTTGTGGTGTTCAACATACCTGATTTCTGGAAGAGCTCCCACAAACGCAGCATTAAGGCCTTGAAAGAGTGACTTAACTATTCTAACGAAAGGGTTCACTAGCTCAGGGTAAGATAGGGTTTTAGGCTTTTCTCTACGCCTAGAAGGCCTTCTTAGTTCAGGCTCTTCCCTGTAAGAATTCTAATCCATCTCTATCTGATCTGTTCTGCATCTGGTGCCTCTTCTTGACTGTTTTCTAGCTCATCTAGAACCGATGAAGACTTATTTTATTGGGCAAGTTTGCTCATTTGATTCTGATCTGATCTGATTGCACATTTCTTTGTTTGTTGTTTGTTCCATGGATCTTTCTTTTGAACTTGCAGGTAGTTTACGTTCTGCAACAGGTTCTTCTGCCTCAGGAACAGCAGGTACGTCCTAACTCTCATTCTGCAGCAGGTATGCCATGGACTAACACAGCATTTGGCATTTTAACATGTTTCTCCTCTACAACTTCCATTTTGTTAACTTTTAGGTTTTAGATAACCAAGACAGTTTTTGAACAACACCAATTAGTGTGTGCTTCAAAATTATCTTTATCTAGGCTCCTGGCTGGTTCGCCATATTTATGCAAACCCTGTGTGAAGTGTACATCTATTTGATACTAATGACATTATAATGCATAACACTGCATAAAGCAACACTCTGTATCATAGGCCAAATCAGAAGTCTAGGGTTGCAGGAGGTAGTAATAAGCACACAAATAAAGATTTCTTTATTATAAAACTAGACTTTATTACATAGATTCATTTTTGTCATTTGGCAGACGCTTTTAATCCAAAGCGACTTACAAGCGCATAGGTTCTACCACAAGTCAAAGCATCACATCCAGAACTAGGAAAATACACATGGAATGCTGTTCTAAACATAGTCGTCATCATAAGTGCAATTTTTTATTTTTTTTGGGAGGGGGGGTTAGACAAGGATAGGGATATCAGAAAGGAGGGGCGGGGGAAATCAGGAGGGAGGACTAAGATAGAGTTTGAAAAGGTGGGTTTTGAGTCTGCGTCGAAATAGGGGGAGGGATTCTGGTGTCCTGACAGTGGTGGGCAAGTCATTCCACCACTGAGGAACCAGAACGGAAAACAGGCGTGAACGTGCAGCTCGACCGTCAGGTGCACGTAGAGAGGGAACCATATGGCGACCAGAGCTGGCAGACTGGAGTGGTCTAGCTGGGGAGTAGGGAGTGATCAAGGATTGTATGTAAGGTGGGGCAGTCCCCTTAGCAGCCTGAAATGCCAACACTAGGGCCTTGAAACGGATGCGTGCGGCAATATGAAGCCAGTGGAGGCCAATGAGAAGCGGGGTGACATGAGCCGACCTGGGCTGACTGGTGATCAGGCAGGCTGCAGCATTCTGGACCAGCTGGAGGGGCTTGATGGCACACGCTGGGAGACCGGCTAGGAGGGAGTTGCAGTAATCCAGGCGGGAAATGACGAGCGCCCGGACTAGGAGCTGGGTTGCTTTCTCCGTCAGGAGATGAGGGATACGGCGTATATTACACAGAAAGAACCTGCAGGTTCTGGCAGTGGAGGATACTTGTGGAGCCAGGGTGAGGCAGTTATCAAGAGTCACCCCAAGATTCTTTGCCGTACGGGAGGAGGAAACTACAAAGTCCTCAACAGTCAGTGAGAGGTCGATTGACGGAGAGGACTTAGCAGGGATGTAGAGAAGCTCAGTTTTGGCAAGGTTGAGCTTCAGGTGGTGGGACGTCATCCACGCAGAGATATCAGCCAAGCAGGCAGAGATCTGTGTGGTGACTTGGGTGTCGGGGGGGAAGGAAATAAAGAGTTGGGTGTAATCAGCGTAAGAATGATAAGAAAAGCCATGGGAAGAGATAACAGAACCAAGAGACATGGTGTATAGCGAGCAGAGGAGAGGCCCAAGAACTGAGCCCTGCACGACTCCAGTTTGTAGGGAGTCAGGGTCAGAGACTGAGCCCCTCCAAGTCACCTGGTAGGAGCGACCAGAGAGGTAGGAGGAAAACCAAGCGAGTGCCTTTTTACACATTTACACATAAACATAAAACTGTTTAGTTAGATTTGGTTTATCTTTTCTCTTTTCAGAATTTTGAACAGTTACTATATACTTACAAATTTAAATCACTATTTAATCAGAATATGAAATAATTTATATTTCAGATTAATTATTATATTTATCTCTATTTCATTTCATATCTGGGCAATTCCACAGTAATGTGAATCTGAACATGAAAAAATAAAATGTTTTACTTCCCAATTAAATGTATTGTGTCCCAAACAGGCCATAGTGACCATTTTGAAATCTGATCAAATGTAGACTAACAACAGGAAAATGCATAAAAAATGATTTATCACCATTGGAATTACCATTGGAAATCATCTGGGTGTGATTTGCTCTTCATTGCATGTTGCTCTGGATAAGAATGTCTGCTAAATGTCTGTAATGTAATCTAATGAAATCAATGCCATTTGGCAGCCACATCAATGTCAAAACTGATATTTAGATAGATTTCAGATGACAACAAATGTGTTATGATAAAATTTGATTGGGAAGTAGATTGTCAAGCAATGTGCATTTCAGACGTGTCACATCCATAATGCAATGGTGTCACATCCATAACGCTGGTATCTCCTCATAAAAATCAAGACGAAGATATAAATATTTTCAAAATTGCTTTTTTTATGTTCAGCTAACCCTCCCACATTACATGGATATCAATCTTTCTGCATTAAACTTTAAAATACGCAGTATTTATTTCCATAACTCAAGGTTTTGTAACATTTTTTCTGGCTTAATATAAAAAAAAATTATAATAATGTGGCCCCTTCCCCTCAGCCAAGTGGGTGCTATGATAATATGCATTAAAAAAACGTATGTTTTTCAGAGGGATTTTGTTTGTCATTTTGTCTTCAAACACTAATTGAATTATTGAATTGAACTGCATGAATTAAACTACCATTCCTATTTTACTTATATTATTAAGTTTACTCTTAAAGGTACAGTAGGTAAGATTTTTGAATCAAAATATTGTTACAAGAACATTGTGAATGTCACACCAGGAGGGACAGAGGAACCAGAAGCAGACAGGGGTATGGAAAAAATGTTAGGTTGTAATGAGGGTCAGACAGAGCGTAATCCAGACAGACGAAGGTTCAAAACTGGGAAGGCAATCAAAAAACAGGAAAAAAAAAATCCTAAAATTATTTCATATTATTTTGTTATATAACGGGCCTGTAGCGTAGTGGTTAGCCATTGGGCCCTTGAGCAAGGCCCTTAACCCTGCATTGCTCCAGGGGAGGATTGTCACCTGCTTAGTCTAATCAACTGTATGTCACTCTGGATAAGAGCGTCTGCCAAATGGCATTAATGTAATGTAATGTTATTAGAATATTTAGATAAAATCAAATGAACTTTGCAGGTCCACAGGATGATGCATTGTAAGCCTAAGCACCACCGAGCATTACCTCATCACAATAATCTCTCAGTCACTCCCCAACACACATCAACACACAACAGCACATTAACATGGCTCTCTGATAAATAGTGTTGATCAGACATTTTGTACTGACTGCTGGCATTTTGTCAACTGCCAAACCTGAAGCAGCTATAGCTAGATTTTGGATACTTTGCTAGTGTGACCTAGAACACTGCTTGCTGTTAATACAGGCCTAAATTGTGTTGGTCACAAATAAGTATGTCAACAATATAAGCAAGGACCAAAGGATTATTTTGAACAGTAAAACATTTATATGTTGACATATAGTCTTTGTATAAGTAAAAACAGAATGCTTGCCTCCACTGGATAGTATATTTACACACTTTAGAAGAACTTACAGACTGACGACTCATGTCCGCTTTGGCCAGATATTCTTTCAATAGAGTCAGCAGGATTTGTGCTTTCTGATGAAGGGCCTGCACACTGAAGGGGCAATGGGAAAGCAAAGATGAATGTCATCACTTCTATGGACAATATCCATCATAATAATTGAACAATTCAACAATGTTTCATTTAAAACAGCATCTAAATACTACTACTGCTACTGCTACTATTATAACAATAATAACAATAATAATCATAATAATAATAATAATAATAATTCAAGGGCGGCACGGATGGTCCTGGGTTTAAATCCCGGTTGGCCGGGGCTCTCTGTGTGTAGTTTGCATGTTCTCCTCGTGTTTGCGTGGGTTTCCTCCGGGTACTCCGGTTTCCTCCCACAGTCCAAAGACATGCAGGTTAGGCTGACTGGAGACTCTAAATTGCCCGTGGGTATGAATGTGTGAGTGAATGGTGTGTGTGCCCTGCGATGGACTGGAGACCTGTCCAGGGTGTATTCCTGCCTTTCGCCCAATGTATGCTGGGATAGGCTCCAGGCCCCCTGTGACCGTGTTCAGGATAAGCAGGTTAAGAGAACGGATGGATGGATAATAATAATAATAATAATAATAGTAATAATAATAATAATAATAATAATAATAATGTGCCTGGAATTTACTGCATTGCATTTTGCTCGATGATCATTTTAACCACACATTATCAATATGTTGACATAGAATGAGTGTTATTTTCAGCACGTGGAAATAGCCAGAAAAAAATCGATCATGCGTGTGTGACAGTCACACAAACACTAATGGGGAGCTATAACAAAAAAAACAAAAACAAAAAAAAACTTTTAATGGGCTACCGGAATTTCATTTAAATAAATGAAAGACGTGACAGCATATTTTTTATAAATAATGCTTACGTTTTACTTTAAGCGAATTCAATTAACCAAAATTATGCAAAAATTGTTGTGTCACAACATAATCAAGATTACACATGTGACAGAGTACAATCAAGGGCGACATGAAAAACGTTATTTTGAAGAAACGAAATTTACAGTGCATAGCATGTATTACAGCTGCGCATTGATTCATGAAAAAGAGCGACTGCTACATACCCTTCATGCCTCCCTCCATGTCCCGCGCCATATCCCCCGATAGTCTTGCTGTGGTCCAAGACGCTGGATCCGTCCATCTGGGTAGTATTTATTACCGTCTGCTTGCCTCTCGGTCGTGGAGCTAGCGCTGGGCTGGTCTGGCCGGTAATTGGTTATGGTGCTCATAGCATGGAGTTAAGACTCCGTAAAAACTAATTTCCCTGTCCTAGGAAATTGTACATTTTAAAGTAGACTTGGAAAAAATACTTCAGCAAAGCGCTCACCTTCGCCGTCTCCGAGCGCCTAGACTGATTCTCAAACAAAGAGAGTTTGTCCCGGTTTGTCGATCAAAACCACACCTTACGAGCTATCAAGTGGTGATAGTAACTACCCCCACCTGCGTACACACCTCCCGTTCGGCCTGGGGAAGGATGATACGCTGTATTGCAATTTGCAAAATTGCAATTTGTTGCTACCACTGTTACGAGTATGGTGTTTAAACATTTGCATTTACAAGTTGGTGTACCTAATAAATTGACCACTGAGTGAACTCTGCTAGACGGCAGAGGCTATTGCGAGAGTTGCAGGTTTTCTGTTTCTCTTATCTTTTGTGTTTCGATCCTATGAAGAGAAGCTGAACTGAAATGTATTTATCCCTTTGTGTATATTCCAATATGCTCCATACCTGCCATCTAAAGCCTCTCCTTATCTTGGGTAATTTTAATTAATGGATCATTTTACTTTGTCCAACAAACAAATTCATGCACCCAAGGCAAACAAGTAGGCTACTTGAGACGACATTACTATTACTATTTTATTGTTTCCCATTGTTCTATAATATAAGGTATTGAGCCTCCAAGGTTAAAATTATTGTTAAAAAAAAGTGCCCCACCCTGGTAAATGGATCAAAAAATCGCTGCCACTGATTTAAAAAAAAACTCAGATAGACTCCCGAGGCACAATACAAGTACTGTTCTGTCAGCAGCCTTCTTGGGAATAGCTGTGTATTATGAGTTAACAAAAAAAAAAAACGTACGGCATACCCACCAGACATAAAAACACAGACAGTTATGAATTATTTCTGTTCCACAGAAGCCCCAGTACCTTTGGTATAATCATAAAACCAAGCACCCCCCCACCCCCACACTCTACCCCAATATGGCACCCCTACCCTTGCTATATTGATAAATGAAGTACACTGTTACCCTGTCTTGACTTGGATCACAGTAGACAGTAGACGGCAGAACAGCACTTTTGGGATGGTACAGAAAAAAGGCAAGATGACGTAAAGTTGACGTTACACGGAGAGGGAAATAATACTTCACCGTTGCACTCCCGTGCGCTCACCTTCACCGTCTCCGAGCGCCTAGACTGATTCGCAAACACGGATGAGTCCCTTTTTTCCAATGAAGACCACACCTTACGAGTTCTCAAGTGTAACTGTCCCCCCTCCCCGATGCCCCCGTTTGGCCTGGGAGAGGATGATATGCTGTGGGCATATTTTCTGTAGTCTGTCAGGAGACAGAGAAAAGTGAATACGGTTCTCCCAGTCTGCGGTGTCCACATAATCTGCCGGTCAGAAGGTAAAGTGGGAGAGGGATTTTCAGCTCTCTCATCCAGTTCACAACAAATGTTAAAATGTACTCAACATTTTGCTAATATGGAGTCGCAATTTAACCTTGCCAGTTCGGCAGCTTTCTCTTTTAAGGATAAAATATTGCCATTGTCTGAAAAGTTTCTAGTAGAAGTGATGTGGTTAGCTATATCATGACTTTAATAAACACCCAACAGTTCTGTAAATGGGGATATATTTGTGTTTATCTTGTGTTGAGCGTAATGTGTTTAATATACTTGTTTTGTTGCCGAGTGAATAACAAGGAAGTAATCTAAATATATCAACAGGCAATCAATCAAACAAAGTCAGGTTATGTTAATTTTGTTGCTGATTGGTGTATGATTCAGCTTTGAGAATGTGCCAAGGGCCAGATTTACGTGGGAACATTTCTGTCTCTGTATCGTATATTTCAATCATATTCGCTTGCAATGTGCACATTAAGACGTTGGAAGTTTTATGTGCGTTGGAAGGCTGACAAAGGCTAGCATTGGCCACACCATGTTATTACAAGAGCTAACTGCACTTTTAATCTCTCCAGAGGCAGGTATTGATTGTCATTTTTTTTTACATTTTACTTTTCTATGACAAGCCCCGGATAGAACATCCAACCTCAACTCAACTGCAAGTGAAGTTCCAAATAACTTTGCTTTGTCTGATGGCAACTAGATAACGACAGAATAGGTTAAGTTCTCCATTCCCAAATTTGGTCTTGGCCAAGAAGGGCAGGCAGTAGTTTCAGACAGTACAGACAATGTTCTGTCAGACTGTTTTCAAGCACCTTCAGCCTGCTTTACCTCATAGGGATGAGTAACAAAAACCTCAGTCTCATCAACCACTTGATTAGAAACAAACCATCTACTTAAGCCCCCTATAATGTTGTAAAACCCAACGCTAACCCAACGACGAAATTTAGCGAGGGCTGAAGGTATCAGCGTGCTCGTCCTTCTGGTGTTGTTGAAAGAATACTAATAGGGTTAGAAATGAGTGGCCCCTATGCAGACAGTCTAGATCAGCCAATAAACAAACCACGATGCAAAGGCAGTAGTACCACTCTGCCTTCCGCTCTTTACTGGTCCGGGCTGACCCAGAATCTCCACAATAGGGCCAGTAGATTCACCTTCGTTTATCTGACTCCATTTTAGAATAATAATTTAGATTAGTTGTCCACATTTAGTGGATGTCGTATTTATAATTTTGACTTGATCGCTATAGGAATCCTGAACTGAGATTTACTCTCCGAACAGTCCTCTGCTGGTACCACCACATGTCACATCGCGCGTAATGTGCACCTCTCTGACTAGCTATCTGTAGTCATCAGAGGTCGCAGGAATAGCTACTTTTGGGTATATCTGTTTACAGCCTAGGGACCCAAGCAGACCAACCTAGCTACGGCTGTGCTGGACATGAATGAACTACCACACGGAGGCGAGGGATTTACCACCATAGGTCTATGGGTGCTATACGCCGTGATACATTAAGCATAAATATTCATCCTCCCTAGACCAGTTTGAGGGGGTAAACCAAGCATTCCCTGTATAACTTTGAGTGTCAGTAAGCGAAACCACACAGATCAAGTTTTAACAATTTATTTTACCAGGCAGGTTACATACACGTAATTGCATACTAGTTCCAAATAAAAAACATTACAATGCAAACCAAATTACGGAGTCTTAAAAGTCATACCTGGTAATAAAAGCTACATACGGGAGTCTGGTTACAGACACCCTGTACGTAGAAATTACGTGCACGGAGTGCACGGGAGGCTGATTGCATTCTCCCAGATTGCTTAGTTTCTCCCTCCCTCTTCCTCCCCATCCTCCTCTCCCTCCTCCCTCCCACACTTCCTCAGCCCGCCGTAACCTCCGCTCCCTCTCACCCTCTTCCTTTGCCAGCACCGTCACCGCCTCACTCCCCCCTCTCGAATCCTTCTCCAAACTCCCCGCTGACTCTGCATCTGCCACCCTCCTTTCATCTCTCTCCTCCGCCTTTGACTCTCTCTGTCCCCCTGTCTCAAAGCCACCTCGCACATCCCCTCCCAGTCCTTGGATATCTGACACCCTCCGTACCTCCAGGGCCAGCCTCCGCGCAGCGGAGAGGAAGTGGGGGAAATCCAGAGACGCTTCCGACCTCATGACTTACCAGTCTCTCCTGGCGGCATTCTCTTCCGATGTCACTGCCGCCAAAGCAAAATACTATCAAACGCAAATTCAGAACTCTGCTTCTAACCCCCGGAAACTTTTCTCCATTTTCTCCTCTCTCCTCAACGCACCGCCTCCTCCTCCTCAGTCCTCCTTCGCTGCTGATGACTTTGCTGATTTCTTCGATGAGAAGGTCGCAGTCATCCGCAGATCCTTTACAACCACCGCCCCCCTCACTGTGCCCTTCCCCCCCTCTAGGCCCATCCCTTCCTTTTCCACTTTCTCCCCCCTTACAGACTCTGATGTTTCTCAACTCCTGCTCTGCCACCGCCCTACAACCTGTGCCCTTGACCCTATCCCCTCTTCTCTTCTCCAAACTATCACACCTGACATTCTCCCATTTGTCACCTCCCTTGTCAACTCCTCCCTGTCTTCCGGCTGTTTTCCGGCATCCTCCAAGAGGGCCCACATCACTCCGCTGCTAAAAAAGCCTACCCTGGATCCCTCCATCATCCAGAACTACCGCCCGGTATCCCTTCTTCCTTTCCTTTCTAAAACTATAGAACGAGCCGCTTCTACTCAACTTTCTTCCTTCTTTTCTAACAACAACCTGCTAGACCCCCATCAGTCTGGCTTCAGATCGGGCCACTCGACAGAGACTGCGCTCCTCTCCGTCAGTGAGTCACTTCATGCCGCACAAGCAGCCTCCCTCTCCTCTGTCCTCATTCTTCTAGATCTCTCTGCTGCCTTCGACACTGTGGATCACTCCATCCTCCTGTCTGCCCTGTCAGCAACGGGCATCTGTGGCACAGCCCTGGACTGGATTGAGTCCTACCTCTCTGGTCGCTCCTTCGAGGTTGCCTGGGCTGGTTCGGTATCGACACCTCGGCCCCTCGCCACAGGAGTTCCCCAGGGCTCAGTCCTTGGCCCGCTTCTTTTTTCTCTCTACACTCGCTCCCTTGGCCCTGTGATCACTGCACATGGGCTATCCTACCACTGCTATGCGGACGATACCCAACTCTTCGTCTCGTTCCCGCCGTCTGATACGCAGGTTTCAGCCCGTATCTCTGCTTGCCTGAGGGACATCCAGAGCTGGATGGACAACCACCATCTAAAGCTCAACCCAGGTAAAACTGAAATGATATTCATCCCTGCTAATACCTCTCCCCATCTGGATCTCTCCATTTCCCTCGGGGATACCACACTCACGCCGTCACCCAGTGCAAGGAACCTCGGCGTGGTGATGGACAGCAGACTGTCCCTTTCCGAGAACATTGCGGCGGTGACCCGGTCTTGCAGGTTCTTCCTATACAACATACGGAGAATCCGCCCCTTTCTCACCCCCTACTCGACCCAGCTCCTGGTCCAAGCGATGGTTCTGTCCCGCCTGGACTACTGCAATTCCCTCTTGGCTGGCCTCCCAGCGTCTGCCATCAGACCCCTCCAACTCATCCAGAATGCAGCAGCTCGTCTGGTCTTCAACCTTCCCAAATACTCACACGTCACCCCCCTGCTTACTTCCCTCCACTGGCTGCCTGTCATGGCTCGCATCAAATTCAAAACATTGGTGCTAGCCTTCCAAGCAGTTAAAGGGTCTTCCCCAGCTTATCTACAAAAAATCATCAGACCCTACACCCCTGCCAGACCTCTTCGTTCAGCCTCCACAGGCCGCTTGGCACCTCCCCCTCTCAGAACCTCCACCTCACGCTCACGACTACTGTCTGTTCTGGCTCCACGGTGGTGGAACGAACTCCCCGTTGAGGTCAGAACTATAGAATTCCTCCCCACCTTCAAGCGCAAGCTGAAGACGCACCTCTTCAAACAGCACCTCTCCCCATCCCTCCCTACCTCCCTGTGAACCTTAATTGTTGTCTCTGTGACTTGTGTATCAGTATTTTAGTTGGCTAGGTAAGCAGTGTTTGGATAGTTAACTTTGGTGACTTTTGCTCTGTTTGTTTGTTCAAAAAAAAAAAAAAAAAAAAATGGCCCTTGTCCTTATCTTTGTTGTACAGGTCGCAGTTGAAATTGTACTTACCTCTAGGGTCTTTCAGTGAACTTATCCCTGGTTATGGGTATGCACTTTGTTGTACGTCGCTCTGGATAAGAGCGTCTGCCAAATGCCAATAATGTAATGTAATGTAATGCTGTCCTTAAATCCCAAATCTGGCCTTTGATGTTAACTCTAACAATGGGTCACCCATCTGTAATTTGGAGCCACGCCTACCCAGGAAGCGCAGGGGGGTTGAGGCACATGGCTTTCACTGGGGCAGAGCTCCACACAGCTTCTCCTGGTTGGTTATGATGTACAGGGTTTGCTGTTGCAGAAATAAAACCATTGCACCAGTCGCACTGAAACAATCAGAATAATACCAAACATGAATATTATCTAAACTGACTTTGTCATGAAACATCCAATGCTGTACTCATCATTTAGTGACTGAGTAAAAGAGAGAGAGAGCAATAATGACGGACCCTCAGAACACCCAGTCCCACCAGTCCCACCATGTGTAGGCGTCCTGAGCAGAGCTGGTAGAGGAGCCAGCCCTGGACAACCTGTTGCACCAGGTCCATTAGGTCAGTTAGAGACCACGCACACTGTCCAAAAGAGTGTCCTTCCACCACAGAGAGACGTCCACCTCCAGCGGAATTCTCCTCAGAACGCAGATCTGACCCCTTGTGAAGTCCTCAATCACTTCCAGTTGGTGAAGTGACTTGCTGGACAGGTCAGGCCTCCACCTGTGAAGGAACTCATCTCGCTGGTGACGTACTACTGTGGGTGAGACACCTGGATGATTTCAGCATGGCCATACAAAAACTGAACACTAATACCTCTGGTGTCATAATGGGAAAAAGATGGTTACGCATATAGATCATAGCAGGATGTTTCATGACAATCAGTGCGAGTGGTGAATATGGCTTCTATGCCCCTTATAGTGATATCCACCAATACGGTGATCTAATTTATATACCTGATTCTGCACTACTATGCTGGTTGAGCATATGGTAGTGGAATTTGGATAGACCAGTTTTGGTAAATCAAAAGAAAGAAAACTAAGAATCCGATACAACCGGTACAGTCACTTACAATAAACATATAAACATTACATACATACATAAATGCTGTGGGTAATGAATATTTTCCCCTTGTTCTGACACAATTCACCTTTGCCAGTCTAAGGCTTCAATGAGCTCCCTTAAGACATGACTAGGAGACTTGTGCAGACAAAGGTCCAGAATATCTTGTATGACAGCAGTAAGAAAATCCTCAGCGTATGTTCTGCAGGCTAAGTCACGCTCGATGGTAAGGGTCTGATGAAAAGGAAATGGCTGATAGAATTGAAGCGCCTGCGCTCCAATTCTAACTGATTGGAATATATTTTTATTGATCATTGATTACATGGTTGAAACCAGTGGCGCCCTGGTTTGCCAAACATGCTGAAAATTAGGATTATTAATTATCCTATAAATATTTGGACGACAAGTCTAAATACTCAGAAACTAAATCATCGAGCTGTGCCTATAGCCATGCATACATTTCATACAACACTGCAGTATGTTGCATACAGAATGCTAACAGAACACTCGAAAGTATATAGCTCACATGCACCATTACAAGATTTATAATGCAGTTATTTGCTTGAAAAAATATACATTTATTCTGGGTGAATATCTGCATAAATCCGGATATCCAATCAAGAATTGATCAAAAACAAAAAGATCAAAACATAAGAAATTTTACACTTCATTGGGAGTGCAGGTTCACTGTTCTAAAGACAAGTGACACAACAGGTGACAGACAAAGTGGGGGAGGAAAGACAACAATCAAGGAGACAACAGTGGAAAGCTAGGAGGGAATGACCCATAAGCCAGTCTTTGCCAAAAATGACCCCCCTTTTGAAGTTTAATGCCCAGGGAATAAAACAAGAGAAGAAATTGCTTCTACTCATTATTTTTAAATTTGCTTAAGCATTTTCCCATTTGGAACACCTTTTTCCAAAATATAAGCCAATTTATTTCCCCTAGGTTATAAATACCTCTCAGGTCGTAAACGTCTTCCCCAGCAGTGGCAGATGAGGCTGGCCACTGTTAGGTCAGTAAACTTTAAGGGTACATTTTTGTCATTGACTGGTTTATCTATGGTCTAGGAAATATTCTAATATATATACCTTGTGTTAGTGGGAGAAACCACACAAACATACAATTAGATTTAGGTACACACATGCCTCAGTTAATCTAACTGGCACCCAAGTAAGTATGTTAGTTTTCCTAACATTTCCTAAATGGCATGCAAAGACGTGCAGTATACCGTATTCAATAATATAAATCCTCTGCATTCACAGTGGTGCAGTTAAAGCACACAAAGTGAAACAGAGGAAACAATATGGTGCACCAAGATGCACTATACGTTTGGCCTATGCCTATATATAATTAAATTTATCCGATAGGACAAATTATATAATCAGGGATTTCATCCTGTTTTACAACAGATGTATCCCCACTAGGGCAAAGCCTATGTGACATCTATTATAGAACATTTAGTAGATTTAATTTTACATATGTCTATAACAAATATCTCACAAACTATAGCCTATGTATTTAATTATAAGTATACAACTGTTACTGATACAGGTAGCACAGGCCAGAGGACTCAGTTTCCAGCTGCTCAGAAAGACAGAAGTTCTGTGAGGCGACACCCGACACCAGTCTCAGAGGTCTCGCATAGGCCCCACATGCAGCTGATTCCCCAACCTTGTAGCAGTGCATCAGAAGGTTGGAGACTTGTATCTGCTGTGGCACCCAGCGGCCCTGTGATGTAACATCAGGCCCAGTACACAGAGGTATAGTGACCACTGGTACAGGCCTCCCAAACTCTGTTTCTAGAGCTGGAACTTAAAACCTAGGCTATGCTCCTGACTCAGCAGTCAGTCGCAACTTATAATTATACACTTAAATAAGATGGAGAAGCTTGCCACCTTTAACAGAGCTCAAACTTACTCCACAATTAATATAATATATATGTGCATGTTGTAGTATTGCAGATCTACGGGCAGCCATCAAAAATACTACTCATATACTTTCAATTGCGACATGCTTGTTTCTAAAACCGTTCCTACTGTAGCCTATTTGCTGTTTAAGCTAATAGTCACAGTAACACAGCACAGTTATAAAAACATGCATACCACCATTTCTCTCTCTCTGCCATCTTCAATGATCACGCTACGTACCCTGAGGGGTAGTAACCTGCAAATATGGCTGGTTTCTACGGTCCCAGTCCTGTCCGGGATACGTCGATCCCCTAAACAGTATTCATGCAGCAAAATAACACAACTCTCCCTAACATTACTGATAGAAAGAAACCATGCTACTCACCACACCAAGGATCGCAAAACCAGATGGAAGGAAAACCACACACCCGGGGTAACGGGTATCATGCCGGGTTGCACAACACCACCAGAAGGAGCAAACTTCAGACACCTCACCCCTTGTAAGGCTCAAATCTTACATTGGATGAAAGCAGATCACGTCGGCAGACGAATCTGACATGAATGGAATTAGATCACGTCGGGGTCATCAACTGTAAAACCCAACGCTAACCCAACGACGGAATTTAGCAAGGGCTGAAGGTATCAGCGTGCTCGTCCTTCTGGTGTTGCTGAAAGAATACTAATAGGGTTAGAAATTAGTGGCCCCTTTGCAGACAGTCTAGATCAGCCAATAAACAAACCACTATACAAAGGCAGTAGTACCACTCTGCCTTCCGCTCTTTACTGGTCCGGGCTGACCCAGAATCTCCACAATAGGGCCAATAGATTCACCTTCGTTTATCTGACTCCATTTTAGAATAATAATTTAGATTAGTTATCCACATTAGTGGATGTCGTATTTATAATTTTGACTTGATCGCTACAGGAATCCTGTACTGAGATTTACTCTCCGAACAGTCCTCCGCATGGTAGTTCATTCATGTCGAGCACAGCCGTAGCTAGGTTGGTCTGCTTGGGTCCCTAGGCTGTAAACAGATATACCCAAGAGTAGCTATTCCTGCGACCTCTGATGACTACAGATAGCTAGTCAGTTCGTGAGACGTGCACATTACGTGCGATGTGACATGCGGTGGTACCAGCAGAGGACTGTTCGGAGAGTAAATCTCAGTACAGGATTCCTATAGCGATCAAGTCAAAATTATAAATATTGGGTTAGCATTGGGTTTTACAATGTTAAGAGTTGATGAGCGCTTTTATATTTGGGGTGAAATTGACCCCAACAGTTTAAATAAATGCAAAATGATTACACTTTGTGTGTCACATTCTTATTGTCTCCCAAAAGACTAGCCTTTTATCGATAAATATAAAAAGTCTTTGAGAACATCTCATTTTAGAGTGTGAGGTACATGAAGTGAAATTCTGGCACCAGTATGGGAAAGTGTCACCAGAATCATCCACAGAAATCTGAGATAAAAATATACACATTTTCAGACATTTTACATACTTACAGACGGTTAAAATAAGCCATGCAACAACGTTGGTACAGGACTTCTGAAAACAAAGAATTATGTTTATTGCATGTTTGCTATTTAATCCCACCAGAATAGAAAATTTAAAAAACCATACAGTATCAAGATGAAGAAAAGGTTAACTGGTGTTTAAGAGATGTCAAACACTGAATGGGATCAAATTGACCCCAAATATAATTGGAAGGTTAACATTGTTCTTACCTGTGATGCTATTTCATCATTCTCATTACTTTTACTGGTTCACTTTCTGTTCCACAGAAGCCCCAAACTCATACCAGGGATTTGGCTCTCCATGAAAAGATCTGACAATGGGCCCCGCCACCAGATCCCTGCACAATTTAATGAACAATGTTTGGGCCCCTGTTTGCCAGTACCTTTGGTATAATCACACACTATAATCACACACTACCCCAATATGGCACCCCTACCCTTGCTATAGTGATACATGAGAACCTATGATGAAGTACACTGTTGTAAAACCCCACACTAACCCAATGACGGAATTTAGCGGGGGCCGAAGGGGGTTTTGCGTGCTTGTCCTTCTGGCGTTGCTGGGAGAAGATTAGTAGGGTTAATTATTATCCTCCGTACAAGAACAGAGCACAATTACGTTTAAGAATATACTGGGTCCGTTGCCACGGGTCGGATATCTATTGACCTGCCCCATATCCCGCTTACAGCTGGCCAGAAACGGATCAGTACAATTATTAATGTTCTCCGTTCTCAAACGGGGCCGTATTGTACGCTTAGTGGTTACTATAGTTTTACTCGTTTATCTGACTCCTTTTAAAATATACTTTAGAAATTTGGGTTTGCAACTTACGCGGACCTCGGGAGTGATTACATTCG
The DNA here is from genome assembly GCF_963514075.1 of Conger conger. Lineage (NCBI taxonomy): Eukaryota > Metazoa > Chordata > Actinopteri > Anguilliformes > Congridae > Conger > Conger conger. The sequence goes on from NC_083768.1 coordinate 14,622,856, forward strand.
ACTTGTACCTGCGCCACCATTACTCAATAGATGCTCCCGGGATTAGCATTACTGCGGAGAACTCAGAGGCTGAGGGTCCAGTCAACACAAGCTGTGGGCATATTTTCTATAGTTTGTCAGGAGACAGAGAAAAGTGAATACGGTTTTCACAGTCTGCGGTGTCCATATAATCTGCCAGTCAGAAGGTGAAGTGGGAGAGGGATTTTCAGCTCTCTCATCCAGTTTTCACAACAAATGTTAAAATGTACTCAACATTTTGCTAATATGGAGTCGCAATTTAACCTTTCCAGTTCGGCAGCTTTCTCTTTTAAGGATAAAATATTGCCATTGTCTGAAAAGTTTCTAGTAGAAGTGATGTGGTTAGCTATATCATGACTTTAATAAACACCCAACAGTTCTGTAAATGGGGATATATTTGTGTTTATCTTGTGTTGAGCGTAATGTGTTTAATATACTTGCTTTGTTGCCGAGTGAATAACAAGGACGTAATCTAAATATATCAACAGGCAATCAATCAAACAAAGTCAGGTTATGTTAATTTTGTTGCTGATTGGTGTATGATTCAGTTTTGAGAATGTGCCAAGGGCCATCTTTACATGGGAACATTTCTGTGTCTGTATCGTATATTTCAATCATATTCGCTTGCAATGTGCACATTAAGACGTTGGAAGTTTTATGTGCGTTGGAAGGCTGACTAAGGCTAGCATTGGCCACACCATGTTATTACAAGAGCTGACTCCACTTTTAATTTCTCCAGAGGCAGGTATTGATTGTCATTTTTTTTTACATTTTACTTTTCTATGACAAGCCCTGGATAGAACATCCACCCTCAATTCAACTGCAAGTCAAGTTCCAAATAACTTTGCTTTTGTCTGATGGCAACTAGATAACGAAACAATAGGTTAAGTTCTCCATTCCCAAATTTGGTCTTGGCCAAGAAGGGCAGGCAGTAGTTTCAGACAATACAGACAATGTTCTGTCAGACTGTTTTCAAGCACCTTCAGCCTGCTTTACCTCATAGGGATGAGTAACAAAAACCTCAGTCTCATCAACCCCTTGATTAGAAACAAACCGTCTACTTAACCCCCCTATAATGTTAAGAGTTTATGACCGCTTTTATATTTGGGGTGAAATTGACCCCAACAGTTTAAATAAATACAAAATGATTACACTTTGTGTGTCACATTCTTATTGTCTCCCAAAAGACTAGCCTTTTATCGATGAATATAAAAAGTCTTTGAGAACATCTCATTTTAGAGTGTGAGGTACATGAAGTGAAATTCTGGCACCAGTATGGGAAAGTGTCACCAGAATCATCCACAGAAATCTGAGATAAAAATATACACATTTTCAGACATTTTACATACTGAAGGTGCTTGAGCTGAAGGTGCTTGAAAACATCCAAACCAAACAGATTACCCTTTTGTTTTATTATGTTGCAGTTATCATGAAACTTCTCTCCTGATTATCCATTTTACATGCAATTCCTGTTACCATTACATAAGACTTAATGCAATAATACAAGGATCACATGAGCAATGTTTTCAAGGTGTTACCGGGTCTAATCACTATCTTAATAGCAGTTTTGAATATTTAATCTAGGAGAGCCGTCACCGGCGTAATGACAGCAGTGCACAAATGAGGGCACTGTGGCATTGTCCGGAGTCTTCCCCCTTGGAAGTGACCAGGTATGGGGTCACAGGGAGGTCACCAATGTTCGGGAGGATTCTTTTCCCATGACCCAACTGCCCTTGGACCGCTCATACATCTTTCTCTTATCTTTACCCAAAACTCCCCAAATCTAGTTTAAACAACATTGAAACCCCAGCTCTCAGGCCCCTCACAAATGGCAGCCCTTCTTGACCTTAACCACTATGCTGCAGGCCGCCCCATCATATCTATGAATGCTGTCGTTGGGAGTTTTCATGATAACTGCGTTATGCTGTAAATCTGTATTTGTGCCTCTCATGGTAATATACCTTTTGGATAAACCTGATTTGGGTGAATGAAAGGAAAGGAGACACAACCCCAGATTGTTTGGTTTCTTCTCCTTATCTCCGAAATCCAGGCCTAAATTCTTGACCCTAAAAGTGAGTCACCCATCTATAATTTACAGCCAGGCCCACCAGGCAGGGGGCTAAAACACATGGCTTCTACAGAGACAGCTTTTGCCCAGTTTCCCCTCGGCTCCTGAATGGTTATGCTATCAAAGGTAGACTGTTACAAAAACTAGACCATTACACCAGTCGCACTGAACCAATCAGAATAACACCAAACATTACTATATTCTGACCTGGGATTATCATGAAACATCTTTATAAAATCTCCAATATTCCTGTGCTCTAACCTGTCAGGAATGTGAGAAAAAGGGGGCCCCCAGGGCCCAAGAAGGCGCCTCTAAGAATCCTTCTCTAGCTCTCCCCCACAGGCATGTGTGCCAACAGTGGGGGCTAACAATGTATGCTCCAGGAGGGGGAAGTCAGCAAGCTGACCAGCGCATGAGACCAAATGTTACTTATGACTGGCTTACACTGTTACCCTGTCTTGCAATGGATCACAGTAGACAGTAGATGACAGAACAGCACTTTTGAGATGGTACAGAAAAAAGGCAAGATGACGTAAAGTAGACGTTATATGGAGAGGGAAATAATACTTCACGGTTGCACTCCCGTGCGCTCACCTTCGCCGTCTCCGAGCGCCTAGACTGATTCGCAAACACGGATGAGTCCCGTTTTTCCAATGAAGACCACACCTTACGAGCTCTCAATTGTAACCGTACCCCCTCCCCGATGCCCCCGTTTGGCCTGGGAGAGGATGATACGCTGTGGGCATATTTTCTATAGTTTGTCAGGAGACAGAAAAGTGAATACGGTTTTCACAGTCTGCGGTGTCCACATAATCTGCCAGTCAGAAGGTGAAGTGGGAGAGGGATTTTCAGCTCTCTCATCCAGTTTTCACAACAAATGTTAAAATGTACTCAACATTTTGCTAATATGGAGTCGCAATTTAACCTTTCCAGTTCGGCAGCTTTCTCTTTTAAGGATAAAATATTGCCATTGTCTGAAAAGTTTCTAGTAGAAGTGATGTGGTTAGCTATATCATGACTTTAATAAACACCCAACAGTTCTGTAAATGGGGATATATCTGTGTTCATCTTGTGTTGAGCGTAATGTGTTTAATATACTTGTTTTGTTGCCGAGTGAATAACAAGGAAGTAATCTAAATATATCAACAGGCAATCAATCAAACAAAGTCAGGTTATGTTAATTTTGTTGCTGATTGGTGTATGATTCAGTTTTGAGAATGTGCCAAGGGCCATCTTTACATGGGAACATTTCTGTGTCTGTATCGTATATTTCAATCATATTCGCTTGCAATGTGCACATTAAGACGTTGGAAGTTTTATGTGCATTGGAAGGCTGACTAAGGCTAGCATTGGCCACACCATGTTATTACAAGAGCTGACTCCACTTTTAATTTCTCCAGAGGCAGGTATTGATTGTCATTTTTTTTTACATTTTACTTTTCTATGACAAGCCCTGGATAGAACATCCACCCTCAACTCAACTGCAAGTGAAGTTCCAAATAACTTTGCTTTTGTCTGATGGCAACTAGATAACGACAGAATAGGTTAAGTTCTCCATTCCCAAATTTGGTCTTGGCCAAGAAGGGCAGGCAGTAGTTTCAGACAGTACAGACAATGTTCTGTCAGACTGTTTTCAAGCACCTTCAGCCTGCTTTACCTCATAGGGATGAGTAACAAAAACCTCAGTCTCATCAACCCCTTGATTAGAAACAAACCATCTACTTAAGCCCCCTATAATGTTAAGAGTTTATGAGCGCTTTTATATTTGGGGTGAAATTGACCCCAACAGTTTAAATAAATGCAAAATGATTACACTTTGTGTGTCACATTCTTATTGTCTCCCAAAAGACTAGCCTTTTATCGATAAATATAAAAAGTCTTTGAGAACATCTCATTTTAGAGTGTGAGGTACATGAAGTGAAATTCTGGCACCAGTATGGGAAAGTGTCACCAGAATCATCCACAGAAATCTGAGATAAAAATATACACATTTTCAGACATTTTACATACTTACAGACGGTTAAAATAAGCCATGCAACAACGTTGGTACAGGACTTCTGAAAACAAAGAATTATGTTTATTGCATGTTTGCTATTTAATCCCACCAGAATAGAAAATTTAAAAAACCATACAGTATCAAGATGAAGAAAAGGTTAACTGGTGTTTAAGAGATGTCAAACACTGAATGGGATCAAATTGACCCCAAATATAATTGGAAGGTTAACATTGTTCTTACCTGTGATGCTATTTCATCATTCTCATTACTTTTACTGGTTCACTTTCTGTTCCACAGAAGCCCCAAACTCATACCAGGGATTTGGCTCTCCATGAAAAGATCTGACAATGGGCCCCGCCACCAGATCCCTGCACAATTTAATGAACAATGTTTGGGCCCCTGTTTGCCAGTACCTTTGGTATAATCACACACTATAATCACACACTACCCCAATATGGCACCCCTACCCTTGCTATAGTGATACATGAGAACCTATGATGAAGTACACTGTTGTAAAACCCCACACTAACCCAATGACGGAATTTAGCGGGGGCCGAAGGGGGTTTTGCGTGCTTGTCCTTCTGGCGTTGCTGGGAGAAGATTAGTAGGGTTAATTATTATCCTCCGTACAAGAACAGAGCACAATTACGTTTAAGAATGTACTGGGTCCGTTGCCACGGGTCGGATATCTATTGACCTGCCCCATATCCCGCTTACAGCTGGCCAGAAACGGATCAGTACAATTCTTAATGTTCTCCGTTCTCAAACGGGGCCGTATTGTACGCTTAGTGGTTACTATAGTTTTACTCGTTTATCTGACTCCTTTTAAAATATAATTTAGAAATTTGGTTTGCAACTTACGCGGACCTCGGGAGTGATTACATTCGACTTGTACCTTGTAATGCTTCTTCTCTCTGGTACCGTAATGGCGGAGCTCAAGCAGAGTGGGGGAGCCAAATACTGGGTATTCACAATGTATTTATTTCCTATATCCCCACATCGACCATACGAGCCAGGTCTCACGGCTTCTATTCTACATTTACATACACGACTAGTGTCCACACGTCAAACATCACCGTTAGAAATCATAACAACATAACAATAAAAGAGAAAATATAGAATGTGTAATAGCTGTCCTCTTTGTAGGTAGGCGAACTGTTAACAACTTCGACTTACGCGCCAACGCGGGGCAGTGACCTTGCTTACGCACACACGCAGCCCAAACGTCAACTCTTAAAGAGACATACCACATTTCTTGACCGTTACAACCTGCGCCACCATTACTCAATAGATGCTCCCGGCATTAGCATTACTACGGAGAACTCAGAGGCTGAGGGTCCAGTCAACACAAGCTGTGGGCATATTTTCTATAGTTTGTCAGGAGACAGAGAAAAGTGAATACGGTTTTCACAGTCTGCGGTGTCCATATAATCTGCCAGTCAGAAGGTGAAGTGGGAGAGGGATTTTCAGCTCTCTCATCCAGTTTTCACAACAAATGTTTAAATGTACTCAACATTTTGCTAATATGGAGTCGCAATTTAACCTTTCCAGTTCGGCAGCTTTCTCTTTTAAAGATAAAATATTGCCATTGTCTGAAAAGTTTCTAGTAGAAGTGATGTGGTTAGCTATATCATGACTTTAATAAACACCCAACAGTTCTGTAAATGGGGATATATTTGTGTTTATCTTGTGTTGAGCGTAATGTGTTTAATATACTTGTTTTGTTGCCGAGTGAATAACAAGGAAGTAATCTAAATATATCAACAGGCAATCAATCAAACAAAGTCAGGTTATGTTAATTTTGTTGCTGATTGGTGTATGATTCAGTTTTGAGAATGTGCCAAGGGCCATCTTTACATGGGAACATTTCTGTGTCTGTATCGTATATTTCAATCATATTCGCTTGCAATGTGCACATTAAGACGTTGGAAGTTTTATGTGCGTTGGAAGGCTGACTAAGGCTAGCATTGGCCACACCATGTTATTACAAGAGCTGACTCCACTTTTAATTTCGCCAGAGGCAGGTATTGATTGTCATTTTTTTTTACATTTTACTTTTCTATGACAAGCCCTGGATAGAACATCCACCCTCAACTCAACTGCAAGTGAAGTTCCAAATAACTTTGCTTTTGTCTGATGGCAACTAGATAACGACAGAATAGGTTAAGTTCTCCATTCCCAAATTTGGTCTTGGCCAAGAAGGGCAGGCAGTAGTTTCAGACAGTACAGACAATGTTCTGTCAGACTGTTTTCAAGCACCTTCAGCCTGCTTTACCTCATAGGGATGAGTAACAAAAACCTCAGTCTCATCAACCCCTTGATTAGAGACAAACCATCTACTTAAGCCCCCTATAATGTTAAGAGTTTATGAGCGCTTTTATATTTGGGGTGAAATTGACCCCAACAGTTTAAATAAATGCAAAATGATTACACTTTGTGTGTCACATTCTTATTGTCTCCCAAAAGACTAGCCTTTTATCGATAAATATAAAAAGTCTTTGAGAACATCTCATTTTAGAGTGTGAGGTACATGAAGTGAAATTCTGGCACCAGTATGGGAAAGTGTCACCAGAATCATCCACAGAAATCTGAGATAAAAATATACACATTTTCAGACATTTTACATACTTACAGACGGTTAAAATAAGCCATGCAACGTTGGTACAGGACTTCTGAAAACAAAGAATTATGTTTATTGCATGTTTGCTATTTAATCCCAGCAGAATAGAAAATTTAAAAAACCATACAGTATCAAGATGAAGAAAAGGTTAACTGGTGTTTAAGAGATGTCAAACACTGAATGGGATCAAATTGACCCCAAATATAATTGGAGGGTTAACATTGTTCTTACCTGTGCTGCTATTTCATCATTCTCATTACTTTTACTGGTTCACTTTCTGTTCCACAGAAGCCCCAAACTCATACCAGGGATTTGGCTCTCCATGAAAAGATCTGACAATGGGCCCCAAACGGGGCCGTATTGTACGCTTAGTGGTTACTATTGTTTTACTCGTTTATCTGACTCCTTTTAAAATATAATTTAGAAATTTGCAACTTACTCACTATTACTCAATAGATGCTCCCGGGATTAGCATTACTGCTGAAATCTCAGTTCGGTGGAGAACTCAGAGGCTGAGGGTCCAGTCAACACAATACATGCAAACCTGCCATGATAGTTGTGAGCCCAGGTCAGGGTAGCATTGTCTGGGCTCCTTAGAGCTAATTTGGCAGGAACCAGCACCGTAACGCCCATGGGTTCCCTTCGCACCAGATTACAAGAGCCGTACGTCCCCCGACCCTTTAACGGACAGAAACTTGCTGGCCTCACAGCTTAGAACTACCACAGGTGTACCGCCGATCGGTCGGTCTCTAGCCACCATTTCCCCCTGAGTATTCAGTTGTAATTTAGGCTGAAAAGGTACAAGATGGAGATCACGCAAGTTACAAACAGACAGGTAGGTTATTAGCTTTAGAATATCACAATCAATTACAAAATACACAAATTATGAACAGAGATATTGTAAATAATCATACCTAGCCTGCTTGGACTACACACAAACAAAGAGTATAGAATATGCCTTGTATTGGAAGCCGATTACGATCTTCCGTTGCTACACATACATACATACATACCTACATACCCAAGACATGTTGTATGGGAAGTCGAACACGATCTTCCCGATACTTACATAGACATACAATGTGCTGTGTGGGAAGTCGAATACGATCTTCCCAGATTGGTCTGTCTCCCTTGCTTTTATGCAAAATCATATGTTTGAAACCAGGCGGCAGTGCCATAAATCAACCTGGAGGGGTGGTCAAATCTGGAATTTAGACCCCCACCGTTGGGGGTTGTTGAGTAGGGAAAATGAGATGATTACCAAGAGAGGACGTGTAGGTTTTCCCTTGGGTTACTGAAACTATGGTTTATTAAATTCCATTTGGTATGAAATGTATCTCATCCAATTCCTTGATTTTATCAGATCACATCCATACCAAACAGATTACCCTTATGTTTTATTATGTTGCAGTTTTCATGAAACTTCTCTCCTGATTATCCATTTTACAGGCAATTCCTGTTACCATTACATAAGACTTAATGCAATAATACAAGGATCACATGAGCAATGTTTTCAAGGTGTTACCGGGTCTAATCACTATCTTAATAGCAGTTTTGAATATTTAATTTAGGAGAGCCGTCACCGGCGTAATGACAGCAGTGCACAAATGAGGGCACTGTGGCATTGTCCGGAGTCTTCCCCCTTGGAAGTGACCAGGTATGGGGTCACAGGGAGGTCACCAATGTTCGGGAGGATTCTTTTCCCATGACCCAACTGCCCTTGGACCGCTCATACATCTTTCTCTTATCTTTACCCGAAACTCCCCAAATCTAGTTTAAACAACATTGAAACCCCAGCTCTCAGGCCCCTCACAAATGGCAGCCCTTCTTGACCTTAACCACTATGCTGCAGGCCGCCCCATCATATCTATGAATGCTGTCGTTGGGAGTTTTCATGATAACTGCTTTATGCTGTAAATCTGTATTTGTGCCTCTCATGGTAATATACCTTTTGCATAAACCTGATTTGGGTGAATGAAAGGAAAGGAGACACAACCCCAGATTGTTTGGTTTCTTCTCCTTATCTCCGAAATCCAGGCCTAAGTTCTTGACCCTAAAAGTGAGTCACCCATCTATAATTTACAGCCAGGCCCACCAGGCAGGGGGCTAAAACACATGGCTTCTACAGAGACAGCTTTTGCCCAGTTTCCCCTCGGCTCCTGAATGGTTATGCTATCAAAGGTAGACTGTTACAAAAACTAGACCATTACACCAGTCGCACTGAACCAATCAGAATAACACCAAACATTACTATATTCTGACCTGGGATTATCATGAAACATCTTTATAAAATCTCCAATATTCCTGTGCTCTAACCTGTCAGGAATGTGAGAAAAAGGGGGCCCCCAGGGCCCAAGAAGGCGCCTCTAAGAATCCTTCTCTAGCTCTCCCCCACAGGCATGTGTGCCAACAGTGGGGGCTAACAATGTATGCTCCAGGAGGGGGAAGTCAGCAAGCTGACCAGCGCATGAGACCAAATGTTACTTATGACTGGCTTACACTGTTACCCTGTCTTGCAATGGATCACAGTAGACAGTAGATGACAGAACAGCACTTTTGGGATGGTACAGAAAAAAGGCAAGATGACGTAAAGTAGACGTTATATGGAGAGGGAAATAATACTTCACCGTTGCACTCCCGTGCGCTCACCTTCGCCGTCTCCGAGCGCCTAGACTGATTCGCAAACACGGATGAGTCCCGTTTTTCCAATGAAGACCACACCTTACGAGCTCTCAAGTGTAACTGTCCCCCCTCCCCGATGCCCCCGTTTGGCCTGGGAGAGGATGATACGCTGTGGGCATATTTTCTATAGTTTGTCAGGAGACAGAGAAAAGTGAATACGGTTTTCACAGTCTGCGGTGTCCATATAATCTGCCAGTCAGAAGGTGAAGTGGGAGAGGGATTTTCAGCTCTCTCATCCAGTTTTCACAACAAATGTTAAAATGTACTCAACATTTTGCTAATATGGAGTCGCAATTTAACCTTTCCAGTTCGGCAGCTTTCTCTTTTAAGGATAAAATATTGCCATTGTCTGAAAAGTTTCTAGTAGAAGTGATGTGGTTAGCTATATCATGACTTTAATAAACACCCAACAGTTCTGTAAATGGGGATATATTTGTGTTCATCTTGTGTTGAGCGTAATGTGTTTAATATACTTGTTTTGTTGCCGAGTGAATAACAAGGAAGTAATCTAAATATATCAACAGGCAATCAATCAAACAAAGTCAGGTTATGTTAATTTTGTTGCTGATTGGTGTATGATTCAGTTTTGAGAATGAGACGGGTGCGTGGGGGTTGGACCCAAAATGCACGACTCAGAAACAATAGTAAAATAAAGTCCCGTTAGGGCTTTATTCGGGACGAGTCCCAGGAGCGTAGTCAATACAAGCAAAGTCCATACACGAAGATCCAGCCAAACAAATACAAAACAAACAAAAAGCACGGTGCCGAGGGAAGAGGCAATCTCGTAGTCGGTAGGCGTGCAGGGAGGTCCGGTAGCAGGAGAGCTGTCAGCGGGGCAGATGAACAGGCGGACGGCAGGCAGAGGCGTAGTCGTGGGCGAAGCGGGAGTCGAAACCATGAAACAATCAGCGGGGCAAAAGTACAAAAACGGTAGGCGGGGACGTAGTCGAGAAACAAAACGAAGGTCACAAAACAGGAATCAAAAGTCGATGGTCAGTAAACAGGCGTTGATCGTAACGTGTAATCAAACCGTAAGTAATGCTCAAGAGTTGCGTGAAAAAACAGAGGCAGACAATTTCGCAGTGAACAGTAGCGCGACTGGGCTATAAATGCAGGTGTAGACAGGTGTAGACAATTAGTAAGAGCGTAGCAAGGAAATGGAAAACAGGTGCGATGGATGACAAGTTTAACAAGGAGATTAGTAATCGTTAGTAATAAACCTATCCTGCCCTAGCATTAGTAAATTAGTAAATGACATGCACGAGAAACATAAGGTAACATGAACACATGATTAGTCTTGTTAGTTTCTACCCAATCCTGATCTAGCGTTAGTAGTTTTAGTAAATAGACAAATAGAACATTAGGGGAGTGAAGGACAGAACGAGAGAGAGAGAGAGAGAAAAGGCGGAACGCAAGGTTTGCGGAAAAACATGTAAAAGTGTATGCATAACAACGACCAGTTAACGGAACAATAAACATACATCGAAACATAACACAAAGCGGAACTAAGACGATAATCACTCAACATAACCAGGTAATATAATCGTACGAAAACATAACTAGACATGACGAGAAAATAAATCGTAACAAGAAATAAACTAAACAACATGACAAACCTAGACTAACATAATACATGATAAGACACTACGTGACTAAGACAACATGAATAAACATAAATCAACATAAAACATGGCAAGACAGACCTGAAACGTGACAGGACCCCCCCCTTAACGACCGACTCCTGGCGGTCCTTGGAATTTATCAGGGTGGTCACGATGGAAGTCTCTGATGAGCGATTTGTCCAGAATGAGACTGGGAGCGACCCAGGAACGCTCCTCAGGGCCATAGCCCTCCCAGTCAACCAAGTATTGCACCCCACGGCCCCTCTTACGAATGTTCAAGAGTTTCTTAACCGTGAATGCGGGGTGGTTGTCAATAATGCGGGGGGGAGGTGGTGGGGGATCCGGGGGACATATAGGGTGAGAGGATACGGGCTTAATACATGAAACATGGAATGTGGGGTGAATCTTAAGGGAAGCAGGGAGTGACAGTTTAACAGAGGAAGGATTGATGATTTTGTGGATTTTAAAGGGACCAATAAAGCGGGGTTGCAGTTTGTGGGAAGTGGCTTGGAGGGGAATGTCCTTAGTGGACAGCCAGACGGAGTCACCTGGTTTGTAGGCCGGAGCTGGAGTGCGGTGGCGATCAGCAACACGCCGATTACGATCTGCCGTGCGTAAGAGCGCGGCCTTGGCGTCCCTCCAAATCTTGGCACATCGCTTCATGTGGGTGGCGAGGGAGGGAACCGCGATCTCAGCTTCTTGGTCGGGAAACAATGGAGGTTGGTAGCCAAGAGAGATCTCAAATGGAGATTTCCCGGTGGCGGCGCAGGGTAAGGTGTTGTGTGAGTACTCCACCCAGGTGAGCATCTTGCTCCATGAAGCCGGATTCTGGGCAGAGACACAACGTAGCGCGGCTCCCAAATCCTGGTTGGCCCTCTCGGTTTGCCCATTGGATTGAGGGTGGTAGCCGGATGAGAGGCTGGCCGTGGCACCGAGGGCCAGGCAGAAAGCTTTCCATACTTGAGAAATGAATTGTGGGCCCCGGTCGGATACAATGTCTGAGGGGATTCCATGGATGCGGAACACTTCCTTAATAAGTACATCCGCAGTCTCTTGGGCAGTGGGTAACCCTGGCAGGGGGATGAAGTGGGCCGCCTTACTGAATCGGTCCACCACAGTGAGGATGGTGGTGTTACCTTCGGAAGGGGGAAGTCCGGTAACGAAGTCCACGCCGATGTGGCTCCAGGGTCGGCTGGGCACAGGCAGAGGTTGGAGTAGACCAGCCGGGGCTTGGTGGGAGGCCTTGCTTCTGGCACAGGTGGTACATGCCTTGATGAAGCGCCTGGTGTCAGGGATCATGGAGCTCCACCAGAATCTCCGCTTCAGCACCGCCAAGGTGCGGGTAAAGCCAGGATGGCAGGAAAGGAGGGATGAATGGGCCCATTGCAGCACCTGTGTCCGAGCGGCTGAGGGAACGTATAGGCGTAATCCGGGGTTGGACCTGGGATCGGGATCCTCCCGTAGAGCCCTCTGGATCACCGCCTCGATCTTCCACGTGACAGATCCGATAGTGCAGGAGGCAGGAAGGATGTTCTCGGGAACCTCACGCTCAGAACAGGCGTTGAATTGACGGGACAGGGCGTCGGGCTTAACGTTCTTCGAACCCGGGCGGTAGGTCAGAGAAAAGTTGAACCTCCCGAAGAACAGCGCCCATCTAGCCTGTCGAGAGTTCAGCCTCTTGGCTGTCTGGAGGTATGCCAGGTTCTTGTGGTCAGTCCAAACGATGAACGGCTTCTCGGCCCCCTCCAGCCAATGTCTCCACTCCTCCAGCGCCAGTTTGACTGCCAGCAGCTCTCGGTTTCCAACGTCATAGTTCCTCTCTGCAGAGGACAGCTTCTTGGAGAAGAAGGCGCAGGGGTGTAGTCGGTTGTCAGCGGCCGCCACCTGAGAGAGCACTGCTCCCACCCCTGTGTCGGAAGCATCCGTCTCGACCACAAACTGGCGGGTCGGGTCGGGGTGTACCAGGATGGGAGCGGAAGAGAACAGTCTCTTGACCTTGGTGAAGGCCGTCTCAGCTTCGGGGCTCCACCGGAATGGCACCGCAGGGGACGTGAGCTTGGTTAAGGGGGCGACCACTTGACTATAGGATCTGATGAACCTTCGGTAGAAGTTGGCGAATCCCAAGAAGCGTTGGAGCTGCTTACGTGAGGTGGGTGTGGGCCAGTCGGTAACTGCCAGAATCTTCTTGGGATCCGCCCTGATCCGTCCCCTCTCTAGGATAAACCCTAGGAACTCAACTGTGTCGGAGTGGAAGACGCACTTCTCCGCCTTGACGAATAATCTGTTCTCAAGGAGTCTCTGTAGAACTTGCCTGACGTGGTGCTCATGATCCTTGGCATTGGTGGAGTAGATCAAGATGTCATCCAGGTAGACGAACACATGGCGACCCAACAAGTCCCGAAGAACATCATTTACCAAGGCCTGGAACACAGCAGGAGCATTGGTGAGGCCGAATGGCATGACCAGGTATTCGAAGTGTCCAAGAGAGGTGTTGAAGGCGGTCTTCCATTCATCGCCCTCACGGATACGGACCAGGTGGTAAGCGTTGCGGAGATCCAACTTGGTGAAGATGGTGGCCTCGTGAAGTGGGTGAAACGCGGAGTCCATCAGGGGCAGAGGATACTTGTTCCTCACCGTGATGTTGTTCAGCTCCCTGTAGTCGATGCACGGGCGTAGGGAGCCATCCTTCTTCTGAACGAAGAAGAATCCCGCACCGACGGGAGAGGAAGAAGGGCGAATTAGTCCGTTAGCCAGGCAGTCACGGATGTATTTCTCCATCGCCTCCCTTTCTGGTCTGGAGACGTTGTATAGGCGACTTGAGGGAAGTGACGAACCAGGAAGGAGCTCGATGGCGCAGTCGTAGGGTCGATGAGGCGGCAAAGACTGAGCTTGTGTCTTGGAGAACACTGTGCCCAGGTCATGGTAAGGAGAGGGGACCCTATCCAGGGAGGGTTTGGGAGTCTGTGGTAGGGCTGGCACTCCCTCTGCTGGTGGTGGGGCGGAACGCAAGCAGGACAGATGGCACTTAGGATCCCATGCTTGCACTTGGTTAGAACTCCAGTTGATCGTGGGGTTGTGTTTCTGGAGCCAGGGTAATCCCAAGATGAGTTGGTCATTAGGGGACTGGATGACGCGGAACTGGATCATCTCCCGATGGTTTCCAGAAATGATCAATTGTACGGGAATAGTGATGTGCGTCATGCGACAGAAAGTCCTTCCATCCAGCGACCGCGCATTCTCAGGGTGGGGTAGAGGGAGGGTGGGAATGTTCAGTTCAGACACCAGAACCTCGTCGATGAGGTTGGCATCCGCTCCAGAATCCACCAATGCGTTAACCCGGGTAGTTCCGTCGGGGAGAATCAGCAGGGTGGTGAGCGTGGGACGATGGTTGTCTTTGTCAGAACCCCCATGCCTGTCGACTGCTCTCACCTCTACTGGTCGCCTGGTCCTGAAGGAGCACCGAGCCTGGGTGTGACCCGGCCTCCCACAGTAGAAGCATGAGCCGGTGGTTCTGCGGCGTGCTCGTTCCTCGGTAGAGATCTTGGTACCGGCTCGGGACAGGTCCATGGGTTCGGGTCCCTCCGACTGCTGCTCCTCTTGTCGCGGACTTGGCCCCTGCCTGGGGTACAGGTTGCCGGGAAGGATCGGTCTTTCCGACCGGCGTTGTCTGGCACGGTTGTCCAGGCGGATCGTGGTGCGCACGAGTTGGTCGAGCTGGGTTATGGGGTCCAGTCGCGCCAACTCGTCCTGGAGCGTCTCACTCAGGCTGGCCAGGAAGAGATTCGCCAATGATGCATCGTTCCAACTAGTAGCCGCCGCGAGGGTGCGGAAGTCGATGGAGTGATCTGCCGCGGTCTTCCGTCCCTGGCGCAGAGCAATCAGTCTCTGGGATGGCTCCTGGTCGCTGGATGCGTGTTGGAACACCTTCCGAATCTCATCGGCGAAGACTGGGTAACGAGGAGGAAAAGAATCCCCGGACCACACCGCCGTAGCCCAATCCAATGCCCTCCCCTTGAGCAATCCCATCACATAGCCTATCCGACGGTCGTCGCTGTTGTAGGTCTGGGGCTGTTGCTTGAAAACAAACTCGCATTGGAGTAGGAACGCCTTGCACCTCTCAGGTTCTCCACCGAACCTCTCCGGAGGGGGTTGTTGGGGCTCCCGGAATTGCCAGGCTCCCGAGGGGTTTGCCGCCGAGGAAGTGGGTGGGTGGGTGGGTTCCTCCTGTGGTTGTGGCAGGACTGCGATGGCGAGCCTCCTCATCTCTGCACACAGTTCACGAATCTCCAGGTGAAGCTCGGAGATTCCTTGTGAATGCAGCCGGACGATGGCTCCTTGTTCCTGGAGGGCGTGGAACATGGCAGTTGAGTCAGCAGGGTCCATAGTGGCGAAATTGTTCTGAGACGGGTGCGTGGGGGTTGGACCCAAAATGCACGACTCAGAAACAATAGTAAAATAAAGTCCCGTTAGGGCTTTATTAGGGACGAGTCCCAGGAGCGTAGTCAATACAAGCAAAGTCCATACACGAAGATCCAGCCAAACAAATACAAAACAAACAAAAAGCACGGTGCCGAGGGAAGAGGCAATCTCCTAGTCGGTAGGCGTGCAGGGAGGTCCGGTAGCAGGAGAGCTGTCAGCGGGGCAGATGAACAGGCGGACGGCAGGCAGAGGCGTAGTCGTGGGCGAAGCGGGAGTCGAAACCATGAAACAATCAGCGGGGCAAAAGTACAAAAACGGTAGGCGGGGACGTAGTCGAGAAACAAAACGAAGGTCACAAAACAGGAATCAAAAGTCGATGGTCAGTAAACAGGCGTGGATCGTAACGTGTAATCAAACAGTAAGTAATGCTCAAGAGTTGCGTGAAAAAACAGAGGCAGACAATTTCGCAGTGAACAGTAGCGCGACTGGGCTATAAATGCAGGTGTAGACAGGTGTAGACAATTAGTAAGAGCGTAGCAAGGAAATGGAAAACAGGTGCGATGGATGACAAGTTTAACAAGGAGATTAGTAATCGTTAGTAATAAACCTATCCTGCCCTAGCATTAGTAAATTAGTAAATGACATGCACGAGAAACATAAGGTAACATGAACACATGATTAGTCTTGTTAGTTTCTACCCAATCCTGATCTAGCGTTAGTAGTTTTAGTAAATAGACAAATAGAACATTAGGGGAGTGAAGGACAGAACGAGAGAGAGAGAGAGAGAGAAAAGGCGGAACGCAAGGTTTGCGGAAAAACATGTAAAAGTGTATGCATAACAACGACCAGTTAACGGAACAATAAACATACATCGAAACATAACACAAAGCGGAACTAAGACGATAATCACTCAACATAACCAGGTAATATAATCGTACGAAAACATAACTAGACATGACGAGAAAATAAATCGTAACAAGAAATAAACTAAACAACATGACAAACCTAGACTAACATAATACATGATAAGACACTACGTGACTAAGACAACATGAATAAACATAAATCAACATAAAACATGGCAAGACAGACCTGAAACGTGACAGAGAATGTGCCAAGGGCCATCTTTACATGGGAACATTTCTGTGTCTGTATCGTATATTTCAATCATATTCGCTTGCAATGTGCACATTAAGACGTTGGAAGTTTTATGTGCGTTGGAAGGCTGACTAAGGCTAGCATTGGCCACACCATGTTATTACAAGAGCTGACTCCACTTTTAATTTCTCCAGAGGCAGGTATTGATTGTCATTTTTTTTTACATTTTACTTTTCAATGACAAGCCCTGGATAGAACATCCACCCTCAACTCAACTGCAAGTGAAGTTCCAAATAACTTTGCTTTTGTCTGATGGCAGTCTGATGAAGTGAAATTCTGGCACCAGTATGGGAAAGTGTCACCAGAATCATCCACAGAAATCTGAGATAAAAATATACACATTTT
The DNA here is from genome assembly GCF_963514075.1 of Conger conger. Taxonomy (NCBI): domain Eukaryota; kingdom Metazoa; phylum Chordata; class Actinopteri; order Anguilliformes; family Congridae; genus Conger; species Conger conger. The sequence goes on from NC_083768.1 coordinate 14,639,784, forward strand.
CAGACATTTTACATACTGAAGGTGCTTGAGCTGAAGGTGCTTGAAAACATCCATACCAAACAGATTACCCTTTTGTTTTATTATGTTGCAGTTATCATGAAACTTCTCTCCTGATTATCCATTTTACATGCAATTCCTGTTACCATTACATAAGACTGAATGCAATAATACAAGGATCACATGAGCAATGTTTTCAAGGTGTTACCGGGTCTAATCACTATCTTAATAGCAGTTTTGAATATTTAATTTAGGAGAGCCGTCACCGGCGTAATGACAGCAGTGCACAAATGAGGGCACTGTGGCATTGTCCGGAGTCTTCCCCCTTGGAAGTGACCAGGTATGGGGTCACAGGGAGGTCACCAATGTTCGGGAGGATTCTTTTCCCATGACCCAACTGCCCTTGGACCGCTCATACATCTTTCTCTTATCTTTACCCGAAACTCCCCAAATCTAGTTTAAACAACATTGAAACCCCAGCTCTCAGGCCCCTCACAAATGGCAGCCCTTCTTGACCTTAACCACTATGCTGCAGGCCGCCCCATCATATCTATGAATGCTGTCGTTGGGAGTTTTCATGATAACTGCATTATGCTGTAAATCTGTATTTGTGCCTCTCATGGTAATATACCTTTTGCATAAACCTGATTTGGGTGAATGAAAGGAAAGGAGACACAACCCCAGATTGTTTGGTTTCTTCTCCTTATCTCCGAAATCCAGGCCTAAGTTCTTGACCCTAAAAGTGAGTCACCCATCTATAATTTACAGCCAGGCCCACCAGGCAGGGGGCTAAAACACATGGCTTCTACAGAGACAGCTTTTGCCCAGTTTCCCCTTGGCTCCTGAATGGTTATGCTATCAAAGGTAGACTGTTACAAAAACTAGACCATTACACCAGGCGCACTGAACCAATCAGAATAACACCAAACATTACTATATTCTGACCTGGGATTATCATGAAACATCTTTATAAAATCTCCAATATTCCTGTGCTCTAACCTGTCAGGAATGTGAGAAAAAGGGGGCCCCCAGGGCCCAAGAAGGCGCCTCTAAGAATCCTTCTCTAGCTCTCCCCCACAGGCATGTGTGCCAACAGTGGGGGCTAACAATGTATGCTCCAGGAGGGGGAAGTCAGCGAGCTGACCAGCGCATGAGACCAAATGTTACTTATGACTGGCTCACACTGTTACCCTGTCTTGACTTGGATCACAGTAGACAGTATATGGCAGAACAGCACTTTTGGGATGGTACAGAAAAAAAGCAAGATGACGTAAAGTAGACGTTATATGGAGAGGGAAATAATACTTCACCGTTGCACTCCCGTGCGCTCACCTTCGCCGTCTCCGAGCGCCTAGACTGATTCGCAAACACGGATGAGTCCCGTTTTTCCAATGAAGACCACACCTTACGAGTTCTCAAGTGTAACTGTCCCCCCTCCCCGATGCCCCCGTTTGGCCTGGGAGAGGATGATACGCTGCGGGCATATTTTCTGTAGTTTGTCAGGAGACAGAGAAAAGTGAATACGGTTCTCAGAGTCTGCGGTGTCCATATAATCTGCCAGTCAGAAGGTGAAGTGGGAGAGGGATTTTCAGCTCTCTCATCCAGTTTTCACAACAAATGTTAAAATGTACTCAACATTTTGCTAATATGGAGTCGCAATTTAACCTTTCCAGTTCGGCAGCTTTCTCTTTTAAGGATAACATATTGCCATTGTCTGAAAAGTTTCTCGTAGAAGTGATGTGGTTAGCTATATCATGACTTTAATAAACACCCAACAGTTCTGTAAATGGGGATATATTTGTGTTTATCTTGTGTTGAGCGTAATGTGTTTAATATACTTGTTTTGTTGTCGAATGAATAACAAGTACTCTATATAGATCAACAGGCAATCAATCAAACAAAGTCTGGTTATGTTAATTTTGTCACTGATTGGTGTATGATTCAGCTTTGAGAATGTGCCAAGGGCCAGATTTACATGGGAACATTTCTGTGTCTGTATCGTATATTTCAATCATATTCGCTTGCAATGTGCACATTAAGACGTTGGAAGTTTTATGTGCGTTGGAAGGCTGACTAAGGCTAGCATTGGCCACACCATGTTATTACAAGAGCTGACTCCACTTTTAATCTCTCCAGAGGCAGGTATTGATTGTCATTTTTTTTTACATTTTACTTTTCTATGACAAGCCCCGGACAGAATAGGTTAAGTTCTCCATTCCCAAATTTGGTCTTGGCCAAGAAGGGCAGGCAGTAGTTTCAGATAGTACAGACAATGTTCTGTCAGACTGTTCTCAAGCACCTTCAGCCTGCTTTACCTCATAGGGATGAGTAACAAAAACCTCAGTCTCATCAACCACTTGATTAGAAACAAACCATCTACTTAACCCCCCTATAATGTTAAGAGTTTATGACCGCTTTTATATTTGGGGTGAAATTGACCCCAACAGTTTAAATAAATGCAAAATGATTACACTTTGTGTGTCACATTCTTATTGTCTCCCAAAAGACTAGCCTTTTATCGATAAATATAAAAAGTCTTTGAGAACAGACATTTTACATACTTACAGACGGTTAAAATAAGCCATGCAACGTTGGTACAGGACTTCTGAAAACAAAGAATTATGTTTATTGCATGTTTGCTATTTAATCCCACCAGAATAGAACATTAAAAAAACCATACATTATCAAGATGAAGAAAAGGTTAACTGGTGTTTAAGACATGTCAAACACTGAATGGGGTCAAATTGACCCCAAACATAATTGGTGGGTTAACATTGTTATTACCTGTGCTGCTATTTCATCATTCTCTTTACTTTTACTGGTTCACTTTCTGTTCCACAGAAACCCCAAACTCATACCTGGGATTGAACTCTCCATGAAAAGATCTGACATTGGGCCCCACCGCCCCATCCTTGCACAATTTAATAAATAATGTTTGGGTCCCTGTTTGCAAGTACCTTTGGTATAATCATAAACATGTGGGTGTGCGCGCATGTATGTATGCCGCCCCACCCAGGTAAATGGGAGTCCAGCCAAATTAAAATCAAATGAAAAAAAACTTATATTGACTCCCGAGGCACAATACACGTACTATTCTGTCAGCAGCCTTCTTGGGAATTGGTGTGCTTCATGAGTAAATAAAAAAAAAAACAACATTGGGCATAGCCACTAGACATAAAAAACACAGACAGTTTTGAATCATTGTAATTCAGAAGAGCAACATGGCTGGGATATTTCATGCTGGAATATATGCACTGCTGCTCCACATGCTGACAGTGAGTATGGAGTTAACATTTGTTTCAGAGCTGCAAGGGTAATGCTGTCCACTGCTCAGAGTGGTGGAGTTTGTACTCCATTGTGCCATCAGTGTTGTACCTAATGCCCTGTAAGTCCTGCACAGTGGGATCTCCACGCCTAGTCCCAGGCCAAATGGATCTACAGAGTTTGACCTTGCTAAACTCTTGAAAGAATTTGTGGCTAATGTCATTGGCCTTCAGGATTTACAGTGCATTGCGCATGAGGGTGACATATTCGGCTGCCACAAAGTGAGTGTGATTGTGGAATAATTATTCATGCCAGACAGGGTGGTTTGAGTATCTCAGGAACTGATGATTTCCTGGGATATTCACACACAACAGTCTAGAGTTTGCAGAGAATGGTGCAAAAAACAAAAGACATCCAGTGAGCAGCAGTTCTTCAGGCTTTTTATTAAGAGAGGTCAGAGGAGAAGGGTCAGACTGGTCAAAGCTGACAGGAAGGCGACAGCAATGCAAATAACCACACATTACAACTGTGGTATGCAGAAGAGCATCTCTGAACACACAAAAAAAGTCTAATCAATACCTAATAAAGTGCTTAGTGTGCAGTGTGTAGTGTTTGATTTTAGACACAGTCTCTGTGTGTGCAGACAAATTCATTTTAAGGGTAATCAAGTGTGTCTTCTTGATATGATCATAAACTCATTTTGTGTGGGGTGGGAGAGGGGCGGTATGGGCTGCTTTGTCCAAGGTGTTAACAGATATTTTTTATACTGTGTATTGCAGCCATCATACTTTGACCACTGGGCATTTTGTAGACGTAGCTGCAACTAATTAATTGTTAAATAAAACAGTACCTATGACCACCTATGACTTTTGCTTTAAAATGTGAAGTACTATCATTAGAATAATGGAAATTATTCTCTCTCTCTCTCTCTCTCTCTCTCTCTCTCTCTCTCTCTCTCTCTCTCTCTCTCTCTCTCTCTCTCTCTCTCTCTCTCTCTCTCTCTCTCTCTCTCTCTCTCTCTCTCTCTCTCTCTCTCTCTCTCTCTCTCTCTCTCTCTCTCTCTCTCTCTCTCTCTCTCTCTCTCTCTCTCTCTCTCTCTGATTTTTAGGTTTTAATTATCAAGGTGGATACCGAAGGACTCATAAAGTTAAAGAGGCAAAAAAGGTCTTGGGTCTTATCAGGAGGAAATCTGAAAGAAAATGTTGATTACTCAAACAAAGTAATCGCAAAAGTAAGACTTTTTTTCCCTTTCATTTACTCACATGATGCCGGCTTTTTTGGTTGTGACTTGCATAGCTTATATTTGTCATGTACATTCTATTTACCTGGCTGGATGTTTTAGCTGCAGCTGAGCAGCTCAGGTTAGGTGCCTTATTTATGGATACAAGCACAGCGTGCTGCCATCCTCGGTTACATGATTAATTAAGATTCAGAAACAGCTGTAAAACCCCATGCTAACCCAACGACGGAATTTAGCGAGGGCTGAAGGTATCAGCGTGCTCGTCCTTCTGGTGTTGCTGAAAGAATACTAGTAGGGTTAAAAATTAGTGGCCCCTATGCGGAGAGTCTAGATCAGCCAATAAATAAACCATGATCCAAGACAGTAGTACCACTCTGCCTTCCGCTCTTTACTGGTCCGGGCTGACCAATAATCTCCACAATAGGGCCAATAGATTCACCTTCGTTTATCTGACTCCATTTTAGAATAATAATTTAGATTAGTTATCCACATTATGTAGATTTCTTATTGATAATTTTGACTTGATCGCTATAGGAATCCTGTACTGAGATTTACTCTCCGAACAGTCCTCTGCTGGTACCACCGCATGTCACATCGCGCGTAATGTGCACATCTCACGAACTGACTAGCTATCTGTAGTCATCAGAGGTCGCAGGAATAGCTACTCTTGGGTATATCTGTTTACAGCCAAGGGACCCAAGCAGACCAACCTAGCTATGGCTGTGCTCGACAACTACCACGTGGAGGCGAGGGATTTACCATCATAGGTCTACGGGTGCTATACGCCGTGATACATTAAGCGTAAATATTCATCCTCCCTAGACCAGTTCGTGGGGGTAAACCAAGCATTCCCTGTATAACTTTGAGTGTCAGTAAGCGATACCACACAGATCAAGTTTTAACAATTTATTTTACCAGGCAGGTTACATACACGTAATTACATACTAGTTCCAAATCAAAAAACATCACAACGGAAACCAAATTACGGAGTCTTAAAATTCATACCTGGTAATAAAAGCTACATACGGGAGTCTGGCTACAGACACCCTGTACGTAGAAATTACGTGCACGGAGTGCACGGGAGGCTGATTGCATTCTCCCAGATTGCTTAGTTTGCTGTCCTTAAATCCAAAATCTGGCCTTTGATGTTAACCCTAAAAATGGGTCACCCATCTGTAATTTGGAGCCACGCCTCCCCAGGAAGCGCAGGGGGGTTGAGGCACATGGCTTTCACTGGGGCAGAGCTCCACACAGTTTTCTCTGGCTCCTGGATGGTTATGATGTCCAGGGTTTGCTGTTGCAGAAATAAAACCATTGCACCAGTCGCACTGAAACAATCAGAATAATACCAAACATGAATATTATCTAAACTGACTTTGTCATGAAACATCCAGTGCTGTACACATCATTTAGTGACTGAGTAAAGAGGGAGAGAGCAATAAAGGGGGGTTCAGGAGAAGGTCAGGGCCTAACAGGCCGTGCCCTCTGAAACCTCCACCAGAGGGCTGAGGATCATTAGTTCCACCTGTTCCTCATTAACTCCTGGGGAATTACCTTCCCCAAGAGTATTTAAAGCCAGTGCTGACTCCCTTCAGTGCTTTTGTGTTCAACGTTTGCACGTGCACAAAGCTGGTAAGACACCAGGTAGACTCTGTACTGGTAGAGTCAGGTACGGTGTTGGTTATTTATCCAAAAATCTCTGAGACTACCAAAAAATAGGCAAGGAAGGCGCTCGGTTGTGGTGTTTGTTCACCGACGCCTTCCTGAAAGGTTTTCATTTCTTCCTTTTTGTTTGGGGCTCGTGTGAGCCGGTGGTAGAGGGACGTTGTCCCCGGTATTGTATTTTAGTTTGTGTTTTTCTTCCTGAGCTGCGCCTCATGGGTTTTTGTTTTGTGCCTAGCGGTTTTTGCTAGGTTGTACTTTTATTTGGGGAATTCACTATTATTACTCACAGTGCTCACTTCCCAGCACTATATCTGGTTTGTGTATTTGCCCTGTTTTCTGAGGGTTGTTTTTATTTTCTACAGCCGTTTTTTGGGCTTAATTTCTGTTCTTTCCAATTACCGCCTACGGGTTAGTTTCTGTTCCTCCCTGTGTCCCGGGAGAAGGTCTTATTGTTGTATCCCACTTTCTTTATTGTGAGTTCGCCTTCAAGGGTCGAACCTCAGTCGCTACTGGCCCTCCACTCTGCCCCTACCCTACAGAACACAAAAGCCATCTCGGAGGGGCCAGCGACTAGTCAGTAATGGAAGCAGGAGATTCCTCACTGGAAGCGGTGATAGCCGCCCAGCAGGCTGCTCTAAATAGGCAGGAACAGCAGCTGCAGGCACTGCAGGCTCAGCAGGCTGCCACCACCGAGCAGCAGACTTTAGTGTACCAGCGGCAGGATGAAATCTTGGCTAGGTTAGGTGGGCAGCAGGATGTGCTGCTGGGGCTCGCCGAGAGTTTTCGGCAGTTAGCGAGCGAATTTCGTGCAGCACAAACACCTATGCCACCCCCTGACAACCCTCAACCACCCACCCCTCCCCAATTTGCTATGCCTTACCAGCCTATTCCCCCAGTGGTCAGGGAGCCGAAATTACAGCTGACGTTGCGGTACGGGGGAGAAACAGGGAAATGTAGGGGGTTTCTCTCCCAGTGTTTTCGACTGAGGAATCCCGTGTGGCGTTTATCCTGTCGTTGTTAACCGGGACTGCGCTCGCCTGGGCAGAACCTCTGATCAGGACCCAGTCTCCTTTTATGAATGATTCCCAGCTCCTAATACAAGAGATGGCTAGGGTCTTTGATCACAATGTCACGGGAAAAGAGGCTGCGGCCCGCTTGACTTGGATGAGGCAGGGGACCCGGAGTGTTGCTGAATTCTCCGTGGCATTCCAGGCTCTGGCAGGGGAGACAGGATGGGCTGATGAACCCCTAGTGACACTGTTTACGGGAGCTTTGTCTGACCCTGTCAGAGACGCGCTGGCCACAGTAGAACCACCAGGGGATTTAGGGTCACTGATTTCCAAAGCAATCCGAATTGATAATCGGGTTCGGGAGAGAGAGAGAGAGAGAAAGAGCCGGCAAAATAAGCGGGTTAATGTGGCCGGGTTCACCTCCTTTAGGCAGAACCTTAGAGGCAGAAGGGAGACAGGGTGCACACAAGGGGGAGGAGGCTATGCAGCTGGGTAGCACTTCTCTAGCACGCCCTAGGAGGTGGTCCGGAAGAGAAGGGTTGTGTTATTTTTGCAAACGGCCAGGGCACCTGGTAAAACATTGTCCACACTTGAAAGCAAAAGATCAGTCCCACTAGCGGAGCGAAAGTCGCTAGTGGGACCGGTCAAAGGTATTAGCTTTCGCACAACTCTGCGCATAGAACTGGCATGGAGAGGGGTCGCCATTGGTGCTGAGGCTTTTATTGATTCAGGTGGATAACTTTATTGACCGTCAGTGGGCTGCACAACACCAAATGCCCGTCCGATCTATGCCGCGGCCCCAACCTATTACGGCGCTCGACGGTCGTCCCTTGGGGTCAGGGGTGGTCCGCCACAAGACCGAGCGGGTTATTATGCGCATCCCGTTTGGTGGCCACCGGGAGCGTATATATTTTTATCTAGTGGAATCTCCAGCGTATCCGATAGTTTTAGGCCACGTCTGGCTGGTAAAACATCAGCCGCAAATAAACTGGGGTAACCGGAGCCAGCCGGTGTCTCGGTGGGGTCCGCAATGCGCTGCTCACTCGTATCAGGGTTACACTTCCTCGAAGCCTCACATTGGCACTGATATAGGGTCCGAAATGGACGAGGAGGAGGCTAGGGAGCCCCTTGGTCATAATGTCAGGGTGTCGGAGCAGGAGGAGCACGAGGGGAGTTTGGAGTGGGACTCTGATTTTGATTGGAATTGTCCTATTGATGAGAGTGAGGGCAGTGATGACATTAAAGGGGACACCGGGCTCCTGGGTCAAACCGCAGGCGGTGGAGGCGATGATCAGATGGTTGGGGCTATCGAGTTTTCGCTGCCAACCAACATCCCGAGGGTTTATTGCGAGCTAGCTGAGGTGTTCAGCAAGCAACGTGCTACCTCGTTACCCCCGCACCGTTCGTACGATTGTGCGATAGACTTGCATCCGGGTACTGTTCCACCTCGGGGTTCCCTCTATTCGCTATCTGTGCCTGAGAGTAAGGCCATGAAGGAGTACATTCGTGACGCCCTAGCTAGCGGGTTCATCAGACCCTCTTCATCACCGGCAGGAGCAGGGTTCTTTTTTTGTCAAAAAGAAAGACGGTAGCTTAAGGCCATGTATTGACTACAGAGGGCTGAATGCTATAACTATAAAGAATAGATATCCCCTGCCCTTGATGAACTCTGCGTTCGAGCGTCTGCAAACGGCATCGGTTTTCACTAAGTTGGACCTCCGGAATGCGTACAATCTTGTACGCATCCGGGAGGGGGACGAGTGGAAAACCGCTTTTAATACACACTCGGGCCATTATGAGTACTTGGTTATGCCGTTCGGCCTCACTAATGCTCCGGCAGTATTTCAGGCGCTCGTCAACGATGTGCTCAGAGAGATGTTGGAGAGGTTCATATTCGTTTATCTTGATGATATTCTGATCTTCTCCGCCACCATTTCTGAGCACGTTCGCCATGTCAAGCTAGTGTTGACGCGTCTTCTAGAAGCACGCCTTTTTGTGAAGGCGGAAAAATGCGTGTTTCATGCAAATTCCGTCTCCTTTCTCGGGTTCATTGTATCGGCGGGCAAGACTGAGATGGATCCAGCAAAAATTAAGGCCGTTCAGAACTGGCCCACTCCGGAATCCGTCAAAAAGGTGCAGAGAGTTCGCCAACTTTTATCGGCGTTTTATAAGAAATTTTAGCACCGTAGTTGCGCCCATCACCGCGCTCACTAGGAAAGATGCTCTTGCACGTTTTGTGTGGACCTCTCGGGCGGAGGCAGCATTCGGGGAGCTAAAAAAGAGGTTCTGCTCTGAACCCATTCTCATAACTCCGAACCCGGGCCTGCCGTTTATTGTGGAGGTGGATGCCTCCAAGGTAGGGGTAGGAGCCATTCTCTCCCAACGATCTCCCAAGGACCACAAAGTACATCCCTGTGCGTTTTTCTTGCGGTCGCTGTCACAGGCCGAGAGGAACTATGACGTAGGGGATAGGGAGCTACTCGCGGTGAAATTGGCCTTGGAGGAGTGGCGTCATTGGTTGAAGGGGGCAGAACATCCATTCACTGTATGGACCGACCATAAAAACCTGGAATACATACAGACAGCGAGAACACGCAACTCACGCCAGGCCCGCTGGGCGCTGTTCTTTGCACGGTTCTCATTCACGGTGACATACCGCCCCGGATCTTAAAATATAAAACCAGACGCCCTTTCTCGGGTCTTTGATAAGACTGACAGGGAACACGCTCCCGAACCCATTATCTCTGGGGCGCAGATCGTGGCGCCAGTTAGTTGGGAGATTGAGTCTGCGGTGCGGAGAGCATTACGCCTGGAGCCAGACCCGGGGGGGGGGGGGGGGGCACCCCACTGTCTCTTTGTGCCCGCTAGGGTCCGGTCCCAGGTGCTACAGTGGGGACACGCCTCACGGCTGACAGGGCATCCCGGGGCTCACCGCACTAAAGACTTTTTGTCCCGACGATTCTGGTGGCCCGGAATGGAGAGGGACGTTCGGGAGTTTGTGGCCGCCTGTCCGATATGTGCTCGCGGCAAGGGATCCCATCAGTCTCCCTCAGGGCTATTACGCCCGTTACCCATCCCTAGACGCCCTTGGAGCCATATCGCGCTTGATTTCATCATGGAGCTGCCGCCATCCGAGGGCAAAACGGTTATTCTGGTTGTGGTAGATCGTTTCTCTAAGGCGGCTCACTTTGTGGCACTGCCAAAATTACCATCTGCAGTAGAAACCGCGCGCCTGGTGATCGACCACGTGTTTAAAATACACGGTCTCCCGCAGGATGTGGTGTCAGATCGGGGACCCCAGTTCGCCTCTCGGTTCTGGCGGGCGTTCTGTTCTCTGTTAGGGGCGTCAGTTAGCCTCTCGTCTGGGTTTCACCCAGAGACCAACGGACAAACAGAACGCACCAACCACACCCTGGAGAATACGCTCCGGTGCCTGGCGGCGGCCAACCCCAGCTCGTGGAGTCGGCAGCTCACGTGGGCGGAGTATGCTCACAACACGCTACAAAATGCGTCCACAGGCCTCTTGCCCTTCGAGGCACAGTTTGGGTACCCGCCACCACCATTTCCCGAACCGGAAAGAGGGGGCGAAGTACCTTCTGCCGAGACCTTTGTTCGGCGGTGTCGGTCTGTGTGGAAGAAGGTGCGAGTTGCGCTCATGAAGGCTACAGCCAATCATCATAACGTCACCGTCACACCGTCACACCGTCACACCGTCATAACGAGTTTTACGGCTGGAGGCCTGAGTCTTCCCCCACAGGCTCCTGCCCGTATGGGTGCGGAGATAGTGGGGGTTAATGGTGCATGCTCCTGGGTTAAATTACTTTACAGCCACATTTTGCCACAATACCAGAGGAAGCCAGCAAGCTGACCAGCCCTGAGTGATAATGCCAGATATTAATTTTTTATTATTCATAATTTCCGTCTTACACAGCCATACATGGCTAAAGGCTAACTAGAACTATAATGATTACTATAACAATAATTATGTGAGCTGCACTGTAAAAAAAAATGTCAAACTGTCTAAAAATAGATTTTCTGATTTATACCTAAAAGAGACATTTTAGTTTATTTTCCCAACAATATTTTCATTGATTATTTCCTGATTGTGAGTACAATGGAGAATAACAAATGCTTTTGGGTGTGTATTTTTTTTTTAGATTGGGTCAAATGAAGAGAACAGGACTTCCATCAGATACTCTCTGACAGGACCTGGTGTTGACAAAGAGCCTTATGAGTTATTTAAAGTAGACAAATTGAATGGGCAAGTCAAAGTTAATAAAATTTTGGACCGAGAGAAAATGGCAGTTTACGAAGTAAGCATGATTCTATTTTATAGAGTTCCTATTTCCCCTTTCTCTTTTTAAATCCCTATTTATTGTTCTCTATGTCTTGTTGCACTCAATTTTAGAGTCTCTAATGTTTCCACTACATTTGACATATGGAACTGGCACTTTACTAACTTTTTTAACACACTGCTATTTGTTTGAACATGACTGTAGGTATCTACAAGGCACCTGATAAATCACAGCCAGTACATCAGCCTGTTGTATACCCTAGGGTATTACTAATCAGTTGCTAAGTGGTTGCTAGGCATTTATACCAGCCAATCAGACAGGTGAGATGTTACAGCATAATGCAAGGCAATTGGTTTTATATGCATATGAAGCACTTCACTCAGGCAAGTTAGCCAAGTTAGGTTCCGTGATATTTGTATGCTAAAATTACTGTATTTTCATGGGACTATTATGTGATCGCCTGGATGGGTGGCCCAATGTATGCTGGGATAGGCTCCAGCCCCCCTGCGACCCTGTTCAGGATAAGCGGGTTAGGATAATGAATGAATGAATGAATAATTAAGAAGTATAAAAGATATCAAGATGAAAATAAATGGCACACCTCTCTTAAGCAAGCTGAATAGTTTGGACAAGGTTTCTAATTATGCCAAAGTGCTGAGAAACTGGAGAATAAAGCATAAAGAATAAAGAGTGGAGATAACATAAGTGTGCTAGCTTAGAGCAGGTGTGGGTAATAACTTAAATGGGAGACCTCCTGGGAAAGCTAAGTTGCTGATGGAATAGGTGTTGCCTGGTTAGTAGAATGCACTCTTACTTTTGGACAAAATTGAAATCCGGCCCCCCATTTCAGTGATATTTTTCTGGGTATTATCCGTCGGAAGTGGGTCAAATTCCCACAGAAATAACACTTCATATTTAGTCAATTTAGCACCATCTCCTCATCTGATTGGCCACACAAACCCTTGCAGTCCCTACCCACTTTGATTCATCACAAAAACAGTTCTCTCTTGCATTGCCTGATTAACTCAAGGTAAAAAAGGTGCTTTATACAGATCACAGGACCATTATTTGTAAAAATGTTACTGTGTACAGTAATTGGGGAAGAAAATTATTGAATAAATTAGTGTAGATGAATACAAATTATTCTATAAACAGGTCATTCAGTCTGTCAGTGCTTATTATATACATTGAGCTTATGTAAAAATATAAACACTGCTGATAACCCAAGTTGCATTTCTTCTCTTTCCAGCTTAAGGGTATGGCAAAGTTCGAGAATGGTGCAACAGCAGAGACACCCATTGTCATACGTATCGTCGTAGAAGACGAAAATGACAACGATCCAGTATTTCCCGAAAAACAAGAAGGAGCTGTCAGTGAATTAAGCCAGTCAGGTGTATTATTCAAAACGTTACTCATTACTAATGACTAATTTGTGTATGTTATTATTGAATTATTTTTTTCAATTATTAGTTACATTTTATCAATAAGTTTCAATCAGGGCTCATGTTTCTGTGGGAATCTTTATGAAACTTGTCAACACAAATATTAGATGATCTGGCCAAGCCAAACATCTGTGGTGGCAAAATAAGCCTATGGAATTTGCTTGAAATATGAAATGACATTTTAGTGCATTCATTTAGCAGATGCCAGATTCCAGTGCACCTTACAGTTTAAACGATAAATATTAGTGCATTAATCTGATTAATATAAGGAACAGAGCCAGACTTGACCAAAAACATTCTCAGACCATTGAGTGTAGATGCAAAATCACGAAAAGCATTAGTTCAAGTTAACCAAATATCCAGTCTAAGCTACTTTATACTACACTGTTCACGTTGTTCATTAAGAATAATCACTTTTCAATCACGTTAATAAAATGTTAAAACTATGCCTGTCAAAAAATTGTAATCATGCTAACGCATGTGATTAATTATAAAGCTTTGTTTAAAGACTTTAGTGGTGTACTTAGAAGTGCTTTCATATCTGCCTTAGAGGTTGTATCTCCTGTAGTATAATCAGCCTGGTAGGGGGTTAGAAAAGTAGATGATATAGTATTAGTTGACATACTTATACTTAATATAGTGTTAGTTTTGCCTGAGATCCGGGGTGCACAGCAAGGGCCGATCCGCTTTAGGATTTTGTGTCTTCTGCTCTTAATTGTTTAATTGGTAAAATAATGTCTTGAGACATGCACCAACTACAGCTGCAGACTGTTAATCTATCCTAAATATTGTACTGTGCTCAAGTACAGGAGTGAGCCAACATATTTTTTAGAGCTGTAAATTAATTACCCCAGTCCTGGATAAAGTTCTTTCTGGAGGAACCATGATTGGGCTCCAAAAACATGACACTTTCAACATGTGATTAAATATGTGATTAATCATGATTCAACGCAGACCTTTTCTGCTATTAAAATAAAATGTTTGCAACCCTTGTTAAAACACTGTATTGAATTCAGCATTAAGATTCCCAAAGCCACCAAAAAAAGGCTTGAATCACAAAACAAAATTAATGAGGAGTTGATTTAATTCCAACACAAATTTTTGAAGTAGCTCACCGTGTTTCACTGTACCCAGAGCAAAGGTTAAAAGCGACACTAACTAGCTACTGCAGCAGCTGCAATAATGACTTGCTTTATCTCTCTGTGGAAATTACAGGCACATTTGTGATGAAAATTAATGCCACAGACGCTGATGATCCACAGACTGCCAACGGTCAGGTAACCTACAGTATCCTGGAACAGATCCCAGATGGCAGATCCATGTTCTCCATCAAGGAAACGGGCGAGATTTACGTCCAACAAAGCACTCTAGACAGAGAAGTGAGTGTGAAAATGTTTGTTTGGTTTTGATATGCTGTGGGGGATCACGGCGGTAACAACAATATTTCTGATGTTATATCTATACGCCTAACAAACCTGGTTAACCTTTATAGCACTGCTGGCTACTTACTTACTCATGCACCTGTGGTTTATTTCTACATGGTATTTCAAGATTTTTATTCAGCACCCAGTATACCACACCACCAATGACACCAAACTGTTTCCTACAACACTAGCTATAACACTATATATAACACTGGGAAAACAGCATATACAGTACTATGTCAACTTTGGGAGCATTCCACTGAGGTGGCAGAATTGTGCTGAGGCAGCGCAATAAAGAGATAAATAGTCCAGTATTGATGAGCACTGTCTTTTCATCAAACCTTGCTGACCCTGTGTCAACATGGGGGCGTCTACAGAGAGGCAAACTTATGTAAAATTCCCTACAACCCTAAAAAATTTATTTTACATTTTAATATTTAAGAAAATTGCTCATGAATATACATGGACAGGTCTTTGCGACTTACTTCTTTGTGATTTGAGCCTAGCAGAAAGGCTCCACAAGGCGTCGAATCCAAAATTATTGGCAGTCCTAAACTTAACGAATCAGTTACAAGTGGTTAAGCTGCGGGTAGCTACACTGTAAGGACCCCTGTGCATTCTTCAGGACTACATAATATTGATTAACACTTGTTTTATTTACAGACGCATTCTTCCTATTTGTTGAAAGTTAAAGGCACTGACATGAAGGGGGAGAAGGGTTGCAGAACTGGTACAGGAACTGTTACTATCAACATCCTGGATGTCAATGACAATGTTCCCACACTGGATAAATCTCATGTAAATAATAAGTCCCGTTTCCATAGAGTACACCTATTGTTTTTAAGTGTTGTAAGACATTCTAGTGAAATGCTATGAAGATTTGGGCCAGTTGCTAAACATTGGAGCAAAATGCTTTCTTTGTGCTCTTCCAGTACGAGGAAAGTGTTATGGAGAACACAAGCAAAGTGGAGGTGCTACGCATCAAAGCCAAGGACCTCGACTCGATAAACACCGACAACTGGCACACAGTTTTCTCGATCGTTTCAGGGAACGAAGCAGGCTACTTCGCAATCACAACGGACGAAAAGACCAACGAGGGAGTTGTAACAGTGATCCAGGTATGACCAAATTTGAAAATACAGTCCCCTCCAAAAGTATTGGAACAGCAAGGTCAATTCCTTTGTTTTTCCTATACACAGAAGACAATTGAGTTTGAGGTCAAAACATGTACATGATATGACAGATTTCAAATTTCAGCTTTTATTTCCGGGTATTTGTATCTAAATTTGTTAAACAACGTAGAACATATCACCTTTTGTATCAGACCACCCCATTTTTAGGTGAGAAAAGTATTGGAACATGTGTTTCTTATTGCCCAGATGTGTCCTGTCAGATTGATTGTTTAAACAATAAATATTTTGAATGTCTATCCTTGGTTTTAGCATTGGGTTTTGCCTGTGAAGACTGCATTTGTGTTAGAAAAAATAAACCAGAGAACTGTCTAAGGGAGAAAAGCAAACCATTTTGAAGCTTAGAAAAGAGGGGGGAAACAATCAGAGCCATTGCAAGATAACAATTTGCAAAGAAGTACAGAGATGAGTTTTATGGACAGATGAGACCAAGATTAACTTCTACCACAGTGGAAAGGCCAACGTTTAGAGAAAGAAGGAATCTGCTCATGATCCAAAATATATGAGCTCATCTGTGAAACACGATGGTGGAAGTGTCATGGCTTGTGCTTGCATGCCTGCTTCTGGAGTGAGCTCACTAATCTTTATTAATGATGCTAGCAGCAAGATGAATTCAGAAGTCGACAAAAACATTCTGTCTGCAAACTTACAGAGAAATGCGTCCAAACTAATTTGCAGGAACTTCATAATGCAGCAAGACAATGATCCAAAACACACTGCCAACACAACAAAGGACTTCATTATGGAGAAAAAGTGAAAGGTTTTAGACTGGCCAAGTCAATCACCAGACTCTAACCCAATTGGTCATGCATTTCATCTTCTGAAGAGGCGGTTGAAGGGAGAAACCCCTGAAACAAACAATAACTAAAAGAGGCTGCAGTAAAAGGCAGGAAAAGCATCATAAAAGAAGAATGCAACAGTGTGGTTATGTCAATGGGTCGCAGGCTTGATGCAGTTATTGCAAGCAAGGGATATGCTACCAAATGTTAAGTGTTATTTATTTTAATTTACTTCAATACTCTCTATTCCAATACTTTTTCTCAACCCTAAATGTACAGTATTGTGCAGAAGTTTTAGGCAGGTGTGAAAAAATGCAGTAAAGTAAGAATGCTCTCAAAAATAGAAATGTTAATAGTTTATTTTTATCAAATAACAAAATGCAAAGTGAGTGAACAGAAGAAAAATCTAAATCAAATCAATATTTGGTGTGACCGCCCTCTGCCTTCAAACCAGCATCAATTCTTCTAGGTACACTTGCACAAAGTCAGGGATTTTGTAGGCATATAGTCAGGTGTGTGATTCACCAATTATACCAAACAGGAGCTAATGATCATCCATTTAATATGTAGGTTTGTAAAACCTCACGCTAACCCAACGATGGAATTTAGCGAGGGCTGAAGTTATCAGCGTGCTCGTCCTTCTGGTGTTGCTGAAAGAATACTAATAGGGTTAAAAATTAGTGGCCCCTATGCAGACAGTCTAGATCAGCCAATAAACAAACCACGATACAAAGGCAGTAGTACCACTCTGCCTTCCGCTCTTTACTGGTCCGGGCTGACCCAGAATCTCCACAATAGGGCCAGTAGATTCACCTTCGTTTATCTGACTCCATTTTAGAATAATAATTTAGATTAGTTGTCCACATTTAGTGGATGTCGTATTTATAATTTTGACTTGATCGCTATAGGAATCCTGAACTGAGATTTACTCTCCGAACAGTCCTCTGCTGGTACCACCGCATGTCACATCGCGCATAATGTGCACCTCTCTGACTAGCTATCTGTAGTCATCAGAGGTCGCAGGAATAGCTACTCTTGGGTATATCTGTTTACAGCCTAGGGACCCAAGCAGACCAACCTAGCTACGGCTGTGCTCGACATGAATGAACTACCACGCGGAGGCGAGGGATTTACCACCATAGGTCTATGGGTGCTATACGCCGTGATACATTAAGCATAAATATTCATCCTCCCTAGACCAGTTTGAGGGGGTAAACCAAGCATTCCCTGTATAACTTTGAGTGTCAGTAAGCGAAACCACACAGATCAAGTTTTAACAATTTATTTTACCAGGCAGGTTACATACACGTAATTACATACTAGTTCCAAATCAAAAAACATTACAAGGAAACCAAATTACGGAGTCTTAAAAGTCATACCTGGTAATAAAAGCTACATACGGGAGTCTGGCTACAGATACCCTGTACGTCGAAATTACGTGCACTGTGTGCACAGGAGGCTGATTGCATTCTCCCAGATTGCTTAGTTTGCTGTCCTTAAATCCAAAATCTGGCCTTTGATGTTAACCCTAAAAATGGGTCACCCATCTGTAATTTGGAGCCACGCCTCCCCAGGAAGCGCAGGGGGGTTGAGGCACATGGCTTTCACTGGGGCAGAGCTCCACACAGCTTCTCCTGGTTGGTTATGATGTACAGGGTTTGCTGTTGCAGAAATAAAACCATTGCACCAGTCGCACTGAAACAATCAGAATAATACCAAACATGAATATTATCTAAACTGACTTTGTCATGAAACATCCAGTGCTGTACACATCATTTAGTGACTGAGTAAAGAGGGAGAGAGCAATGAAGGGGGGTTCAGGAGAAGGTCAGGGCCTAACAGGCCGTGCCCTCTGAAACCTTCCCGTGCCGTAAAGGATGTTACCCCGTTGTAACGAGTTTTACGGCTGGAGGCCTGAGTCTTCCCCCACAGGCTCCTGCCCGTATGATTGCAGAGATAGTGGGGGTTAATGGTGCATGCTCCTGCGTTAAATTACTTTACAGCCACATTTTCCACAATACCAGAGGAAGCCAGCAAGCTGACCAGCCCTGAGTGATAATGCCAGATTTCCAGCCTTACAGGTTGAAACACAATCATTAAGAAACAGCTGTGTAAGAGGGTTAAATTGGATGAGCAACAGCCAAACTCTGCTTCCAAGGTGAGGTTGTTGAAGACAGTTTAATGTCAAAAGTCATACACTATGGCAAGACTGAGCAGAGCAACAAGACACAAGGTAGTTATACTGCATCAGCAAGGTCTCTCCCGGGCAGAAATTTCAAGGCAGACAGGGGTTTTTAGATGTGATGTCCAAGCTCTGTTTAAGAAGCACAAAGAAACGGGCAACACTGACGACTGTAGACGCAGTGGTTGGCCAAGGAAACTTAGTGCAGCAGATGAAAGACACATGCTTACTATCCTTCACAATCGGACGATGTGGCTGTAGCAGAAGGCAGGTTGTTCGCTGAAGGGCTGGAGAGTGGTACAAGAATGAGTGTCTGCAGGCAACAGTGATGGAGGTTCCTTACAAGTTTGGGGCTGCATTTCTGCAAATGGAGCAGGGGACTGGTCAGAATGAATGGTCTCCTCAATGCTGAGAAGTACAGGCACATATTTATCCATCATGCATCTGATTGGCCCCAAATGTATAGTGCAGCAGGACAATGACCCCAAACATACGGCCAATGTCATTAAGAACTATCTTCAGCATAAAAAAGAACAAGGAGTCCTGGAATGGTAAATGGTTGGCATTTTATATAGCGCCTTTATCCAAAGTGCTGTACAATTGATGCTTCTCATTCAGGCATTCATACACACACTCGCACACTCGCACACTCGCACACTCACACACTCACACACCAATGGCTGCCATGCAAGGCACCGACCAGCTCGTTAGGAGCATTTGGGGGTTAGGTGTCTTGCTCAGGGACACTTCGACACAGCCCGGGCGGGGGATCGAACCGGCAATCCTCCAACTGCCAGACGACTGCTCCTACTGCCTGAGCCATGTCACCCCATGGTGCTGGAATGGCCCCCACAGATCCCTGATGTCAACATCATCGAGTCTGTCTGGGATTACATGAAGAGACAGAAGCATCTGAGGCTGCCTAAATCCACAGAAGAACTGTGGCTAGTTCTCCAAGATGTTTGGAACAACCTACCTGCCGAGTTCCTTCAAAATCTGTGTGCAAGTATACTAAGAATTGATGCTGTTTTGAAGGCAAAGGGCGGTCACACCAAACATTGATTTGATTTAGATTTTTCTTCTCTTCATTCACTTCTCCTGTTCATGCAATTTGTTAATTGATAAAAATAAACTATTAACATTTCTATTTTTAAAAGCATTCTTATTTTACAGCATTTTTTTCACACCTGCCTAAAACGTTTTCACAGTACTGTATTCAGTGTATTGCAAAAACAAAGGAACAGAGACCCAGTCATCCTTGTAGTCCTGCCTCCAAACCTCCACCTCCTTACGCTAAGCATCCTGGGCAGGGGTTACAGCGCCAATCATATGCAGAATCTGTGGGACATCTCAAGAGGTAAGGGGAGGGAAGCAGTACCAGACTTTAACCAGGTTCTTCTCCGGATCATGCATCTGTTTGAGGTCGGAGAAGA
The DNA here is from genome assembly GCF_963514075.1 of Conger conger. Classification (NCBI taxonomy): domain Eukaryota; kingdom Metazoa; phylum Chordata; class Actinopteri; order Anguilliformes; family Congridae; genus Conger; species Conger conger. Next base: position 14,659,705 of record NC_083768.1, read on the forward strand.
CCCCGTACTGTCCAAACCCACCACCATCAACCTGCAGGAAGTCCTTCAAGGATTGGGCAAGTTGAGCTCTGTGGAGGAGCACTCTCTCACTGGTATGTGGGGTATCTCCGAGAAATGGAGGACCTCGCAGGGCATGGAAAAGGATGTAGCTCGAGTATGCAAAGACTTCAGCGTAACGGTGTCAGCAAAGGAAATCAGAACCTCCTTCATCCGCTTCAAATGATCACTGCTGAATTCATCTTCATTCAACTTGTGGGGAAAGCAAAGTGCTGGGTTTGGTTCAAGTAAGAGAGATCTTGTTAGTGGGTGTTCACGCCACCTAATTTGGAGTTGCTAATAGTTCATTGATTGTTTCCTTGATGATTCCTCAAGTAAAAGCGGGGGTGACATGGCTCAGGCAGTAAGAGCAGTCGTCTGGCAGTCGGAGGGTTGCCGGTTCGATCCCCTGTGTCGAAGTGTCCCTGAGCAAGACACCTAACCCTCCTGACGAGCTGGTCGGTACCTTGCATGGCAGCCAATCGCTGTTGGTGTGTGAGTGTGTGTATAAATGGGTGAATGAGAAGCATCAATTGTACAGCACTTTGGATAAAGGCGCAATATAAATGCCAACTATTTACCATTTACAAAGGAATTGGACATGCTGCTCCAATCCTTTTGGAGGGCACTGCATATTTTTTGCCCTGATGACCAGAGATATTAATATAGGCAGAGAAGGCATGGACCAGTGTAGAAAGTGTGGTCAGATACAGAGGATGGTTAGTGGTCAAATTTAGAGAGTTAGTTTTGTGGGAATTTGACCAGGACAGCAGAACACACCTAATTTTTTAAAATGTATGTATGTATGTGAAACTCTACCACCTGGCAGGCAATGGACACCTGACAGTCATTCGGCACTGCTGCAGTTATGTAATATGAGCACTTAACATGCTGGACATTTTCAGTACTGTACTACACCACTATTCCATTGTGCTATAAATGCAATAGTACATGGTATCAGACTATTTATTAAATACTTTTCAATACTTATATTTTTTCAAAATAGTATTTTTCAAAAATAATAAAGTTGTCATAATGTACATATTCTCAGGATCTCTGGGGTGTTGAAAGGGTCATATGTAAATATTTAGAGATGGGAATGTGGGTTTTTTGTGTAATGAAATGTAACATGATTATCATTTTCTCATTAAGTCCCTTGATTATGAAAAGGTGAAAGAGGTCAACCTCAAGGTTGCCATGCACAACAAAGCAGCCTACCACTCAAGCGTTGTCTCGGCACCAGGTGAGATAACCATCAAGATAAAAGTGAAGAACAAGGGGCCCATGTTCATTCCAGCAACAAAAGTCATCTCTGTCTCTGAGAACAGCAAGGTGGTGTCCACACACACCGTCATCGACACTTATGCGGCCATCGATGGAGACACCCTAGTGACTGCTAAAAACATCTGGTTTGTGCAAAGCATTTCCTAACATAGACTGGAAACATAACAGTGATAATACACTCACACATTTGAAAGGTGTCAGGTGAGGGGCCATGACCGGTGACCACGTGGATACTACATAAAGTAGACATTACTTTCTATTATTAATCCAGAGCAATTTACAATGCAAGAGAACATTAGTGTCATCACCTATTAGGACAAGAGAGAATGAAATGAGTGTTTAGATCTGATGTAAAAAATAATATGCATCTGAACATGAAACCCTGCATGCCAGGACACAGAGATTTTTTGTCAGTTAAACACGTTCTTCAGTGCCCTTCAGCTACGCTGTTGATTGTTTTCCATGTTACCAATCACTCTTTTTATTTCCTTAGGTATGCCAAATTAAATGACCCAGCCAACTGGCTGATAATTGATGAAAAGACTGCGGAGATTAAACTAAACCAAATACCAGATCGGGAATCCGAGTACGTGATTAATGGAAATTACACAGTAAAGATAATATGCCAGAAAAATGGTACGTTTCTAAGTCGGCCTACATTGTAAATGCATTCATCACATAATCTCAAAAAGGAAACAAACAGTTGCAGGAATTAAAATTATACACATTATGCCCAGCATTTCAAAATTCATTTTGGTCAAAACACCATTACTGGTGACAGTTACATGTTAACATTCCATTTAAAAAAAGACAACATAACAAATAACTGAGAGAAATCATTTAAATCATAAACACAGCCAGGCATTAAACCTTTCTTTTTGGTCTAAATTAGATATCCCAGCAAAAACCGCCACTGGGACGATTGTCTTGGTGGTAGAGGACGTCAATGACAATTGCCCCACACTCACCAACCCGAACCAGATCGTCTGCAGCTCCCACACAGCCCTGCCCGTCTCGGCCAAGGATAGGGACGCTGACCCTAACGGTCCCCCCTTCCGCTTCCAGGTCGTACCTGAAGGCGCAAAGCAGGAGTGGACTGTTGAACCTGCCAATAGTAAAGAACAGTCCTTCATCTTACAAAAGCACTTATGTTATGCACTACCATACACTCAGAGGTAGAAAGTCCAGGGGTCAGAAAGTCCTTGCATTTATTGCACCTAAGAACTCCACATTCACCAATTAAAGTAGTTCCTGGTTGAATAACTCCTGGTTGAAGAATTAGCTAATTAGAAAATTCAGGTGATTGGAACAAATGCTTCTCCACCTCCAGTACACAATGCAATGGAAAAATAAGTCATTTTTGACACAGACTGTGGTGTGGTAGCTGTTTAAGGGAACAGTCTCAATCAGACTTTTAATTGGCCACCTTAGTCTGCACTCAAAGGGTGCTCTGACCTAGAACAGTAGATTGTAGGGTCGAAAAAAGGTTGATTTTGCATCTTTCAGAGCAAATGCTTGTTCAATGACAGTTTGAGTTTCCAGCGATGAGCACAAACTTCTGCAAATTGGGTGTTCTATATTGAAAGAAAATCATGGAAAAAAGAACAAAAAAAAAAAAAACAGGGCAGGTTAACAGTTCTTTCCCCATGTGCTCTACCTCTATAAAGGCACCAGTGTGATCCTGAGAGCCAATCAGAAGCTGTGGCCCGGGCGGTACAAGGTGCAGTTAGACGTGTGGGACCAGCAGGGCAAGGCCTGTGACAAGCCGCAGGTGCTGAAGCTAGAAGTATGCACCTGTGAGGGGGAGAAGACCTGTGTGCCTTCAGCCACTTTCGGGGTTCTAGGGCTGGGCACCCTGCTGCTGGCGCTGCTGCTGCTTCTGTGTGAGTTACCCTCCGTCCACAGCAAATTTAACTCATCAGGTCTATCGGATCTCTCTGGAAAGGGATCCATTGATACAGTCTGTCAAAAGCATGCTCAAACGGATTGCTATGGGTAGGTATCCACTGATATAGTCACTGATATGCATGCAGACTAAAATAGGGAAGGTAACCTGTTATTTTTCCACAGCGGTGCCTCTTTTACTGGTGTCCTGTATGCATGAGGGCCTGAATCGCCCGATAAATCCTACCAAACAACAGCTGATAAATTCCATCACAGAAGACACAGTAAAGGTAAGTCTTATTTAAAGTCTGCTTTAGGATTACTTTCTGAAGATTTTTGCGCCCCTGGCCAATAGACATTCTATTCCCACCCAGTGCCTTTGCTAGAGCAGCCACTCCAATTCTTCTACCCTCCTTTCCTGTCCAGCCCTCCACATACTTCCTACCGGGTAGGAGACAAGGAAAGAATGAAAGTATGGACTAGATTTGCAAGTCCTTCAATTAGCACACTCTTTTAAAATGTTGTGTAGCTAAAAAGGTAACTGTAAAGGAGATGATGTAAAATAAATTGCTCGACATGACAAGAGCAGTGTGCTTAAGGGTGGGCTAGAAAGTTACCATACAGTCCCCTCCAAAACTGGTGGAACTGCAAGGCCAATTCCTTTGTTTTTGCAATGCACTCAATACATATGGGGTTTAGATAAAAAGATGAACACGAGACAAGAATTCAGAATTTGTGTTCAACTTCGTAGAACATAGCACCTTTGGTATCCGACTAAGGTGGCCAATTAAAAGTCTGATTGAGACTGTTCCCTTAAACAGCTACCACACCACAGTCTGTGTCAACAATGACTTATTTTTCCATTGCATTGTGTACTGGAGGTGGAGAAGCATTTGTTCCAATCACCTGGATTTGCTAATTAGCAAAATACTTAGGCACGGCACACCCCGAGATGCTAAAATATATTCAGTACACTGATATTCTCAGGGCGCAGTGGGTAGCACTGCCGCCTCACAGCAAGGAGGTCTTGGGTTCGAATCCCCGTCGACCGGGGCCTCTCTGTGCAGAGTTTGCATGTTCTCCCCGTGTCTGCGTGGGTTTCCTCCGGGTACTCCGGTTTCCTCCCACAGCCCAAAGACATGCACGTTAGGCTGACTGGAGAGTCTAAATTGCCCGTAGGTATGAGTGTGTGAGTGAATGGTGTGTGTGCCCTGCGATAGACTGGCGACCTGTCCAGGGTGTATTCCTGCCTTTCGCCCAATGTATGCTGGGATAGGCTCCAGCCCCCTGCGACCCTGATCAGGATAAGCGGGTTCAGATAATGGATGGATGGATGGATGATATTCTCAGTAACTACATATAGCGTGAAGTCCATAAAAATTGAATATGTCATTTTGCGGGACGGGGCGGCACGGATGGTGCAGTGGGTAGCACTGCTGCCTCACAGCAAGGAGGTCCTGGGTTTGAATCCCCGTCGGCCGGGGCCTCTCTGTGCAGAGTCTGCATGTTCACCCTGTGACTGCGTGGGTTTCCTCCGGGTACTCCGGTTTCCTCCCACAGTCCAGAGACATGCAGGTTAGGCTGATTGGAGAGTCTAAATTGCCCTTGGCTATGAGTGTGTGAGTGTATGGTGTGTGTGCCCTGCGATGGACTGGCGACCTGTCCAGGGTGTATTCCTGCCTTTCGCTCAATGTATGCTGGGATAGGCTCTAGCCCCCCTGCGACCCTGTTCAGGATAAGCAGGTTAAGATAATGAGTGAATGAATGAATGATTTTGCGGGACTGGCCGCAAGAACAAGACATGCCAGCTGATTTTGACAGCTGTGCTGTGAAACTCAACAAAATATTGAGATCTTTCTGTGCTTCAGTTCAAAATGAGAAGGGCGCCATTTAGTTGGAAGGCACTGAAGTCTGGAATACAACGTCACATTTCTTAAAAATACATTTTTACGATTAAGTCATAATAGTAAGCAATTTATTTTAAACTATTATTTTGCTAACATTAGTTAATAAAGCCTATAACGTTTTATTTACTTTTTGTGATTGTGAGCTAATGAACTTTTCTTTGGCGATGATGCAGTTGGTTTTTCCTGACCCAGATTACTACACTCCGGTAAGAAGCAGCTCAAATAATATTTCAAAAAATTGTTGGCAGGCATAATTAACAAAATAATTAACATTGTTACTGTTGAATTTACAAGGATGTGTTGCGGATATACAAGGATGAGGGTCAAGAATCTCCAATCAGTATGGGATCAGTCTTGTGCAGAGGCTGCGAAGACAGAAATTACTTCGAAGAGGCCGACAACAACCTGGACTTCCTCAACAACCTGGGCCCCAGATTCGAAACATTGGCGGAGATCTGCATGGGATCGGCGATAAAGATCGACTCAGTCTACAGCACTGCCCCTGTCCTGCCGACCACCCGCTACATCAGCACCCTGCTGCTGACTGACAGGCCGGGGAGCACCCAGGGTGTGTACGTGGTGAACGAGGCTCTGCGTGTGGGGGAGATGGTGCCCCTCAGGGAGCAGGGGGTGCCGGTGCTGGAGCCTGAGCCTGAGCGAGGGACTGGTCCTGGTGGAGCAGCACTGTGTGCTGAGAGGGGCTAAGGTGTAAGGCTGCATGAGAACACCAGTCATGTCCAGCCCCCATCCAAATGCATTGGAACAGCAAGGTGAATTCCTTTGTTTTTGCTGTCAAAAGATGTCCATGAGATGACAGATCAAATTTTCAGCTTTTATTTCCTGGTATTTTTTTCGAGCCTTGAACTTAGAACATAATATCACCTTTTGTGTCAGACCACCCAATTTTTAGGTGAGCAGAAGTATTGGAACATATGACTGACAGGTGTTTATTGTTGCCCAGATGTGTCCTGTTAGATTGACTGGTTAAACAATAAATAGCTCTGAATGTCTACTCTTGGTTTTAGCCTTAGGTTTTGCCTGTGAAGCCTGCATTTGTGTTAGAAAAGATAAACCAATATGAAGATCAGAGAGCTGTCTTTTGGAGGAAACCAACCTGGGGTGACATTGGCTCAGACAGTAAGCCTGGTCATCTGGCAGTCGGTGGGTTGCCGGTTCGGTCCTGCCCTGGGTGTGTCGAAGTGGCTTAAAGGTCTGAGGCGTGATGCCAGATTTCCATTTCATTTGCAGGTTTTTTTTGGGGGCAAAAAATTAAAGAGAAAACACACCAGCCTCACAACAACCACTTCCGGCCAATTTAAGATAATACATAATTTTGCTACTTTCCCCCTAAAATTACAGTATATACAGGAGGAATTTAATTCTGTGTAATATATCAATATGATAACATCCCTTATTTTGTAACATGCAACACAAGGTCTTAAAACGTAAATGTCATAACGTGATCCCATGTGTCTTTGTTTTTGTTCTGAATGCATCCTCTCTAATCAGGTTCAATCTTGCAACCATTTATTCTTCACTTACCACTACCACTGTGCACAGAATTCATGGGCTTCGGTTGAAGAAAAGGGGGGGGGGCAACCGCATAACACTTGGTGCAAGAAACTCCATGAAGCTTGTTGTTGTTTGTGCACGGTGTGTGACAGGAAATGTAAACACGGCAGAAGCAATGTTGACAAGTTGAAAAAAGGAATGTTTTCCTTAAATGCTGATGAGTCTACAAGCCTGAACATGGATTTCATTATTAATGTCCTAGTTTGCTATTATGATGATGGTCTTGGCAAAGTTATAACACAGCATCTAGCATATTCAGTGCTTCCCGCAGTGGTTTATCATTAAGGCTTAACAAAAAACGGTCCCGCCTTAACGAAAGTTGGATTAAAAAATGAAAATTAATGAAAAACAATCCAATTTTGAACACTGGCATTTGCCAGTTTAAAATAACATTGCGCAGTTTGTCATTGAATCATTATGAAATTGGAAAAATGACTAATCGTAACTCCATAAAATACCAGCATAACTTGTATAATATTTCGCTAATTATTAACCTAATTATTTTGTCATGGTATTGCGAAACCATGACTTTTGCACATGTGTTTGTCAGCATTCATAAGTAGACTGGCGTTTCTTTTGTGGACTGATGAGAATATATTATATATAATATATTAACCTCTATCAAAGTGATGTCAAGGCCAAAGTGTGGAGAAAGAAGGCAACTGCTCATGATCCAAAATATATGAGCTCATATGAGCTGTGAAGCACAGTGGAGTAAGTGTCATGGCTTGTGCTTGCATGGCTGCTTCTGGAGTGGGCTCACTACTCTTTATTGATGATGTATCTAATGTTGGTAGCAGCAGGACAAATTCAGCAGTCACAAAAACATTCCCATGGAGCAATGCGGCAAGACAATGTCCCAAAACACACTGCCAACACAACAAAGGACTTTCTTAGAGAGAAAAAGTGGAAGGTTTTAGACTGGCCAAGTCAATCACCAGACCTTAACCTAACTGAGCATGCATTTCACCTCCTGAAGAGGATATTGAAGGGAAAAACACCCCGAAACAAACAACAACTGAAAGAGGCTGCAGCAAAAGCCTGGAAAAGCCTCACAAAAGACGAATGCAACAGTTTGGTGATGTCAATGGGTTGCAGGCTTGAACACCTAAAACTTGGGTGGTCCTTTACCAAAGGTGCTCTGTTCTAAATAGTTTAACACATCTTGGTGTAATAAATAAATAAATTCTTAAATCTTGTCTTGTGTTCATCTTTTTACCTCAACCCCAAATATATTCAGTGTATTGCAAAAACAAAGCAATTGACCTTGCTGTTCCAATACTTTTGGAGGGGAATGTACTTGTCACTGTTATATGCTGACACCCTCCTGCCGCAAAAATGGGGTTAAATGATTGTATGGCCTGTGGGACAACTTCACATTTATTTCTTTTCTTTTTGTTTATGCTCATGAATGGGGCTTTCTTTGGTAATTACACATTTTATCCACATCCGGAATACTGTGAAACAGTATCGTCCTGTATTTTTTATTTTATGTCAGCTTTAATCCTGGAATGTGCACTTTGTCTGACCACCTTCTAAGAATACTACCAATTAAGCATCAATGTGCTGTATTATTATGATTAAAAAAGTGTTTTGGGGAAATTTCTGTCTCTTCTCTGTTCCTGTCACTGCACCAAAATTAAAGTAAAGCCTACACACCCAAACTCATAATTATTTACCAATATCAAACAAGGTTTTGACCCATTCTTCTTCAGGTCCATTTGCCTTCCACCCTGGCCGGTGTGCGTATCTCTATATTATTTAACCTTTCACTGCACTTCATCTTTTTATTTCTAATACCCTGTCTGATTTATGAGCATGCACATCTCGAGGAACATGCTGTACCAACGCACCATAAAATTCCAGTCTCAAAACATTTATCCTGGCAACTGTCTGCTTTCCGTCTTCCACTAATATAACAACGGAAATTAGTACATGGAACAATGGAAGCTAATCGTCCATGTGTGAATGTGGGTTGTATATTACTTTTTTTACCGTAAGTAAATGTGTCAAGGTACAGTATGTTTTTGAGCATACTTTATATCAAACCTATCTTAAAATCTGATGACTGGAGACATGAGAATACAATGATTGGCTTTGTAGTGTTGCCACTCTCCCAGCCAAGGCACATCAAGAATTTTTGGCACTATGATTTCCAAATGGCGGGCTCAGACTACACAATATTTTTGGACACTATGTCAGATTAGGCAATCATAGTGCCATAAATGATTGCCCTGTCTTGGCCAGGAGAGTGGCAATGCTACAAGTATGACCCGACCAATCATCGTATGCTGCCATGATCACAATCTTGTGTGAGTTCATAGGTCCTCGGGGAGGAGGGTAAAGAGATCTTGAGTATTCTGTCATCCAATTGGCCAATGTCCAGGAACACGTTGTTGACCATTGTCAGGGGTGTCAAACTAGGCAGGAAAAAAGAAAAAAATCTGACATGCTAGACATTTTGTTGGGGTGTTGTGGGGCGTCCCAAACGCCACATCACTGATGTCACACTACAAGGGGTGAAGACGCCCGTCCATCGTTCCCGATGTTCATATTCGGACCTCATGCTGGAAATTTGTCAGCGGCTACAAAATCATGTCAGTTTTCATTTAAAAAACGTGAACAGAACAGATTACCACCAGGAAGCCGTTCATACTCTGCACTGTACGTGAAGCTAAATCCTGTTTTTATAAGGTTATATAAGGTAAGTAATAAAACTCTCCAAGTTACCATTGGGTGTGTCACTTAAGTGCCACCAACATCACTTACAATAGACCTTCTATAAATGTTTTGGCATCCATTCAAATGTATCGTTCAAATAAAACGATAGTAACATACTTGTTCTTGGCTTCATAATTACCAATTACCAGCCACAGCATGCCAGTCTTGCGTAGATAGACATTCCAACACAGCTGTTGCAGCAGGTATTGCACAATGTAGCCTATTTAATTTTTAATTCAAAATGTGCAGCCTCTTTGCCAATATAAACATGACCGTTTATATACTGATACATATTCATGTTTTTATCCTTTATCACTGAGTTGTCAGATGGAAACCTAAAGCTAAAACTGAAATGTGTCAATATTGTATTCCTATGTGTATTCCTGCCTTTTGCCCAATGTATGCTGGGATAGGCTCCAGCCCCCCTGCGATCATGTTCAGGATAAGCGGGTTAGGATAATGAATGAATGAATGAATGAACTTTGAAAGAGTGGATTCACAAAGAATGATACCTCAGCACAACAAATTAAACTACAACAAACAAGTAGCCTCCTTTTAACTGTTTCAAAAATGCAAGCAGACTAATTGTGATATTAATGAAAGTTTAATTAACAATTATGTGCAAGGGATTGTTACTAACAAGTGTCTCTGACGAGAAGCCTATTGGTAACATAGTTGCAGAGAAAATGTGTTATACTATATGACTTCAGCTCATCAAAGAACTGACTACGGACATGTTATTGAAGTGACTATTGAAAAGCATTTTAGCTAATGACATTACATAAGTAACTAACCTGCACTTACAGGAATCATGTAAGCAGTCTAACCTTAACTAGCTAGCTATCTTATTTCCTTATTATGTTTCCTTCCTATACAAATTAAGTAAAATATTTGTTTTCTTCTCTCTCCTCGAGCTGACTTGGTGCCCTACGCGAACGTGGTGTTTTTCTTCACAGCTCTCACAATGTTTCTGTCATCAACTGATGCCGTTTTCCTTGGTCGACCTGTTTGATTACTTTTACCTAGTGTGCCAGCAGATTCTTTCTTTTTCAGGACATTCCAAATTGTTGTACAAGCTATCCGAAATGATTCTGCAAGGGCTCTGATCGATTTCCTCTCTTTTTCCCCAAAGATAGCTCTCTGGTCTTCATGTTGGTTTATCTTTTCTAACGCCATCTTCACAGGCAAAACCCAAGGCTAAAACCAACAGTAGCCATTCAGAACTATTCATTCTTTAACCAATCAATCTAACAGGTCACATCTGGTCAACAAGAAACCTGCCAGTTACATTCCAATACTAAAATTGGGTGGTTTGATTCAAAAGCTGATATGTTCTAAGTTTTTTAACAAACCTAGATGAAATACCAAGAAATAAAAGCCGAAATTAAGATCTGTCTTGTACTTTCATGTACATCTTTTGATCTCAAACTCAATTGTCTTAAGTGTATGCAAAAACAAAGGAATTGGCCTTGTTATTTCAATACTTTTAGAGGGGACTATACGTAAAGGAGCAATGTCAGAATGTAAACACATTGAAGCAAGCTATTGAAGAGAGGGGGGCAGCTATCTGAACAGGTCACAGACGGGGGGTGGTTGAGATGCAAATTCATTACAAACGGTTATTTTTTCAAACAATTACTTAGGACTGGTCAGGACCACACACTGGACCTGTACAAATAATGAAAACTGGACAACTGACCTACAGCAATAGAGTACAGAGAGAGAGGGGGGGGGATATTTAAACAAATTGTTCCATTTAAGGAATGAATTTAACTCATCCCCTCTATGATTGTGTCTATGATTGATGCACGCCCGGGCTGAGCTTTTGCTGCATAGTTTGCTCCCTCGTTACGGGAAACAGGAAGTGAGCGGTGCCATCTGTTGTTTTAATCAGCTGGAGGAAGAGGCTGATTGATGTGTAAAGGGAGTACTGACAAGCCATCTGTCTGGATGGGTGTCCTACAGCGCAACACAGCCCTGCACATCTCTTCAGCACTCAGTTCACTTTGATTCTATAACAAGCATAGTCCTGAACACCATGCAATCAGGAATGTCTGAATTGCCTTGTTTAAAATTGTTAGAGACATCAGTCAGAGTTCAACCAGGATCAGGGTTTTCCAGTCAATATCCAAACCTTTTCCATAATGAGCTGAAAGTCAAAACTATGTCACCACCTAGTGCTAAAATGAATTACTACATGACCTGACAAGCTGTCTCAAGCAAGGACAGCTGTCAATGTGAAACGCATTCACCGCCAAAGAGTGTCTGCCAAATGCCAATAATTTAATGTAATGTAAATGTATCTGCAGTTAAAGGCATACATCTGACTTTGAAGTAACTTTCAAGCGACCCTCTCCCTGGCCAAGGTAGTGATCACCATAGGTATCACTATAATTTGTAATGGCAGAATTGATGCTTCCTATTTGTAGAGGGTAGTATGTTTGGCTGACGTGTGTTCAGTCAAAACTAGCAGAGGGATAAAAAGCAAATGACCACAGCAATTCATCTAGCTAATGAGTTGAAACTGATTTAGGTCTCTGTAAAACAGATACAGTAGATGTGCTATTTCACATTTTAAGAACGTGAGAACATGAATGTGATAAGTTGCCTCCTACTGTTTCTCTGTGACCCAAACCTGTCAACCTGCAGAAGAGATGACCAGAATGCAGTCGTTTACAGTAAAGGAGTGCCGGAAATCCCCTGGTGATTTCTGGGGGTGGGGAGTTTGGGGACAGTGAAAACAGCTGCCTGCTCTACATCATTTTCGCTATTAACAGTTGCTGCTCACCTCAACTGCCTGTCTGGTCTTGTGCTGCTCTAGCAGCCCAATACTGGCAAACCTGCAGTGGTGCAGATGGTGGTATGATATTGGGCAGCTTGTGGCCATTGACTTCTGAAAGCTCACCTCTTCTGCCTGCACCTGGGATCCAACTGTTGAACTTTGACCTGAAACACATCAACTTAACTGCTGAACTATGACCTGCGGCCCTTCAACTTAACTGTTGAACTTTGACCTGAAACACATCAACTTAACTGTTGAACTGTGACCGGCAGCCCTTCGTCTTAACTGTTGAACTATGACCTGCGGCCCTTCATCTTAACTGTTGAACTATGACCTGCAGCCCTTCATCTTAACTGTTGAACTATGACCTACAGCCCTTCATCTTAACTGTTGAACTGTGACCTGCAGCCCTTCATCTTAACTGTTGAACTATGACCTGCAGCCCTTCATCTTAACTGTTGAACTATGACCTACAGCCCTTCATCTTAACTGTTGAACTGTGACCTGCAGCCCTTCATCTTAACTGTTGAACTGTGACCTGCAGCCCTTCATCTTAACTGTTGAACTGTGACCTGCAGCCCTTCATCTTAACTGTTGAACTGTGACCTGCAGCCCTTCATCTTAACTGTTGAACTGTGACCTGCAGCCCTTCATCTTAACTGTTGAACTGTGACCTGCAGCCCTTCATCTTAACTGTTGAACTGTGACCTGCAGCCCTTCATCTTAACTGTTGAACTATGACCTGCAGCCCTTCATCTTAACTGTTGAACTATGACCTGCAGCCCTTCATCTTAACTGTTGAACTATGAGAGACTATGAAGACCGTACTTGTGCTCTTATATTAAACGTTTTACTGTGATCCAGTCTGCGTTGATGTCTACAGATGATTAGCCACAATATAATTGACGGAAACAAAAACCTGCACACATGCATTGGCCCCCAAGGACTGGAATTTTTTATTGTGCACGTACAATTAATTTGGTTGTGTGTATGTTTTTATTGTTTTGCAGCTTTTAATGCTAGATCAATGATGTCCTACTTCCTAGTCTCTACTTAGTTCCATCTGTTCTTTCAGTACTTACTACATGCACTATGGACAGTATTTATGTGCATGAGATACCCATTTTGATACGGTTAAAGAATTAATTAAATAATATAGCAGCAGACATATATACATTTGTGCTTTTGTTTTCAACAGCTAAAACTGATGGATAGTTGTTCACTTCTTATACAGTATGCTTAAGACAAACATGGAGCTGCTGAATCATTGGCTCCATGATTAATTACAATGCTAGAGTTAACAAGGTGTGCTGTGTGACCTTGCCTTATGCTTAATGCTGTTTTTCTGTGGAACAGGGTATATACATGCTTTATATTCATTCATTACTGCCTGAGGGGGTTTGCACTGCATACACTGTGAAGTTAGTTTTACTAACAGCACAGGAGTGACTCATTAGAGAATAAAGTCATTTGAATGCACATGCCGCAAAGACAATTTCACTGACAGAACATGTGAGACCGTTAGATTACAATAACTTTTTAATTTCATGTATTTATATTAAGCCATATTTGGCTGAAGACTAAACACACAGTAGTATGCCAATACAATGTCCACAGTTGTTTACACTGGGTTTAAGAAAAACCTATGCTGTAGCCTCATACATTGGCGGTATTACAAAATTGAACAGATTGGACTGAGCAACATATTCTTAGCTGAGCTAGCTTTACAAGTGTATCAGTGGAATTTCAAAACTTCTACTCCGGACATTAATGGGTTAATTTGGTGTTTGGTAGTATAGACTGCATATAAAGTGAACAAAAAACCAAAAACAGAAAGATAGAAGTAGATAAATGGTTATTTTGATTGGTAGATCGTAGACGAATGCTGAAAACGGAAAAGTGAAAGAATAAGATGACCTCATGCTGATATTATCCTTTCGCTCATTTGCAGTATTGAGTGTTGGATGGCGAGGTGAAGCTGGGTGTCTTCATCATCATGCACGTTCTACATATGACAACAACAAAAAACATCAGTCAGGAGGGGAAGAACTTTACCAGCATTACCTGGCAACCAAGCCCTGGACCCTGTTCCACAAAGGAGGATGACTGAGTTATCTGGATCACTGTGCTGAGTAAAACCTGGAACCCTCTCAAGTCTGGAAAATGGACTGTTCTGGGTTTTAATAAGCACAGTTATCTAGCTAACTCAGTATTCCTGCTTTGTGGAACATGCCCCTGTTCTCCCGCTCAACCTCAACACCACAATAACAGGCCCCTGGGGTGGAGGAGTAGTATAATGGTTAGGAAACTGGGCTTGTAGGTCCATGGTTGTAGGATTGATGCAGGAGTGATGTGGGGCACTGCTATTGCACCCTCAAGCAATGTACAGGGGCAACATGTAGCCTAGAGGCTAAGTTACATGACTGGGACTCAGAAGGTTGGTGGTCAAAGCCCAGATAGCGAGGATAAGATCCGCACAGCTATTGGGACCTTGAGCAAGGCCCTTAACCCTGCATTGCTCCAGGGGGATTGCCCCCTGCTTATTCAAATCAACTGTAAGTTGCTTTGGATAAAAGTGTCATCTAACTAACAAATTATTATTATTTTTACTTAACCTGAATGACTTAAGTAAATATCCAGCTGCATACATGGAATGTGTATAAAAAGAATGTGCATGTCCCTCTGGATAAGAGTGTCCAATAAAATATTAGCCAGGCAGAATATTTAGCAACAGTGCTCTTCCCACCAATGTTTGTCTCCATCAGAGATTTGTTTCAGAATGCAGGGTATACATTATCCCTGTGTCACTGCTGCCTGTGTTGCTGCTGCCTGTGTCTCAGTCACAGTGTTTCAGAATGCAGGGTATACATTATCCCTGTGTCACTGCTGCCTGTGTTGCTACTGCCTGTGTCTCAGTCACAGTGTTTCAGAATGCAGGGTATACATTATCCCTGTGTCACTGCTGCCTGTGTTGCTGCTGCCTGTGTCATCAGTCACAGTGTTTCAGAATGCGGGGTATGCATTATCCCTGTGTCACTGCTGCCTGTGTTGCTGCTGCCTGTGTCGTCAGTCATAGTGTTTCAGAATGCGGGGTATACATTATCCCTGTGTCACTGCTGCCTGTGTTGCTGCTGCCTGTCTCATCAGTCACAGTGTTTCAGAATGCGGGGTATACATTATCCCTGTGTCACTGCTGCCTGTGTTGCTGCTGCCTGTGTCATCAGTCATAGTGTTTCAGAATGCGGGGTATACATTATCCCTGTGTCACTGCTGCCTGTGTCATCAGTCACAGTGTTTCAGAATGCGGGGTATGCATTATCCCTGTGTCACTGCTGCCTGTGTTGCTGCTGCCTGTGTCGTCAGTCATAGTGTTTCAGATTACGGGGTATACATTATCCCTGTGTCGCTGCTATTTATGTCCTGAGTCACAGTGCAGAAAGTGGAGCTGCAGGAAACCTATTAATGCTAGCCTCTGTTCCTGCAGGGCTGGAGTGCGTGCGTTGCTTTTTATCCCAACCAATTTCCATGACCTAGTTCCCCAAATAGCCACATACACCATTGCTAGTTCGCTCTTATATCTGACCACAGTAAAGAATGCTTTAATAGGGGCACATATGCTGTCTGTAACCCTTGATGTGCACCTCTCTGCCCTAGGAATTCAAACAAAGATGGAAGCATTGATTTGTTTTCAGTGCCTACACAGGACATGCATTAGCTAAGTGTGCCATCCTAAGAATCAATGCAAATATATAGGAATGTTTAAAACTCACCATGTAGATGTCGTAGCTATACCTGTGGCGTGCCATTAAGTGCCCAATGAAATTTTGGCTGCAGTAGTTGGGATCACCCCAAGATGTGGCCACGCAGATTGGACAGACCTTCATGGCCAAAATAAATCAGAATAGAAGATAGTTCAGACCATGACAGACAATGTTTGGAATATACAGAAATATATTGAAAGTAAATATATTACATATGTATTGCAATATATAATAAAAGGGTAAATATACACATTACTTTCACTTTCAGATACTGCAAGGCATTACTATGCTATGATAAATAGTTTTATCATTTTATCATGAAAAATGTTGATATTCCCAGTATATTGCAGCATATTGACAAAAAGTCAGTGTGCAGGGTGATTTTGGATCATACCACAGGAGTGAGGTCCCCAGTGTGAGAGGTGGCACAGTGCTGAACCAAAGCCATGTCTGACAGACCCTGTTGCTGACAGTATGGGCAGGAGTATGTGGCCGTCGCTCTGTTAGACACAGAACTGGAGAATAGGGGAATGTGAGTGTAACAGTGTAACTCAGACAGGAAATGACCTAGTCAAGCAACACAGAATCTACAGCTGCAGTAAACTTCCTGTTTGGCGTGGCCTGTCTAATTGTAATCTTAATCCTGTCTAGTAACAACACCTGTCTCATGTTATCAGGTGAAATGATAAAATCTAAATCAGTTTTCGATTGGTTCTGTCCCACAAAGAACTGATCGAAAACTGATTTATATTTTATCGAGATTGTGCAATCTAGAACAACATCCCATGTTTTATTCAAATGTTACAGAATTAACATAACAGTGCATTATGCATGAATTAAGCATTAAATTATCTGTAATTACACATGAAGCAATTACCACCCAACTAAGAGAGCAATTAAACCCAGTGATCGGATTGTACCTTAAATAGAAAGAGATGTCTTGTAAACAAATGTAAGTAATGCCAAGAGTAGATCATTAACAGTGTGAAACTTCCAGGTAACTTCCAAAGTGCATACCTTCCAGTCGAGGAGGACAAGTGTCGTACATGCAAAGCTGGGGAATTCCTAAAGTCACAAACACAATCAGCTCATTACAATCATCATAAAAACACTTTTACATTGTTAAAATATAGACACACATTGCACAAGTTATTATCTGTTTAAGCTCAGCAAAGCAAAACTATTATCTAGCATGAACAAATATATAGTGGAAAATCATTTAAACATAGCTTTGTTTGCCAAACTGGCTCTTCTGTGACAGTAAATCCAAAGTCAAAATCAAAGAATGGATTGCAGAGCAGTGCATGACTGAGAATGGCCACAGTTTCACCCACAAGGTGCTACAGAATGTTTAATACAAGCAGTTTAAACTTCTACACCACAGACGACAGCAAGGCATCAAAACTGGAACAGCTACTCTCGCTTTGTGAGCTAGCTGTGGTTTCAACCTGAGGTTCAACCTTCTGCTAAGTATGCTGCGATCAACCTTTTGTGACGGTGATGAGTGCCTTTGTGTCAGCGGAGACATGTACGTACCCGATGGGCGGTATGGGCTGAGGGCCATTAGCACTCCCATTCTGGGCCCTCTGCACATTTCGAGAGGCTGCGGGCAGACCGTACTCATCGATATATGCCGGGCAGTACTTGTAGTGGGTCCTCATCTTACTGTAGAGGGTCTAAGAAAGAATATTCACACACCTTGTTTATCATGTTACTCTTTCCTTTCAGGTATGTCTGTTGTTATCAAAACTGGAGTCAGCTCCATTTAAGTTGAAGGGGAATTCAGAATGTCATGGAGGCCACAGGACATTATTAGCATTTTTAAAATTCTGTCAGTTCAGGCACTGCATTGACAATCCATTCATCAGCTTAAAAATGGTAACAGAAGATTATTCAGATTACAATCATTTTGTTGTTTATGGTACTGAAGACCCAAAAGGGGATATTCCAAAACGTAGCATTTATTTCAGTCCAAGTCCAAAGCCAAGAGATCATAAGACAAGATTGCAAGGTGTCCTTTTTATGCAATTGTGTCCAGTGACCTCAGCTGTTTATTCACATTGACTGAAAGGGGAATTCACATGAAGATTCAGGGACTCCCCGGCCTGTAGTTTACAGAATATGAAAGTGCACGTACAGCTGTTCACTGAAATTAGTCATTTATGATACACTATGATCAACACTACTTTCTAGCAGAGGCAAAGGAACATTTGAAAATGAACACTACAGAGAAGTTTTATTTTAACTGGACATTTAAAACTATAATTCTCACAACTACACATAATCAGGCAGCAGTACATAATATTAACCTGCACAGTGATACCATCATACAATAGAGCACTCTACTTAATAAAACAAAACAAAAGATTTACAACAATTCTGCACATTCAGTTGACAGTGCACTGTACACACTACTGTATACTACAAGTACCAATAATCACCCAACACTGTACATAGTATATATCGCATGTGCAGACAGCATTACACAACAATACACAGTACTGCAACTATACACCA
Source organism: Conger conger (assembly GCF_963514075.1). Taxonomy (NCBI): domain Eukaryota; kingdom Metazoa; phylum Chordata; class Actinopteri; order Anguilliformes; family Congridae; genus Conger; species Conger conger. Next base: position 14,678,169 of record NC_083768.1, read on the forward strand.
CAACCCAAATGTACACCATATTTACCAGAACTGCACACTATTACCCAACAGAAATAATATTTACCGAAGACCCACAGGCCCTGCACGGTCCCCTCGTCTCCCGCATCCGCTGCACTATGTCTTCTGCTCTCTTCTCCCGTTCGGACACTGGTCCCCGGCACAGGGGGCAGTGCGGGCCCTGGGTCCGCACTGCTGTTCTGAAGCAGCTCTGACAGAACCTGCAGGCCAGCAGAGGGTCACTGTACCACTCTCTCTCTCTCTCTCCCATAATGCAAATCTGCCACATATTACATTAGATTCGGCAGACGCTCTTATCCTGAGCGACGTACAAGAAGGTGCATAAGTTACCCATAACAAGGGACTGAAAGACCCTTAAGGGAAGTACAATTTTGAGTGCTAAGAATTCACCAAAGAAAAGGACATGGGCCTTGTAGATTAATCTGACAATGGATTATATCCATAAAACCATTTTTGTACAATGCAAAATAATGATACACGCTTGTGTAGGTGTCATTCAGAAAGGAACCGTGTGAGATTCACACTCAATGAATTCTAATAAACAGGGAGGGTGTGCCAAAATACATCATGCACAGGAAAAAGTCCAGTGTTAATCAATTCTAACCAACTGGACCACACATACTCTGGAAGAGCTGATCTAACACTGAACATTTTACTGTGTGTTTATAGCTGTAAAAGCTTACAAATCTCCAGCTTCTCTCCCTGGAGTTTCTGCACTGTAAAATAATTTATGCCACTAAAATACATCTATGTAATATCACATTAGGTAAACAAACATGCTGTATGGTTAAATCTAGATAGCTGTTAGCAACACTTTAATATTTTGATATGAGCCTACACATGTTGGCAGGTCCTTGTCCTTATTGGGGTCTTGAAGACATCGTGGCAAATGGGACAGTCAAAAACATCTGAGGAATCTTCGAGTGCCCCTTCTGTGTTGATCCTGTTCACTGTTGGTCCCGTGGACTCCATTTTCATTCCAGCGTCACCTGGGATACAGCCCAGCCAAAGTCAAACGGATCTCATCTGTCATCAAGGAGAAACATTAACCACTATGTCAACTGTTTTAGTCACATAACTGAACAACCAACAGCTCCACTGTCATTTTGTATTGTATATGTTTTGACCACAGACCTTCCTCAGTAATTTAGCTAAATAAACAATAATCATGTTTTTAATCACTAAATGCAAACATCAAGTAAGCATTCATGGTCCCATCAATGTTCAATGTTTCAATAATGTTTACTGAACATTGTCATTAAAAACATTGTTAAAAGACACGTAAATATCAGTCGTATAACCTCTAATCCAGTAGGGAACACCGAAATGCATCCACTAGCGTTGGTTTTAATGGAGCAGAGCAGCTTGCCTCCAGTAGCCTACTGAGAACACATACAGACATTAGCAGAGGTACACCATGTAGACTCACCTGCCTTGCCCGAATCCTCGCATTAGTGTGTGTATTTTATGACAGGGTATTTAAACTTGCACAAACGCGTGCGCAAAATATGCTTTAGTCTTTCCTTTCACTTTCTCTCTCGAGCAAAGCAGGAAGCACGGAAAGCACCAAACATCACACTCGAATTGTTGTCATCGATCAGTTTAATGACTATAGAATAGATAACCCTCTAATAACTGCAACTGCATTATAGGCCCGTGGCTGTAATTACTGTCTGTCTAAAAGCAACAGAAATTTTTGCATGTAGGCCTACTTTCTATAATAAAAAATCGAATTAGCAAAATGGTCTAACTCACAGTGCCTCGCATTTTCAGTGCACGCAATTCTGAGAAAATGCTAAATAACTCACACTTCAAGTCAGGGTGCTTGTTGTCCGTGCTTTCAAATCCATTCTGCCAATATATTAAAAAATAGCCTTACTTTTGAAATAATACGCCCATATGGATGAACAAAAATGCATTCTTATAGCCTACTGCATCAAACACAAAACTAATTAAATTACGAACGAGAAATGTATTCTCGACTTTCATTAGAAAATCTATCATATAGTTTCGATTGCGGGAAGCGCGTACTTCAGCAACTTGATTGGCTGACATTATTTTGAAGCACGTAAGAGGGAACGAAACACATTCGGCTAAGTTGAGATACTAACATATAAACCCAGACAAGTGTGCCTTCGTGCATCAACCTCCGAGGTAACCTTCCTACAAGACAGTCCCAGTCGGACACTTCGTAGGTAGACGTTTAAACGGACTAAAAAGCTTGGTGTTGCTTGCAGCAAAAGAGCTGCTGCCAGTTATGCGAACGGGAATATTTTTGTAAAGACAGCATATTATTTGGAAAAATCCATCACGTTGCTTGCTCTGCTGTTCTAGATATTTGTGGCTCATAAACGTTTATTACGGAGCTGCATGTTCCTCCTGGTGGCGCCTGCAGATGACACGCGAAGAAAGTGTCCGTGTACAAATATGTTGCTATTTATGAAAACCGATTAAGTATGTAGGCTACACACTGGTCTTTATTGCCGTCTTTTGAGAAGAGATGCATTTTGGCCGCATTAGATTAGCCCTCAATGTAGAACTCCCACGCATCACTGCGCGGTGCAGATTTACATGGGGATTTGATATCGTACCGATGCTCAGCGAATGAATCCTATTCATGACTACCTAAAGTGATTTAGCTACTAACTCACATTCCCCATGATGTACAACACATTTTGCCTTCAGGTTTTGATTTCAGCTCATGCCAATGATCATGACATTTTCTCATTGTGTGTGTATGTGTGCGGTTGGCATGTTTTTTGTTGTTGGATAACATCCTGAAAACGGATCATCGTTCATCGTTCAGTGTCAGTGATATTTATTACCACTGGCATCCGCTTCGCAGAAGACTGCGTGACACGGCTGACAGTTGCATTCGCCTGATCAAACACAGGGGGCCGCTATCGAGCGATGAGGCTTGGGAGCCGAGTTGCATTGTTGAAGATCACTGAGCTCCGTATGCATCATACTTGTTAATATGATTTTGGTTTAGAATACAGCTCTTCTGAAAAATTCAAGCCAGGAAAATGGATACGGAAATTCTCACAGTTTTGATTTTTCCATAGTTTTTCAGCTTCAGTTTTTTCAGCTTGATTTATGCATTTATTGTTATTACTATAGTCTGTTACAGTTTTATTTTACAATCACTTCAACCCTAATTTCACAAGCTTGTGCTCAATTTTCAAAACCTTAGACACAACACTCAAAATGGTAAGCCTGTTCGCCTGTTCAAAACATGCATTGTGCATTCATATCTTTGTAGAAATCTTGCACTTCCAAACTCATTGGTTCAAATTCCTAATTTTTAATGAAATACTATAGGAACATTTGTTTAGATCGCCCATACAAAAGATACCCATAGCTTTACTGTTTAGTTGTTTTTACAATACTTTACTATAGCAGGAAAAAATAATTGATACATGTTTCAATATGGTCCTTTTTGTGGTTCTAAATAAAGGGAATAGTGGAAACAGTAGAAGAGAGAGGAATCATTGAACAACATCTGAATACTGTAAAAAATATATACAATTACAACATACTGTGGGTTTGTTTCACAGTTTGTTTGTTTTTTACAATTGCAAACAAGCATTTTTTGATAGTTTTTAGAACTTTTTTAGAACTTTTTCACAGTTAGCACAAGAGCACTGTATGGGGACCAAACTGAATGATTTTTTCATTGCTTTTACAAAAATCAGGCCGAACCACCAAAAACTATACATTTCTACAGTCCAATTTGAAAATCATTGACAGAAAATCGTGCATCTACTGTAATGCCACTGGTTGTTAGTGTTTTTTAGATCATTGTTCTATGATTCACACAAAAAAATTCTAGTGCTGTTGCTTTTCCTTTGAGACATGTTTGCAGTGTTTTGGTAGTTTTGATGCATTTTTTGAATGAAATTACTGCCAAGCTGCATGTTGCTGCAGAGAGTTGTATGAAGAGTTTTGAAAAAGTAATTTTTTAGCAATTGTAAAAAAACTGTAATCATAGCAACAAAATTATATATACAAAGTGGGAAAATAATCCTGAACTGCAGTGACAGGACACTGTCCTCTACCATGTAACCCCCCCACCACCACCACCTCTAAGATGAGAAACAAGCCCACATCTCTGAAGGAGTACTTGTCGTCTGCCATTCTATTGACCACCTTCACCTCCTCTTCCTCCTCCTCTCACTGCTTGATCTGTATTCTAACATGGATCATCTACCTGCTCCTGCTCCATGTTGTCACTATGTTGTTGCAGGTGGATACACATCCTTACTCCTGCTCTTATGACTATGTAAAATCAGTCATCAGTCATTTCATCACCAGCTCAAACATGCATGTCAAAAAAGGTTGAAAACCCTGGTGATAAAGGATGGTCCTCTTCAAGGAATCGCCACCTTAACGTGGTGGAGGGGTTTGAGGGGTTTGTGTGTCCTGGTGATCCTGGGAGCTATGTTGTCAGGGGCACTAGCCTTAGCCCCCAGTAGGGTCTCCCAAGGCAAATTGGTCCCGGGGGAGGGGCCAGACTAAGAGCGATTCAAAGACTCCATGACACGGCCTCACAAGCACCAAGATACCTTGCCTGGAAAAGGGATACCGGGGCCCCCTTCTGGAGCCAGACCCGGGAGGGGAGCTCGTCGGCCAGCGTCTGGTGGCCGGGCCTTATCCCATGGCCATGCGCAGCCCGAATTGGTCATGTGGGGTCGTCGCCCTGTAGGCTCACCACCTGCAGTGGTCGGCATCGGAGTCGGGTGCTTTGCCCAATGGGCAGTAGGCAAAGGCGGGGATCCGGGTGTGCTGATCCTCGGCGTCGCAGACTGGTTCTGGGGATGTGGAGCTTCACCTCTCTGGTGGGGAAGGAACCGGAGCTAGTGCGGGAGGCGGAGCGGTACCAACTAGATATAGTTGGGCTCACTTCCACGCACAGCACTGGTTCCGGAACCAAACTCCTGGAGAGGGGCTGGACTCTGTTCTTTTCTGGAGTTGCTCAGGGTGAGAGGCGCCGGGCGGGTGTGGGGATACTCACAAGCCACCGGCTGAGCGCCACTGTGTTAGAGTTCCACCCGGGGAACGAGAGGGTTGCCTCTCTGCAACTACGTGTTGCTGGGGGAAAGCTCTGACTGTCGTTTGTGCTTATGCACCAAACGGAAGTTCAGGGTATCCGGCCTTCTTGGAGTCACTGGGCGGCATCCTGGAAAGGGTACCACCCGGAGACTCCATAGTTCTGCTGGGCGACTTCAACGCTCACGTGGGCAATGACGAAGAAACCTGGAAGGGGGTGATTGGAAGGAATAGCCTGCCCGATCTTAACCCGAGTGGTGTCTTGTTATTGGACTTCTGTGCTGGTCATGGATTGTCGATAACAAACACCATGTTCGAGCATAGGGTTGCTCATAAGTGTTCTTGGCACCAGAGCACCTTAGGCCAAAGATCGATGATCGACTTTGTGGTCGTATCATCAGAACTGCGGCCGTATGTCTTAGACACTCTGGTGAAGAGAGGAGCAGAGCTGTCAACTGATCACCACCTGGTGGTGAGTTGGATCAAGTGGCCGGGGAGGCTGCCGGACAGACCCGGTAAACCCAAACGTGTAGTGAGGGTGAACTGGGAATGTCTGGCGGAGGCCCCCGTCCGCAAGGTCTTCAACTCCCACCTCCAGAGGAACTTCTCACGCATCCCGGGGGAGGCTGGGGACATGGAGTCTGAGTGGGCCTACATTGCAGAGGAGTCAAGCAGGAGCTGTGGCCAGAAGGTCATCGGTCCCTGTCAGGGTGGCAACCCAAGAACCCACTGGTGGGCACCAGCGGTGAGGGAGGCCGTCAAACTGAAGAAGGAGGCCTTTCGGGTTTGGCTGGCCCAGGGGTCCCCTGAAGCAGCAGACGGGTACCGGGTGGCCAGAAGGGCTGCGGCTTCGGCAGTCGCTGAAGCAAAAGCCTGGGTATGGGAGGAGTTCGGGGAGGCTATGGAGAAGGACTTTCAGTTGGCCTCGAGGAAGTTCTGGCAAACCATCCGAAAGGGAAAGCAGGGCTTGTCTCAGGCTGTTTTCAGCAGGGGAGGAGAACTGCTGACCTGGACTGGGGATGTTGTCAGGCGGTGGAAAGAGCACTTCGAGGAGCTCCTGAACCCGAACAACACGTCCTCTGTGGAAGAGGCAGAGCCCGAAGACTCGGGGGAATCTGCACCTACATCCCTGGCGGAAGTTGCTGAGGTAGTCAAAAAGCTCCTCAGTGGCAAGTCGCCGGGTGTGGATGAGATTCGCCCTGAGATGCTGAAGGCCCTGGACATTGTTAGGCTGTCTTGGCTGACCTCTTCAGTGTTGCGTGGAGGTTGGGCACAGTACCTGCAGGGTGGCAGACCGGATCAAACTTTCTACCTTACAGAAACTCAAAACTCAAGGAGGACTGGAAGCCCCAAACTTTAATCAATACTATTTGGCAAACCAGCTAAATTACATCACAAACTGGATTCATCTCAACCAACAGGACAACCCATGGATAGAAATCGAACAATCAGAATGTAAAGAAATTTCCATCTCCGATCTACCATTCCTCAGTGCCTCTATAAAATGCCACAACTGCTTCAAAAACACTGTCATTTCAACAACTCTGAATGCCTGGCGGAAAATTTACAAAATCTTTAAATTCACAATGACCCCATGCAAATACACTCCAATATTGCATAATCCTGACTTCTTGATTAACAAAACACCACTCTCCTTCACCTCATGGTGTTATGCCGGGGGGAACAGAGGAGCCCAAAGCAGACAGGGGTGCAGAAAAATGGCAGGTTTAATTCCAAAAGGGCGGACAGAGCGGAGTCAAAAAACAGGCCAGGGTCAAAAACCAGGGGGTCAGTCCAACAAGGCAGAGGTACAGATATCCACAACACGCAAAGAAGAGTCCAGGGAAGCAGGCAGGGGTCAAAACCGGAAATCCAACAAACAGGGGCAAGGACTCAGGAACACGGGCAAGGATACAATCATGATCCAAACATGGAATGTTGTTACAAGTAATCAGTTTCCATAAAACTATGCTTTAGGAGTAATGTTGCACTTACTTATCATTTTGAGTATTGGATACATTGCTAGTTAGATGCGTTGTGACACAGTATTTTCAAATGGAATGTGTGTATGTCATTTTGAAATGCTGATACTTTGAATGTTAAGTTGTGTCATTGTGAACTAGTGATTTGGTTTAGCGAACAAATGGTTTTTGGTTTATGTATATTGTATCCAAGCAATTGAAGAAAGTGTTTAGAGTTTTGAATTTTGATTATCTGTTTTGAGTTTTGTGTAAAGTTTTGAAAAATGACCTCAAGGTTCTGAAATTGGTGTCCAAGTGATTGTAAAAAACTGTAAATAATTGGCATTGTTGTGTTCTTATTGTTTTAATTTATCTTCACCATCATGGACTTGCATACCACTCTCTCTAAAAACATCTGCCAAATGAATTAATGGATGAATGAATCTGTGGAATTAATGGTTGAATGAATCTGGATCCAAGCCTGACTGGAATTAAGCCTACAAGACACAGTTGCCTGCGTGATAGCCCTGCTTTAGGCGTTTCTTAGCTTACCAAGTGGAGTGTTGCTAGCCCTGTGCAGTTTCTATTCCTGAATTGTTTGATGTGTGATCATCTGAAAGGACAGGGAATGGTCTAGATTAGAATGTGTGTGTGTGTGTGTGTGTGTGTGTGCGTATGTGTGTGTGTGCACGCACATGCATGTGTGTGAATGTGTATGTGTGTGTATATGTGTTTTTGTGAATTGATGCATTTATCTTAAGCCCTCAGTTAGTCAATTCTACCGCAATAAATACATAAATGAATGAATTAATTAATTAATGTGGCCATATAATGTGAAATTCCTCTTAAAGGTAGGGTTAAAATTGTAACCCTGATATATGATTCAGTGCACACATCACATCAGATGTATGTGCTATGATGGCAGCTGATGACAACATTGGTGCCTCGAATGCTCTCAGCTGTCTCAGCTAAATTGTGCAGGAAAACAGTTTAATAGAAAAAACAGGTGGTGCTAAAATCTTGATTTAGCCCAAATGGGTTCTTGATCCTTTGGCCTAATCTGCCGAAAGAACAAATTTCATGGCCTGTGATCAGCTGAGGGGATGGGGCGTGGGTTAGGGGGTGCTTACGCTCTTGTGGAATTACCTCTGGTAATGGAGGATAGAAATATCCCTGCACGCCTGCTTTAACATTCAGGCACTTTTTTAGACTTGAGCGCTGTCCTCGGGTCCTTCTCTGCTCCTTATCTACAGGATATTCAAAACAAGTCATTGGATTTACTTAAGAAATTATGGACAGTGGTTGCGCACGATATTATTAAGCATATGTGACTTAAACTGATGACTTGGTATGTCTATAGCCATTGTCCATTGTTCTTTGCGCTGTTTCTGTAATATGGTGAAACATATACACTCACAGAGCACTTTCTTAGGAACAGTTTTACTTTATTACACCGACTTATTCATATGATTATCTAATCAGCCAATTGTGTGGCAGCAGTGCAATGCATACAATATGCATACAAGATATGGGTCAGGAGGTTCAGTTATTGTTCACATCAACCATCAGAATGTGGAAGAAATGTGATCCAAGTGACTTTGATCGTAGAATGATTGTTGGTGGCAGACAGGGTGGTTTGAGTATCTCAGAAACTGCTGAATTCCTGCGATTTTCACGCACACTAGTCTCTAGAGTTTGCAAAGAATGGTGCAAAAAAACTAAACAAAATTCTGTGAGCAGCAGTTCTGCAGAAAAATACGCCTTGTTAATGAGAGACGTCAGAAGAGAATGACCGGACTGAAGTCACCTTTAAACATATTTTCAAAGACAATTTGCCGGGTAGGTTGTCTGAGAGGAACACCTTGTGTAGCAGGTAAACACTGATGGATCAATATGCACTGCTCAGAATGGGAGAGGAGGTGCAATATATGGCATTGTGCTGTGCCATCCATGGCATTTTCTATGAAGGGTTGCAAATATCTTTTCATATGTTGCCGATCCATAACAGTTTTTGTGCTTTTATCTGTTTTGTGTTTTCAGTGCTCATTTCTATCCGTTGTATAATTTTTTTATTTCAGCTTAAGGAGGATAGCGGCATCAATTGCACTCAGGGTCACTGTATATTCCTATTTCAAGTGAAGTTGGGTTTTGTAATTGATTTCCAGGACCTTGCATTCCTCAGAAAAATCATTATGAAAGAAAGCCCTAGGTTAAATGTGACAATAGGACTCACACATGCAACTTGGCTTCAAATGGCGGTAAGCCTTGTCCTTGCTCATCCAATCCCAGGTTGTTGATGTTGACACACTTTCAAAGGCTTTTCTTAACCCCCCTATTATGTTTGGGGTCAATTTGACTCCATTCAATGTTTGACATCTCTTCAAAACCTTTTTTTTTCATCTTGATACTCTATGATTTTTTTCATTTTTCATTTTGGTGGGATTAAATAGTAAACATGCAATAAACATAATGCTATGTTTTCAGAGGTCCTGTACCAACGTTGCATGTGTTGTCTGGGCTTATTTTGACTGTATAAAATGTATAAAATGACAGAAAATTTTTATTTTCATCTCAGATTTCTTGGATGATTCTGGTGACATATACAGGTGCCAAACATTAAATTCCAGTTCCCCAGGCCCTAAAATGAGATGTTTCTGACAGATGTTTCATATTCATGGATACAAGGCTAGTCATTTGGGAGACAATAAGAAGGCAATGCCAAAATGTAAAAAAATTTCTTTAGCAATACATTTTCAAACATAAACGTCATTAACTCTTAACATAATAGGAGGGTTAACCCTCAACTGACCAATATATTTAGCACAGACAAATGACCAACTAGGGTCAACTCACCCCATCCCAACAAATGAAAAATAAGCCCCAATCAATGAAAAAAAATGTTTTGATTAAAATGCCATTAAACATATATATATATATATATATAAACTATATCTATGTTATTACAATGTCAGCACACTTAGTAATCATTAATATCACCCACATGGGCTTTATATAAGGGAATAGGGAGAATAGTGAGCCATAACACATGTAATCCGTGTGAGGTCAGTATGTAATGTTATTGAGGTAACATTGTGATAAATTGCACATATCATTGTTTTGAATGTGATATGACACTGTTCTCTGATATTTATTTGTGAAATCAAGCAGGGGAGGCCACTATTCACTACTCACAAGCTCTGTATTTGCTGCTGCTGTACTGTTCTGCAGCCACTGATCCACAGACGTCCCCTACTTCATGAATTGTTTAATTTAAACCTTTTCCCTATACTCTGTTGAGCCATGTGCTGTAATACAAAATGTCTAACTTCACAGTCAATGCTCATAATGTAAACATTTAAAATATGCCATCTGACATATTAATTAAGCACATGTGTATAATCATTTAAATTTGAACATAATTTTACCCGCCAAAGAAATCTGTGGGTATGTATCACTTGATATTTTGTCCCCACAGAAATCCAGATTCTTATAAAGATTCCTTCCGCAAGGTGCATTGGCAAAATGCGTTGCTTTTGACTGGGGTCATATATGACCCCAAAGGATATGTCATAACCTTATCCTCACATCACTCCAAATCAAGGCAGAGACCAGAATTTTAAAAAATGTATTTATTGAGGACGTGTTGCTTGAGAAAGTGCTTGAGAAGTTGCTTGAGAAAGTCAATTTTGGAAGGATCAAATATATTACCATTAGATATCAATAAAAGTATATGTCTGGGGTCAGACATGAGGATTAAGAGCAATGCAAGGGACAGCGTGCATCATTGAATCTTGGTCCCAGTCTTATTCTGCACCTTGCCTGCATTCATGGAATTTCACATTCAGCATTACTTATATGCATTGTGGGTAATGACCTTGCACTGACAGCTTATACGTAGTTGTACTTTCCAGCTTTCTCCGTACATCCTTTGATTCGGGTACCCAAAGTATAGTTTGCGTTTCCTCCAGGTTTCTTCCAGGTTCAATGTTTCGTTCTCTTGTAGCAGAAGGAGAAGCAAATGACTCATTAAATGCTTCAGTAGTCTCTGCAGAAACATCTGAAATGGATCAATCTGAAATCAGAGAAGAGCTTTCGATTAATTCAGAGCGTCACCGTGTAAGCGTGAGAGTCCCAGATAAAGAAGTGGAATCCTAAACAGTGCTGATACAGCGGTCTGGGCTGCTGAACAGATCGAGGGCTTACTGAGTGGCTTTATGAAAGAGGGGGGTGAATCCGGTCTTCTCTGTGCATTTCAGCCAAAGAAATTGTATGGTTTAGTTGAGAGTGTGCAGGAAGAAAATATTTAAGTATATGAATGTATTAAGCAGTGCGGTTGGGGACTCACATTGGCAGTTTCACATTAACTTCCATTATTAAGGCTGTAAAATCAAGTTTTGGCATCAATAAACATTTACACTTTGATTTGACCTGAGTTGTTGGGTTTTTTCGAAGATGGTGGGGCTGAAATCAAGATGTGTTAATTATGGTCTGCCAGCAGGATGCAGTGCCTCCCTTCAAATTAAATTAGAATTAATCAAATTAAGAGATTAGCCAAGGCAGCACAGGAGCACGCGAGGGGAAGAGAAGAATCGGCGGAATCAGAATGTACGTGTCCTCTCTTATCGAGCTTCCTCTTATCCTGTTTCCAGAAATATCCATGGGTCAAAGCCACACAGTGCCCATATGGAGCAAGGGGCTAACTAGATACCAATAACACAAATGGAAAACAAACCGCTTTGTGTATGCATTCAGTTATTTTCTTTTCCTCAATCGCCTTACGCATACTTTGCAAAGCATTGTTCAGATATTACACATTTAATTTGTTCTAAAAAACATGAAACACACAAATACATTTCAACCCCCCCCCCCCCCCAAAAAAGCCAATTTCATTCCCAAATGGAAACAGCTTCTTTTTTTAAAGCTTTATTCAGAAAGAAAGAAAGCAGAGAGAGTAATAGATAGAGAAGGGACTAATGCTTCACTGCCATGATTGGGGATTGAAACCAGAGCCATGCAGGAGCTACTCCACTTACATCAATATGACACTACCAGTCACATCACCAATGCATTTCAGACTTCAAGGTTCAGTTTCACTACAGCATTATTTCCTTCCAATTATTTAGGTTAGGTTTTATTTGTCAGGGAAGAGCCCAGGATCTTGGTAGTGTGAGTGTGCATGTGTGTGTACACGTGTGTGTCTGTATGTTACAACAGATTACATTCAGTTAGCTGATGCTCTTATTCATGCACAAGTGGAGAAGGTCGGTGTTAGTGTGGGGGTGAGTTCCTCCCAATGGGGTGAGTGACCAAGTAGCACAATAGAGAAATGTGTTGGGTGTGTATTAGTGCTGAGGTCTTTTAAAATGTATGATATACCCTGTCAGATAGAGTTTTTATGTTAAAAAAAAGGGAAGCAGTTTAGTGAAAGGAAGGCAGCAGTGTTTAGTAATACTATTCTATATACCACTGATGCTCAACCTCAGTCCCAGGGAGCTTTTTCTCAAAGCCAATCTCTTGATCGATGAAGGTTATTGGAAAAGTTCCACTGTCATTTTGTGGTTAAACTTCTTTTAACACAATGCAGGGTTGGCTAGTTGCCATTTGTTGTCAGTGAACTCATTTTACATTTCACATTTCCACACAAATGAGACCCAACTGTTTTCACTAGTCAGTTTGTAATTTAATTATTTGTCAAAGAGTACATACAGTACAGTAAATGAAAGGGTAACTTGGTATGACTGATTTGGGAGGTGAATATTGGATATTCATTTGGTCATACATATTTGTCTTTAGTGGCATAATGTGGCTTTAAGAGGTTAAATCATCCTTGAGTAAATTGGAAATGTGTCTAAATAAGAACAATTAGCAGCTCATTACGAAACAGAGCCTGTTATTGTGATTGGAAGAAAAACCAGCATACGGTGGGTCGTCAGGACCAGGGCTGAGAAATACTGCTGTATGCGCAGCACTAATTGCAGTTTTTTACAATCAATTGGTCACTAATTTCAGAACCTTATAGGTAATTTTTCAAAACTGTAGACGCAAAACTCAGAACAGATAATCAAAATGGCTATTTTTAAAAACTATAAATGCTTTTTTCAATTGCTTGGATTTGATTTAACACAGTGGTAGGAGTAGTGGTAAAGTAGGAGTAAGGATGTGCCACAACATGGGGCAGTCAGATGATCCATGTTAGAACTGAGTCAAACAGTGAGAGGCGGAAGAGGCACAACAGTTAATTTCACTCACAGAATTGATGATAACTACCAAACCACTACAAATATGTCTCAAAGGAAAAGCAACAGCACTAGAATATGTTGTGTCATTCATAGAACAACAACAACCAGTGGCATTACAGTACATCCCGTTTCCTCCCACAGTCCAAAGACATGCAGGTTTGGCAGGCTTGCCAGGAGAGGGCGTCTATGATTACTGTGGGAGCAAATACATTTGCAGAATCTTTATAGTGTAAAAGCAATGTCACATGACCTCCCTTTCCCAGGGGCTTCAGAGAGACTATTTTGATGAAGAGACAGTATTGGGGCAGAGACTGTGGAATGCTTGGAACCTCTGTCCTATTAAATGTGGGTCTGGGAAAGAAAGCAAACCTGAGCTGTGAGGGTAAAGGTGGGGGAGGGGGGGGGGGGGGGGGGTAGTACACCAGCCCCTCTGGTGGGCGTGTTTAATTAGTACCCTGCAGACCTGCTAAGTTGCCATAGGGATTCATTCACTCTCCTTAACATATATCTAAAAGTGAAATTAGTTAAGGACCCATTCACAGGGATTTTTGCTTACTTTTCCTGGTCTTACACTTGATCTCCACACGTGTCCGCTTAAGTAAAGAGAAGTCTGCAATCAGTGACTGGCCATCAGAGCCAATAAGAAAATGCAAATCCTTCCTGACGTTTCCTGCCCTTGCTTCAAGGGGGGAATCCCCAAAATGGCAGGATGAAATATGGAGGCCATGCCACGTGGGGTTCAGTTCCGAATTGTGAAAGGGGAGGGAGCAATTATGCTCCCTTGCTTGTGTTTTTGAGTGAGGTTTAACAAAACCTCACTAGTGTTTTATACAACTGTCTGCTGTGTTCTATTACCACTAAAAATGAGCTAGGATGGTTATGAATTATTCATGAACATTCTAAAGTCATCCGACAGAAAAATAAACAGCACTACTATTGGGTAGCACTAATCTAGGGTAGCACTAATATAGGGCAGCACTACGATCAGGTAGCACTAATATAGGGCAACACTACTACAGGGTAGCACTACCATAGAGCAGCACTACTATAAGGTAGCACTACTGTAAGGCAGCACTACTACAGGGTAGCACTACCATAGAGCAGCACTACTATAGGGTAGCACTAATATAGGGTAGCTCTACTGTAAGGTAGCACTACTATAGGGCAACAATACTATAGGGCAGCACTACTATAAGGCAGCACTAATATAGGGCAGCACTACTATTAGGCAGCACTAATATAGGGCAGCACTACTATTAGGCAGCACTAATATAGGGCAGCACTACCATAGAGCAGCACTACTATAGGGTAGCACTAATATAGGGTAGCACTATTATAAGGCAGCACTACTATAAGGCAGCACTACTATAGGGCAACACTATTATAAGGCAGCACTACTACAGGGCAGCACTCCTATAAGGCAGTTGAAGTCGGGAAATACCTCCCTCGAGGGAAGACAGCAATGACAGGGGATGTGTTTAAATGGAATGGAACCCAGCCTTGCTTGGGTCTCCTCGGAGCTGGGGCCTGGCATTGGTCACCGTCAGGTACCATGGTTTGTCTTAAATCTCTGCTCATTGAGAATACAGAAGTCAATGTGAAAAACAAATGGATGCTGTGAAGGCCTATGCAAGCCAGAACACACAAGCAAGAAGAAGGAGGTGGATGCAGTGGAGGCTGCCGGAAATTGTTTTAATCTTGATGCCTGGAGCGCATAGAAATAAGTCCTTTCTTGTGCCATCTTTATAACAACAGTATACAACAACACTTGCTTCCAAGTTACCGTTACCATGAAAGTTATCTGTGTACAGTGACATTGCTTTGAAAGGCATAAAAGAATGTTTCCATCTCCCCGAGAACATTGTCTTCTGACAGCTTTATGTGCATCAAGGACAGAACTGAGATTCAGTTTTCAGCTTTTGTTTGCGCTTGAAATTGCATTTGGAGTCTGATGCACACACGTGTGCACACACACACACACACACACACACACATTTACCGAACAAAAATGAGCCCTTGACTGGACATCATTGTGGTGACTGAATGATTAACTGAGATACTACAATGTGCTGGTTGGTTAAGGGAAAAAACTCTATTCATTATATTTTTTTATTCCCACATGGACCAGGCTACATGGTTTTTGTATTTCCAAAATAATAGTGCTGTATAATAATGCATTTTATTGTTTCAATGTTTTTTATTTGTATTCAAAGAACTTTACATCAGCTGTAGACCAACCATACAGGATGAATAAATGGTGGTGCAGCGCATACAGTATCTCTGTCTCCACACAGAAAGAAGGTTCCAGGTTTTAATCCCTTCCACGTGTTTGCATATTCCCCTCATATCCATGTGGATTTCCTTTGGGTACTCTGGCTTCTCCCCACAGTCCAAAGACATGCCAGGTAGGCTAATTGGCAACTCGATATTGCCCGTCGGTACGAGTTTGTGAGTGAATGGTGTGTGTCCAAGTGATGGATTGACCAGGGTGTATTCCTGCCAGGGTGTATGCATGCTGGTATACGGCCCAGCGATACCCCCAAGACCCTGGCCAGGAATAAGCAGGTCAGACTGATAAAAAAAATTATAATAATTGTCATTGAGTTAAATCCAGGGTCTCTCGGAAGATAATTACAGAGAATGCCCTGTCACCCCAGAGTTCTTTGAATACAAACGAAAAACCTGTAGGATACAATGTGGGTGGAACGTGTTTTTGCACCAGGTTTGATTATGTAAAAGCCTACATTTCGGGAACAGAACCTGGAAAACGTGTAAAACCCAGTTCGACATTTTAAATGTTTAAATCAGTATCAGCAGTTAGTTAGACAGTAAAAGTAAGAAGTAAAACTAAAGGCAGATGAAACGAGGGGCAGTGGGCTAACTTCAGAAACTAGCTTTTCCAACTCCGCCTCTCTGCTTCTAGACTCCACACAGCTCGTGGACATGCTAGAATACAGCTGATGCGCGATTTTGTACGGGTGGACATGCCCGTGAGTATCGCCAACATATATATCACTGAGGTAATCGGATTCGCTATACCGTGCAGTTATACCTGGCTACGTCCTTCTAATCCTGATTGGTCCACTTGCGTGTAATTCTGTAACGAATGTGGGTGCGTGAATTGAATATTTTGCTAGTTGCCAAAGCCTTGCCTGAGGGGTACAGAGGAGGTTCAAGTACAACCCAGAGCTTTTAAAATGCAAATGAAAATGGGAGATGTTCACAAGGGCGAACTGATTGAGTAACATAAACCATAGTAATGTAGTAATGTTCAAAGTGCATTCACACTGTACTTAATTACATTACAATTATGTTTTCAGCAGTGGTCTCCTCTGGCAGTTTATTTTTACATTTGTAAGCTATTATTCCTGAAAGTTTCTCAGTTTTTTCAACATTGGGGAAAGTGTTTTGAACACAATTTCCGAAATGTATATGGTTTATTATATACATTAGTAGGCCTATATTAGTATTAGTATGTATAGCAAGTGGAATTAAGGAACACACTACATACTGCATATTTTCCCAGATCATTTCACTGTCTTTATATTACATATATATTATTACACAACTGAGACATGCAATTCTTCAAACGTCAAACATTAAACAAGCAAAACCAGGCAACTTGGTAATCGAAGCTTTACTCAGAGATATCTTTTGAAGGCTGTTAATTTTTTGTATTTCGAAATCACCTTTTCTTGGCTCTTAATCTGTGGCCAGGTGGTGTTTGATGAAACACCATACCATTTCAGAATATTATTATTTATTTAAAAAGGAAAATCAACAAGCCGGACAGCTAACTAGGTAACTGGACATACTTAAAATAGTTTGCTGTTTTAATGCGATATGCAAATAGATTGAAACACATACTATATCTATGTTTGATTGCATTCTGTACACCTGCCTTGGAAACCTACTCAAAAGGTTGTTGTGTTTTGGGCACTTGACTTGCATGAAAATAGAACTTCTTGTTTAATTAAAGATGAGTGTCTTCTCCCCTTTTTTGTCAAAGATAGATTATGAAAAATAGCCATGCCCACTTTTGTGACATGATCCTATGTGTCTCATCAATTAATAAACAATAAAAACGTCCTCAAGGTTAATCAGATTATAGAACACCATTGCATTTGTTACTGTAATGTTCCTGAGTTTTGTCTGTTAGTTTACGTCTTCCCCTGTGATGTCTGTCTCTATGTAGCTCTAAGCTCGAGTCACTACCCTGTCTGCGTGATTCACTATTTGGGTGTTATCGGAATTTTCCTGTTTCCCACGATTGCTTCTCAGTCTCGCTTTTCTTACTTCCTGCTTTTTCTCCATTCATGTTTGTAGATAGCACTAATACCAACTAACATAGATTTTGTACAGTACTAATTATATTAACACACTAACTTGTCTGTCTAACTAACTAACTAACAGTCACTAGTTCTGGGTAATTATAATTTAATGTAAACAAATAGACTAACTTTATCTCTTTCTATACTGCTCTATAGCTCTGCCTTCCTGTTCTATCTCTAAATTGCCTGCCTTATTTCAGTGAAGTGTTTGCACCTGCTCTCCACCATCATTATGTTCCTTAACTCTGGGCAATTGTCTACTCCCTAGTCCAGAGCTGTTTGTATTACATGTGTGTCTTTGTGAATCCAGTCTGCGTCTTTGTGCATCCCTTGTTATTGTATAATTGCCCTTCCATGTATCTCACCTGATGTCTCGTTGTTAGATCATCCTCACTCCCCAAGAGAAAGATGTGGCACACTGTTATGTACCTGCTTACTTAACAGGTACATAACAGTGTCACATGCTGCAGGAAATATAGAAAATAAAGAACAATTAAAAAGGTAAAATGGGTTGTATTAAAAAGCACACAACAGGCAATTTGTGTTTTTTTATTGCAGTTGTTTATTTGTTATTTCATCCTTGTTGGAATTTTTCAATTTTTTTAAACAAAATGAGTACCCTGTTGTTTCAGGACTTTGGGTGAAAACCATGGAGCAGCAACATTCAAACTTGTGCAAACAACACTTCAGTTCGGACGAGTCTAGCACAAGTGGAATCAGCCTTTGCACAATGCAGTAATGCTTTACAGCGGAGTACAGTGGAGTCGACACTGCGAGTGAAAGCCTACAGTTTTAAATTCTGTTCATGAAGGCCCACCTTCATGTATGTATGAATGTATCAGCAAGGAGCAGCAGGAGGCTGGGGATCATGGTAGGAGACTGGATTACAGCACAGTCCTGACCAACTCCTCACCCCACCACCCCACAGCCAGGCCGTGCCTCCCTCTCTGATCTCCCCCTCACTTGCCCGACACCCTGCTGCTCCCATCTCCCGCTATCTCCCTTTTATCGCCCATGTCTTCTCTTTTACGGAGCAGGAGGTGGCCGGATTAATGCCAAACACACGCACGCTGCCCCGCCCTGCCTATAAGCGCTGTGTATGGATTCAGGAGGAGGGGGAAACGTGTGGGAGGGGAAACGCAGTGCAGTGAGGAATTTGTTTGCGCACGTGAGCTGCATCTAAAAGTTTTTTTTTTCAGTTCATTACTTTATAGCTGAACTTTTAGGTGTAATTGGATGTCAATGGATATGAAGTCTACACAACTAAATGTTCCATAGAAAACATTTCTATTCCTTTAAGACTCACTCCTTACAACTCATATAAACACCATTGGTGTTGAATCACCATTGAAATTTGTACTGTTCTGTTGGATGTAATGAATCTGGGAATGCCAATGTATGATTGAATAGATACCACATCGTGTCTTTTGAATAGTTTCCTGTTTCACTGTGAAGCAATCCTGATCAGACCAGGCTGCCTGCTGTGGAATCCACCATAGCCACAGCTCCTCTGATTAAGTGTGTTCTGGGCCCCGACCAACCGGTTTAAGATCATGAGAAAAGCACTGTCCATATACGTACGCAGTATATGAAATCCATACTGATTATGATGATGGTGATGATCAACCGATGCATGCACGGAGAACACTGTGCAGAATGGGAAGGAGAATACTACATGCAGAGAATCACAAGCCCAGCATAACTAAAAGAAAGATATCTAATCCTTGAAAGCTCTTGTAGCATAAGCTTTTTGATGTGCTATTTGATCCTGATCTTAAACCCTTCAAGTGCGCAATTCGTCAGGATTCATGAATGTTTCATATCCATTTATACTGTCAAGTATGTGGATTGCAGTGTCAAGCTCACGTTCTTCAAAAAAGAACAAAAAGAGAGAAATGCTTGAAGCAAGGCATTTTAATTGCCACATAACATGATCGTTGTTAGGATATTACTGCTGGTCATCTGTTCATTTGAACAATAACTTGTGAATTGCTTTTCATTTTCCATATCTGAGAATTAAAATGTCTAATTAAGCTTTCTAGGAATCTCCCCTGTCACCATCTCTTGAAAAATGGACATTAGCAGAGATAATGGCCCCAATGATTGTAATGAAATTCTTACATGCAGTGATTGCTGCCTTCTATTTTACTTAGACCCAATTAACCTGTGGCAATAGCAGCAAGCACCGAATCCCGTACCGTGTTTGTGTGTGTGTCTGTGTGTGTGTGTGTGTGTGTGTCAGGGTGTGTGTGTGTCCATGTGTGTGGATGTGGATGTGTGTATGTCCCTGAGTGTGTGCTTGTGCGTGTGCGTATGTGTCCCCCCCCCCGTGTGTGTGTGTGTGTGTGTGTACGCGTATATGTGTGTGGCTGTGTGTGTGTGTGTGTGTGTGTGCGTGGGTGGATGGGCGTAGGCAGAGATTGATTGCTGACTGTTACTCTGAGTTACATTTTTGGATTCCACGTGTATTGAACTGTGTAGGAGGAAAGTAGTTTCCTGCCATTCAGTGCATTAAAGACAGGTCAGCTTTAGAAGGGGCTGGAGATACTAATGACTTGACACAAGGGGTCAATGGCCTGCAGGCAGGCTTATGGGATACATGTAAAAGTCAAATCCAGTCATTCTTTGCCAGGTGGAATATTTGATACAAGGGGTCAATGGCATGCATACAGGCTGATGGTACACTTGCAAAACAATTTGCCTGGCAGAAGAGCATTGTAAAAGTTCACGTTCATGCACACATACAAGACCAGGGTGATGCTGTTCTGGTGGGAATAAGGCCTGCCTGCTGACAGCATTCAGCATTCACACACTTCACAAGCTTTATGCTCCGACAGCAGGCAGGACAGAGGCAGTGTGTGTCTGTCATGCACATCATCATGTATGCTTTATGTATGCTTTATGATGTCAGGGTTCTATTGTTACAGCAAATACTGCATTACCAATCCAGACACAGGAATATTTGATAAATGTTTTATAATGCCATAATACAACATTCATGGATGTGATATTAATGGATTACGATTGAAGCAAACCTCAATATAAATTTTGAGTGATAGTCCTTAGAGCACAGTCAAACGTCCAGTGTTAATTCACCTCTTGTCACGTTTCAGGTCTGTCTCACCATGTTTTATGTTGATTTATGTTTATTCATGTTGTCTTAGTCACGTAGTGTTTTATCATGTATTATGTTGTCTAGGTTCGTCATGTTGTTTAGTTATGTTTCGTTACGATTTATTTTCTTGTCATGTTTAGTTATGTTATCGTACGATTTTATTACCTGGTTATGTTGAGTGATTATCGTCTTAGTTTCGCGTTGTGTTATGTTTCGATGCATGTTTATTGTTTAGTTAACTGGTCGTTGTTATGCATACACTTTTACATGTTTTTCCGCAAACCTTGCGTTCCGCCTTCTCTCTCTCTCTCTCTCTCTCGTTCTGTCCTTCACTCCCCTTATGTTCTATTTGTCTATTTACTAAAACTACTAACGCTAGATCAGGATTGGGTAGAAACTAACAAGACTAATCATGTGTTCATGTTACCTTACGTTTCTCGTGCATGTCATTTACTAATTTACTAATGCTAGGGCAGGATAGGTTTATTACTAACGATTACTAATCTCCTTGTTAAACTTGTCATCCATCGCACCTGTTTTCCATTTCCTTGCTACGCTCTTACTAATTGTCTACACCTGTCTACACCTGCATTTATAGCCCAGTCGCGCAACTGTTCACTGCGAAATTGTCTGCCTCTGTTTTTTTCACGCAACTCTTGAGCATTACTTACTGTTTGATTACACGTTACGATCCACGCCTGTTTACTGACCATTGTTTATTGATTTCTGTTTTGTGACCATCGTTTGTTTTTTGACTACGTCCTCGCCTACCGTTTTGTACTTTTGCTTCGCTGATTGTTTCATGGTTTCGACTCCCGCTTTGCCCACGACTACGCCTCTGCCTGCCGGCGGCTACTAGTTGGAACGATGCAGCATTGGCGAATCTCTTCCTGGCCAGCCTGAGTGAGACGCTCCAGGACGAGTTGGCGCGACTGGACCCCATAACCCAGCTCGACCAACTCGTGCGCACCACGATCCGCCTGGACAACCGTGCCAGACAACGCCGGTCGGAAAGACCGATCCTTCCCGGCAACCTGTACCCCAGGCAGGGGCCAAGTCCGCGACAAGAGGAGCAGCGGTCGGAGGGACCCGAACCCATGGACCTGTCCCGAGCCGGTACCAAGATCTCTACCGAGGAACGAGCACACCGCAGAACCACCGGCTCATGCTTCTACTGTGGGAGGCCGGGTCACACCCAGGCTCGGTGCTCCTTCAGGACCAGGCGACCAGTAGAGGTGAGAGCAGTCGACAGGCATGGGGGTTCTGACAAAGACAACCATCGTCCCACGCTCACCACCCTGCTGATTCTCCCCGACGGAACTACCCGGGTTAACGCATTGGTGGATTCTGGAGCGGATGCCAACCTCATCGACGAGGGTCTGCTGTCTGAACTGAACATTCCCACCCTCCCTCTACCCCACCCTGAGAATGCGCGGTCGCTGGATGGAAGGACTTTCTGTCGCATGACGCACATCACTATTCCCGTACAATTGATCATTTCTGGAAACCATCGGGAGATGATCCAGTTCCGCGTCATCCAGTCCCCTAATGACCAACTCATCTTGGGATTACCCTGGCTCCAGAAACACAACCCCACGATCAACTGGAGTTCTAACCAAGTGCTAGCATGGGATCCTAAGTGCCATCTGTCCTGCTTGCGTTCCGCCCCACCACCAGCAGAGGGAGTGCCAGCCCTACCACAGACTCCCAAACCCTCCCTGGATAGGGTCCCCTCTCCTTACCATGACCTGGGCACAGTGTTCTCCAAGACACAAGCTCAGTCTTTGCCGCCTCATCGACCCTACGACTGCGCCATCGAGCTCCTTCCTGGTTCGTCACTTCCCTCAAGTCGCCTATACAACGTCTCCAGACCAGAAAGGGAGGCGATGGAGAAATACATCCGTGACTGCCTGGCTAACGGACTAATTCGCCCTTCTTCCTCTCCCGTCGGTGCGGGATTCTTCTTCGTTCAGAAGAAGGATGGCTCCCTACGCCCGTGCATCGACTACAGGGAGCTGAACAACATCACGGTGAGGAACAAGTATCCTCTGCCCCTGATGGACTCCGCGTTCCACCCACTTCACGAGGCCACCATCTTCACCAAGTTGGATCTCCGCAACGCTTACCACCTGGTCCGTATCCGTGAGGGCGATGAATGGAAGACCGCCTTCAACACCTCTCTTGGACACTTCGAATACCTGGTCATGCCATTCGGCCTCACCAATGCTCCTGCTGTGTTCCAGGCCTTGGTGAATGATGTTCTTCGGGACTTGTTGGGTCGCCATGTGTTCGTCTACCTGGATGACATCTTGATCTACTCCACCAATGCCAAGGATCATGAGCACCACGTCAGGCAAGTTCTACAGAGACTCCTTGAGAACAGATTATTCGTCAAGGCGGAGAAGTGCGTCTTCCACTCCGACACAGTTGAGTTCCTAGGGTTTATCCTAGAGAGGGGGCGGATCAGGGCGGATCCCAAGAAGATTCTGGCTGTTACCGACTGGCCCACACCCACCTCACGTAAGCAGCTCCAACGCTTCTTGGGATTCGCCAACTTCTACCGAAGGTTCATCAGATCCTATAGTCAAGTGGTCGCCCCCTTAACCAAGCTCACGTCCCCTGCGGTGCCATTCCGGTGGAGCCCCGAAGCTGAGACGGCCTTCACCAAGGTCAAGAGACTGTTCTCTTCCGCTCCCATCCTGGTACACCCCGACCCGACCCGCCAGTTTGTGGTCGAGACGGATGCTTCCGACACAGGGGTGGGAGCAGTGCTCTCTCAGGTGGCGGCCGCTGACAACCGACTACACCCCTGCGCCTTCTTCTCCAAGAAGCTGTCCCCTGCAGAGAGGAACTATGACGTTGGAAACCGAGAGCTGCTGGCAGTCAAACTGGCGCTGGAGGAGTGGAGACATTGGCTGGAGGGGGCCGAGAAGCCGTTCATCGTTTGGACTGACCACAAGAACCTGGCATACCTCCAGACAGCCAAGAGGCTGAACTCTCGACAGGCTAGATGGGCGCTGTTCTTCGGGAGGTTCAACTTTTCTCTGACCTACCGCCCGGGTTCGAAGAACGTTAAGCCCGACGCCCTGTCCCGTCAATTCAACACCTGTTCTGAGCGTGAGGTTCCCGAGAACATCCTTCCTGCCTCCTGCACTATCGGATCTGTCTCGTGGAAGATCGAGGCGGTGATCCAGAGGGCTCTACGGGAGGATCCCGATCCCAGGTCCAACCCCGGATTACGCCTATACGTTCCCTCAGCCGCTCGGACACAGGTGCTGCAATGGGCCCATTCATCCCTCCTTTCCTGCCATCCCGGCTTTACCCGCACCTTGGCGGTGCTGAAGCGGAGATTCTGGTGGAGCTCCATGATCCCTGACACCAGGCGCTTCATCAAGGCATGTACCACCTGTGCCAGAAGCAAGGCCTCCCACCAAGCCCCGGCTGGTCTACTCCAACCTCTGCCTGTGCCCAGCCGACCCTGGAGCCACATCGGCGTGGACTTCGTTACCGGACTTCCCCCTTCCGAAGGTAACACCACCATCCTCACTGTGGTGGACCGATTCAGTAAGGCGGCCCACTTCATCCACCTGCCAGGGTTACCCACTGCCCAAGAGACTGCGGATGTACTTATTAAGGAAGTGTTCCGCATCCATGGAATCCCCTCAGACATTGTATCCGACCGGGGCCCACAATTCATTTCTCAAGTATGGAAAGCTTTCTGCCTGGCCCTCGGTGCCACGGCCAGCCTCTCATCCGGCTACCACCCTCAATCCAATGGGCAAACCGAGAGGGCCAACCAGGATTTGGGAGCCGCGCTACGTTGTGTCTCTGCCCAGAATCCGGCTTCATGGAGCAAGATGCTCACCTGGGTGGAGTACTAACACAACACCTTACCCTGCGCCGCCACCGGGAAATCTCCATTTGAGATCTCTCTTGGCTACCAACCTCCATTGTTTCCCGACCAAGAAGCTGAGATCGTGGTTCCCTCCCTCGCCACCCACATGAAGCGATGTGCCAAGATTTGGAGGGACGCCAAGGCCGCGCTCTTACGCACGGCAGATCGTAATCGGCGTGTTGCTGATCGCCACCGCACTCCAGCTCCGGCCTACAAACCAGGTGACTCCGTCTGGCTGTCCACTAAGGACATTCCCCTCCAAGCCACTTCCCACAAACTGCAACCCCGCTTTATTGGTCCCTTTAAAATCCACAAAATCATCAATCCTTCCTCTGTTAAACTGTCACTCCCTGCTTCCCTTAAGATTCACCCCACATTCCATGTTTCATGTATTAAGCCCGTATCCTCTCACCCCATATGTCCCCCGGATCCCCCACCACCTCCCCCCCGCATTATTGACAACCACCCCGCATTCACGGTTAAGAAACTCTTGAACATTCGTAAGAGGGGCCGTGGGGTGCAATACTTGGTTGACTGGGAGGGCTATGGCCCTGAGGAGCGTTCCTGGGTCGCTCCCAGTCTCATTCTGGACAAATCGCTCATCAGAGACTTCCATCGTGACCACCCTGATAAATTCCAAGGACCGCCAGGAGTCGGTCGTTAAGGGGGGGGTCCTGTCACGTTTCAGGTCTGTCTCACCATGTTTTATGTTGATTTATGTTTATTCATGTTGTCTTAGTCACGTAGTGTTTTATCATGTATTATGTTGTCTAGGTTCGTCATGTTGTTTAGTTATGTTTCGTTACGATTTATTTTCTTGTCATGTTTAGTTATGTTATCGTACGATTTTATTACCTGGTTATGTTGAGTGATTATCGTCTTAGTTTCGCGTTGTGTTATGTTTCGATGCATGTTTATTGTTTAGTTAACTGGTCGTTGTTATGCATACACTTTTACATGTTTTTCCGCAAACCTTGCGTTCCGCCTTCTCTCTCTCTCTCTCTCTCGTTCTGTCCTTCACTCCCCTTATGTTCTATTTGTCTATTTACTAAAACTACTAACGCTAGATCAGGATTGGGTAGAAACTAACAAGACTAATCATGTGTTCATGTTACCTTACGTTTCTCGTGCATGTCATTTACTAATTTACTAATGCTAGGGCAGGATAGGTTTATTACTAACGATTACTAATCTCCTTGTTAAACTTGTCATCCATCGCACCTGTTTTCCATTTCCTTGCTACGCTCTTACTAATTGTCTACACCTGTCTACACCTGCATTTATAGCCCAGTCGCGCAACTGTTCACTGCGAAATTGTCTGCCTCTGTTTTTTTCACGCAACTCTTGAGCATTACTTACTGTTTGATTACACGTTACGATCCACGCCTGTTTACTGACCATTGTTTATTGATTTCTGTTTTGTGACCATCGTTTGTTTTTTGACTACGTCCTCGCCTACCGTTTTGTACTTTTGCTTCGCTGATTGTTTCATGGTTTCGACTCCCGCTTCGCCCACGACTACGCCTCTGCCTGCCGCCCGTCTGTTCATCTGCCCCGCTGACAGCTCTCCCGCTACCGGACCTCCCTGCACGTCTACCGACTACGAGTTTGCCTCTTCCCTCGGCACCGTGCTTTTTGTTTGTTTATTTTTTGTTTGGCTGGATCTACGTGTATGGACTTTGCTTGGATTGACTACTCTCCTGGGATTCGTCCCGAATAAAGCCCTGAGGGGTCTTTATATTACTATTGTTTCTGAGTCGTGCATTTTGAGTCCAACCCCCACGCACCCGTCTCACCTCTAACAGAGTATATACACTCAGTAACCACTGTATTAGGTAAAACAGTACACCAGCTTGTTAATGCAAATATTTAGGTCAAGAGGTTGTGCAGACGTGGTCAAGAGGTCAACTGTTTTTCAGACCAAATGTCCGAATGTGGAAGAAATGTGATCTAAGTGACTTTGATCATGGAATGGTAGTTGGTGCCAGACAGGGTGGTTTGAGTATCTCAGAAATTGCTGATCTCCTGGGATTTTCACACACAATAGTCTCCAGAGTTTGCAGAGAATGGTGTGAAAAACAAAAAACATCCAGTGAGCAGCAGCTCTGCTGGCAGAAGCGCGTAGTTAATGAGAGAGGTCAGAAGAGAAGGGCCAGACTGGTCAAAGCTGAGAGGAAAGTGACAGTAACACAAATAACCATGCATTACAACAGTGGTATGCAGAAGAGCATCTCTAAACACACAATGTATCATAACTCTAAGTGGATAGGCTACAGCAGTAGAAGTCTAATAAGTACCTAGTAAAGTGCTCACTGTGCTTATGAGCCCAATGGGGACCACACACTAAAGGAGTTAAAGGATTTAACATTGAACTTTGTGAGTTCAAAGCTGCTATTCTCATTTTGTTTATTGTTGGAAAGAAGCCATAATGAGCAAAATAGCTTTTTTGTTCCAGAATAAAAACCCAGTGGCAGTGGCCCTAAATGTCACAGTTATTGATCACATAGCATAAAACAAAACAAAAAAGGGGAACCAGTGCAGTTAGCATTCAAAGCCTTCTGATTGCTCAGCTGGGAAATTGCCATGTATGAGAACTGCTGATGGTCCCTACAATAGGTCATCAATAGTGCGTGATGCATGTACATAGTTCCCGCATTTTAGGGGACTAAACGTAATTGGACAGTTGGGTTCTCAGCTGTTTTTTATTAGTCAGATATATTCAAACTGCTTCCTTGGTGCAGTTATAAGACAGCCTTCAGCATCTATTCTGGATTCTAGGTGTTCGATTGCCTTTGGTGTCTGTCGTGTTTGTGGCAGTGAAAACTCACAAAACAGATCAACAGAGGCTACACTACAAGATACAAACCACTATACTGTACTCCAATGGGCTCTTTCTTCTTAATGATATTCCATACAGTTTATAAAAAATCTCTCTGTTTGTATGGTACGTCGCCAGATTGGTATGTGTCAACCCCATGCTTTCCGGCGTTTAAATCTGATTGAGTCTGACCCTTTTTGTTTTCCTTTTGGTTTCCAAATGGTTTTGCTTATCCTGCCTGTCTAGTTCTGAACCGCTTTTTCTCGACCTGTTTCTGTTTTTTGACTCTGTGGATTCTGTGGACTCTGTGGATTCTGATTCTGTCTGAATTGCCTGTTTGTTTTCGACCCTTCACCTGTGACCACGAATACGTTTTGGATTATCCACATTGTACCTGTTTGCCTGGACTGTTATCTACAAACTGCCTTATCCCTGCTGATTCTGTTTGTTGGCGATTGACATCCGCCTGTCTGACCTGCTTTTATTTAAATAAAACTACTCTTGGTCTTCGCTACTGGGTCCTGGTGTACACTCCTGATGTCATCGGTGCTTTAACCTCATAATCATCGTTACATTTAAAATCCGATGTGCTATGGCACAGAGCCAAAAGGACAGAAATTCTACCACTGTGCAAGAACTGCACTGTACAAGGAACGCAACATGATGTCAGAATATAAAAGCAATGAGACCTGCAATGAGACCTGCAATAGATTAAACTGATGTATTCCACCTGGAACAGCCCTTAAAGTCTTGTGTGCCTCTGTGTGATTTCTTGATGGTCATTTTTTTTCTTTCTTTTGTAGGCTACTGAGTATGTCAGTATTACCTGGAATCCTCTGATATTAAAATCCACCCGTATTGCCTGTTTTTGCAGCTGGTGCTGTGCGCGGCTCAATCAATTGAAAGTGTTGGATGGAAGTGGGGCAGGCGACTTAGCGCTGCGGCTGCATCAAAGCGTAACCATTTCTCCTCAGAAGTGTTCTGTCAGAGACACGGCTCGGCTTGCGAACGTGATGATGGACAGGCTCCTGCCCACATCAGTCAGACTTATGATCTTTTTAATGTCGCTTTTGTATTTCTTTTGCCCTTTTTTAGGAGCTCCTAATTTAAAAATGTCCGGACACCATCAATGATAATCAACCTTTGGCTGAACTTGTACAGTTTTGTATGGAAGGCAGTGGCATGGTTGCATGGTAATTGTGTTATTGTCGTATTTGTTTACTTGTGGTACAGTGTTTGTCTTTTGTCTCTCAAGAACAAATTAGTGGTCAGTAAATACAAGCTATAGTGGAGAATGAAAGGAACAGTCTCAATGTAGATACTGGCATGATATAGGCCATATCAATGACAAACTCACTTTCTTTCGTATAACACAACTTGTGATCAATCAATAAAGCATTACCAACACAATACAAATGGTCTGGATTGCACAGACAAAAGAAACAACATGCTTTCCTAAATGATTTGTGGCTAATCTTTTATATAACCACTGCAGTGCACTGCAGCCTGAGAATCTAAATGCTGCTAAATTAATTACTCTCACGATGAGCTCCATTCCTTTCTATGGATGTCAATCCTCTGGGAGCAGCTCCAACCCGGGGGGGGGGGGGGAGGGGTGCACTCTGGGGGATTTCTCCAAATTTCAAGGTGAACTTTCAAACCATTCATTTCTCACAAATGACTCAAGAAATGGCCAGCACATGAATAATGAACCCATACAAAAAAAGAGTGCCTCGCATATTAAAATAAAAGCAGATGAAATAATTCAGAAAAAGTATTTGAGAGACTAGGCTGGGAATAATTCAAATGGTTTAAAGGCTTCGTGTCAGCCCTTATTGCCAGCTAGAACCCATTTTCAGCCAGGGGGAATAGAATTTATGTGGGAGGAAGAGTGATGAATATCGCCATGCTATTAGAGTTTCATCCCACTTCATTTTACCAAGCTTGGATTTAATTAGAACAACCCAAGGGATTCTCTGTGTCTAATTACCTCTGAACATGGAGTAACTTCTGTATTGATTTTACCAATAATTTTATTCAGTTTATTAGCTAGCTAACGAATCAAACAAACTTTTTTCAAAAACTGAGCTGGAGGATGGCTCCCCCCTTGAGTGTTCCGGGGAGTTTTTTGTGGAGTGTGTTGTGACAATCATTTGTGAAATGCACTATACCAATAAAATTTCATTTAGATTTTACTTTACTTTTACTTATTCCCTAGGGAAAGTGCTTCTCGAGTCTTATCAATGTAGATGAATGCCATCTAACATGTTTGGGGTCTACCAAGCAGATTATTACTAGAATATTAGGCCAATACCTTACGTGATGTTTATGTCCTCAGTGACTTCACAAAAGCCATTATAACACCTTTCAAGCATGAATGAATCCTTATAAATCACTCATAAACAAATGGTGTTCTAACGCTACCATGATGTCAACATGAAATAAATGCATTTTAAACATTAGATTCTGAATGGAATATTTGAAGGATGCCACGTTTGCCACAAAATGCTTTTCTTGGAAGGGCTGGGGCTTGTCACTTTCCGAGCATGCCCCCAGCCTACCGAGTTAAAAGAGGTTTTATTTTTGGTGGGGTAGCAGATAAAGACTTGGGGAATGAAACACACTGTTAATATATATACAAATAAAACACACTGTACACTGTATATAGAAAATAAACATATTAAAACATAAATCCTTCTACAGAAGAAGACTGGATGGACTCCTCCTGAGAGGTAAAGGGTCTCCTAGTGAAAAGGGCTTTTAGGTTTGAGAAAGAGTGGCTGATCTGGAGGGTCACAGGGGCAGGGGTATAATGCAAATCTGACCCATGAGGAACAGGACCGATTACAGCATTAGAACATGTGTAAATTCAATTTCAGCACATCTGTGACTGTAACACTTCTCACCATGACAGAATTCACACAGCTATTAAAACAAAAATTAATCATGCCATGAATGATGTCAGAAGGTTCTCTGTAAAAGGTTTTGTTGAACAAAGCCTATTATTCCTGTCTCCTGGTGAATGGATTCTACTCACTTTGCTGTTAAAAATCTTGCGATCAACGATGAAATATAGTCAGTCACCAATACATAAATGGCCCTAAAAGGTTTATAATTGTCCATTTCCTGAATTGCTTCAGCACATAGCCAGATATCCACATTGATAGCATGTAAAAATGTAGGCTAATCATGTTCGTCTGGATAAGGCCATCTGCTGAATGATAAAAAGTAGCATCGCACAACTTCAGCGTCTGACAAAATTACCTTGAGTATGAGTGTGAAATGAGAAAACTGTTTCTTTTTATGGTTAAAATTTGGGGACAGTTAAATCTTGGACAAAAAATAAGCAAATCTTGGACAGCTTCATGTCTTAAAGCCGTTTGAAAAGCAATATTGAGAGAGGAGGCACAGGAGACCAAAAGAACCTGCTATTGCACTGGGCACAGACCTCCAACCCCACTACATTGGATCTTGACTAACCGCACATGAATTCAGTGAGGAGAGGGCAATGCTAATTTTCTCTTTTTACTGCTGACTATGCTAATTATCAAATAATTAGATACATTATTATGTGATTATGATGCTATTCTCATGCAAAGTAAACATCAGTCATTTGTGTTTACACATTACAACCTGGAGGCCTAGGTCCATCCTCTTGCCCCTCTGACCTACATGTACTGATATTTTATAAATCCCCAAAGAGTTGCCTCATATAATTTCACCGATAATCCAAGGAATTCCTCCGGTGGTGCCGCAATTCTGATATGCTGAAACCACATTTGTAATTGCGCCCCGTTTTTTTTTTTTAGAAAGTCAGCTCGCTATTTCAAGATACACTACAAATCCCCTGGCAACCGGTTGCTAGGCTGAACGAAAAATAATAATGGAGAAACGCGCAGCCCAATATTTGGTGGTTGGTGCAATATCACGTGAGTGACTTGTTTCCGACTTCTGTTTTCCTAGATTGATAGGATGGATTTTCAGCAGAGAATAAAATAATTCCGGACGAAACAGGTGGACGAAGAACACGTGCTCTCAATAGTTCACGTTACCTCTACATCATGTTACATCTACCTGAATAAAATCTTTTACGTCTATGTACCTTTGAATTATGGGTTTCATTCATCACTGCCAATAAAGGATATACAGCGATGTAATCATAATAACCAAGAGTGGTGCATGGTAAAGTATGCAAAATTGTGATTAACAAATAGTTTTTATTTTACCATTTCACGAAGACGTGCACGGTAATATCTGCGTGATGCGATTTTCCATTTTTTACAAAACAGGTGCTGTGTCGAAATGTGACTCTAAGCGATAGCGCTTTGACGGGCTTGAATTCAGCGGCTTGTGAATCTGAGATACCTGGTCTCCTGGCCTTAAAATAGATCACATGCGCATTTGCGCCAGAGCAGCACGACACTGCAGGACCTGTAGAGTCCTAACTAATGAACAAGAATGAGCAACCTTGGTTAAGGCAACAGAAATATGTTAATACTCTTCTGTGCTTGGACTGTCTATCAAACCAGATAGTTGAATACCCTGAGCTATAATCTGCCCAACCACTATGAGTATTCGCTGAAATAGATTGCCCATTACTTTCCTGTTACCCTTTAGCCAATCTTTCATTAATGCCTGTATACCTACTGAAACCATGCAGGCCAGTGGAAAATGACCTCCCCTTTATAGCTGAGATTCTCCTGAGATTGCTTTGCAACAGGGAGATTTTTTTTCACAGTTTTTTTCATTCCTCCGGGTAGGTTTCTTTGTATCCCACGTGCTGCCGGTTTGTTGAAGTTCAGGCCTGGTCTCTCACAAGTTTAACCTTTTCCTGTGAAGTGGCAGTTTCTCTGTAAAAAGTGTCACACAAATACATTTACATTTTGTACGTCCATGTATATACCCTTATGAGGACAACATTTCAACATTGTGACAAATGCTTGTATAATTAATGAAACATGGGGCTCCAAGCATCCTTTTCTTTGTCTTTTGTTATTAATTTATTTTTTGCTAAAATGTAAGGTACATGACTGCATCAGGATGGAAATTTAACAGGGTGGAGGGAATTTCAAATTCCTTAAAGAGCCTGTTCCAAATGATTTTGCTTAATCTTGAATCCTTAATAAAAAAATACATATGAGATACTGGGGAGCTCTAATTTCTTTCTGCAGAAAATAAATTGAATTCAGCCAATACCAAGTTCAGCCGATACATCTATTAGTTTTGTATGGAAGGCAGTGGCATGGTTGCATGGTAATTGTGTTATTGTCGTATTTGTTTACTTGTGGTACAGTGTTTGTCTTTTGTCTCTCAAGAACAAATTAGTGGTCAGTAAATACAAGCTATAGTGGAGAATGAAAGGAACAGTCTCAATGTAGATACTGGCATGGTATAGGCCATATCAATGATGAACTCACTTTCTTTTGTATAACACAACTTGTGATCAATCGATAAAGCATTACCAACACAATACAAATGGTCTGGATTGCACAGACAAAAGAAACAACATGATTTCCTAAATTATTTCTGGCTAATCGTTTATATAACCACTGCACTACAATTTCTTTCTGCAGAAAATAAATTGACTTCAGGCAATACCAAGTTCAGCCGATACTTCTATTATTGACATCCTAAAATACAACTCCTTTCAGTTGTCTTATCTCAGCAAAAATTAAATAACAGAAATTAGACTTGTGCTTGAGAAGCAAAATTTGCACATGGTGTGCACTTGTTTAATTTGATCAGTGGCATAAAAAGCTGTTTCCACTTGGAAGCAAAGGCCACCCTTAAATGAAATACAAATTATTAGCAATTGCTACCTTGGCAGTTTTTCATGAGGAAACCAAACAATAACATCTTGCACTGAAAATGATGGCTCAGCCAAGAAAGGATATACCATCATCTTTGTTTAAGGTCTTTTTCACATCCTGCAAGCTTTAGCGGCAAATAGCACTTGGTAATTCCATTCCACAGACAGCTGCACGTGGAGAGTTCCTATGCTGTGGCGTATATACTGCTGAGCTGATAATGGATAAGATTAGGATATGCACACCCAGATGTGGAGCCCGATACTAGATAAGAACTACAGGGGGAACTCAGGATGAAAACACATATTTCACAATCATGCACTATGCAAATTAATACCTATCTTATTCTGAACCATACGACAACAGAAGAATAAGC
Organism: Conger conger; assembly: GCF_963514075.1. Classification (NCBI taxonomy): domain Eukaryota; kingdom Metazoa; phylum Chordata; class Actinopteri; order Anguilliformes; family Congridae; genus Conger; species Conger conger. Next base: position 14,711,778 of record NC_083768.1, read on the forward strand.
ACATTAGGTGGAAGGATTTCACACATACACTATCAGTATAGGGTTCACATTGTATGGGGGGGGGGGGGGGGGTAGTTTTGGAGGAAGACACTGCTGGATGACCTAGCTCTGTCAGTCAAATATCGCGCCTCACAGGCATACAATGCGAAAATGTTTGGTTGACACCCCCCCACAAAAAGGGGAAATATAATACCCCCACCCTTGATATAATATTGGTGAGGACCACATTAAGTATACTGTGAATGACACTTGACTGTATTGAATATAGCCTAATTCCCCAATATTTCTGTTGCCTTAACCAAGGTTGCTCATTCTTGCTCATTAGTTAGGTCCTGCAGTGTCGTGCTGCTCTGGCGCAAATGCGCATGTGAACTACTTTAAGGCCAGGAGACCAGGTATCTCAGATTCACAAGCCGCTGAATTCACAAGCCCGTCAAAGCGCTATAGCTTAGAGTGACATTTCGACACAGCACCTGTTTTGTAAAAAATGGAAAATCGCATCATGCAGATGTTACCGTGCACGTGTTCATGAAATGGTAAAATAAAAACTATTTGTTAATCACAATTTTGCATACTTTACCATGCACCACTCTTGGTTATTATGATTACATCGCTGAATATCCTTTATTGGCAGTGATGAATGAAACCCATAATTCAAAGGTACATAGACGTAAAAGATTTTATTCAGGTAGATGTAACATGATGTAGAGGTAACGTGAACTATTGAGAGCACGTGTTCTTCATCCACATGTTTCGTCCGGAATGATTTTATTTCGATAGTGGCTGCCTATGGTTCTGAAAAAAAATGAAAAAAAGACGACATTCGGGTTGCCAATATAATGATTAAAACCAAAGCAGTAAAAAAAGAAAACATATGTCCTTGAAATTATGTGGACGTCTGCGAGGGATGGGCTGCAAAACAACCCATAGGTTGTCAGTTTGTCTCCATATGCGCCTGTCAGGTCGTCAGCTCTGCTGAAAATCCGTCCTATCAATCTAGGAAAACAGAAGTGGGAAACAAGTCACTCGCGTGATATTGCACCAACCACCAAATATTGGGCTGCGCGTTTCTCCATTCTTATATTTCGTTCACCGGTGACCGGTTGCTGAGGGATTTGTAGTGTATCTTGAAATAGCGAGCTGACTTTCTAAAAAAAAAAAACGGCGCAATTACAAATGTGGTTTCATCATATCAGAATTGCGGAATTCCTTGGACAATCGGTGAAATTATATGAGGCAACTCTTTGGGGATTTATAAAATATCAGTACACCAAGGTAAGATTAATTCTTATTTTTCTTTCTACTGCAACTACTAATGCTACTCCTACTACTACTACTACTTCTACTAGGCTACCACCACTACTACTACTACTACTACTACTATTATTTTTGTTGTTGTTGTTGTTGTTGTTGTTGTTGTTGAAATTTAGAAATACTTTGAGTTCATGATTATGATGATTCATACGTGCGCTGCAAATTAAATGTGGGAGTCGTTGCAACAGCGTTACTCTTTGGATCGAAGGTTGCCAAAATGTCGCTCCAAATGTTGCTTTTTTGACTAGAAAAGCTTTTGGTGGCGCATACGTGGCTTTTGTTTTGCTCGTATCCAACAGCCATGGCCCGATTTGAATAATATAGAATGCACCTGGGAATAAAGCACTTTTGCTGCACAGCACTACTTCGGTAGTTCTGAATGTCTTAACCTGTAGTATTATTATTATTTTTATTTTATTTTATTTTATTTATTATTATTATTATTATTATTATTATTATTATTATGATTATTTTTTTTTTTTTTTTTTTTTGCCGATTTGCAGGAATGGCTATACGTGGTGTGAAAGGCAGTACCCTTCTGGTGGTGTGTCCCTTTGGTATTACTGTCCATTGCAGGATTCAGTGGAGCTGACTCTATCTGGATATATCTCTGTATTGCGTACACAGGTACACTTGGTACACATCCACAATCACATGCACACACGCGCATGCACACACACACACACACAGCGATTTACTTGTGACCAGTAACATACTCAAGACACCAAACCTCAACTTCCCACTGCCTACACTTTGACATCTCAAAGTTGGATGATGTTAAAAGCTTCTACATTATGCATGTATGCATGTAACAAAACAGAGGTGGGGAATGTATTTTTAGCAGTTAATAAGCATGTGCTTACTATGGTCATCTTTAATGTGCAATCCATGGGAGTACATTCCACGCCATGGACTGTAATAAGTTTACAGTCAGCGCTCAAATTGTTCACCCACCAATCAGTGAAATCACTTTCATGGAAGTGTCTTACGGACAGGAAAATCTGTCAAAAGAAAAGGACTGTTGATTGTTACATGACTTGTGATTGTTATATGAGTAGTAATTGTTGCATCAGTAGTGATTGTTATATCAATCGTGATTGTTACATCAGTAGTGATTGCTGTATCTGCTTTAAGAACATTCTGATCACATATTTGTAATATTACAACTTAAACCACATGCATCAGTGTTCTCTTCCTGGTTTAGTATCTAAAATTCCCACAAAAATGTTTGCAAAGAACAGTGATATATATATATATATATATATATATATATATATAATTTTTTTTTTTTTCCTAACCCTGCCCCCAGAGCCCAATTCCCCCTCCCCCTCTGCCTCCTGTGGTCAGCTCTCTGTATTAACATTTAGCAATGTCATCCGGTTATTTTGCAAAGATATATGTCATGTCACATGGGAAATTGTTTTATGAACAGCTTGGAAAAATAGCAGTTAGACTCAAATATACATACACATACATCTACATACAGATTCCAATTACATCTGTATGGTTACACTAGGACTCGGAACTGTACTGTCCTCTCAGGTCCTCTTCGCACTTGTACTTGTGTTTGATCTGCACTTCGTTGTACGTCGCTCTGGATAAGAGCGTCTGCTAAATGCCATGTAATGTAATGTAATGTAATGTAACATACATTTGTAATTGTTTTACTTGAATCAGTATGAAACACAAATTTTAAGTTTCAGGTTGATAGGAAAAATATGCATGTGGGCCTTTAAGTGCCTTGCTCAGGGATACATAGACAGTGGCCCTACCTGGGAATCGAACAAACAACTCCTCAGTTACAAGATTCCTTTACATTATATAGCACTGCTGCCCGTTCTAGTGAGGTGCATGCAGACGAGGGGAAAGAGGATTGGCATTGGTACAGAAGTCTGAAGCAGAGGTTATTGGCCCACAGTCAAAATTTGCATTGAGTTGGAGGCCCAATTTGCAAGCTTATAAAGACCTCTTTATTATCAATGAAAACAAATATTTGGAGCAGTGTCATCCCTTTCATTTGAACTGTCAGGGAAGTAAGACTCTTTATTATTCTGCAATTCTTGCTGCTACAATTATGCAAATCCATAACATGTACTGCCCCAGGGCCTTGGTCTAAGCCACTCACAACCGTGAAATGGCAGAAAACCGTATCTTCAGGATATAGCTCTATATAGGCGAGTGCAAACATCCAGGCCAAGTCCAATTTATGTATGTCCGCTGAACATGAACCCGATGGCTCAATAAGTGATGTCCCTCAGAGGCCATTTTTCAACTGAGTTTAATTCCTCAGGTCCAGATCGTGTTTGGTTTAATTGCCTGGTCACAAACACACATGCAAGTGTGGAGGCACACACGCACACGCACACACACACACACACACACACACCCTCTCTCTCTCACACACACACATCCTCACACATACATTCTCTCTCTCACACACACACACCCTCACTCATACACACGCACACACACTTTCTCTCTCTCTCTCATGTCCTCCCTCCTGTGTATGTGTCCAGCAGTGAATATTATATCCTCTGGACCTCTGCAGTGATTAATCTCTGGATGGGATCTACTGTCAGCCCCTGCACTTAACTGGGTTTGAAGTGTTTTCATCCTCCAGCAGCTCTGTTAAGCAGCATGGGTCCGCAGTGTGCGGAGAAACTCGGGAATGCCAGGCTTCAGCACTGGAGAAAGATCTATAAGAGCTGGCCTTCCAGGGCAACCTCAACCCTCTTCAATTTTCAATGCTTAATTCACCTCGCCGCCAGTAATTTGGTCAAAACACATTATTATTTCAGATATCTGTCTCCAGTCCGGGAGAATGAATGAGAATAATGAGTAGCAGGAGAGATTGAAATAGAGAGAGGAGAGATGGACAGAGGGAGTGGGAATGATTGTGTGTGTGAGTGAAAGAGAGAGAGAGAATCCAAATCACTCCCATAAATTCCTTGTGCTCATGGTAATTCCTTTCTCTCCACATGTGTACTAATTGTGCATATGTAAATACCTTCACGCAGATGTCTTCCTGTGAGTGGGAGGGAATTGACGGAATCATTGGGAATGAATCGAGGCGCTTCATCAAACCTTCATGGAGCTTCCTCTGCTACTTTGTTTATTTATTTATTGAAGTTTTTTCAACACAAATGAAAAATAATATGTTGGGCAAGTGTCAATTTTTAGGCAAGTTATCGTGTTATGAAGAGAAAGACAATTCAGTGATTAGACAAAAGCACCCATTGCCCCTTTGTACAACAACATTCAATTAAATTGTTCAGATTCTTTTTTTTAATGTTTTATTTATTTTTGAGGGAGTAGCCTTGGCATGGCCTCCGTCAACACGGTCCGCCTCCGTCAACACGGTCTGCCGTCGTTAACACGGTCCGCCGTCGATAACACGGTCCGCCGTCGATAACATGGTCCGCCGTCGTTAACACGGTCCGCCTCCGTCAACACAGTCCGCCGTAGTTAACACGGTCCGCCGTCGTTAACACGGTCCGCCTCCGTCAACACGGTCCGCCGTCGTCAACACGGCCCGCCGTCGTTAACACGGTCTGCCTCCGTCAACACGGTCCGCCTCCGTCAGAACGGTCCGCCTCCGTCAACACGGTCCGCCGTCGTCAACACGGTCCGCCGTCGTCAGCACGGTCCGCCTCCGTCAACACAGTCCGCCGTCGTCAACGCGGTCCGCCGTCGTCAGCACGGTCCGCCTCCGTCAACACGGTCCGCCTCCGTCAACACGGTCCGCCGTCGTTAACACGGTCCGCCGTCGTCAACACGGTCCGCCGTCGTTGCGGAGCTCAGGACTAATGTTCCCATAAATCATCTCCCGGAGACCCTTTGAACAACTTTGCCACAGGTATTAATGAAGTCCCCGGGGGGAGGACGCTGGGCTCCTTCACACACTTCATTTGTGTTTTCTCTTTTCCTCTAATTTCAGATGGGCTATCTGAGGGATGGAGCTAGCTTCCATTCCAATATCCCGGAAAGCACCGACATGGTCGTTGCGGTTGTGTACTCCATATTTGGTAAGTGAGACTCCTAACACCCTCATGGCATCCACCATTTCATACCATACATGTAATATGGTAATTTACATGCAAATGTTTATTTAACCCCCTTAAGTCTCACCGGCCCGATATTTACATCATTATTATTCATATTATTTGTTGTGAATATGGTCCTCGAAAACAAGGCCGTTCGCCTGAAAGACTTGACAGAGGCAAGCATTCATTGTTGTCTTTTGAACAGTTTGGCCACTGATGACTGAGTTATGACTGTGTTAACCAAGAAGCAGGTCTATAAGCAACCATTTCAACAGAACAATGCCAGAACAGTGAAAGAACTGCAATGTCAATATGGTAAGGTCTGTAGCCTGCACTGTATTGTCTGACGTCATACGGTACGGACTGGACTGTGCGAACAGTTCTGTTGTTTGCGTTGTCTGTTCTCAAAACCAGCACCGTTTCTAACAATGCATCTGAACAACTGTGAAGTGTTGCATTTTCAGAAGGACGGAGGTTTGCTTAACCTGTGTGAGATCACTAATACGTATGTGATTAGAATGTTCAGTTAAGAACATTAATTATTAACGTTAACATAATGAATAACATTAATGCTGATGGAACAATCGCTACTGGCAGATAAAAGTTCTACAACACTAATTTAATTTTTTTAATTAAAAAGTGCTTTTTGAAAGGGAAAGGAAAGCCTGAGGGACCAGAATGGAAAAGATGGGTCCATTAACCTGATTATATATTGAAAGAATCGCACCTGATTCCTGACAACAAGCCTAATTGTGAGTCAGATGGTTTATTGTGGTGTTGCAATGTTGACCAAGAAGCTTATTACTGCCTAAATCAGAAAGATCTGCTGCACAAATATGTTTGCCAATTTTTTGCACATGCATGAATGTTTCATTTGTAATTCTGACATGAATGGATTCTCCAGGCTTGTTATAGCTGGGCAATACGCTTCAAACACAACAGAGATTAACTCACTCATGATCAAAGCCTTCGATTCTGAAAGCATTGCACTGTGATTGTTCATTACAATGCAGATTACAGCTTTGCTTAGAAAATAACCTCCATTTACTACACCTGGAAAAACTAGAGGCGAAATTCCTGCTTTGCATTAATAATAGTTTATAATAGTTAATAATTATTTATATTGGCTCATAGATACCGGTAATGTGCAGTGTACCATGCAGACACTGGTGGTCTTTTTTTGTTTGGCATTGGACTTGTGTTCGGAAAGTTAACTGTGTTTACCAGGCTCACAATAAATTAGGGATTGTACGATAGTCAGGTGATTGTGCTGATTCAGTGCGTCTGAGGACTCCATGGGAATATTGGTTGTAAAGTTTAAATCCCAGTGGAAAGCTCTAGAAACAATGGTGACCTTGATCATGATAAACATTATCTGTATTGTTCATTGTTGACCACCAGTGAATTGGTAAATGGACTACATTTATATAGTGCTTTAAATCAAAATGCTTTACAATGATTGCATCTCATTCACACATATTCACACACTAATGGTGATAGGCTGTAATGCAAGATCCCAACCAGCGCATCGGGAGCAAGGGAATTGAACTGGCAACCTTCTGAATACCAGATCACCGCTCTTTGTTCCTGAGCAAACTAGTTTTTTATTTAATTGAATTAAATTAATTGTTTTATTAAATAAATTAAGTTAAATTAAAAACAATATTATAATTTTTTTTATATTTAAGATTAAACAAATGAGCCAAACATACAATATTTTAAATAAATATTTACAATAAGATCTGCACAGCTGCTAGGCCCTTGAGCTAGGCCCTTAACCCCACATTGCTCCAGGGGGGATTGTTCCCCTCTTAGTCTAATGAAGTGGCTTCGGATAAAAGCATCAGCTAAAGGTACTATAATAATTGAATGTTGTATTATATTATCACAAAGGAAATTATTTTCTATTTATTAGCAGATTATTAGTCCTCTAGTTACATTTGTTGGAAAGGTATATGCTTTAGGCTGTCCTTCATAAAATTGATTCAGCATTCTGCAAAATATATCATCTTCCATCCATCCATCCATCCATCATCACCCGCTTATCCGGAGTCGGGTCGCGGGGGCAGTAGGCAAAGCCGGGTATTCCAGGCGTCCCTCTCCCCAGCAACGCATTCTAGCTCCTCCTGGGGGATCCCGAGGCGTTCCCTGGCCAGGAGAGATATATAATCTCTCCAGCGGGCTCTGGGTCTCCCTCGGGGTCTCCGCCCAGTTGGACGAGCCCGGAAAACCTCCAAAGGGAGGCGCCCGGGAGGCATCCTGATCAGATGCCCAAACCACCTCAATTGGCTCCTTTCGACGCGAAGGAGCAGCGGCTCTACTCCGAGCTCCCTCCGGATGTCCGAGCTCTTCACCCTATCTCTAAGGCTGAGCCCGGCCACCCTACGGAGGAAGCTCATTTCGGCCGCTTGTATACGCGATCTCGTTCTTTCGGTCACTACCCAAAGCTTGTGACCATAGGTGAGGGTTGGGACGTAGATCGACCAGTAAATCGAGAGCTTCGCCTTCCGGCTCAGCTCCTTCTTCACCACAACGGTCCGGTGCAACGCCCGCATTACTGCTGACGCTGCACCGATCCGCCTGTCAATCTCACGCTCCCTTCTACCCTCACTCGTGAACAAGACCCCGAGATACTTGAACTCCTTCACTTGGGGCAAAGACTCGTTCCAAACCCGGAGGGAGCAATCCCCCGTTTTCCGGCAGAGAACCATGGCCTCGGACTTGGAGGTGCTGACTCTCATCCCGGCCGCTTCACACTCAGCTGCAAACCGCTCCAGTGCGTGCTGAAGGTCACGGTCCGATGAAGCCAGCAGAACCACATCATCCGCAAAAAGCAGAGATGCGATTCTGAGGTCACCAAACCGGACACTCTCCTCACCTCGGCTGCGCCTTGAGATCCTGTCCATGAATACCACAAACAGGACCGGTGACAAGGGGCAACCTTGGCGGAGTCCAACACCCACCGGAAACGTGCTTGACTTTGTGCCGAGAATGCGGACACAGCTCTCACTTTGGTTATACAGGGACCTGATGGCTCGTAACAACGGCCCCGGTACCCCATACTCCCGCAGTACACCCCACAGGGTTCTCTGGGGGACACGGTCGAAAGCCTTCTCCAAGTCCACAAAGCACATGTGGACTGGATGGGCAAACTCCCATGACCCCGCCAGCAACCCTGCCAAGGTAAAGAGCTGGTCCACTGTTCCACGGCCAGGACGGAAGCCACATTGCTCCTCCTGAATCCGAGGTTCGACCGTCGGTCGGAGCCTCCTTTCCAGTACCCTAGAGTAAGCTTTCCCAGGGAGGCTGAGGAGTGTGATACCCCGGTAATTGGAGCACACCCTCCGGTCCCCCTTCTTGAAAATGGGGACCACCACCCCGGTCTGCCACTCTACAGGTACTGTCCCCGACCTCCACGCGACACTGAAGAGGCGTGTCAGCCAAGACAGCCCAACAATATCCAGAGCCTTCAGCATCTCAGGGCGAATCTCATCTACACCAAGCGACTTGCCACTGAGGAGCTTTTTGACTACCTCAGCAACTTCCGCCAGGGATATAGGTGCAGATTCCCCCGAGTCTTCAGGCTCTGCCTCTTCCACAGAGGACGTGTTGTTCGGGTTCAGGAGCTCCTCGAAGTGCTCTTTCCACCGCCCGACAATATCCCCCGCCCGGGTCAGCAGTTCTCCTCCCCTGCTGAAAACAGCCTGAGACAAGCCCTGCTTTCCCTTTCTGAGTCGTCGGATGGTTTGCCAGAACTTCCTCAAGGCCAACCGAAAGTCCTTCTCTATAGCCTCCCCGAACTCCTCCCATACCCGGGTTTTTGCTTCAGCGACTGCCGAAGCTGCAGCCCTTCTGGCCACCCGGTACCTGTCTGCTGCTTCAGGGGACCCCCGGGCCAGCCAAGCCCGAAAGGCCTCCTTCTTCAGCTTGACGGCCTCCCTCACCGCTGGTGTCCACCAGCGGGTTCTTGGGTTGCCGCCCCGACAGGCACCGATGACCTTCTGGCCACAGCTCCTGCTTGCCGCCTCTGCAATGGAGGCTTTGAACATGGCCCACTCGGACTCCATGTCCCCAGCTTCCCCCGGGATGCGTGAGAAGTTCTTCCGGAGGTGGGAGTTGAAGACCTCGCGAACAGGGGCCTCCGCCAGACGTTCCCAGTTCACCCTCACTACACGTTTGGGTTTACCGGGTCTGTCCGGCAGCCTCCCCGGCCACTTGATCCAACTCACCACCAGGTGGTGATCAGTTGACAGCTCTGCTCCTCTCTTCACCCGAGTGTCCAAGACATACGGCCGCAGGTCTGATGATACGACCACAAAGTCGATCATCAATCTTTGGTCTAAGGTGCTCTGGTACCAAGTACACTTATGAGCTACCCTATGCTCGAACATGGTGTTTGTTATCGACAATCCATGACCAGCACAGAAGTCCAATAACAAAACACCGCTTGGGTTCAGATCAGGCAGGCCGTTCCTCCCAATCACCCCCCTCCAGGTTTCTCCGTCATTGCCCACGTGAGCGTTGAAGTCGCCCAGCAGAACTATGGAGTCTCCGGGTGGCACCCTTTCCAGGATGCCGCCCAGTGACTCCAAGAAGGCCGGATACTCTGAACTGCCATTTGGTGCATAAGCACAAATGACAGTCAGAGCCTTCCCCCCAGCGACACGTAGTCGCAGAGAGGCGACCCTCTCGTTCCCCGGGTGGAACTCCAACACAGTGGCGCTCAGCCGGTATAATAATTCAGTCTGGTTTCCATTGGCACTGATGAACTCCTAGTGCTTCTATGGCCACATTCAATCACAAGAACTGGCAAAGTCAAGGTGTTTGATGTTGTGTTGATAAGATGCTCTTGAAAATAAAAAAATTAAGAAAAAACACTTTTTTTTTCTTTAAAACAACATCTAAAAAAAGGAAATAAACTTTAAATTACAGAGTGCATACAGCCACTATTGTGCTCTGTTAGAGCTATTTAACACTAAATATCTTGCTGAGTAAAAGCAGACTGTTTTGTTTTTGAAATCCATTACCCTGCCCCATTTAACCAAGATCATTTACACTCAGCTCTTTCAAATCACTTTCATTTTGGTCATAATCTACAGGGACATTACATAGTATATACCCATCTCTTACACAGAATGCTCTATTTAGGTATTTACCAAGCATTTCTCTCATAGCAGTAGTTAGGCACAGAGCATTTCTAAATTAACATTTCTAATCAGTGAGCGCTACTTTTTTCATGATGCAATTTTAGTCACGTTATTGTACTTTCGAAATCTGAGCATAATATATCTTTAAACTGGTCTTATTAAGCAGCAATATGTATTGTGTACAGAATGATTTTTGGTCTTGTTTAAGCAATATTGTGCACAATGTCTGGTGGAAAATGTATTATAATTTATATTTACAAGAATATAGGAGTTAGGCTTATGCATTTCATAGAGAATAGGGCAATGCTGTAGTTCCTTATAGGTTCCATGTCAGTAGCCTTGATCGCAGGCGATTGTGTGGAATGTAGCAGCCTCCTGTGGCACAGCATATTAGTCAGATAGCTCAAAGTTTTGCGTTTTGGCTGGCGGGATGAATCCATAGAGCCAATGGCAGGCTGGTGTCTGGCGTCCGGAAGCTCTACTAGGAGTGTGGCTCACGCCATTGAGTCGGTGTCGCCTGCCCGTGTTCTCTCCTTGGAGACCAGCAGGGGGAGCCCTTGGATTAGCTGAGCGTGTAACAGGGTGAGACCGGCTGCCTGGCTTTGCAGACCCTGAGCTCTCCTGCCCACATTGCCCTGCTGATGAACCAGTCAGAGTCAAAACTCTCCTGCCATTGTCATGTGATAATAATTATTTGTAGAATTTTTGTGCCAATTTTACTAATAATCTCTAACTTCCATTACGATGTACCTTACACACATTCTTAATGAGATGGAAATTATATATACTGTATACTGTATAATTTATGTATCAATATGAATTACTGAATTTAAGATTACAAATTATTCATATTTTATTGTACTATTTGTTTGGTATGAACTCTTCTACAGCCGATATCACTGGTGTATCCACTGTAGTCTGGTTTGTTTCAGGTTCCAAGCCATTCTGCCATATTTTGACACTTCTTTGTTGTCTATTGCAGGCATTTGCTCCCTATTTGGCAACAGTCTGCTGCTGTATGTCTCCTATAAGAAAAAGCACCTGCTGAAGGCTGCAGAGTTTTTCATCATTAACTTGGCCATCAGTGACTTGGGTTTGACTGTGAGCCTGTATCCGCTGGCAGTGACTTCCAGCATTTTCCACAGGTAATCCCAAATAAATCAAACAATTCAAATACACAAGAAAACATACTTAAACATACACCGAGCACTTTATTAGGAACATTTTTACTTCATTACACTTATTCATGCAATTATCATTCATTCATTCATTCATTATCCTAACCCGCCTATCCCAGCATACATTGGGCAAAAAGGCAGGAATACACCCTGGAAGGTTGCCAGTCCATCGCAGCATGCAATTATCTAATCAGCCAATTGTGTGGCAGGAGTGCAATGCATACGATCATGTAGATACGGGTCAGGAGCTTCAGTTAGTGTTCACATGAACCATCAGAATGGGGAAAAATTTTGTTTTTATGATGTTCTTGCTACACGCAATAGCCATAATCTGTTTATAGAATAATTTTTCAGCTGCTACAGGTTGTACTACTGTACGTGATGGTATTTGTGGAGTCCTCTAGTCACAGAGAGCTGTTTATTATTGACTGAAAACTTCAATTCATCGATCAAAGCAGTATATTACACTTCACTTGGTTTCTTTGGTCAATATTGTTTGCTAATTTTGGGGTGCAGAGGAAAACCAGCAGATGCTACTGTTTTCTAGGACCAGAGCTGGGGACCATTGCATTATTTATTTTCTCTCAAATGTATCATCAGTTGATTAAATGGTAAATGGTTGGCAATTATATAGCGCCTTTATCCAAAGCGCTGTACAATTGATGCTTCTCATTCACCCATTCATACACACGCACACACCAACGGCGATTGGCTGCCATGCAAGGCACCTACCAGCTCGTCAGGAGAATTTAGGGGTTAGGTGTCTTGCTCTAGGGACACTTCAACACAGCTCGGGCGGGGGATCGAACCGGCAACCCTCCAACTGCCAGACGACTGCTCTTACTGCCTGATTAATCATAATGAATCTCTTAATATCTCTTGTTCAGGTGGCTGTATGGTGAAACAATGTGCGTGATCTATGCCTTCTGTGGAGTGTTGTTTGGCATCTGCAGTCTGACAACGCTAACGCTACTGAGTACCGTGTGCTGTCTAAAAGTATGTTATCCTCTGTATGGTAAGTATATTTAAAAGTACAAGGTTAAAGTACTAAGGTCCCTAAACTAAGGGAAATGGTCTTGTTTTCTCATTTCCTTAGGCCAGTTTTGAGCCAATCAGAATCATGCATGAAACATGAAAGTAAATAATCCCTTTAGAGGCAATGGAAAAGTTTATTTTTATAAAGAAATGTAATGTTTCAAAAAGTGAAAAACAAAAAACCAAAATCAGTTATGGTGAGAGTTGAAATACTGTATAAGACTATACTAGACTTATATGAACTATATAAATGATGTATGTATTTTATGCTGCATATACAGTATATTGTTGATTTATTTTGCACAGTTACATCAACAATAATATATTATACTGTTATAATATATTGTGATGAATATATATTTGGACATGTAGGGAAAACATTGTATATGAAATTGTATATGTGTTTGCTAGATTATGTAAAATAGATACGGTATATTCAATAAATGAATATATTCAAGGTCAATTATACAGTTGTGCTCATAAGTTTACATACCCTTTTGTGATTTTTTGGCCATTTTTCTGAGAATATGAGTGATAATACAAAAACTTTTCTTTCACTCATGGTTAGTAGTTGGGTGAAGCCATTTATTATCAAACAATTGTGTTTGCTCTTTTTAAATCATAATGACAACAGAAACTATCCAAATGACCCTGATCAAAAGTTTACATACCCTAGTTCTTAATACCGTTTATTGCCCCCTTTAACATCAATGACAGCTTCAAGTCTTTTGTGGTAGTTGTGGATGAGGCACTTTATTTTCTCAGATGGTAAAACTGCCCATTCCTCTTGGCAGCCTCCAGTTCCTGTAAATTCCTGGGCTGTCTTGCATGAACTGCACGTTTGAGATCTCCCCAAAGTGGCTCAATGATATTGAGGTCAGGAGACTGAGATGGCCACTCCCCTTTACTTTTTTCTGATGTAGCCAATGACAGGTCGACTTGGCCTTGTGTTTTGGATCATTGTCATGTTGGAACGTCCAAGTATGACCCATGCGCAGCTTCTGGGCTGATGAGTGCAAAGTTTCCTCCAGTATTTTCTGATGACATGCTGCATTCATCTTGCCATCAAAGTTCCCTGTGCCTTTGTAGCTCACACATCCCCAAAACATCAGCGATCCACCTCCGTGTTTCACAGTAGGAATGGTGTACCTTTCATCATAGGCCTTGTTGACTCCTCTCCAAATGTAGCGTTTATGGTTGTGGCCAAAAAGTTCAATTTTGGTCTCATCACTCAAAATAACTTTGTTCCAGAAGTTTTGAGACTTGTCTCTGTGCTGTTTGAAGTATTGTAAGCGGGCTGCTTTGTGGCATTGGCGTAGTAATGGCTTTCTTCTGGTGACTCGACCATGCAGCCCATTTTTCTTCAAGTGCCTCCCTATTGTGCATCTGGAAACAGCCACACTACTTTTTTCAGAAAGTCCTGTATGTCAGCTGAAGTTATTTGTGGGTTTTTCTTTGCATCCCAAACTATTTTCCTGCCAGTTGTGGCTGAAATTTTTGTGGGTCTACCTGACCGTGGCTTGGTTTCAACAGAATCCCTCATTTTCCACTTCTTAATTAGAGTTTGAACACTGCTGATTGGCATTCTCAATTCCTTGGATATCTTTTTATATCCTTTTACTGTTTTATACAGTTCAAGTACCTTCTCCCACAGATCCTTTGATAATTCTTTTGCTTTCCCCATGGCTCGGAATCCAGCAACGTCAGTGCAGCACTGGATGAAACATGCAGGGGTCTGTCAGGAGCCCAGAAACTCACTGACTTTTTATACACACACATTGATTACAAGCAAACAGATCACAGGTGAGGTTGGTTACCTTTAATAGCCATTTAAACCTGTGTGTGTCAACTTGTGTGTATGTTATCAGGCCAAAACCTCCAGGGTATCTAAACTCATGAGCACGACTGTATGTTGTGAAATACAGTGTATAGGTACAGCATATATGAAGAGTGTGCATGTGAAGTTGGTAAGACGTGTACGTGTGCCATAGGGAACAGGTTTTCCTACAGCCACGGTCGCGTGCTGGTGGGCTGTGCCTGGGGGTACGCGCTGCTGTTCGCCTGCTCCCCGCTGGCCCGCTGGGGCGTGTATGGCCCCGAGCCCTACGGCACGGCCTGCTGCATCGACTGGCACTCCTCCAACCAGGAGCCGGCCGCCAAGTCTTACACCGTGGTGCTGTTCTTCTTCTGCTACATCCTGCCCTGCGGGGTCATGGTGGCCTCCTACGCCCAGATCCTGGCAGCCGTGCGCCGCTCGCACCGGACCATGGAGCAGCACGTCTCCGCCCGGTCGCGCCTCAGCAACATCCAGGCCATCATCGTCAAGGTGAGACGCTCCCACCGCCGGAACCGCCGTTACCGCCGAAAACCGCAACCGGTACAACCGCCCCGGACAGCTGAAACAACCGAAACAGCAACTGCGTTTGCACCCGCCCCCATCCCGTTCTCTCCCGGGAGCACGGATAGGTGGAGTTTCACACGCATGGAACAGGAATACTGAGGTGCAGTTGCCGCCTACTCTATGGGTCTGCGTCCAATAGAAACACACCGAGAGGAAAAGTCAGAACATATCTTGCAGGAGCTCAGCGTGATTGGGAGCAGGGGAGATTGCTGTTGCTTGTATGTTCAGAGATGAGCCGTGTTGTATTTCATATGTAATGCGGGTTGCTTGCCTCTTTTTTTTGTACGTTTATCTATCTATTCCACCTGCGAAGCAATCTATGCAATCCGCACCATGATTGCAGTTTGCAGATTCATTCTTTTTTTATGCATTTTGCACCAGTATATTTATATTGAATGTGCGGACAAATTTTGATTGAAATATCAATTTCATTATTATTAAAAATGTGTAAACACTTCTGACAGAAATGCATTTATGCTGTAAATACTCAAAATATACTGTACACTGATGTATGGGGGGGGGGGGGGGGGATAAAGGGGTTACAACCCCCAGTATTAAAAAGAAATAGGCCATAGGCAAATAGCCCCCGGTAATATAGCATGATGATGAGAAAAAAGAGAAATTTTATATGATAATGATATGGATTTAATGTTGTGATTGGAATATACTGATCTGATGTATTCTCCCCTTAACGACAATGCAGCGGGTAGTCCTTTTTAGAGTAGGGATATCTACTCTTGCTCCGGGGTGGTTAATCAATCCAGAAGGGAAGGGTTTGGGGATTTATCATTGCATCATTAATATCGCTTCAATCAAAGGCAACACAGATTTGCAGCTGGCTCTAGCTCAGCGGTGTCCTCTCTAATGTACGTTACTTCAGTACATAAAACGTGCATTCTAGATAGCCGGGGGGGGGGGGGGGGGGGCGGTAAAACATAAAACATAGATAAAACATACTGTTATTAGTGTTAGCTATATGTGGTATTGATCATAGTTCTTTTGAACAGAATAAGAGTCTTAAGTTCTAAGATCTGCAGCTAAGTTCTGTTGAAGTGAACATTTTGACAAGTGAGTATTATGATTTGATTTGATTTGATTTGATAATCTTTATTTTGAACTTACATATATAAAAACAAAATAAAACATAATGAAGGCCACAAACTATATTTAATAAAAATTAAAAAAAAGAACAAAATAAATAAAAGTGCGATCATTTCTCATCCCCTGTGTCCAAAAAGGAGTAGGAAGAAGTAAAGACTTATTTACTCCTACCCCCTTATTTCATTAATCATAATTTCAATAATCAATTCCAAATGCGCTGTATACTTACTATATATTATGATAGCTATATATAATTTATTTATACCTACATATACACACCTATTTGAATATTCTCATATATTTATACATACATACATACATACATACACATACACACAGGCAAACCTACATTCATGCATACATACATACATCACATATACATACATATCCTGTACATACATATTTACATACACATATATATAACCCGCATCCACGTTGGTGTATGTTACAAGCGTAAAGACTCTCTGATCACTGTATTGTTCACAAAAAAAGATATAATACTAAATTAAATACAATCCTCTTTCCACCACACTATAACCATTGAGAATGATGTTTTTATACAACCTCTTAAATTGTACAATATTAGTGCTCTTTTGGAGTTCCAAATCCAAACCATTCCATAGGTTGACCCCACCGATTGTAATACACTGACTTCTCATAGTGGTATGTATAAGAAGTTGCTTTAACTTAAAATCCCCTCTTAAATTATAACCCCCCTCTCTCTCAAAAAACATCTTCTGTATATTCCCCGGAAGTAAATTATTTCTTGCTTTAAATATGATTTGAGCTGTTTTGAAACTGACCAAATCCATAAACTTCAATGTATTTAGCTGTACAAAAAGAGAGTTTGTGTGATCCTGGAAACCAACATTGTTCACAATCCTTATTGCTCTCTTTTGCAGTATGACCAGTGGTTGTAAGATACTTTTATATGTGTTACCCCAAATCTCCACACAATAACTTAGATATGGCAATACCATTGAACAATAGAGTATATACAAAGCCCTTTGATTTAGAATGTGTCTTGTTTTCCCCAGTATAGCAACATTTCTTGCCAGTTTAGCTCTTATATATGAAATATGGTGTTTCCAGCTGATTTTGTGGTCTAGAATCACACCTAGAAATTTAATTTGATATACTCTTTCTATTTTTATATTATCTATCATTACTGTTGCCTCTGTTTCAATTTTACGATTACCAAAAAACATTATCTTTGTTTTATTCAAATTTAATGACAGTTTGTTCCTGTCAAACCACCGTTTTAGTTTATTCATTTCTGAAGTGATCACCTTCAAAAGCTTCTGCAAATTGTCCCCAGAACAGAAAATATTTGTATCGTCAGCAAATAAAACAAATTTAAGAATGTCTGAAACTTTGCAGATGTCATTTATATAAATAATAAACAGTTTGGGTCCTAAAATGGAACCCTGAGGAACCCCACACTTGATGTCCATAAGTGTTGACTTACACTCACCCAACTTTACAAATTGCTGCCTGTCCAACAAATAGCTTCTTATCCAGTTCAGCGCTACCCCTCTAATACCATACCTTTCCAATTTATCTAATAATATTTCATGATTTATAGTATCAAAGGCCTTTTTTAAGTCAATAAATATTCCTATAGCATATTTTTTGGTATCTATACAATTAGTGATCTCTTCCAATAATTCATTGGATTGTTTTGTCTGAAACCATATTGGCTCTCAGTCAACAGCTCGTGTTTATCAATAAATGCGTCTAGCCTTACACTGAATACCTTTTCTAAAATTTTTGAAAACTGTGAAAGCAATGAGACAGGCCTGTAATTTGTAAAGCTGTGTTTATCACCAGTTTTATATAACGGTATGACTTTAGCTACTTTCATTTCACTTGGGAATTTGCCAGCTTGGAAGGACAAGTTGCAGATGTGTGTTAATGGTTTTGAGATTCCGTCAATGACTTTCGTGACTATTGTCATATCCATTTCATTACAGTCAGTTGACCTTTTGTTCTTGAAATTGCTTACAATGTCCACTACTTCTTTTTCTTCTACTGCTCTAAGAAACATTGAACTTGGATTTTTATCATAGTTATAGCCATCAAAACCTTCACTTGACTCTAAATTGATTTGGTTTGATAATTCCGGTCCCACATTGACAAAGAATTTATTAAAACCATTAACAACATCCTCCATATTTTTTAAAGTCTTATCATTTTCGACAAAGTGTGATGGGTAACTAGAACCTCTAAATCCATTTCTAATTATACTATTCAATACACTCCATAAACCTTTAATGTTGCTCTTATTATAATCCAATAATTTATTATAATAATCTTTCTTACATGTTCTCATAATATTAGTTAACTTATTTTTATATTTTTTATATTTATTTTCAGTCTCTATATTTCTATATTTTATGAATTGTCTGTATAATGTATTTTTCTTTTTACAAGCATTTTGCAATCCCTTAGTTAACCATGGACTATCCTTGTATTTTTGTTTTCTGTTGTATTTTTGAATAGGACAATATTTATCATATAATAACTGGAATACATTTAGAAAGGATTCATATGCTCTATCTATGTCTTCTATATTGTAAACCATTTCCCAATTTTGTTCTAATAATGCATTTCTAAGTAGAGTCATAGATTCCTCATTCCGATCACGTTTATAGATTAATTTATTGGCATCCTTGTCCTTCCTATTATTGCAGTCATAGACTACAAATACTGGCAAGTGGTCACTGATGTCGTTTACTAGGAGCCCACTCACTATATTGTCTTCCAGAACATTTGTCAGTATATTATCAATCAACGTGGCACTGTGTACTGTAATTCTGCTTGGTCTTGTGATCTTTGGATGTAAACCCAAACCGTATATTGTGTTGATGAAATCCTCTGTATTCTTATGCTTATTTGGGTTCAGAAGGTCCACATTCATATCACCACAAATGAACATTATTTTTTGATTTGATATTGCAAACACTTTTTCCATCCAATCACTAAACAAGTCAATACTTGATCCAGGTGTTCTGTAAATACAACTAACTAATACATTTTTCTTTTTTTCCATACATATCTCTACTGTTATGCATTCTATTATATCATCAACAACTGCTGTCATACATTCCACCACTTTATAGTTGAGTCTATTATCCACATATAATGCCACACCACCTCTTGTCTTATTATTTCTGCTCTTATAGTTCAAGTCATAACCATTCAATTGTAAGTCATCAACACCCTTCTCAGGGTTGATCCAGGTCTCTGATATTGCTATTATGTTGAATGGTTTCTTGAATTGCTCTAAGTATCTTTTAATGCTTTTGAAATTGGCGGACAGGCTTCTACTGTTAAAGTGGATGATTGAAAAGCTGTGATCCAACTTAATCTTTGTATTAAACCGTTCTTCTGAATAGTAGCTGCAGTTGTTGTTGATATTGTTAAAGAAATTGTTTTCAGGGTCAATGTCATTTTCAATGTCCTGTGCTTTGTGTTCAGTATATTGAAATGTTTTTAAACGTTCATCTAAGATTATTAGTTGGTCAATAAATTCACCCTTAGATGAATAGCTTTTGTCCTGAATTGTCTTGATGTGTTGTGAAATTGCTTTGACAGTCTATCCATTGATCTATGATGTGTCTTTCCCATTACCTTTTGTCGTTTGCTTCATTCGTAATTGTCCAGGTCCTGCAGCTCTCTGATGACTAGCACTTTTGCCTGTTCTGGCGTTCCGTTTAATTTGATGAAGATTTTGCAGTTGGTTGTCCACGTTGATTGTATTTTCTGCTGCTTTTTCAGGAGTCGAGCCTTTCTGGCAATGTCCCCATTCTTTTTGGTCAAATGTTCGTTCAAGTACACTTGTGTTCCCTTTAGCCTTCTTCCCTGCTTGAGCAGTTCCATCTTGTGTTTTCTGTTTGCAAATCGCATTATAACGGCTGGTTTATCATTCTTGTTTTTCCTGGTGAGAGGGTGACAAGCCTCGATGTTTTTTCTGTCTATTACAATTCCCTTTGATTCCAAGAAAGTAGTCACCTGGTTCTCCACGGAGTTCAGGTCCCGTTCGTCGCTTGCATCCTCGCCACTCGTTGTTGAGGAGACGGCCTTTGCGTACGATCGGGGCTTGATCTCCAATCCCGAAACAATGATGTCATTCATTCGTGTGTACTGTTCCAAGTCCGCAACGCGGTTCTCCAAACTGGAAATAACTTTATCTTTCTCCGTGTTCTGCTGTCGCAATGCTTTTACTTCTGCCACCAAGCTCATGATAGTTTTCTGTTGCTTGTTAACAGTGGCAACCTCCTCGGTTAACATGTTGAGAGTAAATTTTAACTCCTCAAGATCCTCCGTTGTAGCTGGAGTTTTCTTCGGTCCCATGGTGTTGTTTGTACCAACGTTGCCCTCCTGGATCCTGGCTGAAAAACGAGCCACACCAGTCTAGCAATATATTCCAGTTTATATTCCAGATGTTAAGCTTTCTCCCGCCGCTAAACGACACTAACCTGTACTTCGGCTAAAGACGAGCCTCGACAGGCTAGTTTGTTTGCTAACTAAGCAACCGATGCACCGCTGTTTTCCCGCAACGTCAGCCCTTCCAAACTTTCAGCTTCAACAGACACACAGAGGCACTAACTAAAAATAAAACAAACAAAAGTTAAATAACACAATAATACTTGAAAAGAAAAGAAAATAGGCAACTAATGCAAATAATGCGGAGCTCCTGGGAACACGTCTGACCGCAAGTGCGATGTGCGCCATGAGAGTTCAGAGTTCAGATGTAGTTCAGTAGTGCAAAAGTTTGGTCAAAGTTTGGTCAATGATAAAAGCAGTAATCTTTATCTATATAATGTGAAAGGTAGAAAATAAACCATTCTTAAAAAAATGAAACGTGACAGTGTAAAGCAGTCAGTGATTGCTGGACCCCTGCCTTGTTCACAGTGAAACTGTTCCAATTTATCACAGCTGTGTATATTCCCAGTGTGTGAGACTCTCTCTCAGTCCTTTTCCAGCTCAGTGTGTCTGTGTGTATTCCAAGTGTGTGAGACGCTCTCTCTGTCCTATTCCAGCGCAGTGCGGCTGTGTGTATTCCCAGTGTGTGAGACTCTCTCTCTGTCCTATTCCAGCGCAGTGCGGCTGTGTGTATTCCCAGTGTGTGAGACGCTCTCTCTGTCCTATTCCAGCGCAGTGTGTCTGTGTGTATTCCCAGTGTGTGAGACTCTCTCTCTGTCCTATTCCAGCTCAGTGTGTCCATGTGTATTCCCAGTGTGTGAGACTCTCTCTCTGTCCTTTTCCAGCTCAGTGTGTCTGTGTGTATTCCCAGTGTGTGAGACTCTCTCTCTCTGTCCTATTCCAGCTCAGTGTGTCCATGTGTATTCCCAGTGTGTGAGACGCTCTCTCTGTCCTTTTCCAGCTCAGTGTTGCTGTGTGTGCAGGCTTCTTCACGGCCTGGAGCCCATATGCCGTGGTGTCCATGTGGGCGGCCTTCGGCCACATCGAGAACATCCCCCCTCTGGCCTTTGCCCTGTCCGCCCTGTTTGCCAAGTCGTCTACCCTGTACAACCCCGCCATCTACCTGCTGCTCCGTCCGAACTTCCGCAAGGTGATGCGCCAGGACGTGGCCGTTCTGCAGAGGATGTGCCTCAGGAGCTGCCTGTGCACCAAGAGCCTGCCCAAGTGCGACTCCAACACCATCGTCAAGGTCAGCGCCAAGGTTTTCATCTAATTCACTCCTGCCTGCCTGAGTTCGTTTCTGTGGGATACCACAACTATGCTGAATGACTAAAATGTAAATGACCACCAAGTGTTTCATGGAATGGTTTTATGGAATGTAATGTATGAAAAAAAAGTACAACCCTGCTGAAAAAAAACAGCTCAAGCTAGGTTTTGATGCAGCTGGTAGCTGTCTGACAAGCCTCAGACCAGCTCCATACCTCAACATGTTTTGCCAGCTCAAGCTATTGTAAAACCCCACAGCTAACCCAATGACGGAATTTAGCGGGGGCCGAAGGGGGTTTTGCGTGCTTGTCCTTCTGGCGTTGCTGGGAGAACATTAGTTGGGTTAATTAGTATCCTCCGTACAAGAACAGAGCACAATGATGTTTAAGAATATACTGGGTCCGTTGCCATGGGTCGGATATGGATTGACCTGCCCCATATCCCGCTTATAGCTGGCCAGAAACGGATCAGTACAATTCTTAATATTCTCCGTTCTCAAACGGGGCCGTATTGTACGCTTAGTGGTTACTATAGTTTTACTCGTTTATCTGACTCCATTTAAAATATAATTTTGAAATTTGGGTTTGCAACTTACGCGGACCTCGGGAGTGATTACATTCGACTTGTACCTGCGCCACCATTACTCAATAGATGCTCCCGGGATTAGCATTACTGCTGAAATCTCAGTTCGGTGGAGAACTCAGAGGCTGAGGGTCCAGTCAACACAATACATGCAAACCTGCCATGATAGTTGCGAGCCCAGGTCGGCGTAGCATTAACTGGGCTCCTTAGAGCTAATTTGGCAGGAACCAGCCGTAACACCCATGGGTTCCCTTCGCACCAGATTACAAGAGCCGTGCGTCCCCCGACCCTTAAGGGACAGAAATTGCTGGCCGCACAGCTTAGAACTACCACAGGTGTACCGCCCCGCCGATCGGTCGGTCTTTGGCCACCATTTCCCCCTGAGTATTTCAGTTGTAACTTAGGCTGAAAAGGTAAAAGATGAATTAGAGTCATGGAGATCACGCAAGTTCCAAACAAAATAGTTTATTCGCAGACAGGTAGGTTATTAGCTTTAGAATATCACAATCAAGTATAAAATACACAAATTAAGAATAGAAATAGAGTAAATAATCATACCTAGCCTGCTTGGACTACACACAAACACAGAGTATAGAATATGCCGTATGGAAAGTCCCTGATACTTACATACACATACAATATGCTGTGTGGGAAGTCGAATACGATCTTCCACTGCTACACATACATACATACATACACAAGACATGTTGTGTGGGAAGTCGAATACGATCTTCCCAGATTGGTCTGTCTCCCTTGCTTTTATGCCAAATCATACGTTTGAAACCAGGCGGCAGTGCCATAAATCAACCTGGAGGGGTGGTCAAATCTGGAATTTAGACCCCCACCGTTGGGGGTTGTTGAGTAGGGAAAATGAGATGATTACCAGGAGAGGACGTGTAGGTTTTCCCTTGGGATACTGAAACTATAGTTTATTAAATTCCATTTGGTATGAAATGTATCTCATCCGATTCCTTGATTTTATCAGATCACATCCATACCAAACAGATTACCCTTATGTTTTATTATGTTGCAGTTATCATGAAACTTCCCTCCTGATTATCCATTTTACATGCAATTCCTGTTACCATTACATAAGACTTAATGCAATAATACAAGGATCACATGGGCAATGTTTTCAAGGTGTTACCGGGTCTATTTACTATCTTAATAGCAGTTTTGAATATTTAATCTAAGAGAGCAGTCACCGGTGTAATGACAGCAGTGCCCAAATGAGGGCACTGTGGCATTGTCCGGAGTCTTCCCCCTTGGAAGTGACCAGGTATGGGGTCACAGGGAGGTCACCAATGTTCGGGAGGATTCTTTTCCCATGACCCAACTGGCCTTGGACCACTCATACATCTTAACTCCCCAACAGGTAGTCTAAACAACATTGGAACCCCAGCTCTCAGGCCCCTGAAACATGGCAGCCCTTCCTGACCTTAACCACCATGCTACAGGCCGCCCCATCATATCTATGAATGCTGTAGTTGGGAGTTTTCATGATAACTGCATTATGCTGTAAATATGTTTTTGTGCCTCTCATGGTAATATACCTTTTGGATAAACCTGATTTGGGTGAATGAAAGGAAAGGAGACATCCCAGACTGTTTGGTTTCTTCTCCTTATCTCCGAAATCCAGGCCTTAGAGTTCTTGACCCTAAAAGTGAGTCACCCATCTATAATTTACAGCCAGGCCCACCCGGCAGGGGGCTAAAACACATGGCTTCTACAGAGACAGCTTTTGCCCAGTTTCCCCTCGGCTCCTGAATGGTTGTGATATCAAAGGTAGACTGTTACAAAAACTAGACCATTACACCAGTCGCACTGAACCAATCAGAATAACACCAAACATCACTATATTCTGACCTGGGATTATCATGAAACATCTTTATGCCCTCTCCAGTACTCCTGTACTCAAATCCTGTAGGAATGTGAGAAAAGGGGGGCCCCCAGGGCCTAAGAAGGTGCCTCTAAGAATCCTTCTCTAGCTCTCCCCCACAGGCATGTGTGCCAACGGTGGGGGCTAACAATGTATGCTCCAGGAGAGGGAAGTCAGCAAGCTGACCAGCGCATGAGACCAAATGTTACTTATGACTGGCTTACACTATGTTTTGAAACAGCTGGTAGCTAGTGCAAGCTGGTTCTGGCCAGGTTTTACACCAGGGAATAAAAAACTGCTTTACAACTGCTTTATGCCCCCAACCCCCACCCCCACCCACTCTGTTTGCATCATTCTAAAAAAGTACGATTTTGCCAGTGTTTAACAAGTATATGGAGGCATACGACAATCACTATGTTATCCTTTTGTTATGAGACCATGTGAGAATACTGCCACAAAGTCATAACTTGTCAGATTTGGCTCTTACAGAGTACCCATGTAAAAGAATGCTACATTGACTGTAATTTCTGCTTTTATGAATCGGGTGTGCCAGTTCACTGGAAAAACGGAAAAAGAGGGTCCAAACAGACCGAATCACGTTGAAATAGATTGTGCCGTGCAAAAGATTGGTTTGTTTGTCGGACCGGTGTGAAGAATGCAGAAGTGACACATGCAGGCCTTTCAAAAGGGCAGGTAATGAGAACTGTGCAATTTTCCCCACAGGAAAGAGGATCTCCTGAACAAAAACTGCCCCGGAAGATGCGGCAGACTGGCAAGAAAACTGTCCGCGTGTTTATCCGAGGGAAAAGGAACGCAGAAATCGACTGTGTGGAGATAACTCTGGAAGCGGTACCCATGCAGACCAAAACTGCCTGGCAGTAACACCTGTCTGTGCTAACATCAGTGTTTAAAAGTACTCATTCATCTGACGTTTGTAGGTTTTTTTAAGGTAAACAGTTCAACTGTGAATTGAATGTAACGTGTTTTCCATGTTGAAGGGAATTCTTTCTTGTGAAATACTGATTCTATCTACTGCATATTTACTTGGGTGCTCCTGAAAAGTCTTCAGAAAGACAGCTTTTCTTCAGTACTAGTGCTTTGTTAGCACAATTAATCCTATCAGGGCTATTTCTGTCAACTTCAGGTATACTGCCAGAATACTTGTGAATTAACTGTAATCCTCTCACTTGTTTGACAAGCGATTGGCACTCCAGAGATAAACTGAATTCAGCTGACTGATCTGTTGAACATCCTCCGTGAAGACCTTGCTCGTGAAATAACATACTGTAACTGAATAAATCCGATAGAGTATTCTTTTTTAAAGATTTTAACACTGCCGGTGGATTAGCTCATTTAACACTGCAATGAGAGAGGAAGCGATATGAGGGAGGCAGAGAGAGAGAGAGGCAGACAGGGGCGTGTGTGTGTGTGTATGTGTGTGCGAGACAGAGAGAGAGAGAGATCTGGAAAATAGTCAGGCAGCTGTTTCTGATATTTACTGTGAAAGCGTACTCATAAATGGCCGAAAGCCAAGTCCAATAAAATGGCAATCATAAGGAATACAATCTCAATATCACTGAAGATATTGATATTTTTGGTTCATGTATTTTTCTAAGACGTTTTTCAAAAAGACTATGCATATAAAGACTGTGTACCTCAGATAAAAATAGCAGCGACAGTTATTACTTACTACTATAATTGTATCGTTGTTGTTTTCTATTATGCCGATTCGCCTGTCACTAAAAGCCGAACACAAAGCCAAACGAATACAAACTATAAATTGAATCGAGTATGCCTTTGGCCTGTTTACATTCACAGTTAACACAGTTGACAAATCCAATTTATGCATATACAATATACAGGATGTGATCATATGTTTTGGCTACATACTTGATTTTAATGTGTTGTAAATCCTATTCCATGCATTTAGAGATTGTATTTCTCCTATTTGTTGTACTTCAGTCTCATGACTAGCCTACAACAGTATCTTGTGAACTGCATGCTAATTATAGGATGCCATGTGTCAGTAGAAGTGTGTTTACATTCCGATCTAATACTGGTGGGAAACAACCCAGACTACCTCCAGTCCTGACGCAATTCAAGGACAGATCTGATCAAGTTTAATGTGTTAATACTACAATCCATAAGTGTGACGGGTATCAGATTGGTCAAGATATTAGTTGGAAGTAAAATAAAATTTTACATTTGACTAAACACTGTCAGTGGCAATAGTGTTCACCTGGTTCCATGATTCTTATTACTGGTGTGTGCGTGTGTGGGAGGGATAGCTGAAATCTGCACCAGGTCTCTCCCGCAGCAAAGGGGGAAGTCTAATGGGAACTGGTGACAAAGAACTGGGAACTGGAAATACCACTGCTTTACACATAAGCAAAGAACTTCACTTTGATTAATTCATCATGTTCTTTTACATTTTGATGTTGTTTATTTCGAAATGATAAATTATCATACAATTATAAATTATTATTACTTAAATTATTATCATTATTCCCTTGAGGACAAAAATATAATTTGTAGAACAAACGCTAGACTCGTGAATTACCTTTAATTAAACAGATTTCTAAATCAGATTGTATTTTATGTGATTAATTGGATGCGAGCAGGCTTAGCTAAATTAATCATTGATAATCAAGTCTCCGATTAAACCTCCCGCTTCATGTTTATACAACCTTTATTATCAAGCCTTTTCTGGGTTGACAAGGAAACTGACAACCCATTATCAGATGAAGTAGTGAAATACTGATATGACTGCTCATAAAGTAATCTCTCTTCTCCAGTAAATAATAGTGAAAACTGTTACAAATTGCTTTGGTGGCATGGCTAAATATCTCACTGAGAAAATAGATATGACCAATTCCATGAGGCTTTTTCAACTCTGTCAGTCCTTTCTCTGATGCTTTGGAATGTTTTTTTGTTTTTTTGTGATGCCAGTTGTTTGCATTACGAAACAGAATATTTCACGGATATACATGTAAAGGAGAATTATATTAAATGAAACTAATGTGAATAGTTTACTCTGTGACGGATACTCTTATGCTCTTGTGAATATGATGTGACTGTATAGTCACATTTTATGGTATATTAAGTCTTCAGGTATGGTTGTTGAAATAAAAAACTTGATGTAACATATATGTTAAATGTGCCTGGATGAATTTCCTCTTTGCCTCAGTCTTCCAGGAATGTTGTTATAAAGATCAAAACTTCTCACCGCCTTGGCTTCAACAGGGAAATGCTCTTATGGGCTGATGGATATCTCAGAGCCATCTATAAAATGTCAGTAGCAGTAGGGCACAGTTTAATAACTGGGGTCAATAGGTGAACCTAATAATATTCTATACTAGAATATCGTGGAAAAGTTTATTGATTACCCATGAAGTGAAATATTTAAAGCCTTTTTTTTGTTTTAATCTTGATGATTACGCCTTACAGCAAAATCTAGTAGCCTATCTCAAAATATTAGAATATTACATAAGAAAAAAAAAGGATTTATAATGCAGACATGTCGACTTTATAAAAAGTATGTTATGTATAGCTATGATGCCTGGTCTGAGTAAATTCATTGATTTAAGAAATTTACCATTCATTTGTAATTAAATCGCATCTGACAAACTCATTAGCAGCGGAGTGCTGAAATAGAAACACAGATATGAAATTTATGGTTGGCTATTTTGGATTCCATGTTACCTTCGTTAGGTAGTTATTGCTTTCTCAGTTAAACTGGGTGATGTTAGCTTAGTAGGTTAGGCAGCAGGCAAATATCTAAATATCTAAGCTAGCTACCGCCACGTCTAAAAATAAAAATGCTGCTGTTGGACCAATAAATAGTATTTGCATTTTATCTGGAATGTTACAGCTTATTGGTCAGTATCTTACAATGCGGTGCAGGTTGTGATTTGATCAAATGATGAATTCAATTAAGAACTAATACATAAAAACACTGATAGCTGAAATGTGAATGTTTCGACCCAATGGGAGATACCGACTTGGTGACCCCAAGACACAACCAATCTCTGAAATTCTTGAGTCTTCCTCACTGTCCGTCGGGATGATAGGCACTTGCATCCTCTCCCTGGCAAGTTTGCAACTATTCTATATGTTTTACGCCTTTTTATTATTGCCCTTACAGTGCCAAGTAGCATGTTTTACCATTTATGCATTTTTTGTACCCATTACCAGACTTGTGACAGTCAATTAATATATTAGACTGGATAACAGGAACAAACCTTTAGCAGAACCTGACTCAGTGGGGGAACCCATCTGCCACTGGTTGACACCAGTTTGTTGTAAAAATGGTTGTAAATATAAACAGATGGATTATAGCATGTAAATGTCCAATCACAATGAATTGAGTCCGTGCAGAGCTGCATTAGCCCCAGAGGGCAGCAAGAGAGTGAAATCTACTACTGCTCGGTGTTCGGTGTACCAAAACTCTGTATGAGTTTTCAAATGTCTGTTGCAATTTGACGTGGTTGCTCCTGCAACTCTTATTTTAATTCATTTGCACATAGTTGGAATCATTTTGTTTGGCTCACTGAGCCTGAATTATTTAAACTGATTCACTTTGTTGTTTCCACAATGGCATTTGGCAGACTCTTATTGTTCACAAGTCCTTATTGACGAGTCCGAGTCAAGTCTCATGTCATTTTTCGACGAGTCCAAGTCCGACTTAAGAGCGACTCAAGTCCCCATCTCTGATTGTACATAGTCATTCCAACTCTAATCACATGACCGCTGAGTGAGTCTGTCCAGCTCACAGAAGCTACAAGACCAACAGCAATCACGGGACATTCCCGGGTCATTGTCACTTTGTGAGAGGGGTATTAGTGATCTATATTAGCTAAGCTGATGGTACCGTATGCATTAGAAAAAGAATGCCCATTCTTCTCAGACTCCTGAGATCATCTTGGCCCTCCAAATATTTATATGTACCGCCATTAATCTGTATGCATTATGTTGTGTAATGATTCTTACAAAGATGGCAGTGTATCATCTTAGGTGAATAAACACAGGCTCAAGTTACTTGATTGAATATAATGAAAACATGGTTTGTCCTGGTAAGAATATACACAGCAAAATTATCAGAGCTGTACCAAAAACTTTGCCTATTTTATTTTTATTTATCAATCACAATGATATACAGAGTCCATTCTGAATGGTATGACAGTTAAGCTGTTCCAAAGCTCAGTACCAGCAGAGCAGACGGGAGGCTCAGAAGCAGGACGTTGAGTCTGATGATGGCAAAGCTGTTCACATTACAAAGGTCCGTTGAGCAACATGTGACTGTGTTCCCTGCGATCACAAGGTTGATGTTGGCGGCAGCTGCAGCAGCGCATGCAGAGCTCACAGAGCAAGACTTGACTATGGACTGTATCCCCACTGGAAAAATCAAGGTCAGATGTTGTTACAGACGTACAGTCTAAATGTGTATGAAATCATCTACAGACAGTTGCATATGCTACTGTCAGTACACTACAAGCTCTTACTGAAATGTCCAAGGGAACTTTACAGTAATTACTATGTAAGCCAAACTCTAAATCATACAATGTTGAAGTGTAAACTTAATGTCATATTATTTTTTAAAATAGAATCATTTGGCACCCAAGGTCCTTCCTGCCCTAATTTGGAATATATCTAATTGATATTGACTGATCGCAGCAGAGTTCATGTACATTCTGCATCACAGCCAACAGCCAAGAATTGGAAGAAGACATTCAGTTTTGGCGAGTGGTCTGTGGGCACCTGATCTACCACAGGAGGTAGCCCGCGAGCAATGAAACTCACTGACTAAATCGTCCTGCACTCTGAGTGACACAATTACACCCTGGCCGCAGTTGGCACTGAATATCACAGCAATTAATTCATGCAGGCTCATTTGCTACATGGACAGTCAAAAACAATCATTGGTTGGTCATGGACAAATGATATGTAACAAGTCATGAGTTTAACTTCATAAAGCAATTCTACCATTAGTCAAGATCTCTCAGATTCAAAAACTGTACAAAAAGACTTTCCTCAATACAGACATTTTAATGTGACAAGTATGTATGTATTTCAGTCGTTAAGTTTGATTGTGGGATCACAGCATAAGGCCGCATATGTAGCCTTGCCCTTTTATGAAAGTTGCAAAATACTTTAGGTATGAACTCATGACTTACCAATGCTGGATACGGTGGTCATGCAGGTGTCTTCTGCCATTGAGCAGTTCCGTATGTTCTGGTTACATAGTGTGTTGTCGTTGGTCGCAGTGCAGGAGTAGCACTGGAGTGCATCTGCTGAAAAGACAGCATAAAATCAACTGAAATAACAAATGCCCCATATTGGCAGCCTTACCTAGGAGAACGACGTTTAAATGGTAGTGCTTTTTCAAAAGCCCATACCACAGCTTACATATGTATTAAAACCATTAACCGAAACAGCTGGCTTTCAGAGTCATTCACTCTAGCTAACATATTAAAGCATAAGTCAATGTGTAAGCATCTAATGTACAAGCTTTAAAGTACCTGTAAAGTAAAAAGTAGAGAGTACTAGAAGAATGGTGAGTCCAGTCTTCATAACTAACTGAATTCCGAACTTGACTTTTATGATAAGTAGGTCTGCAGTTCTCAATGTCTTTCCGCCAATGATGAGAATTAGCACTCATTTGCCTTAAATAGTAGCCCTGGCCTCTGGGTTGTTCAGATATCATCAACAGAATTTCAAAAAATTCTTGGAATTTAGCCAGCTCTACAGATTTCAATAGACTCATGTTCATTGTATTGTTGTAGCTATGTTATTATCAACCTCCCCCTGTGAACCAAATACAATAGTGGACAGAATGGACAAGGAAAGAGGCTTGAACCAGTCTGAAACAAAGATTACACCACTCTGTGGACAGGCTTTATCTCTATGTGTTGCCTAGCTACATGACAAGTAGACATGACAGTAGACTACTTGATCCAGTCATACAAACTATATAGCTGATATTTAATGTAGAAGAGGTTACTAAAAGGCCATGAAGGCACTAATAATGTCTCAGCCGATATTGAGATAGGCCATAAAGAAATACTAGATAAAGTACATAAACTAAAGACAAATAAGGCGGTGTATTCCCAAGGGTACTCAAAGCGTTAGATAATTTTGAAACCACTGCCTTTAGAAACAAAAGATACCGGTTCACTAGAAACAAGGTAATATAATACCAATATATAAGAAAGGGGACCGTACTTATCCAGGAAAAATCAGGCCTGTTCACATGTAAAATCACATGTAAAATACTGGAATCTATCCTTAGAGACAAACTGGAATTATTTATTGAAAATAATAGCATTCTAAGGGACAGCCAACATGGTTTTTCTAAGGGTAGGTCATGCCTGACAAAACCTGGCATTCTTTGAGGAAGCTAGTGTTAGCAGGGCTTATTATATTGTACATTTAGATTTCGAAAAAGCATTTCATAGGGTACCACATGACAAACTCATTATACATGAGGATGGTAGGAATTACATGAGCCATTTCAGAGTGGGTTCGGAATGGTCATGGGATAGAACACAAGTAGTTGTAGAATGCACCTTATCTGAGCAGGGTATTGTAGGAAGTGTCCTACAGGGATCGGTGCTGGTACCACTGCTCCTCCTCATTGAAAGAAATTGAAAATACTTTAGTAAGATTTGCAGATGATACCAAAACTAGGAGGTTTAGCTAACAGCTTGGAATCTACTAAAGTAATCCATGAAAATGTAAGCAGAATCCAGAAGTAGAATCCAGAAATTAAATTCAATATAGTGTAACTACATGTGGGAAATAATAAAAACTCTACCTCTTTGCTCGGCTGCCACAGGCCGACTTTCCCATCTTGCCGTCCGGGTGAATGGCTCTCACTTGTCCCGGCTAGTGATGGGCAGTTCAGAAGCCAACTAGTCTGCAGAATGTTACAGTGAGGCTTGAGTGTGAAAAAAGCTGTTCTCAAACAAATGCTCAAAATTCTAAAAGTAGAAGTACTACCCAAATGCATTTTGATGTATAATATATGTACAGTACCAGTCAAAGGTTTGGACACATTTTGGAGCCTTTCTTTGTTATTTTTCTGATTAATGTTTTATTTTCTCTGTTTCATCAAACAATTCACATGTGGTCAATACGAAGATTCTCGGCTTTTATTAAAGAGTATTTTTATACATTTATACATTTTACCATGTAGCAATTACAACACTTTTTATACATTTCAATGTTTGAGACAAATTAACATAAAGTCAAATGAAATAGTCATGTTTTGTATTTGGTTGCATATATTTGTATGCCATGAAATCTATCAACATCACCAAATCTCAAGCGATACTAAAACCACTTTGCATTTAATTGGATCTCTGTGGGAATTGGGGGTTGGGACTTGATTCAGATGTAAATTATGCTGATATAGTATGGAACAGATCTGTGGATTAAATGGTTTTTAGTTATCAAGGTATGTGAATTCACATGTGAATTGTTTGATGTCTTATTTCCTCCGTCAGTTATCGATCAGAAAAACCAGAAAAGGGCAAGGTGTGTCCAAACTTTTGACTAGTACTGTCAAAATGTCGTCAAAATTGTGTGAGTAATGGCAGTTTAAATAAACGGCCACTGTGGAAGTCACTGATCGTAGAAAAACATCACTGTCATTGTCTAAGTACATGAAGGGGGAAGGGAGCAGATCTCAGCGAGCAGCGCACTAGGTCGTCATGAGATCGCTCTGGGATGCTGGAGAAAACAAGATTGTCTTTCATACTGTGTGACTGCAGATCTTGTGACTGGAGGTTTCTTTAATGTCCTTATTTTCTTTAGCAACGGAGGCGGGCTGGGTTGTTGGCAGGGTAATGGAGTGTCGGAGGGATTTGTTTTCTTCAGATTTGTGGCTAATTGTTTTTGGCTTCCAGGCAGCTGCTAAAATTCCCTGTGAAGCACTTCCGCAAGAGTTATTCTTGCATCTAGTCCAGAGAGTTTATTGTTGATGGAAATTCACTGACCTCAGTGTACTGCATGATTTGTCCGGGGAGTTGTGAATGGAGTCGGATTGTCGCCATCTCTTGCTGGTTGGTGTAGAGGCAAAGTTGTCCTTCGTCACTCATGGTGCAGTCGGTCGTCAACTTACTCCTCAATGTCTTCCAGATTTCATGGTTGTTTTATTCCAGTTGATAAGTAACTAAAGGGGGTTTATTTCATAAAAGTGCACATATCCTGGTATTTTTCTTTTCTGTTTTATGTCAACTCTGTTTTTGTACTTGTAAAGGAAATTTTTTTAATTGATTTTTAATTGACAATGTGTGTTAACATAGAGACAATCACGTGATTTTATTATAATCTTTATTACAACTAGACCACTTTCTGTTTAGAAGTGCTTAGAAGATATGCTCTATAACAAACGGATTAAGTCCTCTGTCTCTCACACTCAAGCAGACAGACAACCTGTGGTAAGGGGGTAGCTAGCACAGTCTTACAGATCTACAATGGGTTATCTGAAGACAAAATACTGATAATTTGTAGTTGCCAGCTACCATGCACTGCAAGAGCAGGACCGTGAAAAACAGCAAAAGGAGAAAAAGAAGACTGAAAAATTAGGCTCGCAGCTACAGTTGGCACAGCTCCAAGCCAGGGCGGTGACTGGCAACAAAACCAGAGGGGTCAAAGGGAAAGGAAAAAAACATGGAGGCCAAGATCAAGGGAACCACAGTCCATGTGGACAAAAGGGACATTGGGCTCAGGATTGGCAGAACCCCAGCAGGGGGAACCATTTTTCCACTATACAGGACTGCCAAGTGATGTGCTTCACCTCAGGAGAAGGCCAATTGTAAAAAGGACGGCACCTGTACCGATGGGGTCTGGCTAGGTCCCACAGGAAAATCATATTTACCACAGTATTTGTTTCCTTACTATGCTAAATTGACTCAGATTTTGGACAGGATCATGTGTCAAAAGGGGGAATGGTATCTTTAATTTCCAAACACTGGGTTTTTCAATTTATTCATTCATTCATTATCCTAACCCGCTTATCCAGAACAGGGTTGCAGGAGGGCTGGAGCCTATCCCAGCATACATTGGGTGAAAGGCAGGAATACACCCTGGACTGGTCGCCAGTCCATCGCAGGGCACACACACCATTCACTCACACACTCATACCTATGGGCAATTTAGACTCTCCAATCAGCCTAACCTGCATGTCTTTGGACTGTGAGAGGAAACTGGAGTATCCAGAGGAAACCCACACAGACAGGGGGAGAACATGCAAACCCAGAGAGGCCCCAGCGACAGGGATTCAAACCCAGGACCTCCTTGCTGTGAGGCGGCAGTGCTACCCACTGCACTATCCTATTTACTATTTTCAATTCATGTAAAACATAAATAATGCAGGGCAGGACCAGAAGGTAACACATACCTAGACATTAGCAACTACCTAGCAAGACCCTACCAACAATCTAGCAACACTTTAGAAATGACCTAGTAACACACTAGCAACACCCTAGCAACCACCTAGCAACACATTAGCAACCACTTAGCAACACCCTAGAAACCACCTGGCAATACCTTAGCAACCATATAGCAACATCCAAGCAACCAACTATCAACAACCTAGCAACACCCTAGCAACCACCTAGTAACACCTTAGCAACCACATAGCAACACCCTAGAAACCACTTAGCAACCATATAGCAACCACCTAGCAACACATTCACAAAAACTTAGCAAAACCCTCACAATCCCTGGGAATCCATCTAGCAACCACCTAGCAACACCCTCACAAGCAGCTGGCAATACCATAAAAACCCCTTAGCAACCATATAGCAACCATCTAGCAACATATTCAGAACAACCTAGCAAAAGCCTCAGAATAAATCCCTTAGAAACCACCTAGCAACAGCCTTGCAATCCCTTAGAAACCACCTAGCAACAACTTAGCAGCCACCTTGCAACACCCTATCAATGCCCTAGCAACCCCCAAGTAACACCCTAGCAACCACCTATCAACAACTTAGCAACAGCGGACCTTAGCAACCAGCTTGCAACACTCTAGTAACCACATACCAAGATATTAGCAACCATCTAGCAACAACTTAGCAACAGCACATCTTAGCAACCACCAAGCAACAACCTACCAACCACCTAGCAACACGTAGCAGCATATTAGTAACCACATAGCAACACCCTAGCAACCAACTAGCGACACCCTAGTAACCACCTAGAAACACCAAACAGCCACCTAGCAACACCTAGCAACCCTTGCAATCCTAGCAAAACATTGGCAACCACCAAGGAACAACTTCGCAACCACTTAGCCACGCATTGGCAACCACCTAGCGTGGGGTGGATTTTTAAGAAGACCAGGCCTTTGTCAAAAAGTATGCCTATTGTCTATGAAGCCATTAGAGGGACACCAGTCGCTCAACCAGCAGTGTAGTAACGCTTACCTGCTATACATGTCGTCAACTCACCAAATTTGAATGGGACCGGAAAAGGTTATGGACTCCGACTTATACTTTGTGAGCTTACAAACTGATTTAATAGTTGACATCGTTATTTCTGACTGTTCTGTTATTTCTGACTAACATTGTTAGCGCCAACATGAATAATACTTTTTAAATATTTGCTTTTACCTTTAGCCAGTATTTTCAGGCCCAGGAATGCAGCTAAATGTGGTCGTTTCTGTCTCTACCTTAAGGAAGTGCGCACTGGGTTTATGTTCGCTTTCACTTCCCCCGACCGTAATCCACTCGCCCTGTTGCTGGGGTTGTGCTAGGGGGGAGTGATACATCCGTTGCTGAAAAAGACTCAACATACTCCTTACTGGCTTTGATAATCTATAAGGTATGGATATGTGCCTCTAATTCTGCTACCTTCTCTGTCAGCTTAGCATTAAGTTTACACTTAATGCAGATAAATTCAGCACTAATATCAGAGAAAGAATTGCCGTACATATTACATATAGAGCAGGGAAGACAGTGAGAGGAAGGGGAGGAGAGGATAGGGGACATTGTACAATCTGGGGAAGCTTTTGTCTCGGTGATTACTTACGTTTGATTCTGTCATAGTCTTCTGTCGACAACTACAAGTTCAACTCCAATTAATGTGTCTCAAAGTCAATGGTGGTTAGTCCAGCTGAGGGATTTTTTTTCTTATATTGGAACATGACTTTTTGATGTAGAGAAATAGTATCAATGATTGTTAGAATATGCCTTTTATTGTATGAGTGTGAGGCGAGGTGAGGGTTGTAAACCACAAGCACGGTGAGGGGGAGGTTGCCCTGCTTTGCAAATAAGAGGCCAATCAGCATCTAAACTGCTCTTGCCAGCAGAGAGTCTTTTTTACCATCTGCCATCGCTGTTTTGCAGTTTTATTATGTCAGTTTTTTGATTATATAAATATAAATGCAGCAATAATTTTAGACACAGCTCAAACTCAAGGGGGCATAGTTGATAGGGTTAATCATTAATTTGGCATTCATGAAAAAATATAACAATTAGTAGTTACTATATTAATAGAATAATTAGTAGTTACTATATTAATAGATTTCTAAATGCCAATTTCTTTGTTTTTTTTATAATAGTTATGTATCATTTTTATTTATTTTAAAATATATTATCCTTGCTTGTACAGATACATTCTCTGCACATGTTTGACATGTCCTTCACTTCCCCTGTACAAATTATATCTATGGTCTCATAGATTATATTATCTCTCCCTCTGCACATTACATTATTCAGCATCTCAGGCCTCAGCAGGTCCTGCTCAGACTACCAGCACCGGTGTCTATGAAGGGCAAGTATCATTCAGTTTAGCAGTGAAAAACATGGAAAATGAGTGATGTCAGCATTTGTAATGGCTCAAATGGGAGAATCCAAAATGCAACTATGCCCTGCTGCTGCCTCTGTAAAAAATCCATCCATCCATCCATTATCTGAACCCGCTTATCCTGAACAGGGTCGTAGGGGAGCTGGAGCCTATCCCAGCATACATTGGGCGAAAGGCAGGAATACACCCTGGACAGGTCGCCAGTCTATCTCAGGGCACACACACCATTCACTCACACACTCATACCTACGGGCAATTTAGACTCTCCAATCAGCCTAACGTGCATGTCTTTGGACTGTGGGAGGAAACCGGAGTACCCGGAGGAAACCCACGCAGACACGGGGAGAACATGCAAACTCCGCACAGAGAGGCCCCGGCCGACGGGGATTCGAACCCAGGACCTCCTTGCTGTGAGGCGGCAGTGCTACCCACTGCACCATCCGTGCCGCCTATCTGTAAAAAATCATATGTGTAAATTTTACATATTATGTTTTTCCTTGCTCTGTACACTAACAATCTATCCAAAAACTTTGAGAAATATGTTTTATCAAAATCTAAAAAAGATTTGGATTCGATAAGCAGATTTGGATTCAATAAAATTCTTTCAAATGCTCCAACCTACATGAAGATCAGAACAACAGAGGCACTGACCACCCTCAAAAGCAGACTGAAGACTCTTCAGGCTGCATCTATTTAGTTCTATTGAAAGTTGTTAATTGCACTTATGTTGCTATCACACTTACCCATTTTATTGCTATCTCTATATTATTTTCCAGGACTGGTGTATTGGTGCTTTTGTTTTTTCCTTTTTAAACAGGTTCTGTGATAGCAGGACTGCCAACCCTGTTCCTCGAGATTTACTGTCCTGCAGGATTATACTCCAACTCTAACAAAGTGCAGCTCATTCAAGAGCTGGAGATCTTATTGAGCTGCTAATTAGGAGAATCAGGCCTGCCAAATTGCAGGACAGTAGATCTCCAGGAAAAAGGCAGCCCTGCTCTACAAGGTCCACATTTGTATCTATGTAATCACTTCTGGCACTTGGATCTTTACTTTTCTCTAGGGTTTTCAGCTCTTTTGTACCTACTTATTTACATTGTTGTACATTGCTCTAGATAAGAGCATCGACTAAATGCCTATGCTGTAACGCAGTTAATAACATTATAATTCAACTACTAGGAAATAGGACAAATAAAACCACCACAAAACACAAAAGCCATGTTTTCTCACAAACTGAGGACTTTATTAAGTGACACAGCAAGCAGCTGTGCAATCAGTGGAGGCACAGATGTGCAAAACCATTTTATTTTACACACTGTCATTAGTTTACTCACACAGAACAGAGTGCATTAATAGTTGCCAAATTGCAGGATAGGTCTTTGTTGGTGGTTGGTGAACAGTGAATTTGGAAAGGATGTGCCTAACAAAGAACGACAGCTTTACTCCTTTGAGGCCATGTGGAGCATCAGGTCAATGACGCGGTAGCTGTACCCGAACTCATTGTCGTACCTGTGTGCAAAGGTAGAGGGGTATAAATGGCAATAAAGTATAAATGGAACAAATGCACAATAAGACTACTTTTTTGTAGTCTTCTGCTAGTCAAGCCCATCCACTTCAAGGTTCAATGTGTTGTGTGTTCAGAGATGCTCTTCAGCATACGACTGTTGTAATGGGTTATTTGAGTTACTTCCTGTCAGCTCGAACTAGTCTGGCCATTCTCCTCTGACCTCTCTCATTTACAAGGTATTTTTTCTCCACAGAACTGCTGCTCATTTTCTGGAAAATCTAGAGTCTGTTGTGCATGAAAATAGATAGTCAAACCACCCTGTGTGGCACCAGCAATCATTTCATGGTAAATTTCTTCCCCATTCTGATTTTGTTTTAACAACAACTGAACCGCTTTACTGTGTCTGTTTGCTTTTATGTTTTGAGTTGCTGCCACAAGCTGGTCTACAGGTTTATCCAGTAAAGTGGTGAGTGTATAGATGCAGTATATATCACAGATCAATTAGCAGATCAGAAGGAATGAAAATTGTCACATACAGGAGATCTCCAGGACTGACTGATTGAAATGAAGACATACCATGAGACGAGCTTGACGAAGTGTTCGTTGAGAGCAATGCCTGCACCGGCGTCAAAGACTGAGGAGCGGACCTCGCCATTGAAGTCTGTGGACACCACCTGTGTAGATGACAGAGATGCTCAGTATTGCTACTGCACACTATTCCAAATTGTGCTACTACTAATGATGCTAGGACACAAACTGCCTGCCATATTGGAAGATGGCACTCACGGCGTCCTCTGTGTATCCCAGAATTCCCTTCATGGGTCCCTCAGCTGCCTCCTTAATCACTCTCTTGATCTCGTCATACTTGGCCTGGAGCAGAAAATAAAAGCAGATGAGGACGGTGGCCAGAAAGGTCCAAACACAGGGGACTGAGATGTGGCGTAGTTATGGACTCACAGGCTTCTCCAGGCGGACTGTCAGGTCAACAACTGATACATTGGGGGTGGGGACACGGAAGGACATTCCAGTCAACTTGCTGAAGAAAGAAGAGAGAAAGATTTTTGGCATTCCACTCAACTGAAAATACACCAGCCAAAAATAGATGTAGGCAAGAGGTTCCACTAGGAATTTGAGATGTAACTGGCCTTTAAACATGCAGAAGAGTTGATTTGCCTTAAATTGCGTATTCGGACTGTGTAAAGTTTGTACAGAATGGCATGATCAACTCATGATGATTTAACTTAAGTTAATAAAGCACCATTGCTGCTACAGGATGAGATGGAAGTTCTGTGACTGACCCATTGAGTTCAGGGATGACCTTGCCCACAGCCTTGGCTGCACCAGTGGAAGCAGGGATGATGTTCTGGCTGGCACCACGTCCATCT
The DNA here is from genome assembly GCF_963514075.1 of Conger conger. Lineage (NCBI taxonomy): Eukaryota > Metazoa > Chordata > Actinopteri > Anguilliformes > Congridae > Conger > Conger conger. The sequence continues at coordinate 14,751,857 of NC_083768.1, forward strand.
CTCCACAGCTTGCCAGAGGGCCCATCCACTGTCTTTTGGGTGGCTGTGACAGCATGTACAGTGCTCTGGTTTGAGGCGTAAAAAGACAACAGTTAAAGCAAACCTGTTCTCACCCCAAGATAACGACACTCCTTGTGACAAGAATCGGTGGCACGGTCATACAAGATATATATAGTATATAGTTCTTCCACGCACCTGACCTTGCATCATCCAAAGCTTTATCTTGGTTTATATGGCTACCATAATATGTAAAATAACTATGACCAGCCAAATTAGTCCGGATAATAGAGTTGTCACTAGGATAAAATCAGGACTTGAACACCCTGAAGGACCAAAATGAGTATAGCACAGATTATACACAATTCTTATATACATCAAGTTAAAAATTCTGATCTATCAATCCATTTAGGTCTCAGTATGATAAGTCTGGGATACACCTGTAGTTGATGTACTTTTTTGATGTTGCTTTTGGTGCTCAGCACCATTTTTGAATAGTAGCCAGTAGAATAATAACCAGAATTCACGTCTTATTAACAGCTCCAAAATTATCCCAAGCAGTCTCTGTGGATTTTAAGTCACAATACACCCAGTGGCAATCAGAAAAGAACAACAGATCATTATGATGAGATAATGAATAATGCTGTGACAAGATATACATGGTTGAAGCGATTGTGTGTCAATGTAGTGTGCAATGATTTATGGACACCATTTTAATTTGTTTCCTCCTAAGCTGATGTTCAACCTACCTCTGTTATCAGATTCTGATAATATTGGTAAACTATCACTATAACATATGTATCAGTGTGATTCATCAAAGCAGAAAAGAAAAATCTTGTGGAAACAAAACTGTCATTATCCAATCTGAAACACATTTAGTCCATTAAATTCACTTTCCAGTTATTTAAATTGGGATTTTGTTTAGTAATACTTGCACAAAATGTGGTACAGTACATCTATAGAACTTTTTCTAAGGTTAGGGAGGTTTGAGCCTCACCATGAGTCCCTCAATAATGACAAAGTGTTCATGGATGACTTTTGCCAGGGGAGCCAGGCAGTTTGTTGTGCAGGAGGCATTGCTGTAGGAAAAAATAAAAATGTAATGTTCTTTACATTGTCATTGACACTGTCCCACTACAGGCATCATAATAAAAGTACAATAAAAGTTTTAATTGGTGTGGCCTTAAAATATATTATTATTATTATTATTATTATTATTATTATTATTATTATTATTATTGGTTGCTCAAAAGACAAGAACTGACCAACAAATACAAGTGCCCTTACCTGACGACCTTCATGGAGTTATCATATTTCGGGTGGTTGACTCCCACCACAAACATGGGGGCATCAGCACTAGGAGCAGAGATGATGACCCTCTTGGCACCTCCTTTCAGATGAGCCTGTAGGTGAGAATTGCGGACACACCGGCACTGTGAGCACCAAACTACACCAATCCTCTCCGCATGTCTAGGACTCTCGGTGGTAGTGGAATAAGGGTGCAAACATAAATAATGCACACTGAATTGCTGTCAGTGCCAGAATAGAACACCTTATTTTATTGATAAAAGGAACAATAAAAATGAAGAGACCAGTTGAATACTTGAATGTAAGTGCAACATATAACTGAACACATTCTCAACCCTCCTGATAGAATGGTGTTAGTTTGTCCACTGGGTATCAGAATTGGCACCAATACAATTTCAGTTCTGTCAATTCAGGATATAATTTCTATTCATAATTTGAAAACTCATCATTAAACATCATTAAACATTTATAAAAAAAAATTTTTTTCCTGAACTAAAGGAATTCAAAAGGAATGAACTCTAGCCCGGACATGTATAGCATTTTCCTGAATGAAAATGTACACGTACAGAAGCTTTGTCGATGGTGGTGAAAACTCCAGTGGACTCCACAACGTAGTCAGCACCGGCTTCACTCCACTTGATGTCAGCAGGGTCCCTCCTGGAGAGATAGGCAGAAGGGGGGGTTGCGTGTTGAGCAAGTCACACACTACTCAACAGAATATCGCAACTCTGAGCAAAACTTAATGGAGCATACTGTGAAGGTACTCACTCATGGAAGATGGTGATAGCATGGCCATTGATGACCAGCTTTCCATCTACTGCCTTCACTTCACCATGGAAACGTCCATGAGTGGAATCGTACTTGAACATGTACACCTGGTGTGTGTGGGTGGAGGGACATTAACACAGAGATTTAAAATAGTCATACCAGCTCTACCAACAATTTGGATACAATTACATAATAATTATTTTAATAATATTTTTTCTCATTATAAATATGAATTATTATTCTTGCTATTATTAGCTGAGGATCACATACTATTTTAAACCAGTCCTCTCTCACCCATCCCTGCAACAAATTTAATTTCACACATTCTGTGGCACAATCCAAACTCACCATGTAATCCACATCAATGAAGGGGTCATTGATGGCAACAACAGTGGCTTTTCCTGTGATGAAAGCAGCACGGGTCACCAGGCGACCAATACGCCCAAATCTAGAAATCAGAAACAAATTGAACACATGGGTGTTTCCCCCATGTTTTTTGCCAGCAGATGGCAAACCACATTACAACACTACATAGTATCCACTACCTTATCTGTTCGGTCTGGTAATCATAGCCTATTTTACTGTGCAACCAAGATGAAGCTCCTATTGCACATTATCACACAGATTTTTCAAATCATTAACGTGATTGACCAGGGAGAGTAAATAAACATGTTGAAACGAGTTGAAAGCTGGATCAACAACTGCATTTCCCCTGCAGATGCTGAAGCTGTGAAAGAACATTACAGAACTTTGTACACTACAGAAAAACCCTACACTGCCTGTCAAGCATTCAGACTGTAAGCAATGGTGAGTAGCTGACTACATTTACTTGTGAAGAGCAAAATGGCTGCACAGTGAAATGTTCAATGTTAAATCAACTCTTACAGAGTACATTTGGTTGCACTTGGACTCATATGTATGATTTAAGAGTTGATTTAACATTGAACATTTTACTTCAAACATTTTATTTGTCATTTTGGGTCACCTGAAAATATATATTATTAATGAAACCAATTAATAAGCAACAGCAAATTGGCCATTTTATTAGTTATTCTATCTGCTGAATTGTCAGCCAAGCATTCTTCGTCCTTGTGGATACCCCCACCCCCCACCCACCCCCTACCCCATTATGTGCCTTTTTGAGGGAGGCAATAAAAATGAAAACAAAGTAACACGAGTGTCATGCGTTTGCACAGTAAATTAATTAATTAAGCCAGCAATTCTATTTTCAGTCAGTGTGTAGTTCTGACAAGATTTTAGGAATGGATAGAATTACAGCTCAGGCTAGAACTAGCTCAAACACAGTGACCTGTTAAATAACGCGCATGCATTCTACTGGTTACAGTCTTCCCTAAGTGGTACCCATGAACTTTGCCAGAAAGGTTGCTCGACTATTATTAGGGTGAAAAGAAGTGGAATGTGACAGCTGAGGAAAGGAGATATGGAGCCATAACATTACACAACAAAACTATAAATATATACAGAATAGAATACATTCTAAACACAGCATTGTATATATAGAGAAAGGACGGTTATCTAACTAACACTATGGAGAAAATAACACCACAGAGGACAATATCAGAGCTTGTCTGCCCTGTCATTGAAAATTTGCTCCATAATATCATTATTTTGAATCTATTGCAAATAACATACATGCAAATTATCAGATATTTCTGTAACTGTTATTATACAGATGAGACTGAAATATAGCCTACATATTACTGCAGGTTACTTAACTATAATATATTGTAATATTTAAGAAGTGAAGATATTTACCCATTGATTCCAAATTTCACCATTTTCCCTGACTGGATCTGGTCCTCTGGAAAATAGAGAGAATGACTAAACAGGCCTTAGAACTGTTAAGTCGTGTAGACTTAAGACTAAAATCGTGTGTCCATATATGGAAGCAAATCATACATATTGTAGCATAATACGGAGGACAAACTCAATTTACTCCAATGATTTCAGACATGGATGATTTTGCTAAGTGTCAGGTTACTATCACCAAGACACATAATCAATCAAAAATAATCAAGATTAGTCAACAGTATGCTAAAATCCTGAGTATGAACTCACAGGAAATTCCAATCCTATGGATGCTAAAACTGAAATAAAAGGATAATCTACATAGTATTGCAACAGCTAAGCAAGCAGGCTAAATATATGATATAACAAAAGCTCATCACCTACAGTATGTAAACTTCATTCAATATTTATGGAAAGTGAAATGATTTGAAGCATTGATTAACATGAGCAATCATATTGAGGTTGAATGTCAAAGTGAACTTGAACACAAATGACAAAACCAATGCATAAAAATTACTTACATTGCATACATAATTCAAATTATACAAATAATCACAAAAAAATCGAAACCACTTCATACGCAAATGAAAGCTACAACTCCAGCCACACATTGAAACCTTATTTAAACCAGACCATCACTGGGATGAGTTATTAAATTGTTGCTGTTACCGTTTGTGAGAAGCCTCTGTCTACCTCCCAAAGCTCTAGGTGTGAGTGGGACTGAGCCAAGAAGCCGATGGATTTTATCATAGACCTGCCATCTCAGCAACGCCCCCTCGCACACACCCACTTGTTTCCCCGCCTTTGTGGAATTTGAAGGTCACCAAAAAGTTGATGACATTTAGACCGAAGTAGGCCTACGCAACAGTTTTTAAGTAGCCCCGGGCATCAGATACCTCATTTTCTCCTGCCTCATCAATCAGACATAATTTATACATTTAATAATATTAAGCCCACATTTATCATTTGCATGCACCCTTACCATGTGGTACACATACTGGATGCATATTTAGGCTTATATCAAAAATCTGAATTGATCTGTGCACCATGCCTTAATTTGTTATTGTCTAAATTTGAGAAGTAGGCAAACTCACTTACCTGCCTTTCAGTCACAGCAGAATGCTTAAAAACATTTAAAATACTTTTTTGGAAAAAGTTTTACACCACAGGTGATCGCTTTTTGGATTAACTTTACATTGATAAGGAATAAGGTGTAATTTTCTGTTGTGGGTGGACAAGTGCATCTATGAAACGTAGAATGCAGAGAATATACAGTACATTGTGTCTCCAAAACAGGATGCTAAACTCACACTGGAAGTAGTACAGTCTATTAACAAGTTTTAATACTATAGATTGTAATGAATCAATACTTCAGGTCTAGCCTATATCCCACTAATATGGAAAAAGACTCCAATCACATCTTTTTCCTTACGTGATATTTTGAGGTGCCATAAATGCACATGTGACCTCTATCTCCATATAGTAGTGTATATCAAATATAACAAAACTGCCAGTTCACTTATAACTTATCAGCATTGTTTTACGACAGTTGTGCCCTGACTGAAAATAGAGTTCATACAAAGTAAAATGCCCAGTGTTAATTAAACTCTAACAGACTTTATGAGTTTGTTTATCATGCTGTTTAAACTCTGTAAGACTTAACAGAAAACGGGTTTCACAATTAATGACACCCCTGATTTAATACATGCACCCACCACTGGCAAAGATGACACCTGTGTGTCTTTTCTTATTATTTGGGATATGGTTAGAGAACACATTTGGATGGATTTTTTAAAAATCATTTCTCCATGCATAACTTTCATTAGATCATTGATTCCTTGGATTTGTTATGGACTGCCCTCTTCAGTTCAGCCCACCGGTTTTTGATGGGATTTATGTTAGGAGGGGAACTGATCTGAACCAATCGCAGTACAAGCAACAAGTCAGACTCGAAGCAAACAGGGTACAGAAGTTCAGGCAGGATGAAGCCAAGTAGTCAATCCACAGGGAGCAGGAGAACAGGGTAGGAGATGGGTAAGGCAGGCAAGAAGGCTGGAGCAGGGCTAGGACGGAGATGGGTAGACAGGCAGGTGACGGGAACAGATCATAACCGGGAGGAAGAGAAAACATGGAATGGAACATGAACACAGAAAACACACAGAAATGGGGAAACAAGGGCATGGGACGTGACAAGGAAAACATGAAACAGGACATGGAACTAGAAAATACATAAAACAGGGATAACAAGAGATAACAAGAATGTAGGACAGAGATACGGAATGTGGCATATTTAAGTCTGGAAACTGAGATTGCCATTGCAGAACAAGGATGTTGTTTCAGTTACCATTTCTGTGTGGATTTTGATGAATGTTTAGAGCCATACTGGAAAATCGATCTATGACCAAGGGCCAGATTTATGTAGCTACATGAAGCTCGCAACTCAAAATGCGGCCTGACAAGAGTGTTGGTGCGGTCGCATTGTTCCTGAAATGAACATCTTATTTACAATGGCATCAGCTCATTACACGATCAGCTAATGGGACTGCTAACGAACCTCATTCTCCGAAAGAGGCAGATCTTCAACAGCACAGTTGAAACATGTGTTTAGTGCATTGAATATCTTCACTGCTTGTGGCGATATCCATGTATCAGCTGCCACGTGAAAGCATATCCAGCGCAGGACAAAATGTGTACATATTCCAGCTGTATTTGCTAGTTTTCTCTGAATTAATCCAAATGCAGGATGTAACATTGCAAAGAGCTTGACCATTGCCAGGTTAGAATGGGAATGTTGTGTGGGAGGTTTCATGAGATAGTTTATGTCTCCCAGAAGCGCAATTATTTGGATGGCTAGTTGCTTGTCACAGAAGAATTTCCCCATTTCTATTCCCTAATTGTTTTGGAGGATAATTAATGAAAACAAACACACAAACCTGTTTTTATTATTTTAGCAATGCCAGTAGAGTATGCTCTGTTTCTAACAATGTTCTGTTAAAGGCAAAAAGCATGTCTTTCCACGATGGACAAAGACAATTAAAAGCAGCATATCAATGCATTCAGCCTATTCATATTTTTTGCTAGCGGCAACGATTTTTTTAAACTTCAAACACTTGTTACTGTCACTATGGTTGAGCTTGTTATTTCAGTAATTTCCCACTGCTTCGCATGAGATATTGGTTAATTGAATAAATTATGTTTCGCTTGTGCCACAGTTTACGCCTGCTCTTTAGAGGCGGATAAATTTCACACACAAATCAACCCTTGTTAAGTGCGTGAACTTTTGTAAATTCAACAGAATACATAATCAGCCACACTTATAATATCTCCGTCCTTTATTCGCACGATCCACCCTTAAATGCATATGCATTAAGGAGAGAAGCACACTCGCTTGACTCGTCTAGATCAGACAGCCTACGTTAACGCATTCCAGCCCCGTGTGCCAGCTTCATACTTAAGACGCGTGCTTCCTGGGCAGAATGTGTCATATGTGCACCTGAAAATAGTTGCAAAATTTGTACAACTGGCCCCAAGTCTCTAGCACATTTTGTGAAAATCCTTGAATTCATTATGCCAATGCTGAAAATAGTGGCTCACTGGCACCAAAATATCCCCAATACCTCAATGACCCACCTCCATATTTGACAGTTGGTATGAGCTGCCTCTCCTTGTATGCATTCCTTCATTTTTATACCCTAGTGAAACAGGAAGTAATGGAACGACACACTAGTTCCTTTTAATTAACTAAAATAAATACAATCTCATTGCCAATTTAACTTTGATTGTATTTACAGTAATTGTAAGGAGTGACAATAATCTTGAAACCTATGGTTTTCAGAAAAAATAGGTTACATAATAGAAAATAGTAAGAATAAATGCATTGAAATAAAAATAGATCGTTTTCCCATATGTTTGAACAATTATTATCGGTATTGTTTATCATATGCGGCCCTTTTTCTTTATTTTATCAAGGGAGCCGATAATTCTGGAGCTGACTGTATACAAAGGACCTATAAGAATTTTTTCCTCAGTTGCCCTCTTGAAATCCTTACATGGTACTACAAACATGAGTCTATTTATTTTATTTTATATATGTCAATGTTATTGGATTAGCATAACAACTCATGCATAGAATTGAGGCTGAATGGAGACCGACTGGGGTGAAGGAAGTGGGTGGAGTCAGACAGCAGCTATATGTTCTGACCTCTCTTGTGAAGGTGGGATTGCGTTTCTTTCTTCCAGGGCATGACATTTACAGTAAAGACCAGGACTTCTCATGTTACCCTTGGCCACATTTTCTTTCTCTCTTACTATAGACTGTACCGCCCACTTGCACAGGTCTGTCAATCCAGTGACATCCAAACTGCTGTATGTGCAATTTTTATTTTTTTCAAATGCCTTTTCAGCACGTGCACAAAATGCCTGTTTTATGTTTAATCTATTTGCCCTAAATCCATAATCCATTCTTCTTGGTCCATAAAAGCTGCAAAGTAGCTGGATGGTCATGGGAAAATATGTTCATTATTAACACAATGAATATTTTTGAGCCAAAATGATTTTAAGGCAGCCTAGCTGCTACATAGTTCATATATGTTCTGTACAACATGTAAAGGGATGTGTTTTTTTTGTACTGAGTGCATACAGATATTATAGAAAATGGAAAAACGGGGAATAGATAAAGCTGCCTTTTTGTTTGATGATAAACAACTGGCTTTTTAATTGTTACATAAAATGGAAATTGCAACCAATCATGGCCCAACTTAACCTCCCTTCTTAAAAGGTGAAGAAAATGTCAAACTAAAAATATGATTAAGGCATAGATAACCTTTACACCATGTCATTCACAGTATGCGCCCGTTCCCAGCTCTTGTAGATCAGTGGTTCCAGAGCTTCTCCTCACATACTCCCAGCCACATCTCAGGCACAGCTGATGCAAATATTTGCTCAAATTGGTCTGAGGACGGCTGGTTTTCCACCCTCCCTCTACCTGGAAGCCAGGTGTGGCTACACAACTTCATGATAGCAATGTTTTTGTTACTGGTGCTATTTAAAAAAAATATTCATAAAATGTTTTGTTTACAATTAAATAGGCCTTTTACTCAAATACTCCCAAGCTGTTCTCATTAGAAAATTAAACTTGCAGCTACATGTACTGCAACATGTAAATGGTAGGCATATATATAGCGCCTTTATCCAAGGCGCTGTACAATTGATACTTCTTCATTCACCCATTCACACATCGACGGCGATTGGCTGCCATGCAAGGCCCCGACCGGCTCGTCAGGAGCATTTGGGGGTTAGGTGTCTTGCTCAGGGACACTTCGACACAGCCCGGGCGGGGGATCGAACCAGCAACCCTCCGACTGCCAAACGACTGCTCTTACTGCCTGAGCCATGTCGCCCCCCATGTCCTAGTAATGCTCTACCCCTCTGACGTTTGAGCATTTATCAAGCTAAAATAATAGGGAGTCATTTTATTATTAATCTCTGCCGGATAATTCTTTCTGTAACATTAAGTGGTGCTATCCTCTTAACGAACAGTACAGAAAAGCCAGGAAATCTAGAATATTTTGCCATTTCATGTTTTTCAGACAGCTTCCCTTGCCGAGGCAATGACCAGAAGAAAATAGCCTTTTAGGAGCCCCAACCCCTGGAGCAGACCTGTCTTGGCTCAGGAGGTAAGAGCAGTCGTCTGGTAGTCGGAAGGTTGCTGATTCAATCCTGCCCTAGCTTTGTCAAAGTGTCCCTGAGCGAGACATCTAGTTCCTGGCGAGCCGGTTGGTACCTAGCATGGCAGCTAATCACGATGAGAGTGTGAATGAGAAGCATCAATTGTACAGTGCTTTAGATAAAGGCGCTATATACAGTCCCCTCAAAAAAATTTTTACAATAAAAAAAGATGAACACATGACAACATTTCAGAATTTCAGCTTTTATTTCCAGGTATTTACACCCAGATGTGTTTAACTACTTGGAACATAGCACCTTGAGGATCAAACATGAACCTTCTAAATGGTACTCAAGCTCATTTATTGTAGTATACAATAAAAATAAAGAATTTCCTTCCATCATCAAAGGTGATTTACTTTACAAAGGTAAATACAGTCAGTTGCAACCTGCACCTTCAAGGAACATGCGTTCCCTGTAACAAAACCAAACAGCACAATTTTAGCGACCCCGGGCCCAAATGGTCGCGGCTCACAAATTAGCATGCGGACACGGGCTGTGCCAAAGAGACATCCAATTATATGGCATAGTTCGACAACAGTGCTAATGCTTGCAATGTTAGGGGAGCTCTGGCAGGATCTCCAAACAAATGAAAGGAAGGACTTATGACGAAGAGCTGCCGAGACTGACATAGGTAAATATTTGCCGCTGAATTGCTCCCAGGAGCCAACTACCAATACACACATTTAGATCAGCTGTGGCCTGGCCCTCTCATTGAACAAGCTCCTAATAACCACGGTGTCTCCCCAGAAGGGCTGGCATGCAAGTGTCTCCTCACAGCTGCTGCCCCACATGGCACGTGGGAGCAGAGGGGTACACATGTATAAGAGCACACAGGAAAATGCAGTGCAACTACTCACAGACAAGTGCATGTTGAATACCAAAGGGCTGTCAGTTAACAAGCCTGATGTTGGCAAGGGTCTCCTCTATCTAGCATTTACTTATTCACGACTCTCACTCTCACACACACACACACACACACACACACACACACACAATGAAAGCATTATAAATAACCACACCCAATAAATACTTTATGATTTTCACATTTTTATTATATTATAGATGTACAGTAACAAAATAAAACGGTTCACTTTCAGAATAAAATGTAGTTTTTTTTTTTCAGTTCAATACACACAGCATTTCCACTGTACTTGTTCCATACATGTTCCTTGTTTTCAGTAAGTACGTAGTAAAATCTACTGTCATTGTTTATTGCAACTCATTTTCAGAATAGCACAAGCTTCAGGAAAATTCAATAACAAGGCTTATACTCCACAATGTTTTAGATATGGGGTAAGGGGATGGAGGGGGGTAAACCAATCAATGTCACAGCTGACCTCACACTACACTGCATGGATGCTTGCAGTGATGACAATAAGACCATATTGGAATTAACCACATGCTTGCTTTTGCTTTAAAAATTTAATAAAAAAACAAGCATTTGGCAACTTCTTTTCATTCTTTAAAAAAATTGCCAAGCTAGCAAACTTGCTACTGGTTTGCTCTGAGGAAAATGATAGCCAGGCTTAGTATAAAAATGAGGCCTGTTTGAGAACCTATAAAACATTACCGAGGACCTAGTCTCAGTTTAAATTGTGTCATCGTGTCAAGTTATTCCAGTTACTGTTGAAGAAAAACGGCACCCGATAAATGCCTCACTCCTCAGTCAATATGCATAAAAAACACTGGCTTGCACAGCAACAGGGTAATTCAATGTCAACTCAACACACTTCTGGACCGCATCGTCACGCATATTTAATATAGATTTGGCATGCCAAAGAAACCCCTGCAACCAAAACGGAATCTGGAATATATAGGCTTTGCACTAATTTGCGTGACTTGCCCTATCTCCATTACTGTAGGCCGTAGAGAAATGGTTCGTATATCACTTTATACAATCCCCTGGTCAAAAAGCCTTTTTCAATTAATATCTTGGTCAAAAGAAGAAAACCTGAACTGTAAATGTAAAACATTAACATTAATTTAATTAAATGTAATTCTTTTCTGTTGCCAATCTATACCAGTTACCCATGTTGTCCAGGATTCACCGCATACATACGACCAGGTCCCCCGGCAGCAGGAATGGATCTACTTCTCCAAGCCACATCGTCTCCAACCGCGATTGTGACTCCAATGCGATCAGGGCGCTGTTGTTGTAAGCGGTGAGCCTCCCCCTACTGACCCCTCCCCCCTCCCTTGGAGCGGCGAGCCAATTTTGGCGCTCCATGTGAGCCGGCCAAACTCAGCCTTTGGCAGGACCGGGAATCGAACCCCGGTCCTCAGTGTGCAACTGCAACAGCAAAGTTCGCTGCATCTTAGCCTGTTGGGAACCATTTTGGATTATACTTCGTTACTTTTTAAAAAGATGATTACTAAGGCCCAGACCCAGGTGATTTACCTGTTAGGGCTTCAATGAGTCAGGTGAATATAATTCTAGGGCTGAACTAATTTTTCTGAAGCAAATCTATGCCTTCTAAAGTGTCCAACAGCAGTGGCTGTTCTGTCTGGCGATAACAACCACGTGTTCCAATAGACAGTTGTCCAAGGATGTCAGAATGAACATGGTCAATTTCCACCATGAAGGAGAAGGCTACAACAAAAAGCTCAGATAGAATGGCCCGAGACCTGGTGAGAAATGGTCAGAACCCACACATCACTGCAAAAGAGCTGCAATAAAGAGATCTAGCTGTGCACAGGACAATAAACAGCAAAGACCTACATGTCATTTGAGAACATGAGAACATGCCTTTTGGAACAGAGTGCTTTGGGCTGACGAAACAAAAATTGAACTTTTTGGAGACCACCAAAGAATGTATGCTTTGAAAAAAGGGTAAAGCCTTTTTAAAGAGGAACACATAGCCAACTGTTAAGTACTGACAGTTATGCTTTGGGGTTGTGTGGCAGCTGGGAGCACAGGGAATATTGTACGAGGGGAAGGAAGAATGATTCCTCCAAATATTAGGAAATTCTGGAGGCTAATATTCAATGGTCAGTCCAGCCATTGAAGTTGAAAAGAGGTTGGGTATTCCCTCAAGACAATGATCCCAAGCATACTTCAAAATCAACTCTGAAGTACCTCCAGGAAGGTTTCGGAATGGCCACAAACATGCCATACATGCAAGGAGGCTGAAGAATAGTTCAGAGCAAGAGGTGTTCTGCCAGGAAGAATGGGGGAAAATAGGAGGAGGAGGAGTTAGAAAGTGCTAACTGAAAGGGCTCCCAAACATAGGGCCTTTTTCCTTTTTTGAAATTCTAATAAAATAAAATAAAAAGAATACTTGCTTAAAAAAGTTTTTGTTCACAAATATAAAACAATTTTTTTTCCTTTTTTTTTTTTTTTTTTTTTACCAGGGGTGCCCAGATTTTTGCATAAGTCTTAGGTTGCGACCTATGAATAAATATATTATGTTCACCCCAAAATGAAAGGTAACAGAGTTATGAGTGATTATATTCTTCAGATCTGATTTGCAAAGAAACCTATATTTTATCAAATATCAAATTGTCAAGATATCATTACTTATCTGAAGCAGCATCACACAGTTTTGGATCATTCAAGAAAATAAAAAAGAAAACCAGGGCTGGTTTTGGATCCAATCGTGTGATGCTTCAGGTAAGTAATGACAGATTATAATCACTCATATCTCTCTCTATATATATATATATATATATATATATATATATATAAAATTGTGTTGAGTTGACATGGAATTACCTAACAGGTCAAATCTACAGTCCATACTGCTCAAGAAAAAATGTGACGGGCCAGTTCATAACAAGAACATACAAAAACAAAATGTAGTACAGAACACGGTAACAGTCCAGTTCATCTGGTACAGTATAGCCATGCATAAGAAGTGGAATGGCTGATCAGTCCATAATGCTGTTTGTGTTCCTGTCAGTTGATAATAACAATCAAAAATGATAATAATAATCATAGAACTTCAGCTACAGAAAGAAGGGAATGGAACACAAGCACCAAATGCTTAAGAGTGTACGATAACTGGCCTCCCTCGCTCGCTGTCCTCCGCTTCATTTTTTCTTCCTTTCCTGGGAACAGCGTGGGCAGTACCTGTCAACGCCAGGTACAAAAAAAAAATGCTAAATTATGTTTTAACACTGTGTGTGAAGGTCAGGTATGCTCTGGACAGCTTTCACAATACATACCAGATAGAAATAGAAATCTATCAATTTTGTATCATTTGTAGCCATTCACAAACAAGCTGTCACACAGTGCTTCACATTAGACGTTCTGGAAAAACAGAATCAACAGAACACAACTGTGGAAAAACAGAAAGCATATTCCCAACCACTTGAAAAACCAATCACCATAACTTGAGTTATTAATAATAATCATAATAATAATATTGTTATAATTATTATTTATATTATCTGGGCGACCAATGTTTCCCTCTCCTCCCATCTTACCATTTTCCTCTGGGCTTTGTTGTTAGTCCAACGCAGGCAAAGTGGAACCATTCGATGGAACACTGCAAAACAGAAGCACAGAACAGCTACACACAACCACGTTGGCTCAGGCGGTAAGAGCAGTCGTCTGGCAGCCAGAGGGTTGCCGGTTCAATCCCGCCCTGGGTGTGTCAAAGTGTCCTAGAGCAAGACACCTAACCCCTAAATGCTCCTGACGAGTTAATTGGTGCCTTGCATGGCTGTTGATGTGTGTGTATGAATGGGCGCCAATGCCAACCACAATGTAGTGCTATTATACCAGCCTGCAGCACGGTGCTCTGGACTCACATCAGTGTTATCACATCCGATCATCTCTCCGTACGACACCTGGTGGCACAGGCAATAGGTGGGCTCATTGGGGTCCACTGGCATGTCCAGCACATCAGAGGGGTGCACGTTCCCAAAGTTGACCGTGGGGGCAGTGAACTCCGCCCTATGGGCAGAGAGTGATAACACAGCTGACAATCTGAGTCTGGATACTAAGATATTCTTCTTCTTATGCAACTGGGCAAACTATTTATTATTGTGCAACAATTGAAAAAAAATACAAAGGCTCAGACAGGAGCTCAGAAAAGAGTGGCCGACCGAATATGAAGGGTGAGTCTGAACACTGAATTTGCCCCGTAGCAAAGATGAGTCATGCTTCCAGCCTAGGCAAGGCAGTCACTCATAATATTGGTGGCACACACATACTTAATGGCATTTACGGTATACTGTAAGTGCTATGCAAGCGGAATTCATCATAGACAACAACTACACATAAGCAAATGAAGCATTAAATAGTTCTCCAAACACAGAATTACATTTAGAAATGATTGAAAGCCTACCAAACACTGGGAATACAAGGAAATATGCTGTCTATTCAAACTTTATCAAACTACACTTTGACAGTTCAATGAATGAGACTGAGGCAGCAACAACGAAGTACACACAAAAATATTAAAAGGTGAGACTTTTAAAAGAAAGAGCCTGACAAGAGCAGAGGATAGGACATCACAAGAACATGATATGCAATAGGGAGCATATGTACGTGTGTAAGAGCTTGACTTTCTTCTGCCCGTTCTTGGGGTTGCTGTCATCGTCAGAGTTCTTAACCTTTGACCGAGTTCGGGCGACCTTCTTGTCTTTTAGTGCTCGTGACTCTGAAAAACAGTGGTAAGAGACTAATTACACAGCAGCGTTCAGAACCTCCTCACAATTATGTGTCCGCGCAACAAGACACATAACTGGTACATTTTAAGTACATATAGCAACAAAATACTTACCTAATTGATTTCTAGAAATTCATCAACTCTAAGTCCTGCGTTCCTCTGAAAATAATCAATTTGGTTGTTGATTCAAAGATTCAGCCTGCCCAGTGGTAAATGTTGTTTGAAGCAGACCAGCATAGTTATAGTACCCATAGCAGGTATTAATGCATTGTGTGTTGAAAGCCTTGTCAGTACATAGGTCAAGATAATGTTCATGGTGCCTGTGTGAATTCCTTGTCTTCTTCTGCTTTTGCTAATCATTCTCTCTCCTTTGAAACATAGTTTTTGGGTTGAATATCTATGCTCTTTGTGTGGAGGAGCTGAAGGACTTCTGTCAATTCGTCCAGCTGGAGTACTCAAAATCGTTTTCTCTCTTGGCCCAGCTCTTGAGAGAATATTGCTTATGTTTGATGGACTGATGACATATTTCCTTTCTCAAGTCCCCCTTCTGAAAAACATTTTCTATAACCCATGCACTAAACTGTGGCTTTCTTTTGCCACAAAGCAAACGGCTGTCTTTAATGGGGCAATCAAGGCAAATGAACAGGACAACATATCTGTCACTGAGGCCACTGCACTTTAAAGATCTGCTGTGGGCCAGGCTCAGGGAAACATTTGTCAGCACAGACATCAAGACTCAGTTGGCTGAACTAGTTGAAGCAGGTAATATTAGGGCTAATTATTTTTTTAGTGCTGTGCGCAACTTTTATTCGACCTCTCTCGACTACCTGCAGCATTAGAATGCTGCATTTCAGGGTAACTGGAGTGGACCTGCTTAGAAGTGCTCCAGAACGGAGTGACATTCAGAGCAGCCTAGCTACTTTCGACTCGAGAATTCCCACTCTCAGCCTGATTGATGAGAATTCCCTTTTTGATGAATGGACAAACACAAAAGAAGTAATCACCCGCCGCATCCCCATTTGAACATAAAGAAGAAGACAGCCCTTTCTGACCGATGGAAATAAATTAGAGTTAGAGAGCAAGACTGCAAGTTACCAAACACTAGCCAAGGCTGTGGAGTTTGTTCCATGTCCGCCAGGAACATCAGCCCCGTATTTCTCAATGTGCCTGGGTAGCATATCATGTAACCTGTTGCTGTGCTGGTGTCTGAATGGCGTTGTCAATTACAGTAACACACGTGTGTGTGATTACCGCCGTGTATTATGCACGTATTGCGCACATATTTTTTCAATGAATTTAGTTTTAGTCAAAATATTATGATTTATTTTTGGGTCCACCGTCCCGTATTTGCCTCCCGGGAATCTGGTCACCCTACCCAAACCCAAGCACTCAAAGACCACACAGTACTGTGAGACTCACCCTTGTTGCCCTTGCTGGAGGCAGAGTCATAGTCAGTACTCTCGAGCTGCTTCTCTTTGAGGTCTGCCTCAAAGCGGGCCAGGTCAGTATCTAGTCGACGGATATGCTTGTCCACCTGAGAAAAATTTAAAACTATACATAAATTTACAGCAACAGAAAAATCACAATCAGTCACGAGTCAACCAATAAATTCATGGAAACAGTTTGATTTACATTTAAATCAAGTGAGTGAGGATAGATGTGACATTGTACTTTTTTTTTTATAGCTGCCTGCAATAGTCAAACGTATGTGAAGGTGAGAGGAGACATATTCTTGACATTTTCAAAATATTTTGTGTAGGTGGACACACTTTTGAATACTAGTCACCAACGTTTCCAGCAGTCATGTGTAATCAACTGCACGTCGTTCTGGATAAGAGCGTCTGCCAAATGCCAATAATGTAAATGTAATGTAACACATGAGACTCATGACCATACTTTCCAGAAGTACAGCAACCTAAATAGCCTGTAGAGTTAAAAAGAAAAATGTAAGAGTGACAGTATTTTTGAAATGAAATGCAATGCAATGAAATGGTTGAAATGAAGATGAATTCATACATATATATAAATTGTATGTATCCATTTTTTTTGAGAGCTCAGTCGCTTTAGGGTTGTTTCCATAGACCTGGTTGCTGGTTTCTCTAGCGAGAGAGAGATCTGGTTTCTCTAGCGAGAGAGAGAGATCTAGCAACACTGGTCGTCATAGAAGCCAGTGTTACCAATTGGTTTGTAGTGTAGTACCTAAGGTCATATTTTTTTCCACATACAATACAATTTGAATGCACCCAACGGCCAACTCTGTGGACATGTCCTAGCATGCCATCGTGAAATAGGTACTGACCATCTCATAGGTCTGCATGGCCAGCTGGATCTTGTCGTCCCCAAACTCCTTGCACTTGCCATAAGACTGCTGGATCTGCCTCAGAAGGGAAAGCTTTTGCTCTGAAGACAGAGTCCGCGCGTTGCCCGTGTACTCCCGCGCCAGGGAGTCGATCTGCCCTTTCAAGTCTATGTCAGGAGGGAGAGTGTATGAAGCGCAAATGGGAGAATAGATTGCACATAATTAACATTTACAAACACGCTGAATGGGTAATGAACTATAGAACGATATGCTGTTAGTGCTTTCGCTAAACCGGGTACTGGGCAGGAATTATATTATTACATTGCATTAGCCCTCTTTCAAATTACTAGAAATACGAGCAAGCAGAAAGTAGCCGGCCATATCGAATTTAAACAAAAAGTATATAATAATACAAATTGGGAGATCTTGCAACGATGCCAGACCCTCAGTTCGCTGGTCCAGGTCTCTCATGAGTTGAAAATTCCTCTGCAGCTCAAATGGCAAGTTCTCTATGCCTGGAGAAAAGATATTGATGAATTAACAAACCTACCATTTCTTAAAACGTAGTGTGCTTAAGGAAACGTAAATAGACGTTCGAAACCACTAGCCTGGCAAGCTAAGTATTAGTTCTAAGACCTTTTTAAAGAACTTAGCTTGCTAGAAAGTTAGCGACAACCATTATTAACGTTAACAGTACTGACGACCACCATAGCTAGCTACCTAACATTCCTGGTATAAAATCCAACTAGTAACACCAGCTGTTTGAAAATATAGCTGGTCAAACTGTTGTGTATGGAGCTGGTTGTTTCAAAACCTAGCTTGGGCTGTTTTCTTTGTTATTGTTTTTTTTTTTCCATCAGGGATATAACTTGCTAGAACAAGGGTGCCGTAATACAGCAATACTAGCTACACATCAAAACAGAACTTCCATAGCTCCGGGCTATCTCTTTCAGCAGCATGCAATGGCACATTCAAGAAGCCGCACTTGTTAACTGTTAGCTAATTTAGTTGGGAACGTTATAAAATGCGATGATGCTTTTTCTTGACAATCCTGGATTTTGAAACAAAAGATACAACATTAATCATACCAAATATGTATAATCTCAAATAAAGGAGATAAAAAAGTATCTCGAAATATCTTATGCCGAAAGCAAAAACAGCAAATCTTACTGTCCAGATAATGTTCTAAGTACATTCCAGCCGCCATCTTGACAACAAAAGCGAATAAAAACGGTCCTTTTTCCTTCAATGTTTACACTCGTAACAGACGGTGCAATACCGTCATCTACTGGACTGGAGTGTGAATCACACAGCTGTCCGTCTGTTAACTCTCTCAGACCCGCGTTATATTCCAGCTAAGGGAAAAATTGGACTCGCACTATGACTTGCATTTCACTTTCTATGTATTTGTTCTTGTTTGTTTTCTGTTTAACTTTATACATTTTTTACTTAATTTTTCTTTTCATTTTATATATAATTTGTTTCTATTTACTTATTTTTTAGACTTCTACTGCTGTAGGCTATCCATTTAGGGTTATGATGTGTTGTATGTTCAGAGATGCTCTTCTGCAATGTGTGGTTATTAGCATTACTGTCACCTTTGACCAGTCTGGCCATTCTCCTCTGATGTCTCTCATTAACAAGGCGTTTCTGTCTGAAGAACTGCTGCTCACTGGATTTTTGTTTTTTGGACCATTCTCTGCAAACACTAGAGACTAGTGTGCGTGAAAATCCCAGGAGTTCAGTAGTTTCTCAGAAACTCAAACCAACCAACAATCATTCCAGGGTCAAAGTCACTTAGAATAAATGTTTTCCCCATTCTGATGATTTATGTGAACATTAACTGAAGCTCCTGGCCCATATCTACATGATTATATGCATTGCACTGCTGCCACACAATCAACAGATTATATAATAACATGAATAAGTAGGTGTAATAAAGAAAAAATGTTCTTAATAAAGTGCTCGGTGAGTGTATATGCTTTTTTATGTGAGGTTCCTAGCATAAGCCCCTTAGGGTTTCCAAACCTGGACATTGATTAAATATTTGGTCTGTATAACTTTCCTGAATAGTACATTTGTGCAAAAGATTAAAAGGGTCTTAAAAATGGTTGGTACCTTGTATGGCAGCCAATCGCTATTGGTGTGTGAGTGTGTGTATGAATGGGTGAATGAGAAGCATCAATTGTACAGTGCTTTGGATAAAGGCGCTATATAAATTCAGACCATTTACCATTTACAAATCTGAATTTTAAAAAGTTAAACATTTTAATTCTTTCATAGTACTTTCTTGTCCACTGTAGGACATAAAAGTTAAATCAATAATGTAATAAGGAAATCAAATTACATATTTCAAAGCTACCTTTCACACATTTTGGCAAACTCGGACAATCTGAGAAATTAAGACATAAGTAAGACAGTGACACAATTTATGTTGCTTTCGCTCAGGACTCGGGCACATTGGATTTGAAATATCCCTATAATAGAATATATATAGGGTTGTAAAATTTAGTCAGCTTTCATTGAGGGCATTTAAATCAATTTTGGTTGATATGTGCATGAATTACAACCTTTTTTTATACATAGTCCCCCATAGTACCATAACATTTGAGACATGGTTTCACAGGTGTTTATGATTTGTCAGGTTTGTTTAATCACATCTTTAGTGCAGGTATAAGAAAGATGTCAGTACCTAGTCTTGATTTTGATTACCTTTGGAGTCTGTTATGGTCATGTGGACCAGAGTTGTGCCAATGAAAGTCAATGATGCCATTATGAAGCTGAGAAGTGAGAACAAAACACTCTGAGAGATAGGCCAAAAAATAGGCTCACCAAAATAAAATGTTTGGAACATAATTAAGAAGAAAATGAGCACTTATGAGTTCAGTCATCGCAAAGGCCAAGGATGAGCGAAGACTTCTCACCATAATCCCCCAAACATCTGCCAGATGAGAAACAGCAGGCAACTTTGGATGTGACAAGGGGTGTGTCCCATTATTTGGAAAATGTATACTCCTTCACTACAGTATCACCCTCCTCCACACCATGCCCCAGAAACTGATATTTGTGGACTCCCTCCCTCCACTGTCCCATTATCAAAATAGACAAACAAAACAGTTTCAACTCTGCCCTCCTCCACTCCCCTGGCGAAGCGTACAATAATGTATGTTTCAGCAAAAGTCTTGGTTGACTCTACACCCACACACTCTGAAAACCCAGAAGAGATTGCATACACCTGGCTAATTAATAACATTATCCCAAATGTTATTCCTTGTAATCTCCACCATATATCTAATTTTATTTCTTCATCTTCCCAGCCTAAAGCTATTTACATGGGGAAATGAAATGAAGAAGAGAAGAATAAAAAATATTGAACATCAACATATGAGTGGAAATATTTTAAATATTTTATTTGCTATCAAACATTAATAGAGTCCAATGGGAAAATAGGCTTTCATTATGGGGTGACTTCATGTCAATTGCCAAAACTGACAGCTTGAAAGCTGGCCCCTTGGGGTCCCTCAGGACTGAGTTTTAGAACCACTGCTCTGAAAATGAGTATCCAGCCCTGTCTGACCCTGTGTTGCAGGCCACTGCATAATTGGGATGAGTGTCCTCCAGATGGCAGGGTTGTCTGTGACATCTTAGTATTCATTCAGTAAAAATGTGGGGGCTCTGGTTCTCCTCCAAAGAGATCTTATTTCCTGTTGTTGTTGTTGTTGTTTACATACCTTAAACACGAAATACCTGGCAAATAACATCTCTAAAACTCAAATATGAATGGAAATTGAATAGCTCTAGATGTGTCACTACCAAAGAAGCTAATGTTTTGACTGCAAAAGTCTATCAACCCCAAGTTTTTGGATGTCAGTTTTTTCGTTGGAGCCGAGCAAACTTCAGGAGAGCTGTTCGTATTGCGCGTGGAAATGAAAACGCATGGTTGTAAAACGGGTTTTGTGCTTTTATTATTCCATTAATTCATAATAAATTTCGATTTAGAGTGGCAAAATAAGGCAATTAAACATAGCTGCCAACTCTCACGCTTTCGGCGTGAGACACGCATTTGCCTGTTTTCACACGCACATGCAAATGCGTGTGTCTCACGCCGAAAGCGTGAGCGTTGGCAGCTATGATTAAATATTAGTTATTCATATATAACACGCAACAGGATTCAACATTAAAAACATAATTTAACATACAAATTATAAAGTGGTTGGCTATTCCTGTCCGCTACGTCATCACAGGCTGCAATTTAGCTTTAGGAATTATGAGACACTGGGGCTAGCTAGCTAGCTAAATTATCCGGTTACAAGTGAGCTAGCAAAACACAGCAGTAGGCTGTCAGATTTAGTGATGATGGCGATGGCTGCAATAGAGCCAGTAGAATGTCAAAATTATGTCTGATAGTGATTGCTGATGTTGATGGCTGCAGTGGAGCCGTCCTCATTTCGCTCAGGCTAGCCAAGATAGGTTCCGTAATATCTGTATGCTAACATTACGGTATTTTCGTTGGAGTGTCATGTGATCGCCGGGATGGGTGGCCGCCCATACACCAGTCTCGGCGTTCAAGGGTGGAGTTTGAGTGCCCGTTACTGTTCTGGGTAGCACTGGCTGGAGATTCAAGGCAAACGCGTCAAGTGAAGTCACTGGACGTGTTTGTTCTGAGAAGTTACTTTAAGTGCAGTTGAATATAAATTCCGTGAAACACGTAACAAAGTTTACTATAAACAGGGCGTAGCCAACAAGACTAATAGTTTGCTGGGTGTAGCCCAGAGTTTCCAGGTCCGCTTATTATAAGCGACTTTGAGCTTGTTTTTCAGTAAAGTCGCTTACAAATATTGGCAGTTGCGGGCTGCAATTTTTTGGGCTTGTTTCTAAAGTGTAGTTGCTTATTTGGGCTTTCTCCCTTTATGTCTAACGTTAAATAAAGTTTGACTGAGCTCCATCTAAGCAGATGTTTTCGATGTTATTTAAATGTATGATAATCTGTCAATGACAGTGTCATGTTGCAGGATCCGTCCACAACCCCGTTCACTGCGTAGGTATGCGAGTAAAAACTACTACTTTTTGGACATACTAGAGTGGGAGAAAGAGTTGACTGGATTCAAAGACACTGTGCAGAAGCGTGAAATGCAGGGTCATCGTGTTGCATTGTGGTGAGATCTGGTTCCACACGACAGCACATATAAACATAAAAGAAATGCAGTACCGTTCTCGTCAATGAGGCTATTGGATTCGCGGTCTCAAAGGGTCACAACACAGATTAGTGAGCTGAAGGTAGCAACCTACACAGCCATTAGTTCTTCTGGAGATGCCACTTGGCCAGTCAACCCTTAGTTTCTTTGTAAGGGTTGTTTAAAAGGCCAAAAATATATTTTTTTGCCTTCACTGATATAATTAATTGGCCAGTTCGTTATATGCAACTTTTCATTAATTCCTCATGTTCAAGTTAAAAATTAAATTAAATTAAATGGTTGAAATGCAAAATAAATTCATACATGAATAAATTAATAAAGTGGCCTCTCTCACAAGCATTGTGGTAGGCGCTTTTTAATTTTTTATATTTTTTTATTTTTGAGAGCTCAGTCGCTTCTTTTGGGCTTGTTTCCATAGGCCTGGTTGCTTGTTTCTCTCGCGAGATCTGGCAGCCCCGGTAGATCCTGCTTTGACCGTCGTTTACATGGCTGGCTTCTCTTTACATTACATATACATTTTTTCCCTTTATTCCTATAAGAAGATTTGGGGCATGGCGTGGCCTACTTCGGAAAGAAGACCGAGCCTATTTCTTTGGTGAGGCTCACAGAAGAAACAACAAACAATAACGATGAGTTCAAGTTCAAGTTCACACCTGCAAACATCATGGTATAGAAGTGGCATGGAATGTGGCTGATGCGCTTAATTTGTTTATGAGTTGTTGCTTTTTTTCCCTTGCGTTTAATGTCAGAGGTTGATGTGAACTGTTTTTCCCAGTAAGAAGGTAGTAATTCGATCAATCCGATATGATGTGAATGCAGCATTAGGCTTCATTGCTATGGCTGGCCTTTCTTTACATTACATTAACTTCTTTATTAGAAGATTTTAATTGGCAACATTACCACTTTGTTTGAGGCTTTGTTTGACACCTCCTTCTGGCTGTCTGCAAGGACAGGGAAAACCTATAGGCTATTGCTGTCACCGCTTCCACTTCGAAATAAAATATGTTGCTTCCATTAACAGAACTTCAATCTCTGCTTCAGAGAAGCTTTTTTCTTTTATGTCTTTAAATAGTTGAAATTCCATATGGCATTTTAGGGGTGTCAATTTGTGATAGTCGCACTTGGTATTTATCAACATACACACGTGAATACACAAATAAGCTATATCTATGCGTGTTTGATAAATCGGGCGGAATTTGTTAGTTTGGTTCCGATCAGACATGCATTTGCACACGGATTTCCGAAAATAGTGATAAATGAGTCCCAGTTTATCAGTAGTGTTTATATCTAAACATATACACAAATTAAATGTATATGTTATCATTATGCATATAATAAATGATAAAACATATATTATAATAATTATGCAGATGACAAATATAGATGATTATCCGGGAAGGTCCATTCTTGGCACAGGGAGGGCAGAATTGTCAGGTTAGCTGAAGCTGGAGTCAGTTTTTGGTGCTTGAGCTACAGCTCCAGGTCGGAGCTCGGAGTACCGGGAGGAGGGCAGAAACAAAACAATGTTATGTAGTAAAGATACACACCCCATGTCTGCCACAGGTGATGTCAGATTTAATTATTTACATGTTGCCGACAAAGTAGTCATTCATCAAGCCTAAACCTACAAAACTAACTGTTCAGTCACTGGGATCACTGTGTCATTGCGAATACACATTGAGTTTAATGGATTACAGACCGTACCTAACAATTTACAAGACAGTTCCAAAGATGCTGACTTTACTGATACAACTTTACTGAAAATAACTCTTTCTCTGTGTAGAGTTTGCATGTTCTCCTCGTGTGTTTCCTCCGGGTACTCCGGTTTCCTCCCACAGTCTAAAGACATGCAGGTAAGGCTGATTGGAGAGTCTAAATTGCCCATGGCAATATGAGTGTGTGAGTGAATGGTGTGTGTGCCCTGGACTGGCGACCTGTCCAGGGTGTATTCCTGCCTTTTGCCCAAGGCATGCTGGGATAGGCTCCAGCCCCCCTACGACCCTGTTCAGGATAAGCGGGTTAAGATAATGGATGGATGGATGGATGCTGCAAGACAGGACAGATTTCCAATGCTGCTCGTTTACCTGTTAAACTGAAGTGGAGCTAATTCAATTGAATTTATTTTTGTATAGTGCTTTTAACAGGAGACAGAAAAGTCAGAAAGACGCTTATCAGAATAACACAGAAGGGAATAAAACACATCTGCCCCCAAATGGCAAAATCCCAAAAAAACTCTATGAGTTACACAATCCATTTCAGCATACAGTGACATGGTAATAGTGCTCCACTGTGGAATTGTCGTGGGGAAGCTGTTGCTAATGAGAGACTATGAACCGGGCAGACGGTGTGAGCTAATATGGTTTTCCCAACACAGGGACGTTGTGTAGTTATTTGTCATTTTCTCTGTAGTTATTGGTCCAATTCAAAGAAACCAAAATCATGAACCGCATTCCTCAGAAGAAAAACTACCATTGAATGGACGTTAACTTCTGGTTGAAGCGGCCCCTTCCCCGTGTTCTGTTTGGTACATGGTGAGTTCACGTTGGTAGGTAAACTAGAAAGTCCATATGGAAGGATGTAATCTGGAGTTCAGAGGCAAGGGGGTTGAATTTGTAGCTCCAGAATGTGTCGAGGGAGGAGCAGGGCTGCCGGGGGTACGGTTGCAGTGGTCCCTGAGCTCCGGGGGGTTGGAGGTGTGGCAGAAAGAAATAAACAGGGATATGTTCGGCACTAAAATGTGTTAGTACATAGAATAACTGCTAATCAACATGGTTTGACCAGCTCAACCTATGTTTTGAAACAGCTGGTAGCTTGTAATTTCATAGCTGGATTTTATACCAGGGAGGCCTATTGTCGACACTGGTAAAGTTATCAACAGTTAACAGTTCTGTGAGTTCAATATATCCTCCTGTGGTATTGGTATTGATATGACTTGCCCACTCCTTGAAAAAACTAAAATGCTGTTGTTGTAGCCATAAATATAATATGCATTTTATATTGAATGTTACAGCTGGACCTTACAACAGTGATGCAGTTTTGATTTGGTCAAATCACATGACACAGCTAAAAAGCATAATGATCTATTCATAGAGTTCAGTGAATTTAATTAAGAAAGAATATATTATATAAGCACACCGACAGCTGAAATGTGAATGTTTGGACCCAACAAGAGATACCAAATTGGCATGTAGCTAATCATTGTAGTTATCATGGACACAAGGAAAGACTGTTTTGCTGACCTCCATTCTCCCAGCACCTAGAGGGACTCCAATAATTAATTCCGATTAATTACCTCATGATTAATAATCTCCAAATCGCCATTATTTCACAAACTTCCTGCATCTTCTGTATTAATAATACAAGTATTGAGATGCAAATGTTTGGAACCAAAAAAGTGGGAGAGCGTCCAGTTCCACTTCTGCTCTGACAAGCATTGGTCATTCCATATAGTATCTGTCCCACATACTCCCCCTTAGCTACATCAGAGTCTGGCTAAACCAGGCTCGCCTGGTCTTGTTTTTTATACTATTAATTGCTTGCTTTGTTATTTATTTAGTTGAATACAGTAATTAAAACAAAAAAAACAAAAAAAATAGAAAGATGTTATTGAAAACCAGGTATTTTTATATATCAAAATTAATGACTAAATATTGCATCACCATGACAAAAAAAAGAATGTGCAAAACTGCTGAATTCTACTCTTTAATCATGGTTGTTTCTTTGACTTTTACTTTCTGTGGATTCTGTTTTTATTGATGGAACCCATAATAGCCTACAGCTATTAATGAACTCCACATCATACAGAGAAATATATGGCGATTTAATTGACATGATATATCATAATAGGCTATCAATCAAGGATTGTTGCTCTGTTCAAAAATGTTTGCACTGATTGATTAATGTATTTATTTTTCTAATCCATTGGGAGATTGGTTTTGTATCATTCAGTGTTGGGATGAGAACTGTTGTTGTATCTGCTGTATCATTTGAGATAGAATAATTTAGAAGTTTAGAATTTTGTATTATTCAGTCAGAAATTGAGGTACAGATCGCATCATTTGCAGGGGAAACGAAAGATAATTAAAGTTAAAGTTAATTAATTTTGTACTCTCACCGCCAAGAAAATTGGTTGCAAAATGGGACCATTAAAGTTACAATAGGTGAGATATTTGTGTTAAAACATTGTTACAAGATCATTGTAAATCCCTTCCTATCACTGAAAAGGGGTCACTGACATGTTGACTCACCCTATGCCTGTGTCCTTACATTCGGGTTTCAAAATATGCAGTTTATGGGCCGGCACTCTGTACCAAAACATGGTATAGCTGTACAATCATTCAAGCTCATTGGTGAAAATTGGTTGAAAATATGTGAAAATTGGTTCTAATTGCCACAGCTAATGGCATTTCAACATCAGTGCATTCACAGAGAAGGGGTGGGATAAACAGTGTTGTGGTTTGAAGGTGTTGCTGCAATTCCTCTCTTGATGATTAGACGTCTGAAATTACCTATTATAC
The DNA here is from genome assembly GCF_963514075.1 of Conger conger. Taxonomy (NCBI): domain Eukaryota; kingdom Metazoa; phylum Chordata; class Actinopteri; order Anguilliformes; family Congridae; genus Conger; species Conger conger. The sequence continues at coordinate 14,779,092 of NC_083768.1, forward strand.
CTTTAAGTCAAGCAATTGGAATCCTATAAAGATTTCATAATGGGTGTAAATATTGGTGGAATTATGGAAGTCTGAAGATGTCCCTCACAATTGAATTCTGTGCAAGTACCATGCCAAGAACTAGAAATTTAGTGAAATGTTCACTTCAATAAACCACCTTCAATATATCCCTCCCAATTTCTCTTTCTCTCTTTCTCATTCTCTCTCTTCCTCCCTTTATCTCTCTCTTCTCACGCAGGTGCGAGCGTGCACACACACACACTTTAATACAGAAAGAAATACAGATATAAATAGAGATTCAGCCCAGTCCGTGTTATATACAGTATCTACCAACACATTGTGGCGTCTGGTATTTCATTCTTAATACAGGCAGAGTTGTTACCTCTGTCTCTCACTCCTTCTCTCTCTCTCTTTCTCTTGCTTACTCTGTCTCCTTTCCACCCCTCCCCCTCTCCTTTATTCTCCCTCGGTCTCTCCAAGAATACTAATTTGTGCATCTCAGCTTCACCTCTGCTTTAGATGACTCAAAGCTCTGCCCCCCCTCCTCTGTTTACACTCTCCTGCTTTCTCCCCATCCACCCATCCCTTTCTCCCTCCATTTCAGTGCATGTGAACTCAAGGAAAAAAAGATTGACCTATCTCTTTCCTTTTTTTGGTAAGTGCAGACAATATGTCTACACAATGACAAACGTGCATATACAGTATATCCATTCACAATACAAATATCGAGGTATAGAAATCAACAAGATCAGCTAGGTATTATTAAGGATTCATTTACAGATAAGACTGTATTCTCAATGCATTTGTTTTGTCACTGAGAAGGAAGAAGAGTGGCTAAGAAGATGAAAAAGAGAGACTGAGACAACACAGAGAGGGGGTGAGCAAAATGATATGAGATAATAGAATACTGTGTTTTGTTAACTCCCACTTTTTCAATAGTAAATCAATTGGTCCGTGCATGTTTGAGTGGAGGAGAGGGAGGGGGAGGGAGCAAGTGACTGTGGGAAACAGCTGTACTGCATTGTAGAAAGAGGGAGAGAGAAAGAGAGCAAGAGAGGATAAAAATAGTCAAATTTGATGTCAGCATAAGAATATCACGGCAACATACATAACACATAGCTGTATAAATACCATATTTAACATATTAACGTATTTTAATTGTTCCTCAATCTATTTAATACCCATAATCATTCCCAATATTTTTTTGTTCAGTTGGTCAATTTAAACATTGAAATCTTGTATTATAATTTCATATGTACATTATTTCCATTTGGCTATTTTCATACGTATAAAAAAATAAGCTTTCTTTTGTCATTGTCAATGTCACCTTCAAATTCAGCTTTACGATAACAACAGTACCATTTTGGTAAAACAAAGGAGTTGGAAATGGTATGGTAATAAAATTCTTATTTTTCCCCTTCAACTCTCCTTAGATATACTGATTCACTCTTTGTGACTGAATAGTGCTCTGCACTGTGAGACAGAGAGAGCGAGAGAGAGAAAGAGAAAGAGGGGGGCATGCACAGAGCGAAAAAGAGAAGGGGAGAGGGAGACAGAGAGAGAGAGAATGTGTGGTGAAAGGGTGGTGCTTCCTTGCTTGTTTTCTGGGCCTTTGTAAAACCATGGGATGTATCGGCTCCAAGACTCTCAGTAAGGCAACATTTTTCTTCCTTTTGCTAAATATTCAAGAGAGGGGAAAGGGATTAGCTTAATTGGAGCACAGATTATGGGGGTGTGGGTTTCTATGGTAACATTTAGATCATGATGTCTGCCTTCAATGCTCAGGAACAGATTGAGATTTGTATGGTAAAGGACAGCAGGCTGCCGGACCTTATTATTTTTGATGAGATGTTGAATAAGATCTCTTGTTCCCCGGATGCTTTTCTTATTCCACGTTTATATTTATAACCGGCTGTGTGTGAGGGGTGCAGTAGGGGAGGTGGAAGGAAAGGAAAAAGGAGGCTGCAACCTTTTGGTACAGATTATTTGCAATGATGACAGTTAGAGATAGAGAGAAGGAATAGAAGGGAAATTCTGTTATTGGCATTGCTTATATGGTGTCGTGTTACACGTAAACAGTGTCAGAAAAGCAGTGATGGAGAGCAGCGTGAGAAGCCATGCTGAATTTCATTGCAGAAGCAGACAGCAGACAGGAGAGAGAGAGAGGACAAAAAGGATGTGGAAAAATGAGTGTTTATAATTCAGCTTTGTAACTATGCTGTATGGATTCCGTGTTTGACATTGACATTTTAGTTAACCAATGTCAACTGTGTTCTAGACTCCGGTGTATGTAGTGCACAGCGTAACTAGGGTACAATCAGGTGTATGGTGCCTTTCTTTTTGATCATGTGGTATATAATGTATGGTATGAAATATGATCTTGATTGGGTGTTGTGTAATTACAGTACAGTCTGACTAGACCAATACCATCAGATACCACCAGACATGTAGGTCGAGCTTTAATAACGGTTATGTTATCAACACAAGTAAATTAAAAGATATGAGTGTATCTGTGTAATATGGTAAATTATGTGGAAATGATTGTGGAATCACAACAATCAAGAAATATACTGCTGATATGATGAACAAGGACTACCTTTAGATCAACCTAGCTAAGCATGTCAGTATGCTAATGATTTCTATTTTAAGCTCATCTATGTTACCTTTGTTTATTCTTGGAACAGCGAACAAAAGATTCCCAATTCAGGATTTCAGACAGTTTTTAATTTTGCAATCATTGCATTTTTCATGTGATGTGGGGAACATTAGTGAGTTTAAATGTAAAGGTCATTAAATGTAATGGGCTATGATGATGGTGGCTATGGTTTAGTTGGCATACTTAATGTAAAATTGATTTCTCATGCATCTGGATCCATTGTTCCTGGATAAAGTTTAGTGTACTGTCATATTACAGGAATAGTCTTTTAACATGAAAGCAAAGCATTATGTTACCATGATTAATGTGATAAATTAGTATGCAATACTGTGAATAGTCATTCCGTTTCAAATATCTACAGTATGTGTATATTCGATTTAATACTGTAATACTATGATATATGAGAATACTATAGCGATAATTTTTACTGCTCATTTATTTATTTTTTCTAAGACGTTATACACTCGTTTTCAGCACAGTAAAATGTGTATACACTCAGTGAGCACTTTATTAGGCATTTATTAGACTTATCCACTTAGAGTTATGATATGTTGTGTGTTCAGAGATGCTCTTCAGCATACCACTGTTGTAATGTGTGGTTATTTATGTTACTGTCGCCTTCCTGTCAGCTTTGACCAGTCTGGCCATTCTCTTCTGACATCTCTCATTAACAAGGCGCTTCTGTCTGCAGAACTGCTGCTCACTGTATTTTTTTGTTTTTTTGCACCATTCTTTGCAAACTCTAGAGACTAGTGTGCGTGAAAATCGCAGGAATTCAGCAGTTTCTGAGATACTCAAACCACCCTGTCTGCCACCAACAATCATTCCACGGTCAAAGTCACTTGGATCACATTTCTTCCACATTCTGATGGTTGATGTGAACAATAACTGACCTGTATCTACATGATTGTATGCATTGCACTGCTGCCACACAATTGGCTGATTAGATAATCACATGAATAAATAGGCGTTATAAAGTGAAAATTTTCCTAATAAAGTGTTCGGTGAGTATATATTTTACCAATGTTGTTTTAGTTACAGCAATTACATTACATTACATGTAATTTGGCTGACGCTTTTATCCAAAGCGACTAACACTTAGACTAAGCAGGAAACAATCCTCCCCTGGAGCAATGCAGGGTTAAGGGCCTTGCTCAAGGGCCCATGGCTGTCCGGATCTTATTGTGGCTACACCGGGAATCGAACCACCGACCTTGTGGGTCTCAGTCATGTACCTTAACCACTACGTACAGAATAGCACACCTCTGGTGTGTGAGAAAATGTGTTTTCTTACTATACCAATAATTAATATGCTAGTATGCCTATAGATTATTGATTGAATGTGTCTGTTTGTTTTGGTCAGCAAGTAGGTGACATGTCTTACCATCAGCTCCAGTGACAGTGTATATATGCCAGTGTTTACTGGCTTTGTGCAGCACTCTGCTAAATGTCCCTGGTATTACATTACTGTTGCCATGCTTTATATCGATTTCTTTAAATCTGACTTATGAGCAACCATTGAACTGATACTCTTAGGCTAAATGTGGTTTAAATACCACCTTTTTTGTCCAATGATACTGACCCTGAGACTAGTTAGGATTGTGTGGAGAACATAATAATTATATCAAAACAATATAAAATTAGAAATGTTGATTAGTTCTGAAATGTGTGTATGCAACAGACCATTGCAATGCTCTTTTTGAATATGGTTGCTGTGCCAACTGTGTGCGCATGGCCTCACTGACTCATATACCAAGTGGCTGACTCACTAACAACCCACTTTGGCTGACTAATGCTTTCACCAACTGGTATATGTCTTCATGGCTGCCAGTCTGATCCGTACATGTTGAGCAAACTTGGTGGAAGTCAGCGTGTTAAAGTGGGATGGCTTGAGCACTAAAAATGCTAAGAGTACAGCAGGTGGTATATTTTGTGAAAACTTCCATGTAGATGTATGATGAGTGTGGTCAGTGCAGTGCAGGCATAAATCGTCGTCTGGTTCAATATATAAGGCAGGGTTTTGATTGGCAGGTTTGTTCTTGTCTCATCATAAGAGAAGTTAAATAAACACAGTATGAAATAGTAATTTTTCTGTTACAATGGATAGCACTGCCCTCATTGTAATTTAATAAATATATAATCATTTGCCTGAATATAATGGTTAACGGAATTGTAGTGCAGCAGAATCTGATTTTGCTTTGGCTATCATTAAAAATGAAAACATCATAAGGATGAAAGATAAGCAGATAAATTATTATTCAACTGCATCAAATATATGCAGCTCAAATATAATGTGCTAGACACAGTGAGATACCTTAAACTGAACAGACCACTTTATTAGGTAGTAATGTTCACCTGCGCGTTAATGCAAATATCTAATCAACCAATCATGTGGCTGAAACTCAATGCTTAAAGGCATACATACATTATTAATGAACAACTCTACCTGTTTGCTTTTTATCAAAAGTGACTTAGAGTTGATTAGACTAAGCAGGGGACAATTCCCCGTGGAGCAATGCAGGGCAAAGGGCTTGCTTAAGGGTCCAACAGCTGTGCAGATTTTTTCGTGACTACACCGAGGCTTAAACCATCAGCCTTCCGGGTCCTAGACATGTATCTTACTAGGCCACTACATAGTGAAGAGGTTCAGTTATTGTTCAGACCAAACATCAGGATGTGGAAGAAATGTGATCAAAGTGACTGTGGAATGATTGTTGGTGACAGACAAGGTGGTTTGAGTATCTCACTGCTGATCGCCTGCGAAAAACAAAAAAACATCCAGTGAATGGCAGTTCTGTGGGTGAAAATGCCTTTTTAATGAGACAGGTGAAAGGAGACTGGCAAGACTGATTCAAGCTGGAAGGTGACTGTAACTCAACCTTGTGTTACAACCATGGTATACAGAAGAGCATTTCTGAACACACAACACATTATATGTTGACCTGGATAGGCTACAGAAGCAGAAGACCAATGACCAAATAAGTGTAACAAAGACCTAATTAAATGGTCACTGAGTGTAAAGCATGTCATCTTGTAATGCATAGACAAATGTTTTCTGCAAAACTGTAGAATAGTTTTTGGTTTTTTTTAACCAGGTTGTCACTAACCACTGTTCGTAGTGCCACAGCATATGAATACTCTGCATCATTTCTAGTTTTTTTTTAATGTTTTTCATTTCACCCCCAGCACTAGTTGTGCAGGCCTAGAACAGACAACTGCAATGAGTCAGACCTCTCCTGCTGTGTTTGCATTGAAGAACGCATGTCAGTGTGTGTGCTGGTGTGAACCCAAGAGTTACCATTATGCTGAGGTTGTCAAGAGATAGATGCATTCCACTTTGTCCCAGGCATTAAATCTGTCAGGACCGACCCTGCCCTGTCCACCACAGTCATAACTTTGCTTGCTGATTTGGGAAGCGACTGTTTGCTATCCACAGGGCCAGTTTAATCATGTCCTGCCTCTATTCCTTTTGAACAGGACTGAACTGTCACTAATGCTTTTCCCCTTAATGACCGTTGGTATGACTTCTGCAGGTTTCACAGAGAATATTTAACTATTTATGATGACTGGAGATCACAACACTTCCTTCAATATTTTTGCAAATGTCTGCAACAGTCTGCACTCAATGAATTACAACACAGTATGGTGAATGAGAATTGACCATCAGTGAGAGAAGGTTTATCATTGGATGTAATAGATGAAATCAGAATGTTTGTAAACAAAGGTCGCTAAGATACCTCCGAGTGGCCACTCAGCCGCAGAACAAAGTAACGTTACTTCAAAATAGACTGAACCAGAGCTGTGTATAAACAATTCGCTAGATAACTATGCTGAAATCGTGTAGTGTTTTGGACTGTAATACCAAATGTAATCAGGCACACAGTGGATCGGGCCTTTTCCGATTCTTAAAAGGGTGGATAACCCAGATCCTATACAGTCCATTTACAGGGCAGTTTCAGTTTTAACAGGTGCTTGGCACAATCAATGAGAGCTGACACAGATGCTCGACGTAAGTTTCAAAGTGCCAGAAACATGGGGGGAAAAAACAAAAAACAAAACCAGAACTTCTGATTGTGTATTGCTCATGTCATTCACAACCGTTGGTGACAGCTAACGTTAGCTAATAAACACCAGAGGCTCATTGGCGGCTGTAAAGAGAAACACTGAGATAATAATAACTTTACAAACATTAAATCTGACCTTGCCTGTTGTAACCTTGCTGTCGACCTTGCATCCGACCTTTTGGTAGTAACGTTAGAGTAATACGGTTTCAAATAACGCTAGCTAGCCAGTTTGCACTGGTTATTTATTTTGATGATGTTGGCTTGCTAATATAAGCTACAGCTGACAGCTAACATTAACATTCATTCATTCATTCATTCATTCATTCAAACTTTATTTCAGACTCTTAAGTCCACGATGAAAGACAACACATAACATACAATGAATAACATACAAGAGATCATAAAAATCATTGTTTAAAATATATATTCTTACAAAGAGACACCTGTACTAATGTCTCCACAGCTGGAATTGATAACGTGTAGTGATAACGTACGTCACATTAGCTAGCTAGACCACATCGTATAAATCACAGAGTAAATAAAGCAATAAGCTGAGAGGCTGAAGGCAGACAGATTTGCACCATGTATTGAGTTTTACAAGCAGTAAGTTGGAAGAAAGTATATATATTTCCAATGTTAAACTGGTGGCAGAGTAAATTATTTACAAAGCTACTCATAATATCAGGCACAGAGATGATCAGTCAATGCAGTACAAGTCACAAGACCCTTGATGGACCAAAGTTCTACATCTCATAATAATAAAAGACAGGAAAATCATTAGGACACGAGACAAATGGGGTTTTAATTGAATTAGGTTTAATTATCTAATTTCTCCTACCATCTAATCTGTGAACGGACTACATAATGAACAAAGGACACTGCAAGGAGGCAATAAATTCTCATATAGTTAGCAGTCAGCACAGAGTGTAACAGGTTTTCTGAAAGACAGACAGTCTGGCTGAAAGATGAGGTCCCTCTGTTGCATCGGCAATGAGAAAGTCCCAGAGAATAATCCCCTTCTGTTAAATTCTGCCATGGTACTTGCTCAGTTCATGGTACAAAGTTTATCTCTCTGCAGCATCATTCTGTTCAGAAATCCATCTTTACATTTTACATTATTTTACTTTTTACTTAAAATTTTCCTTGATGTGCATCTGTAAATCTCTTTAGAATTATACATGTTTACAATTTTTATGGCGAGGTTCTATTATTAGTCTTTATTATTTGGGTGTCACCTTTCCTGCATTTTTTCCAGAGTATTAACTTTCTCCAGGAGAATGTCAATTTTGAATGGTTGGTGTCCTTATTTTTATTAAATATATATCCCTCCATATGGACTTTCCAGTTTACCTACTAGTTTAATACATATAAACTTATAGGCTCACAGTGGATGGGCAAGCCCCTATAGCTGGGTTCCTCCCGAATCTTTTCTTGCCACCGTTTGAGGGTTTTTCCCCCCATAAGGGAGTCATTTACCTCATATGCTATTTGGGGGCTTAGGGCTGATGCGTTTTATTCCCTTCTGTGTAGATGACTGTCACAAAGTGTCTTTGTGACAGTCTTATGTGAAAAGCGCTATACAAAATAAAATGAATTGAATTGAATTAAATTGTAGCTATAAAATAGAAACAAAGGATGTACTAACTGGATGAGCATTCAGACGATGCTGACTTTATGAAATGAGGGACCTAGTCGAGTAGGGCAGTTATCCATAGCAGTTCATTGCACAGGTCTAAATTGGTTGCTAATTGTAAGGGGAAAACAAAAGAACAGCCATGATCACTGGATTAGACTAGCATTACTTCACTTAAAGCATAAGTAAAGTATGTAATATTACCTAACACCAAAGCCTAAGAGCTGCCCACCACTAGGTATACTAAAGGTGTACTAAATAGCTAGTATTAGTATATCAGTTCATAACAGTATCAGCATTAGCTCTGGAAGTCTACTTTGACAATTGAATTTGACAAACCCCTGAGATGACAGAAGAGCTGGACACAGGGAGATACGAAAATTCTGGACATTCACAATATTCACAATAATGGTCATTACGGAGAGGGAGCGACGGCATTCCTGCAAACAGGAAAAATAACAAAAGTCTTCAGCTGTCACCCTCACAGGATTCGGACTCAAAATAATAAACTAAAATCATTAATGCAACTGAAATAACCTGACTTAGGTGCAGCTTTTCAGCTGGCTGGATTTTCAGATGGTTTGCATCTCTGCTTTCTCCTTTCCTGTGGTTTCCTGGTCTCAGCCGCCTACTGTGAAAAGAAGCACACTTTTACCTCCTGGACTGTGTGCCTACTTAACCAATACCTCAGATTGCTCTGCTTCCTTCCTGCACACCGAGCCCAGCCATCACAGGATTATTTTCTTTATCCTGATTTAATGGCAAGCTCAAATTCAAACCAACGTCCTTTCACCTTTCTCTATAATTTACAAACTGTATCTCCAGAGATTGAACTCTGATTGAAGAGATCCTACAGAGACCACATTTTAATTAAACTCAAAAAAGTTAACCTTTTCAAGTGATGTTTTAATTGAGATGAATTTGTATGAAAAAGGGACATAAAACCATACATTGAAAGTATGTTGACTTAAAGCAAAGTACATTCAAGTGAGGGAAGTGATGAGACATATTTATTCACTTCTCTGATTTTAATCCAAGTTTCAAATGAGAGACCAGGATATAATAGTCATGTTATCTTACTCATTTGCAGAGGAGAAAACTTTTCTGGACTTAAACCAGGCATTGTATCAACATGAAGAAAGATTTTACAACAAATTAATCCAGACCTGTATGGGTTAGCTAGAGACTGCATACAGTAAACATTCAGGTCCATAAGTATTTGGACAGTAACACAATTTTGTAATTTTGCCTCTGTACACAACCACAAAGTATTTGAAACAAAACAATCAAGATGTGATTGAAGTGTACACTTTCAGCTTTAATTCAAAATTCAAAACAAAAATATAACCATTTAGGAATTACCGCCATTTTTATACATAGTCCCTCCGAGGCTGAAAAATTATTTTACAATTGACTGACACACAGTTTCATGGCCAGATGTGGCCATGTGGAATTTATTTCCTGATGAAGAAAAACCCTTTCATAACATCTAGCCAAGTCAACAACACTCTCGAGGAGGTAGGTGTATCATTGTCAAAGTCTGCAATTGTAGCATGGTTAGCTCAGCTAGTTCGCTAGTAAGCACGGATGGTGCAGTGAAAGTGAAGGCTGGTAGCAGGTTATCGCGACAACACTCCCCGATGACGTAACCCTCAAATTCAAAAGAACGTTGTTGCCCTTGGCTAGTGGCGAGTTCGTCTTTAGCTGACTGGTAACGCGTTCGTTCAACAAATATTTGGACAAGTGAGAGGCCGGGGTTCAAATCCCACCTCGGACTCAGGCAATTTCTCACCTGTTACACAATCAAGAGATGCCTTCATGAATGTAAATACAGAGGGTTTACCAAGGTGCAAACAACTGGTAACACTCAAGAACAGAAAGGCCGGATTACACTTTGCCAGAAAACATCTAGAAAACATCTTCACAGTACAAATGACCCAAGACATACTGCGAAAGCAACCCAAGACAAAATCACACCACCTCCCCCTGAATGTCACCATAACCATGTCACATTCCTTGTGTGTAATACAGAAGGCACAGAGTAGAATACCATTACTAGACTTGACTAGGCACAAGCAAACAAGAGAATGCCATTCATAGTCAGCTATTCATGCTACCTGGATAACAGATTAAGATGAAACAGAGGTTTATCAAGCCTCTAAACCTCCAAGAAGAAAACTATGACACGGCATATGCCACACCACACTTGGCTATAACATAGACTGTCCAATAGTGACATTAGCTATGAGTGGAAAATAAAACAAAGAAACAAAGCAGAACACTATTTCTCAATTTAAGTAAGGATAGACTGAGAATGAATCTTTATAATTCCCTTGTGAAAAGCTTCTATACCATAGATTCAATGAGGCGGTTCACCAATTTAACCAATCTACCTGCCCTTGATATAACAGGTTTGTGTGCCTACCTAAGATCTGGGGGAACGAAAGCAACGTGAGGCTGAGAGACATGTGGCAGAGAGGTGTCAGTCGAGCTAGGGGGTGTGACGTGGACAGAGTGTTGGATGGGCGACAGAGCAGCAGCAGGACTGAAAGCCTCAGGGATGCATCCATAATTTTATAACAATGGATATCAGGATTCACATCAATGACAGTGTTCTCACTTGTCTGCAAGTTTCTTATTACCGTGTTCGCTCTTGTTTGCTACTAGCACGCAGTCCCCACGACTGAGGTATGTACCATTGACACTTTTGTTATACTGGCATGCCTGATGCTGTTGCTCAACTGAGGAATGTCGATGGGGAAATCTCCATGGCACACTTGAGGCCCGAAGGCATTGGCGTATGAGTCATAGTCAAGGACATTTGGGTTACAAAATTCCTGTTTGAACATGATGTCCACTGGCAGTCTTGGGACACGGCCAAACATCATAAAAAATGGAGCATAGCCTGTAGTCTCATGCAAGGTGGCATTGTACGCAATGGTGTGAGACTGAATTTGTTGGGGCCAGAGCCACTTCACTCCAAATGAGCAAGGTCTGAAGCGGTTGACTCTTTCAGTGCCCCCATTGGGGTGGTACGTGGTGATGTGTGATTTTGCCACACCAGACAGACGAAGCAGCTCTGCTATCAGGGTGCTCTCAAAATGGGTTCCTTGATCTGAATGGATCCTCCCAGGAAACCCATAGACACAGAAGATGTTATCTCAAAGCTTCCTGATGACCTGCTTTGCAGTCTGGTTGGCACAGGGGAAGGTATGGGCTAACTTTATGAAGTAGTCTGTGACCACTAGGACATAAACTGATCACTGTATGCTGTCTTCCGCTAAGAAAAAATCCAAACACACCAACTGCACTGGGGCTGTGGTTCTAATATTCTCTAGGGGAGCACGGGCAGCAGACTCTGGAGACTTCTCAAGAACACACCTGTGACAGCATTTCACATATTCTCGGATATCTGCCTCCATATCCAGCTATATCCACGCCTGGGGGAGTCACTTATCTGGCAGGAAACAAAGTCAATGTCTCCCAAAGACTGGTAACTGGCTCTGCATGAAGAGGGCTGCAGCTGGAAGGATGAATGGCAGGGTCTGGTGTTTGAGCCATGCGGATGCCTTGAAAGATGTCCCGGTCGGTCTTCAACGGCTACACATGGAGACAGACATCAGTCAACTTGCTATTTTGCTTTAAGGTGATGGACTTGACAGTGGTCATATGGACCCACATTTGCACCCACATGGGTGTCATGACTCGGCCAACTAGAACACTGCGTGCCATGGCTTTGGAAGAGGTGGTAACTGTGCTGACAGGGGACACAGGAACATTAGCAGGTAGCCTGCCCCAGAACAGATGTTTGTGGTGAAGGAAAAGTGTGACTACCTGTCAATCACCACCAACACAACCCCTCTCCTGCTGCAGGTGGCTTAGTTTAAAGGCTGTCTGTGCTGCTGGGAGCAACCACTGAACTAGCTGTTGTCATTATACTTGGCTTGGTCACTATGCTCAGCGGAACCGTGATGTCCCTGACGAGGACAATCTTTCCAGTAAAACACCGCAAGCACAAATTTTCCAGTCTGTGATGCGACAGCGTAGAATGTTCAGTACTCCAAGTGTGGTCCAACAAGAGTATTTTTTTAAGGTGAATATAACTTCCTTGGCCTTATACTCAATACTCCTGGCTATGTATCCTGGCATCCTTTTGGCCTTTTTTGCTTCTGCAGCACATTGACTAGAACCTGAAAGGCTTTGGTGAACTATGACCCCCAAGTCTTTTTCAACTTATGTTTTTATTTCCCATGTGTAGAACTTTACATTTAGTTGTATTGAATTTAATTTGCCACTTCTGGATTGTGTTTAAGTCTTCCTGGATTACTTTAGTAGAGTCCATGCTGTTAGCTAAACTTTCTAGTTTCTGCAAATTTTACTAAATTACTTTCAATGCCCATGTTAAGGTAATTTATGTAAATGAGGAAGAGCAGTGGCCCCAGCACCGATCCCTGTGGGACTAAACTTCTCACAATACTCTGCTCGGATAAGGCCCCTCCTACAACTACTCTTTGTGTTCTTTCCCATAGCCAATTCCGAACCCACTTCGAAATGGCTCATATAATTCCTACAATCCTCATTTTGATTATGAGTTTGTCATGTGGTATCAAATGCTTTCTACATATACAATATCATAAGCCATGCTATTATCAAAACACCTGGTAGCTTCCTCAAAGAATGCCAAAAGGTTTGTCAGGCATGACCTACCCTTTCAAGAACCATGCTGGCTATCCCTTAGAATGCTATTATTTTCAAGAAATAATTTGCTTGCTGCTAATGATAGATTCTAGTATTTTGCATGAGATACAAGACTGACAGGCCTGTAGCTTGGGTCCCTTTCTTATGTATTGGTATTATATTGCCTTGTTTCCAGTCATCCAGTATTTTTCCAGTATTCAAAAAATACTTGCCAGTGGTTTAAATTAACTCACTTAACTCTTTGCCATCTGGGCCTGCTGCCTTATTTGTCTTCAGTTTATATAATTTATCCAGCATTTCTTTATCCCCTATCTCAATATTGGCTAAGACATTTTGAGTATTGAGTTTGCCTTCTGGCCTACTAGTAACCTCCTCCCTCCTAAAACACTCAACAAAGTAGCCATTTAAGGCATCAGCAATATCTTTGTTCTTATACAGCAGTTCTCCTTTGTTATTCTTAATGCACTTGACCCTACTTATTTTTCCTTTTCCGACTACAGTATTGAAAGAAGTGTTTGGGATTGCATTTTGCATCATCTGAGATTTGCCTTTCAAATTACCTTTTGGCTAACCTTAGTTCTTTTTTAACCTCAGCATGCATATTACAATATTCAGCTTTATTACTCTCAGTGCTGTCCTGTTTATATATCTGATACAGTCTGATACAAACCTTTTCTGAAAATGTGAGAAATAATCCAAAACAGAGGTCAGAAGTATCTGTTAAAACACCAATTTCTGTCATGGCCGCCTGCCTTTGTCGGGCATTACCTATTTTATATTCAAACTAGCCAGTTGCTGGAAGGATTATGTCAAAAAAATGTTTGTAATTCCTAAATTGTTAATGCAATATTTGTGTTATTTCATTAAAGATGAAAGTGTACACTTCAATCACATCTTGATTGTTTTGTTTGTTTTGTTTTGTGGCAGTGTACAGAGGCAAAATTACTAAATTGTGTCACTGTCCAAATACAGTGACACAATTATGCACCTGACTGTATCTCTTATGGTAACTCCCTTGTGCAATGGATTTCCCCTCTTTTCTAAGCTTCAAAATGGCTTGCTTTTCTCCCAAAGACAGCTCTCTGATCTTCATTTTGGTTTATCTTCTCAAACACAAGTGCAGTCTTCACGGGTAAAAACCAAGGCTAAAACCAAGAGTAGACATTTGTAACTATTTATTGTTTAATCAATCTATCCAATACCTTTGCTCACCTAAAAATTGGGTGGTCTGATGCAAAAGGTATTATGTTCTAAGTTGTTTCACAAATCTATATACAAATACCAGGAAATCCGGATCTGTCATCTCATGGACATCTTTTGACCCCAAGTCTCCTGTGTATAGCAAAAACAAAGGAATTGACCTTGCTGCTCTTGGAGGGGACTGTATATGCAATATTTTAAAACTGCCCAAAACTGTGGTTCAAATAGTGGCCAGATGATAACAGCAGACTAGTAACTGTAAAGGAAGCTTAGTCCAATAGCTCTGAATATCTTCTCCAGGTAACATACATCTTGTGAATTGCCCAAGCACTGGAATTGTGTGAATTTCTTACAGTACCTGTCAGGTAGGGGTAAGGTAGTATCAGACAGGTAAGCTTGATTGAATTGTGCATCACATTTTTTACTTCCTGGCCAGACACCTATTACTTTGTTTCTGTCTCCTGTGAGCTTAACTATATTACATAATTATTTAATACAAAAATACATGCTTCACTCGAGATTCTCTTGTAGTTTAGTTGATATGCTCAGCTAGCCTGCCATCAAACATGTCTTTCCTTTCACTGGGGATGTGTGTACACTGATATAATGCACTTGCACTTGCTGACTAAATCAGCCAAAGAAGCAGGTGGTCTCTCTCTCTCTCTCTCTCTCTCTCTCTCTCTCTCTCTCTCTCTCTCTCTCTCTCTCTCTCTCTCTCTCTCTCTCTCCTGTAAATGCTTTTATTAATATGGTATATTTATGAATTGTTCTTCCTTTTCTCTCTCTACCTCTCCTCCTCCAGTCGCAGATGGAGTCCCGGTACGGAAGGATGGGGAGCAGGTATGATTGGTATTCACATGGTGTAAATGCTCTTATTTTATCAACACAATTATTTTTACCAAAATGTAATCTTTAAAAAGTTTCAGCATATTTTCCTTACATTACTAATTTGCTGTTTGGGAAACAGTCATAGGAGAGTGCTCTTTAAACATATTGTGCTAAATTTGATGACAAACCTCTATTCCATAGCAATTTGTAATAAATTGGAGGCATATGTAGTAATTGATGAACATATTTCACATTCTGGCTAATTAAGTTTTTTAAATATTAATACACCCTAGTCACCCTTTAGTATTTACTGTACGTTGCAACCAGATTCAGCTATGTATATACAGCAGATACAGAGGCAGAGCTGCAGCCCAATACAATGTTTAGATAGATTGATTATTTCTGTTACATGTAATAAAATAAATAAATGTTTAATCTTGCGTCAAAGAAACTGAGGCACAGAGAAATCTCAAACAATAGGAAGGCAAGCAGAGGCTATAAACCAAACAACATAACTGTACATATACATTTCTCAGATTTATGGGCACTAGAGATAATGGTGAAAAAAGCTGTTCTACAAAGCAGCACCCCAAAAAAGCTCTTTTATGGCTGTCCATGTTCCAGATTTGATCAGGGTCCAGGTTTTATTCAGTGCAGTTATCTGGCTCCTTAGTAATCCTGCTTTGTAGAACAGGCCCCTGGAAAGACACAGTTAGTTATGAATCTGCCCAGTAAAAAACTCATCCCCATCAGAGTGGAATTAATTTAGCCTGCAGAAATCAACAAGTGAACGCCATTTAAGGTGAGTCATAAGTGCTGGTACGAAGTGCCTTTCTGATGATGCAGTGCTTTAACAAAATAAAGCTTTATTACAGTGGTTTGTTTAGACAACAGCCTACTGAGAAACACCCATAGCAGCTTTCTCCAAATAGACAATGAATAGACAATGAATAGTAACAAAGGTGGTGGGACGCAAGAACTGAATGTAAGGGAGCGGGGTCGGAGGACCAAACGCGACCTAGACGGGGGTTCTACAAGTTACCCATCAGACGTGGGATAGTTGCTAATATTTCCTAGGGATATCCCTCGAGACAGGGGATATGTCCTAGATGAGGAAGGGGAAAATAAGAAAGGGAATACATAACTCCCCCGCACTCAGCCAACCAAAAAATGACCTGTACAAAACGGTCGTGAGTCTAATCTTACTCGAGCAAGGAAATTATAAGCGGCAGGGAAACTCAGCCTCACGCCTTAATGACATAGCGATAGTAAAATGAGGCGAGGAGGCGTCGGTATGCAAACAGATCATGGGAGAGAATTACGTATCCCAGCTACGGCATAGCCTACCTAGGACTGTAAACGACAAAGTGAAAACAAAAATACACACAAAACATCCCGCCTCAAATTCAACTGACAAAGCAGGATTACTAAAACAGAGATGGCAGTACATGAAACACATTAGAGGGGAGGATTGTCTCCTGCTTAGTCTAATCAACTGTACGTTGCTCTGGATAAGAGCATCTTCCAAAACATTAACCCTGTAATTCCTGACGAAGCAGGAATACTAATACAGAGGTAGGAAGTGTACACAGACAGCGACGGGGGTCTCAGACACAGAACCCCGGGTTTATCGGCAAGTTCGCAAAACTCTCCACTGAGAGGGGCGATACTCCAATGACTATGTACACCACTTGACTTTAGGGAAGGCAACTAAATACACATTCTGCTCCGAGGGTTGTCAAACACAGAACCCTAGGCTATCGGAGGTTCGCAAAGCTCTCCACCGAGGGGAGCGATCCCTCCAACACTCATGTATTTAGACTTAGTGGAAAACATAAAACAGACCTGCACTTAGAAGGAAATGCAAAGCATAAGCATCTTGGGCAGGAGACGTATGCTGACGTAACCTAACTACACAATCCGCCACGGGGATCTCCAACATAGATCCCGGACTATCGGAGGTGGGTAAAGCTCGATCTGATAAGGGTGTTACCTCCGACAGCAGCATATTGAGACTTAGTGCGATGTGTACAATAACATACGTAAACTGACAAAAACGAAAGCAATGCATTTTGAATAAAGTGACAGAAAGAAATACCTTGCTATACTCAAATGCAGCTGTCAGCTTTGGAACCAGCTGGGGGAAACAGACACACAGCAGTGCCCAGAGAAAGTTCTACATACAGATAGGGTGAACATTGTCTTCAGCTTACGCTTGCCCCAAGCTTTAGGGAGTCTGAGCCCGTCTTTAATTATAAGAGGGCCTCAGTACTCCTGGGCCCAACTTCAACTCAACCTAGAGCTCCTTACTTAATTACTAATTAATTTATTAATTAATTACTTCCCAAAGGTAGCTTTTAAACTAGGTGGAAGCCAATTACGTGGACAAGCAGCCTACTAAGGCAAGTGAACAAAGAAAAAGGGTGCTATAAACCCTAACTCATGGCCTAAACAGAAGGAAAATTCTGCTATTTGTGCAGGGAAAAAAAAGTGAAAGTGAAGGTGAGACGGACCGTCCTCATTACCCTAAGATGGTGAAGGGTTGCTGCGTGTTCAGCTCCCATTCCCTTCACCACAACAGATAGTCCATCCACACTTCCCGTTGGTGCACAAACAAAAATAAAACGCGGAACCATGCAATGAAAAATGGGGAAGTAACAAACAACCCTGAGTCTCAGACAGACTTATATAGATCAGATGCACCTGTTCATGATTACCCACTCGTGCAATCAGTGATTCTCGACTACATGAGGGAGACATGTGTAACAAGAGCGCCCTCTCGTGGCCACAAGAGGTAATTCCCAATGAAGCCAGGCAATCCAATCCACAAATCCCTTGTGTGCTGTTTCAAGGCAACAATCAAATTAGCTCTTCAGAATTATTGGTTTTAAGTACTAAGTAAGTAGAATTGCATTTGGAATTTGTATCGATGCAAAGGCAGCTGGAGGAAAATGGGGCCTTGTGTGTGGATAAAGAATGGCCTTAAAACACTGTGTGTCAAATTGCACAATCCAATGTTAGCCTCAAGGTAGTCTATGTTCTGAATTGGTGGGCATGCTATGACCAATCTCACCAAAACGTGAACTATATTTAAACAAGATCTTTAAAATTTAATTAGTGCACAAGGGATCGCTTTTATATTGCATTTCTTGACAAATAAACATTTTTACCAAAGGTTTGGACCAAGAGAAGTGCTTTGCATCTTCATGGAAAGAGACAATCAGAATTGCACAGATCTAAATTTACAGTATTGTAAGCAATTTTCAGACAAAAACCTTTGCAGCTGAATTATCATGGTGACAACTTTTAGAAAGCAAACGTTTCGAAGCAAAAAAACATAGGTCCTCGTCATACATGGTAAAGTTATTTCGAACAAAGAATAATGGCAAGCAGAGTACACAAAGGAAATAAATATGAATCAGTTATATTATCAGAGTCAGTGAGACTGTAAATAAGGTGCAGAGTTTCAGAGCTACTTTGTCCCTGGAAACTACACAAAAATACTTTCTTGATGTCCCCCCCACCACCACCCACCACCCTTGCCCCAAAACAAGCTGATGATTTCAGCACATTCGTGAAATGGGAATGCGTGGATATGACCTTGATTTTTTTTTTCAAGGATTAAAGCAACAGTACCCACTTATGTTGAAAATGGCTGGGTAAATTTATGTTGAAACTTGCTTCCTATGGCAACTTCCTATTTGCGCAAAAATAAGACACGCTGCAGCTCAGTGAAGATAAAGCACAGATCTCCGCTCAATGTGGAACAAGAAATAAAATAGTTTTTTTAGCACCTCCACATAAGCTTTGCAGGAATACTGTTATCACATAAGCCACCGATTACACAGCAGCTCTTTTATTGTACTGTAATTGTAATAACCTTGCCTTGTAGTATTCACTGTGATTTGTTGTGAACTGTGCTTCGCCCCTATTTTTAATCCTATTGGTTATTTGGGTGCTAAAAAAAGAAGAACTTGCGGCACTGGGATCAGTTGGCATGGAATTGGTCGGTGGGCTAGCTGTGAGACTGTTAGCTCATTTTCAGCAGTGCTGGAAGTGGAAATCTATAAACAGGATGCTCTGATTTTGTCAGCAAGGCACATTACCTGTGTCTCAGAATTTTATTTTTATATGTGGTATTGTTCACTGTAGGAAGTTGGTGGTACGGGGAAGGGTGGTGGGAGATTGGAATCTCTTTCTTGTTGTAAACCACTCTATATAGCTGGATTCTCATGATGTAAGCTATGAAATGACAAAAATGAAAAAGCTGGGAATGTGAAAGCTTTGTTTGGATCATACTTGTTTAATATATGCTTCATTACTCATCAGGCTGTGTTTGAGCAGTGATATTTATATAAAGACTTGATATGAAGAAATGATGAATAATGAATATACAGATGGCATGTTAAAAGTACATTGAGTGAAACTGTCTACAACCTGATGGTGACTCATTATGAATTACACTCCCTGTAGGACTGCATACACAATTCATCAATAAGCCTGGTTGACTGTGTAGGAATTGAAAGTTATTATTTTTTTAAAAGAAGTCATTATGCCAGAAATTAGTAAATGCTGGTTTGATCGATTGGCCTGTGAAATGCGATGTGAAAAATAGTTTGGATTTACATGCATTTTGTTAATGTTAGATGTTTGCTGCCATTGAGATATAGGACTGAGTTTCCAACAATTCCATGCATGCAATGTTGCTCCTCACAAACCATAGTTCTTGTGAGCTTGTGTGTTTTGCTTTTTTTGACAAAAGAACAACACCCCCCCCCCCCCCCCTCCCAAAATAAAGAGAGGAATCAGCCAAATCATGCTCTCCTTCATTTGCAACCAGACTCATGCATGCTACAAGACTACCTGACAACCTGGTCTTAATTAGTTAAGTTAGTTAATTTGCAACCACCTAAAAAGGTTGTGAATATAGTCATCCTGAAAATTGCTTTGCAGTTTTAATACTTTACATTTCATGGAGCTCTTGTTGTTGCGAGAGGTGGAGTTCAGGAACTGCCATTGTTCCTCAGTATTCTCTCTCTGGTAATGAAGCGACTGCATTTGGAGCTGCGGAAGACAGCGTATTCACTGCCCAATGCCAGCACCAATGCCTGTGGTGGCTGTGGTGCCCATAGGAAAGCACTGTATAGCCAAGCTTCCCTGACATCATTTCCAAAATAGACTCCCTCTGAGTAGAATTGTGAACAACATTAATTACAGTTAAAGAGAGAGACTCCATTACTCACAGCATTCTTCGCTGCTAGATAACTATGAACTGATCCCCCTTTCAACCCATCCCTTTTCATCACTATATTTATCACATCCTTTTGCTCTGCTTTACCTCCCAAAATCATTCTGTGTCTTTTCTCCCATGCCTCTTCTCATTTACCCTTTACTCTGCTTATATTTGGATCCCTCTGAATCTGTCATCTGGCACATCTCTCTTCCTCTTCCTTGCCGCTCTCTCTGTCTCTCTCATCTCTTCTTCTTCTCTTTCCTTCAGCATGGACGTACAGACTTTTCATGGGAAGGAATCAATGTAAGTCTCTGGGATTATCATTCCGTGTCATACATTTGTTTTTTTTCCCAACACTCATCTTAGATGTCTCTCATTCCTCTTCTCCTTATCTCTCTGGCTGCTGGCCTCTCTCAGTGCAGTCTAGGCAAACAGTTTTAGCATATTGTTTGAGCATTTTGATTGTTCATCTAGTGTATTCAAGTATATCGTGGTTATAAGTGAACATACCAAACAAAATAAAACAAAACAAAAACCCCCTGCCCACAAAGCAACTGCTATACTGATGAACGATATGCCAAGTTGTGTTAGATGATCTATGAAGCAGTTATGCAGTATCTTGTCCAGTCCTGGTTTTGCCAGTATAACGTATGCCTACATAAAATAAACAACAAAGGTTAGGAGGTATATTCAAAATCTTTAAACCTGGGACATTGTATTGGAATAATTTTCCAATTTTTGTTTGTTATTCAGCCATTTCAGCTTTTTCATTTTCCCCAAGGGGTGTAATCCTGGAGGTCACTGTGTGTGTGTTATAATGACTGAAACCTTTTCACACTTTTTCTGCTGTGTTGCTTTCTCCGTCCCTGTCGTTTTTTTTTTACCATACTTCCTCTTTTCTCACATACCTCACCCCATCACCTTTAACTTCTTACTGCTTTTATTTTCACAATTCTCAAATGTACCTTTTACTTCTCACTGCTCCCAACACTTATTTTTCTGTCAGGTTCCACATAATCTATTTGTCTCTCTCTTTACCCTCCACTCAGCTCTCTATGGAAGATACCACCTCCATCCTCCCACGCCTGAAACGAAACTCCAACTCCAACACGTATGGGATTGGTGCTCTGGCTAAGTCCTCTCTGTCAGGTGTGTCAGGTGTGTGTCTGTCCTGTGGCTGGTAAACTGACCCCATGTTGGCTCTAGTCTAGCAGGAGTGGGAGAGATGTGATGGAGCCAGCATGGTCCCCATGGGGGTACCCTTTTAGTACATTCTGCTTCCATTGATATTGATTATCAATGACTGTTTCAGTAATTGAGAGAAACCAATCAAATCCAATAATCAGAGACAATAATATTACTTGGCACAGCTTTATGTGTTTTTGTTATTCTTTGTTTAAATATGGTGTCAATGTAGTTGTTCTGTATATGTAAAGTGTTTGTATGTGATAATATCCATTCCGTTTCCATCTTTGTACCTTTGAGTGTTTTATTAATGTACAACTGTGGTATCTAATTCAGTATGACTATAAGCCACAGCACTCAGACGACCTTCATTTCTAGTGATGTACTCGAGGTGATCACATGGCAGAAGTCATTCTTTTTTCTATATAAATACAACAAGTATTCTGTGGAATGGCAAACATTGCAGTAACTTCTAATCACTGACAATGTACATAGATTTCTATCACTTAAAACAAATGAAAAATAAAGCCAATGAAACTGATATTTTTACCGGAATTACTACATTGTTTTTGCCTATGGTTAGTTTTACGCACATATACTCTATATCTACGTATATACATCTTTATGAACAGTTAGATTTACACACACATCTCTGGCTCAGTTCTGTCTCAGAGCTGGTTAAATGTGATCAACAGGCCAATACAAAGAAACCCAATCCTCACTCAGCTTTCTGCTGCCAACAAGTGCTGTAAAGAAAGAAATTAAGATAAAAAATCAATTCACAAAATATTTCCACTGCCATTGTCTGAGTGTCTACGTCCAGAAAATGGATTAAAAAATAAAATAAAAACTGACTAACTCAACAAGCCCTTTCCCCTTTTTCCCTATCCTTGCCCTTGTATGTCTTATCTAAACCCAAACTGTCAGGTGTGTCACGGTCCATGAAGGACAAAGTGACCAAGCCAACGGCAATGGCCCAGGGTCGTGTGGCTCACATGATTGAATGGCAGAGTTGGGGCAAACCATCTGCCGGGCCAGAGGGAGGTGCAGGCCGTGCCAACCTCAACCGCGAGAGGGAGAGACGTCTAGAAAATGATGCCTACAGTGACTTAAGTGACGGAGAGAAGGAGGCACGCTTTGCAGCTGGTAAGAGTGAAATTGAGACAATTTGCTGCTAGAGTTGACATTGAACGTAGTAGTATAATAATGGAACAAACACATTATTTGCCGCATCTCATTTTAACATTGGGCCAAAGTTCCTCTGCAAGAAAACTGACGCATTCATTTGGCAGCCTTTCTAGAGCTTCCACATACATTTTAATTCAGTATTGGCTTTTTTTTTATTTAAAATGATCTTACACTAGCACTGCCAGAACTGACTTTTAAAGTGAAGCTGCCTGAATTTCAAGAAATAGGAAATGTGTAGGTATACTGTAGAAAGCAAGAAAGGTATACTGGGGTGCAGGCTTTTCTACAAAACCTGTGCGGCCCATTACAAATAGAATGTATTCATGTAGCTATTCTATTTAAACATGCAACATTCCTGCAGATGTGTTCAACTGAGTGAAGTGTTGCAGGATGGAAGTAATGAAGCTGTAGGTCCATGACAGAGAAAATATACATATCTGTGACAAGAATAAGAGTTTGATTGAACACATCTTATTAGTATAGTATGTACTGTGCAAACAGATTCCCAACTTCACACCCTAAATCTGAATTCTCCTGCCTCTGAAGGCATGGCTATGTATTGATGTTTGTGTAATTAGCCATGTTATGAATGTCACATTGTGAATTTGGCACTGTACAATTGTACTAATTTATTTTTACATTCATCTATATTATAATCCTGGTTGCAATGAGTTATTTTGCAATTTGCTGCTTCTGCAGAATTTGTGCAGTACATTTTGACAGTGTTTAATGCACTGCAGTCTTGAAGGTTTCTGGTACATAGTCTGTCCTCCATAAAATACATTTTACTTGCATGTTTATAACCAGTTTAAAATCTCACATCATGCAAAACAACTTTTGCCAGTTGTTTTAGCATTTCTCAATTTTATGAAGCTCATCCAATGTTATTTTAATAGCTATGCTTAGTTATTTGTATATATTAGATATAGCAGGTGGTTCATCAGCACAGTTCATTTGGGGGTGGGATGGTGCTTCTAAAACTATCCCTCTCATGATTACACTCTTGTATTTTTTATGTGACAAAATGAGAATGGATCATATTCCTTCTTTGTGACCGCAGAACATAAACATTGACCTTGAGTCACCATGACTTATTCACTTCTTCAGGAGTGATGCAGCAGTTTGCTATCTCAGAAGCAACCCTGATGGGCTGGAACTCTATGGAGGGCGACAGTCTATGTGCAGGGTCCAACCAAGGCAGCGTGGCTCACCTCAGTGATGCCAATCAAGAGAGCATCACCAGCAGAGGTACAGCCTCACTCAAAATAGCAGCCACATCTTTCTTTGCCAAGTTCAAAACCTAATGATTTTTTTCTCCATTTGGAATTCCCAGTTGCTAACCCCAAGGCTCTCCTCCAAGACATGTGTTAGAAAGGCTCTGCTTCTAGCAGGCACCCAAATAATCAGAGTATTTATAATTTTGCATTCTGTATGTCAGATGTGCCAGTGACTACACAGTCTGTAGCTATTGCATCGCTGCAGTTATGAAATTGAAATAGCTCCAGATTTGAATGTCCATATGCAGTATGAGATGTTTTTATTCATGGGAGGTGTATTTATTAACCCCAGGATTTTAACGATTTAAATCTAATAAATTGAAATCTAAGTGTTAAGTACTACTTAATACTACACTTATATTGTATAGTACAACTTTGGTATCACCCATTTTTCTTTCGCTTACATTGATATGAGCTTCGGGTGACAAGATGTATTTTCCCCCTCGAGATCGATATTCCTGGCAGCCTGGATTGAGGTCAATTCCATGTCAGTTCAGTCAGTGAATTGAAATTATTTCTGCTAGAAATTAATAATTTAGAAATGATTCCTTCAGAAATGAATTTAAATTAATTTCCTGGATTGAAAATGGAACTGATCCCAATCCTGCTGTTAACATTGCAGCTAAGTATTCTATCTTTTTTCTTTCTCCCAGATCAAATATTACACCAGTCTGCAGCAGAGGTGTGGCCTCACACATATGTGTCTCAGGGCCTCTACTGTCTGTCTTCGTCCGATGCCTGGGAGCCAATCACAGACGAGCCTGTCGGGGTGAACTCCCCCAGCGCCGGGTCTTATGTCATGATGGGCGGGACTCCCTGTGAAGGCTACGAGGGAAGCGCAACACAGTATTTATCCCAGCAACAGCAGCTTAACCTGCAACAGACTCAGCTACAACACCTTCAGCAGCTACAGCAATACCAGCAGCAGCAGCTTCTACAGTATCAACAACAGGTGGAGAAAGAAAAAACTCGACCATTTCCTTTTCTTTTGTTCAGCGATGAGAAACACATTTATGATGTGCCGTCTTTAATTTGGGTCATTTCATTTAAATTAAGAAGCACACAGAAACCCACACTCCAATGACTAATCAAGCAAGAGTTAACTTCTTTTATTTTTAATTCCAGCTTTTATTTATGAAGTAAAATAAGTTGTTAACTCCTGCTTGATTAATTATTGGAGCACGGGCCTGAATGCTTTTCAATTTGTACAGTATGGGATTGAACGATATTCAAATACACATTTTTTGGTAAACAAAATCGCAAAGTAAAATTCCATTGTTTGTCATTTCTAATCTAAAATTGTATTCAATGCGATGTTTCATTTTCTGGAGCGAGTCCGTGTTTAGACTGAACATATATTTGTCTTGTTTCTCAAATCAACTCAAGTCACTGGACCACAGGTTCCAGCGAGCGACTCGCTCCCTGCAAGCCACGCCGAACAGCACCATCCACAGCCTGGGCCCCCCTACTCACCCGCGCTTAGCTGACCTGTGGGGGGCGGGGCCGACCGAGGCTTATCAGCTGGATGCTGGTGGATATATCGGCATGTCAGCAGTAGAAGGGGAAGTGATGGTGACCAACGGTGTAGAAGCTGGAACAGAGAGCGAATGTCTGCTACAGAAACAGGAAGAGGAGGAGACCCAGGTGAGTGATTTTGTCCATATCTTTAATGGACAAAAGCATCTAGCAAAACAAGGCCAGCAATGCATAAAAGGTACCTCAGACTTAATGTGTTATTCCTTTTCTTTAGTATGGAACATATCTGTATATTGAAAAGCTCTTTAGTTGCTGAAATAATAAAAAGCTCCAAGCTATTTTTACTAACACAAAAACAAAATCCATTGCTCAAACTCTCCTCTGTTATATTACATGCTCATTTTTACGGACGGCACTAGAAAATCAGTCACATAGATACAGACTCCAGATACTCAGGTAACATGTCAAGCATGCTCTGACTTTGTCAGAGTGCTTACAAAAAACTGCATTCTATTAATAATCAATAGTCTCTTGTCTACTTCCCAAACTATTACCATGCAGCAATCACAGGGTAACAAACATGGATGTCAAATTCTTTGCAGGTCAACTTGGACGATATGTCAACTGAGTTGTAGTCTACTTATTGTACAATAAGGTGTGTCTCACTGAGTGGAATTTGAATTTACATCCGTTTGAGCAGATTGATTGCCACAGAGGGAATACGACCAGTTTCAGAGTACATTCTGGGGACTGGAGACAGGAACGACTTGCGAAGACTTTCACTTGGTTCCAACTAAACCTTTAAGAAAAATCTTAAATGGTTCAGCACAGCTACCAACGCATTCTCTGATGGTTAATTTGTAGACTGGAAAACTTGAATTAGATTATTTAATTGCCAAGCTTGATTTATCACATATTAATTGCAAGGTGATTATTTCTCCATGGTAAAATCAGATTTTCTGTAAAGTTACCCTGTGTTCGTAGTTAATGAAGACATATTTCTGCCTTTCAGTGTTGGTGTTCTTTACTGTTTATCACTAGGACAGTTAACATTACATTACAGACAATGATATAAAGAAGTTATGTGTTTATATCTGAAAAGTAAATATTTGTGACAGATGGTCTGATTATCTCTGATTATCATTGCCTTTTAGTTTCAATTACATTTTATAATCTATTTTTTGTAAAAAAAAAACAACAAAAAAGTAATCATTGGTAATTATGGCTAAAATAAGTGACTTCTAACTACATTCACATTTATTATAAACATTCTTATACTGTATATACTCAATGTTTTCCCCACATACAATATTAATGGTGAATGCATTCTATTTTGAAAATATGTATGTTTTGCATGTTTATGTACAATTTTCTTAATTGTAATCACATTTGAAGTATTGATTCCACTTAAGAAAGCTATTGGAAAAATGGAAGGGTAGGTGAGTAGTTCCATAGAACAATTGCAGGAAACTGTAATTGTTACCACGGCAAGCATGCACACCAGGTTGCCACTGACTCCTCATATATCATATATTACAGCCATGTAGAAACATCCGTCATTTTTATCCTGGTTTTTAAAAAATTGCTGCATTGCCCCACCCATTATGGTTAGCCTAAAGGCACTCAATACATGATTATGTTCCCAATCTTTCAACCCTGGATGCACATTGGAAAAACAGTAACAGATGTATGCTGGGAATTTCACTGCAGTCCTATCTATGTAGAGAGTGGACTTGTAGCGTTCTTTTGAGGTCTTCAAATATACTATTTGAAATTAAGAATCACTTTGATGTACGAGTGAGGATCAGAAATAGGTACCTGGTTCACTGCATTGAAAATTTGCATGGTCAACCACCGTCTGTCTATAAATATGGAATCAGGTGGAGAATGTCTCTTGTTACTTTGCCTCCGTGTTATTGTTTTACCTGTGGTTTCTGCCAGAAGGACAACATATACGGAATGTTTATCTTTAACCCTTCAGAGCCCAGTAGAGTTCTATAAATATTTTGTAGAATGTTCAAAGTAAGCACATTTTCATTATTGTGTTGAAATATTTGTAATAATTACAAAGCAAGTTACATATTTCATTAGAAAAGAGCTAATTGTACAATATCAAGTATTTTGACTATGTGACTGCAGGGAAGCCAAGCAATTGTGTAGGACAGTAGGCTAGCTCTCTTGCTAGATAGCAAGAGCACTACCCCATAAAATACAGCTATATGTTGTTGATACTTTCAACATATACTATATTGTTTGGCTTTTGCTTGCTATGTTTATGACAAGCTATTATTTTGTAGAGAGCATCTTATTGGTCATGTATCTAGCAAACTAGCAAAAAGAACCTTCATCCTGAACATTCTAGAGAGTGGCCATCACACCAGCCTCTAGGTTCTAAAGGGTTAAAGGCCTATTGTTGCTGCCTAATTAAGTGTGACTGAGCTTTAACTGTGCAGGTATTGATTAATCAATAAGTATTTTTGCATGTTGTTTTTAAAGGCCATGTGCAGTGTGAAACAAAAATAGAAAATTATACAGTATACAAAAATATTTTCCACATCAATTTCATAGTAAGGAGTTGCAGTTATTTCAAGAACCATGGAGCACTACTGGTGAAAGACACTGGATTTTAAGCACTATAACCCACACTGTAAAAGAGAATGTTGGTCAAACTGCACAGGGACTAAAAAATATCTGTTGATCCCTACTTTTGATTACCAATACTTCATTCTGATTTAAATTTCATACAGGAAGAGGGAATTGCAACATATACAGACCCTGAGTCTGTTATTCTGACCCCACCTTTGCCAAGTGAAGAGATTCCCCTTACTGAGGACAGCAGTCCAGGGCAAGCACCAGAGTCAATCAAAGAGTGCAAGACCTTTGATGTCACTTCCTGTGTTGTACAATCCTTAGAGGAGAAGAATGAAGAGGCTGAAGTTCAGACAGTTGCTGTGGCAACCAACTGAGGTGAAAGTTAACGCTAGAGACTAACAGACACAGCAACTGACTGATGAAAATAACTTATGAAATAATAATCAAGCCGATCAAGGTATTCTATTGCTTTCCAGGTATTTATTCTCTGTGTGACTGATCAAATTGTAAAGACATTTTATGAGACGGAAAAGATGGACTAAAAACAGTAATAAATGACTGATGTCTCTGAATATCCTGGACTATGCAGAGGCATACAGTGGCCTGGAAGAAGAAAGAAGGAGGAAGGAATGAATAATACCAGCGGCACAAAAGAGGTATGACAGCGTGGAATAGCGAATGCCAAAAGTAAGTCATAATGTGCATGCATAAGACTGTCATCTTTATAAATATAATTATGACAAATTATAATATATATTTATCATTTTAATAAACCAAAATGTGATATGTACATGTATCAATTGTCAGAAAATACAGTGCTCTCCATCATTTTTTGGACAAAGACCCATCATCACATGCTTAAAATGTACATTGTCAGATTTTAATAAAATGCCTTTTTATACATTTTAGTTTCACCGTGTAGAAATTACAGCAGTGATTATACATAGTTCCCCCATTTCAGGGCACCATAATGTTTGCGACACAGCAATATTATGTAAATGCAAGTAGTCATATTTTTTTTATTTTGTTGCATATCCGTTGCATGCAATGATTGCTTGAAGTCTGTGATTCATGGACATCACTGACATGGCTGGTTGTCTTGTCTGGTGATGCTCTGCCAGGCCTGTACTGCAGCTATCTTTAGCTCATGCTTGTTTTGGGGGGTAGTCCCCTTTCTCTTCAGCATATGAAAGGCATGCTCAATTGCTTTCAGACCGGGTGATTCACTTGGCCACTCAAGAATTGAGCTTTGTTGCTTTAGCAGTCTGTGTGGTATCATTGTCTTGCTTTAAAATGAACTGCCAGCCAATGAGTTTTGTTAAGATAAGTGAGCCTTACCTTCAGCAGCCATACATGCCAGGGCCATAACATCCCCACCACTGTGTTTCACAAATGAGGTGGTATGCTTTGGATCTTGGGCAGTTCCTTCTCTCCTCCATACATTGCTCTTGACATCACTGATATCATTTAATCTCTAATATACTGATCACTGATATCAGTCTCATCTGTCCACAATACCTTTTTCCAGAACTGTGGTTGCTCGTTTAAGTACTTCTTGGCAAACTTTCTCCTGTTTTTGTGGTTCTTGCAGTTTAGCCTGTGTATTTCTGTCCATGAAGACAGTGCGGACAGTGTTCATTGACAAATCCACACCTGACTCCTGAAGAGTGTTTCTGATCTGTCAGATGTGTTTGAGGATTTTTCTTTATTATGGAGAGCAATCTTCTGTCATCAGCTGTAGAGGTCTTGGCCTGCCAGTTCCTTTGCGATTAGTAAGCTCACCAGTGCTCTCTTTCTTCTTAATTATATTCCAAACAGTTGATTTTGGTAAGCCTAAGGTTTGGCTGATGTCCCTTAATTGTTGTTTTATTCTTGTTTCTGTCTCATAATGGCTTCCTTGACTTTCATTGCCCCAACTTTGGTGCTCATGTTGATAATCAGCAATAATAGTTTTCAAAGGTGATCAAAAGAAGAGGGGAAAGACTAGGTGCTGATAGCTCTCTTATAACAGCATTGAGGAGGCAATGAAATGCATCTGAGCAATTACAAACACCTGTGAAGCCAAACATTATGGTGCCCTGAAACACCACTGTAAATTCTACATGGTGGAACCAAAATGTTTAAAAATACCATTTAATAAAATATGAGAATGTGCACTTTAACCACATGTTTATTGTGTGATTCTACACCTAAGATTGTGCCAATTCACAGGCAAATCAAGACATAATGGATATGTGTCCCAAACATTATGGAGGGCACTGTATATATATATTGGCAGATTGGAAAATGATTACTATGCCAAACACTTAGAAAAAAACTCCCAATATATCTGTGGTTTGAATTTAAATAACCGGTACAAAATAACTGCTGCCCTGTTCATATCCTGTTCATTTTGGCCACATTATGGTGTGCTTGGACTGTTCTCTGTTCATTTATGGACCATTAAAATAGTCAGTTGCATTTACTGTATTTATTTCTTTCACATTAAAACAAAATGTATCCTTCTCATTCAATTTATATTCATAATTCATTCCAATTTGACAAGTAATGTGGACATCCTCAGTTGATTAACTCCTGAATAGCATACTTTGCAGTAGATAAGTGCATATTGGTTTTGGCTCTGTACTCCAGCACATTGGATTTGGAATGAAACAATTAATATGAAGTTAAAGTGTAAACAGATTTATTTGAAGGTTTTCACATCAATTTTGGGTTATCCAAGTAGCAATGTAAATGCACTAAATTTTACTTACAACTGGAGACTAATAACATGGTGGCAAAACTCTGCAAAAAGATTGGTTTCTGGAAACTGCAATTCTTCACAGTATCTTAATATCACATATCTGAGTATTCATATTGTAATTGTCACTTTTCCTCATGTTTCATCCTAACCAGTTAATTGCAGTGCTGTACTTGTTGCAAGACAGTCCAGTGCAGCAATATATTGGCGTCGTATTCTTAATAAAACTGCCATGAGCTGGCTGGATTGTATTTAATGAAAACAGAATGGGAACCCCCTCACCATAGGGTTATATGAAAACAGTATGCTCTGGTGGGATCATAGTGAGGAGAATAGCCAAACTGACTACCCAGGGTCTCAAGGCAAGAGGGCCTCAAAAGTCCTGGACTACAAAGTTTTAGTCCATTGGGAAGGAGCCACAGAGATTGATTCCCATAATTATATACACCTCCCCCCCCCCCCCCCCCCATAACCATAGGGTCATGATAACAGTAGCAGTTTATGTTGATCAGCTTGCATGCTTATCGTCTTTTGGTTTTGCACAGTCTGACTATTTTGAATGATTTGCATTCTTAATTCCATCTTTTCTTTGGATGGTTTATGAAATGATTTAAGGACACATGCTATGTAATTGTAAAATTGGTAATAAGAATGAAAATGGGCAAATAATTAATTAGCTGATATTAAAAGTCATTTTTCAATGAAAACATTGCTAATGGCCACCAACAAAGTGTGTTGTTCTTACAAATAATATTGACTAGGACTACTCTTTGTGGGAATTATTGCTATTTGAGTGTGTGAACTGCCAAAGTGTATGAGGAGTATATATGCCCCTGAAAAGAAGAATGTTTGTTGAACATAGAATGAAAACAGATGTATTTTTGCAGATATGTGTGGTTCATGAGGTAATTTGCTTGTGAAAAAGCTATAAAATGTAAAAAATTGTGGTGATGATATGATGAACAGAATTTATTTTTATTGTATGACTGTGTCAAAAACAAAATATATCTTCTGACTTGAATTCTGAATTATTTATGCAAAGTTGGGATGATGTTATACATGGTTTCTCTTTTTTGCTGTGTGTGTGTGTATGCAGAGCCAAATATCTTAAAGAGCAGTCTCGAAAAAGGAAAACTTCTGCAAATGTGATATAGATGTATTTGTTGGGGGTGGGGTGGATGTAGAGAGGGTAAGTCAAAATCATGCATAAACTCTAATTGTTATTTTAAACAGGAGAGTATCAATAAAGAAAATACAGGCAACATGGACCCTTCTCAATCAATATCAATTTGGTTTTGTTGGTTTTTAAAGCCTTAATCACAAACATGGATGTGCAAAAGTTAATTAAGACAAAGTTGGTGAGGACCCTTTTGTTTATTAAAAAGGTGTGCCCGTTTTTATAGGAGTCACCCATTCACAGTTCAATAGTTTATGTGAATTTATTATGTAGCATAGTGGTTAAGGTACATGACGGGGACACGCATGGTCGGTGGTTCGATCCCCGGTATGGCCACAGTAAGATTCGCACAGCCGTTGGGCCCTTGAGCAAGGCCCTTAACCTTGCATTGCTCCAGGGGAGGATTGTCTCCTGCTTAGTCTAATCAACTGTACGTCGCTCTGGATAAGAGTGTCTGCCAAATGCCATTAATGTAATGTAATGTATAATGTAATTCATATATTGGGTTATATTACATACCATACTTTTGAAATAGGTTAGTTAGATTTTTGCCCTCAACAGCACCCTGGGTGCAGACAGTCCTGTCAAAAATGGTAATTTTGCATTGTAATCTCATGCCTCTCATGCATCTTTGCTAATCAACCAAAAAGGCGGCTTTGGCTCCCAGCAAATATAGTGTTGCGGATAGTGTGATTCTCTCTCATGTAGGAGACCAGGGTTCGAGGTTCACCTGCTCATTTTTTCCTCTTAATTTTCCTCTTAGTTTAGAGGGCAGAACAGAGTTAGCTTCTGTAGCAAAATGAAGCAGAGAACATTGCTCTACCCCCAGGGTGCTGTTGAGGGCAGAAAACTGCACCGCACCGTGACATGCACAGTGTCATAGTGATGATTCAAATCTCTATTTTTATTTAGTATTAGCATATTGAGGAATTTTATCCAAAATAGAGCATCATTTATTCAACCTTGAAAAGTTAAATGAAAAGAAAAGGAGTTCAATATTCGCTGATCTGTCCATTTTTATTTCAATGCATTTATTAGGTAGTGTATTAAATTATCTGTGAAATGAACACAATTTTACTTAATGTTTTGCATCAGTCAACAACCTTTGTTCATGTTTTCACATATTTTAAGTTATTTACAACATTTACAAAGAAATATAACCAACAAATGTACTGTATGCTGCTGAATAGATAGGAAAACAATACTGTAGTTAACATTACAGGGAAAATGTGTATATCAATACTGTACTGATCATGTACTGTACTGTATATGATGATACCGTGCCCTGAAAAAGTATTTTCCCCACACATAATGGTTTCAGATCTTTAGACAAAGTGTACAAAAATGAAAAAGGGAAGCCAAGTAAACACAAAACAAATTTTTGAAATTAGTATTTAATTTATTTAATGAAAAAGTAATCAAACATGTAAATCACCACTGTGAAAAAGTAATTGCCCCCTTATAAACTGGTTGCACCACCATTAGCAGAAATAACTGCAATTAGAGGCACCCTAAGGATTTATTTCCAAGGTAAGCAGAAAAAAAACAATGGTATTCTAATTGTTGACACCGCCTCGCCCATTCAATCATTTTTTTAAAGATATTTTTTAGGCCTTTCAGCTTTATTGGACAGTATATAGTATAGAGAGACAGGAAGAAAGGGAGCAAGAGAGAGGCGAAGACATGCGACAAATGTCAGATGGTCGGATTCGAACCGCTGACGTCACGGCTCGCAATGAGCATGTGGTCAGTGCTCTCCAGGCTGCGCCACTGAGACACCACCATTCAATCATTTTAATGTATCTATAGTGATATGCAGTTACCTCAGCTTTTACCAATTTTACAATGTTAAATTTGATATTTAATTCCAACTAGACAGCTGTCCATAGACATTTCAATTGGACATGGCAGAACCAGCTTGCTAGCTAAATACTGAGGTATAAACTAGCTTGCTCATAACTATGGAGCGAATCAGAAAAAATGCATTTTCCTGCCGATTTGACCAATTGGCCAGCAGTGGCCACTATGAGTACCTGGTCATGCCTTTCGGACTCACTAATGCGCCCGCTGTCTTCCAGAACCTCATTAACAACGTCCTCCAGGACATGATATCCAAGTTTGTTTTTGTCTACCTGGATGACATGCTCATCTTCTCCGCCTCCCTGAAGGAACATGTCAGTCACATCTGCCCAGTCCTCCGTCGTCTCCTGGAGAATTGGCTATTCATCAAAGCCAAGAAGTGCCAGTTCCCCTGCTTCAGCGTCCAGTTCCTTGACACACCCAGCACAGGATCGACCCGGCAACTCTCCGACTCCCAGATGACTGCTCTTACCGCCTGAGCCCATGTCACCCTGAACGCCTCTGACACAAGTGTCGGAGCGGTACTCTTGCAGAGATCCCTGGACATGATCTATTCCTGTGCCTTCTTCTCTCACTGTCTCTCTTTCAAGGAGAGAAACTTCAGCATTGGTGATCGAGAACTCCTGGCAGTCAAGCTGGCGTTGAAGAGGGGGCCACCTGCTGGAAGGAACTGCCATCTGACCACAAGTCCTGGAGTGGGCCCACTCTTCTCACCTCGCCTGTCACCCTGGGGTTAGCCGTGTGCTGGCCCTCCTGGGCCGCTGCTTCTGCTGGCCATCTGTCAAACCTGACAAGGCCAAATTCGTCGCTGCCTGTCCAGAGTGTTCCCGGGGGAAGTCCAGCAACCAGCTGCCCCAGGAACTCCTCCAGACGTTGTTACCGGTTTACCAGTCGCCGGAGGGATATCTGTGGTTCTGATCATAGTAGAGTTCATCCACTTTGTCACCCTACCCAAGCTGCCCTCATCTTCTCCGCCTCCCTGAAGGAACATGTCAGTCACATCTGCCCAGTCCTCCGTCGTCTCCTGGAGAATCGGCTAATCATCAAAGCCAAGAAGTGCCAGTTCCCCTGCTTCACTGTCCAGTTCCTTGACACACCCAGCACAGGATCGACCCGGCAACTCTCCGACTCCCAGATGACTGCTCTTACCGCCTGAGCCCATGTCACCCTGGACGCCTCTGACAGAAGTCTTGCAGAGTACCACTTTGTCACCCTACTCAAGCTACCCTCATCCAAGGAAACCACCAAACTCCCGTTCCTACATGTGTTCTGCCTGCACGGCTTAGCCCTGGAGGTGACCTTGGACCTCGGACCAGGGCCCAATCATAATACAGTCAAAGTCGCTTAGATCACATTTTGATGGTTGATGGGAACATTAACTGAAGCCCCTGACCTGTATCTGCATGATTGTATGCATTGCACTGCTACCACACAATTGGCTGATGAGGTAATTGCATGGATACTCGTATGTGTTCCTAATAAAGTACTCAGTGAGTGTACATGTAGAAATAAATAAAATGGTTGCTTAAACCACACAGGGCTACAAAAATCAGTTGATTTTCAAAAGAACACAAGCAGTTTCCCATAAGGCCTTTGAGCTCCATTTACTGTGCCCTCCATAATGTTTGGGACAAAGACCTGTTATGTCTTGATTTGACACAATTTTAAATTTGGAATCACATAATTAACATGTGGTTAAAGTGCACATTCTGAGAATTTATTAATGGTTATTTAAATTTTGGTTTCACCATGTAGAACTTACAGCGGGGTTCATACATTGTCCCCCCATTTATGCAGGGAGAAGAGAGCTGTCTGCACCTAGTCTTTCCTCTAGACTTTCAGTCACCTTTGGAAGCGATTAATGTTGTTTATCAACATGAGGACCAAAGTTGTGCCAATGAAAGTCAAAGAAGCCTTTGTGAGACTGACAAACAAAAATTAAATGGTTAGAGACATTGGCCAAACCGTAGGTTTACCAAAATCAACTCTTTGGAACATATTTAACAAGAAAGTCTACTGGTCAACTTACTAATCCCACTTGTGGGAATGCAGACCTCCACAACTGATGACGGGAGAATTCCCAGAAAAATCCCTGTCTGACATATCAGGAACACTCTTCAGGAGGTGTGGATTTGTCAATGACCACCGTCCGCTGAAAATTTCATGAACAGAAATACAGAAGCTACACTGCAAGATGCAAACCACCACTGCTGCAAAAACAGGATGGCCAGGTTTATTTACCCAGAAGTACTTAAAAGAGCAACCAGGTCTGGAAAAAGGTCTTCTGCACAGAGGAGATGAAGATTAACCTATATCAGTGTGATGGCAAGAGGCAAAGTATGGAGGAGAGAAGGAACTGCCCAATGACAAATCTAAAATTGTGGAGTTCAGAGGCAAATAAATAAATGATGGGTCTTTGTCCCAAACATTATGAAGGGCACTTATATGGAGGGCAGGACCAACTTACAGTGAGTGAATCTCTTCTTGACCATGCAGGTTATGACTGCGGCTGGTAACCCCATAAGGTGACGGAGGGAAGGCTTCAGACAATAGGGTTCCCCCCATCTTGTTGCCAAAAGCCACTCCTCTGGCCTGCCTGCTTCAGGTGTGGAGGTATTTCCAGTCCTCTGGAGCAATGACCAAGCAGCTTAGCTACAGAGGGAAGGGGCAGCTGTCCACGTACATTTGTGCTAGTCTGTGCTCTCCCAAATTAACAAAGGATGTGCCGGTAGATGGACCGAGCTAAGACTACACCTGAGTAGACCAAATTAACTTGTATGTATGACTTTTAGCAATACCGACTTACAACAGATGCGCATTTTGATTAACTCAGCAGAGATGTTCTGCAGCCGCTATTCCTCTTGTGGGAATGTAGGCAGCTTTTTTTTCTCACTTACTTGCCTTTTTAGGTCAGTTCTTAGGTTTTTTATTTATTTATTTATTTATATGGATTCCAGGACATCTTGTGTTGGAGGGGTGGGGTGGGGGGGGTGGGGGGGTAGGGTGTTGTTATATTTAGTTCAGAAATATAACACTTTGAAATTTCACCTCCCAGCATGGCTCTATTCAGTGGGGGAGTTAATATGCTGTTGCTATGACAGAGCTTTTATGACATTTGTCATTTCTGTTGATGTTTCTGGTCAGTCATTCTTCACATTTTTTACAATTTTTTTCCTTTTCTGAATTCATGCCATTGATTTTCCGTTGATGCCACTGTCTGTCATTTTTTAATGGAACTCATTACAGCTTCAACCATACAAATGCATCCGCTTCGTTCATTGCACCAATGTTTGCTTGCATCCACAGAGGAGTCTTTAGTATTTGACCATGGTAAACCAACATATGGACGCAGACTGAGCACATTGTCAGTAAGCTGGGTATACACTATGCGATTTTAGCGATTTTGAAGTCGCAGACAAAATTTCTAAATTGGAGAAGAAATTGTTTCTTGTGAGCTAAAATAGGCCGCCTTGGATCTCTCAGGGTGACATACTCACAGGTGGCTGATTTAGTGAATCTTAGTCTCCAATGGAAGACTGACTGTGTCAGATATTTCGGGTCAAAATCGTGCGATGTGACAACTGCTGCAACAGACAATGGACATCTAATGAACAACCAATAGGAGCATTGTAATACAATACATGGTGGACTGTAATCGATACATGTAGCACTCTAACCACAATAAATACATTTTAACATTAATTAATTTAGTCATTATTTCTAGTGTCACCTTTTATCCAAAAATAAATTAGCATAGGCTAATTAAGTACACCTTTAAAACTGTTTTGCTACCACTCTCAGAACTATTTCACGTCCCAAATAGATAGCCAAAGTTGAGGCACCTTTCAATAGCAATGTAGCTAATATCTAAAAGGAACGAAAGAAAAGAAAACATGTTTAGAACTTTAGACTTTTTGCTCCATAATCCTCAAATTCTGCCCATGGATGTCAGGTCATGAAGCCACTCTAATTGTAGGATGGAACCTCTACTCTTATAATAGAATCCTTGGATCCTATCGCACGGTGTGACAGCAGTGAAAGACGTGATATTGTTGGGGCTACATTGCACAGTGTGCCATGTACCAATCGTAAAAGACAGCTGATGTTGCACAGAACACAGCCAGCATTAGCATATGCACATCTTCTTTGTATTATTTTGAAGAATGTGAGAATCTATGCCCTTCTTTTACGCACTTTTTGCGCGAGTATTCTATTCTGCATTTAGTAAACACCAAGGGCCTAACCTAATCCAAAAGTGTTATCCGGTGTTATAAGCCGTTATGGATGGCCACACACTGGTGAGACGATTTGTTGGAAAAGTAGTAAGCCCAGTGGGGTTTTTTTACATTGATGCCTTTTTTCACAGTGCAACTTTCAATCACTATGGTAACAGGATATACCGTTTGAAAGCATTAAAACTCACAGTTCCATCTGTATAACTTATTTTACAATGCCATTGCTTTAGTGACAACAGCACCTCATTTTGTAACATGTAGCAAAACAAGCGTGGGAGGACCTTGCCTTTTCCGCATGTCAGTGTTCTTTTCACAGCACGGGTCCAGCGAACCAAATGCATAATAATGCTATTCTAAAAACTCTGAGAAATGTTAATATAATGTTCTTTTTTCACTTCGAATTTCTCTGGAGGAATGATCATTGTTTCCCCAATACAGCAAAAAATACAGTATAACTTCAGCTCAGCCTAGAACAAGCTAGTATTGCATGGTATTGAAGTAACGACTGAGAAGCGTTTTAGCTAATGACCTTACGTTTCCAATGGTGTATATTTTGTTAGGCTTGCATTCAAACCATTGCATCACCAGCATTTTTTTTACCTGTGTAACGAAACCGTAGCATTTCCAATATGGACTATTACACTA
Source organism: Conger conger (assembly GCF_963514075.1). Classification (NCBI taxonomy): domain Eukaryota; kingdom Metazoa; phylum Chordata; class Actinopteri; order Anguilliformes; family Congridae; genus Conger; species Conger conger. The sequence continues at coordinate 14,817,779 of NC_083768.1, forward strand.
TTATTAGATACACAAAAATGTTCTTGAGATTTTATGACCAAAAAGGTTGATGTTTTACAACAAAAAATATATATTTTGCTATGCCTACATCTAAATAGAGGACTTCCAAGGTATCTCTCATCTCTCTAGCCTCTCGATTATTCTCAAGTGAATATTTCTCAGGAAGACAGTGAAAACACCTTTGGCTCCTCAACAGAGGGCATTTTCTTTGTGACCTTTTGTGATTTTTATATCAGTGATCATCTAAATACCTTCTCAAAATATTGTATTATTATTCAGAAGGAGCTAGCCTGTTTTTGAATAACAAATAGCCTGTGAAATTGTGGATTGTCTTTGACCTGTTGATGGGGGTTGGGCACAAAAACTTAATGAACTTAATGAATATATTAGTATGTCAAGATTTTATTGTGATTATTTAACTTATTTTTTATAATCTCATCAACCTATTGCTGTCTGAGAGCACAATGATAAAAAGTGTTGTATACTTAGTCAGCAAAATACAGTATTTTACACATCATAAGACCCATAATATCATTTAGTGTCCTTTTGGAGTTTCCAAATGTCCTTTTTGGAAAAAACACATAGTTTAGAAAAAACTATGAATGCCATATGCCTGGTGATATTGTCAGCAAATTTCAAAGAGTTGTCCAGTGATTTGGTTTGGGCTCCATTGTGCGCCAGGCACCGCCACAATAATCTGTATCCACTCAAAAACAGACAATCTTTTCAGTGAGGAAAAAATCTTCCACTTCCACTAGCTTCTGTAACTTTGTTGTAGTAATGCCCAGAATAATTCTGATTACTGGTAAACAAATCCCAAAGGGTTACCTTCCAGAATATATCATTATGCCTGTCGTCAAAAGGGCTCAAGAATAGTAACCATTTTATTTTGGTTATGTCATTTTCAAGCTTGTCAAGAAAAGGGTGATACTTAAGGTGTTAAAGAATACCAAATCTTCTTCTCTAAATGGGCTCCTCTTCACTCTCTCCATTATCATCCTCCTCTTGTTGAAAAACAGAATCAAAGGATGAAAGGATGATGGGCGTAGGGGAGGAGGGAGAGAAGTTGGCACTGTTGCTGTTACCGTACACTGTCCCCCCATCCACACTGCTCCAGGCACCATTCCCTTCACCCTCTTTCATTTCCCTGTTTCCTTCTCTCCATACCTCGCGCTCCCTCTCTCGTGTTGGGGAGGATGGGGCAGAAGAAGATTGCGGCAGCTTTGAAGATTTGCGCCTCCCGTCCCGGAAACTGGCCAGGGGGGGGCGTAACCTTACACCACTGCGAGTGGAGCCCTCAATGGCTTTTTGCAGCTGTGTGTGTGTGTGTGCGTGAGAGAGAGAGAGAGAGAGAGAGAGAAAAAGAGAAAGAGAGTCGAGGAGAGTGAAAGAGAGAGTTTCACGGGGGGGGGGGATGGAAAAAGGAGACTCGGGCACCAGACAGAGTATAAAATATTAAGGAGATGCAAGGCTAAAATAGTGTGTAACAGTGACAAATGGAGAAAGAGAAGGATGTGCCGTACCTCCTTCAGGGCCACTACTCCTACCAGTTTCCCAATACTGGTGACATAGGCATGGCTGAGGCCCAGCAAGGAGAACAGGGTGTGAGTCTGTGACAAGGAGGGTGGGGGATCATGGTCATAACATCAGATTCAGCTGGTCAGTTTAGACTGGACAACTACAAAATGACACCAGATTCCTGTATTATAACCAGTGAACAATTTACAAACCAGGCTGCTCTGTCCAACTACAAGTAGATAATTTAAAGATCATTTATGTATCAAAGTCAGTTCTCATAAACAAACAGAATTGACTGAATTTAATTAATACCCACCTTGTGAAGGGATGTTCTTTCAACAAGCTGGAAGGGGGAGGGGTCAATACGTATCTGATCAAAGCCCATTGGTTTATCCATTTCTGCCTTTTCCCAGGCCTTGATCTGCAGCAGCCAATAGATGGGATTACATAGTTTAGCATAGTTTGTAATTGAAATACAGTCACACCAAAACAGAAAAATATTCTGGTATTTATTTGGAAAGGTAACCTCTTCTGGTGTCATTGTATCTGCAAGGGGTGGAGGAGCAGGCTCCTAAATAGAAAGAAATTGAGAGAATGTAAAATAGGATCAAATGTACTTCAGACAAAAATCCCATAATGCATATTTACAAGTGAACCTCTTGACTACAAGGTCATTGAAAATGCATGCAAATGGATTATCATAAACTATTGGTATTGTTACTTCAATACCAATGCTACACTGTCTTTAACCATCACTAGCAGGCAACATTTTAATTTTTTAATCCCAAAGCACAAATAAATTATATTTTTTTCTCAATATTTTGATGAGAACTGGTGAAAGCAATGTTGCTGTTTGGCATGGACACACTGGCCTATATGCTGGAGTGAAGCATTAATGGCTATTTCACCAGAACATTCTGAAAGGCTAAAAAAAGACCAAGCACCAGTGCAGACCAGTTTTTCCAGCCTGTCTAAAAGTCAGAAGGGTAGTGCTTTGGGCACTCACACAATGCAGGCTCAAGTCAGCTGCAATATGCAGGATATAATATCATGCTACTGTACATGTACACTGCAGCAAAATGTAATTTTAAAAAATGTAATCCCTTGACATTTAGAAAAATGAAAATCAGATTTTCTTGTCTTGTACAGCAAGAAATAAAATGTAAAATAAAAAATGTACAATAAAATGTGGAACATGCTATGTGATAATGCAGGATGTGGTAATATAAAGATACCCAGTAAAGTGCCACAATGGCTCCCCTTATGCCAAAATAATAATAATCTCAATCTGTTTAATAGTTCATTTTTTGTCATCTTTTGCCTGTTCCTCTTAAAGTCGAGAACAATGACTCTCTGCTCACATTTCTGCAAAATAGTGGTTAACTAGGGCATACCTGTGTTTCAACTTCAGTCTGCCTGTCAGCAGAAGAGAATAGACCTTGCAGGGTTTTTTTGACTGTCTTTAGAGAGTGACTGTCTGTGAGAGTAAGCAGGAAATAAATTAGTTTTTTATTTCTGCCTAAAAATCACATGGTTTGAGTCCCTCATTGATGATATCAACTCACCAGAAGTTGTGTGGTTGGAGGATGGCTCTTGGGGTGCGGCAGATGGGAAAGGCCCATTTCTCTCATCCTGTGGTGGGAGGCCCTGGGAAACCAAACAAAAAGGAAAATAACATTGGCTCAGGACAAGAGCAGTCGTCTGGCAGTCGGATAGTTGCTGGTTCCATCCCTGTGTTGAGCCCTGGGTGTATCGAAATGTCCCTTCCTCACCACCTAATCCACTCAACTCCTCGTATAAGCAATGGTCCTGTCCCACCTGGACTACTTCAATTCTCTGCTGGCTGGCCTTCCAGCGTCCGCCATCAGACCCCTACAACTGAATACCAGACGGGCTGCGGAGTTCTGGATCAATGACATTCACGTCGCCCCCCTGCTCAGTGACCTCCACTGGCTGCCTGTTATGGCTCGCATCAAATAAAAAATTTTGGTGTTTCCATACCAGGCAGTCAAGGGATCAGCCCCTGCATATATTTGATCACTTATAAGAACGTATACACCAGCAAGAACCCTCCATTCTGCTACTTCGGGACACCTGGCACCTCCCCGTCGCCACACCTGCACTTCTCGGTCACGACTGCTGTCTGTTCTGGCCCCACGGTAGTGGAATGACCTTCCTGTGGACATCAGCAGAGTCTCTGACCACTTTCAAGCGGAGACTGAAGACTCATCTCTTCAGGCTGCTCCTTTCCCTCCCTACCTCACCACCATGATTAGCCTTGTACATGCCATAGATTATAATGGCACTTATTTATAGTTATATATAGATATTACTGTATTGTATTAGCTATTGTATTGTTGTACTCAGGGTATTCTAGCTGCCAACCGTGGTAAGTTGATGTATTCTTCCAGGGTTCCAATTGTATCTATATGGCCACGCTAGGACTCGGAACCATACTGTCCTCTAGGGTCCTCATCACACTTGTCCCTGTGTTCGATCTGCACTTCGTATGCCGCTCTGGATAAGAGCATCTGCTAAGCGCCTGTAATGTGATGTAATGACACCTAACTCCCAATTTCTCCTTTGCGTCTTATGTCCCTGTTCTCCTTCCGTTGTCTATTCTGATCTGCCTGTTCATTTATTTCACCTGTTGCTTGTTGTGTGCTTGTCAACTTTGTATTTAAGCCTGTTCTTTTCTGTTCTTTTGGCTAGTTTGTTGTATCCCGTATCTGCTCTTGTACCTGGTTTCCTGTCACCTCCTGCCTCCACAGCCTCTACTTCCCTTTACCCTTATCTGTTTGGTTTCTGTTTTGTTATCAACTTCTGCCTGTTTTTGGACTCGTCACTCTGCTCCTGCTTATACAATTACGCACTTGATACCCTCTGTCATATCTGTTTGCTGGTATTTGACCTCTGCTTGCCTTGATCTGCCTTTACCATTAAAGCCTGCCATTTTTTTCTGCATTCCCGAGTCTTGGTTCTTCTGTCCTGCATTCCTGACATGCATGGCAGCCAATTGCCATTTGTGTGTGTGTGTGTGTGTGTGTGTGTGTGAATGGGTGAATGAGAAGCATCAACTGTACAGCGCTTTGGATAAAGGCGCTATATAAATTCAGACCATTTACCATTTACCATTAATTCAACTAGAGTAAGTGCATAAACCAACCAAATTGGGTAATTTCACTATTCATTAAAAATTTCATCAAGCTGTTTTCAGATTCTCTATATCATTTATCTCATTATGTTAGGACTTCCATTGGCCTTGGACTATTTCACAAACCTCTCCATTCTCTTCACCTCCCTTCTCATCCATAAAGGCCAACTTCAGGCTCCTGTCATGACCTTGAAGACTATGCTGCTGGCTGAGGATCCGCCTCTCAGCAGAAAGCCACCAGTCAGAGACAGCCTGCAGTTCAGAACGCTCAATGGAGCCCAAAAGGATCATCGACTCTTAAAGAATAAAGAGTACATAATACAGTAAATAGAAAAGCCAAAACAAAGGTGAATGCTAAACTACACTAAAAATATGTTTCAGTGCAGTGACATGCTTCACATTCAGCAGCACAAATACCAACAAGAGTTCCTAAACAAAAAATAGAACAAGTGGTGCAATGCAAATGGAAATAAAAAATGTCTTGTGGCTAACTCATGTTAAAAATGTGTGATATCTTTACATTGTGAGGAGAATAAGCATGATTCTCATTGGCTGTTAATATTGACCTCTTTGAAGAGATCCCAAACTGTTTTTATATCAAAAAGGGGAAATTCTGGGCGGTACATTTTTTAATGAAAAAAAAAGCAAACTTTACCCTTTGATTCAACTAGTGGAATAGTTTTGAGTGATGTGGACTGCAGCAGGTTGTTCAGCTCTCTGTATGTTGACCGTGAAGACAGGAATAGCACTTTTCTTACCATAATGTTCTCCACAAAGATGTTGTACTGACTGAAAAACAGGGATCCAAGGAGATTGTAAATGAAACATAACTTGCCTGACTGAACTGTTCATAGTGGCCCTCAAAGGACTCAAAGTAAACATCACAGGCAAATTAGTTAACCCAATCTGCCACACCTCAAAAGTCACAATTTACGATTAGCATGTTTTTTTGAATCCCACTTTTATATGTGACCCGTTCTATCAAGATCATACCCGAAACGTATTATTCGAAAGAAGAGAGTGTAAGCTTTCTAACGATACCAAAGTTATCTGTCTACTGCATTTTGAGTGTCACCAAACCGTGTGTTTGAGAAAAACGGCTTCAAAAGTTTGTTGCAAAATGGTAGTTAGGTGAGACTATGATTAGGATTTAAAACTATTTTTTCACTCTGAGCACTTACTCCTGACAAGTCATACAGACCATTTAAAAAAATATATTTTTGAGTAAAATCCAATGAAACTGCTATATTAGCTAGCTACAGACATGAACGCAGGTGATGTGGCTGTTAGCCAGGTGACTGGTGAACGTTGACAGGCTGGCTAGCCTCCAAATGACATTTAAAACTATATTTCAAAAATTATTTTGACATTGAGACATACAAATCAAGACAGTGGTCACTACGAGTGACAAACGCCTGTGTGGTCTCAGTAGCTGAACAGAATGCCAGTGCTCGTGTGTTTAAAAACATTAAACTATATATTTTTTGTTTTGTTACATAAACATTGATTCATGTGAAATTGGCTGTCTTCCGACTGATTAGAACACGTCACATATTAACTGCTAGACCTTAAACTTGCCAAAATATCTGCAAATGCATTTCTGCCACACCTGATGTGTCCAAAGCCAAGCTCGGGCAGATAGGGCAGTTTCTTGACCTGGATGATAGAGTCATAGAGTGAGGGCTGCAGCCCTTGGGCCACCATGTTGGCCAGGATCACTGCAACCATCATGGGCAGGATATGAGAGATCTGTCCTGTTAGCTCGAAGCAGATCACTGCAGTGGAGACGGTGTGAGTCACTGCCCCTGTCATCGCAGCTGCTCCTGAGGGACAAAGATAGATAGTGAGAGAGATATTAAAGCGGACACTTCATAACTCTTATCTGGAGTGAAAGAAAATATTGGTACAGAGAGTATGTTCCCTCTTTATGATGTCTATGGGAGATGGGAAATAATTGTATTGCGTATTGGAATTTATTGGAATAGAGAAAGACCGTTCTTCCGGATTTCTTAGCTAAATCATGCATACAAATGTTAATTTTGTGGCATAACATTAGGAACTTATACAATTTATGTTCAAAGAAAAGTGACATCACAAAGATAATTACTTCAGTTACAGTATGCTGCTGGCTCTTTTCCCTCCAAATCTCACATTTCCTTCTGGAAATGTAAAAATTTCGATTGCACATGCATGAAGCAGCCAGTAGAAAACTCTCCAGCAATTTGAATCTGTTTTTGAAGGTAACCTTGTTTATTGGAAGCAGTGCCATGGACATTTCAAGTGGTTATGAAACATCGAGGAGATCCTCGACCTTAAATTAAAATCTGTGTAAATATTGAGTGATTTTAATCTTTTCATAGCAATGAACATTGAACAAAATGCCATTTCTCTTTATGGTGGTGACCTTCAGGAACTTTGAAGCAAAAGAAATGGGGTGATGGAAAGATTTGAGAGATAAGCAGGAAGACAGGAAAATAAGGAGGACACATTTGTGGATAAGTTCATCTTTAAAAGAAAGGCAAAGTAGGAGAAGGGGACAGCTTTACTGGGGTGAATCAATGTCAGCAAGAGAAGAAGCAGCAGACTGACCGATGACGGCATACCCTCCCGGCAGGATGCGGTAAACAATTCCGTCAAACAGAATCCCGTTGGGGAAGAGGGTGGCCATGATCTCTCCCACCAGCCTGCCGAAAGCTGCTCCTGCAGGATGCAGAGAAGGACACAGTCACACCCACTCTTTTGAACTAAAGGGCCTCACTGGCTGCCCAGCTACACATAAAAAACATCAAATGACAATTTGATGTTTGCGCAATGGGGGGGGGGGGGAGCTCAGTCAATAATAAAGGGATCCAGTGCTTTCACTTTCAGACTTTGAACCATGAGATTTCCTGAGAAAAGCCACGATTAATCTTTAATGCTCACCCAGAATAAAGACTGGCATGAAGGCACCAGACGGGATAGGCATAGTTGTTGAAACGGCAGACATCCAGAACTGAAAGATCAAAGAGACATTATGGTATCTGTCCTTAAGCATGCTGTCATCTGTACTGAAGTTACCTGGCACAGTGTTTCATTGGCACTTGGCTATAATGATTTTTATTCCAAGTGTCTGACTGTTGGCCTCTATGCAGAAGTACAATGAGTTAGCTCAGAGAGGGAGGAGGGTTACCTTCATAATGAAGAAGAGACTGAGGATCACAAAGACACTGACTTGAGGGTGCAGCCAGGCCGAAGAACGCCCCAGGCCAGGTGGGAGAGGGAAACCTGAGATTTTGGTCCAGGTGAAATTATCAAAGAGAGAATTGATGCACTCTCTGGGCATTAACTGGAGGGATGGATGAAGAAAGAGGGAGCATTAGAAAAATGTAAGACAAATGGACATGGGAAAATTGTGGAATGCATAATGAAGCAAAAGAGGCCTTATTATGTGAGAAGGACTGATGCCATTTTATCTGATATTGGTAGTCACTCGGATTTCATTTCACCCAGTTTTTGTTTTGGATTGTTATAAATGTAACTTATTTCACAAACTTATCTGGAAGCAGCAAATCCCCCTTTTGTCCCCAAGCAGTTATGTAGTTATCTAGTTACGGCAGCACATGTCTCTGAGGCCATTACTTGTGCTTGTCCAGGATATAGAAATAATGAAAGCAACACATGGATGAACAGAGAGGGAACAGCAGAGGCCAATTTCTGACCTCTCCAGCCATGAACTGGCCAAATCCTGGAGGAAAGGTCAAGGTTGCAATCACAAAGGTCACAAAAGCTGGAAAAACCAGTCGGCTGTAAAAATAAAATGGGATTACAGCGTGAGATTGAAACATTACACAAAATGAAAAAGCTGCAGAGTGTATCATTTTCTTAATTCTAATATCATGATAATACCTAATCAATGTAATTTAAAAAGTCAGAAGAAACTTCTATATAGAAATTTGTGAACCCTCAGAGAAGAGTGGCATAAAAACTTTGACCTGTATTATTGCAAGAGTGAGTGTTACTCTGGGGTGTGTAAAGGCTCCCTCTCCGCCCCCTCACTGTTTTATCAGGAAGCTGGTGAGTGCATTCTGCGTCCTCATAACCAGCACCACTTGACGATTCAGATAGACAAAGAAGGCTCCCAGAAAACCACACGAAATACTGGAGGAAGAACAAAAATACAGAAAATGTCCATGCATCCACAATGACAAGGGTAGAATCTGTATGTATAACAAATCTGCTGCTTCAGTGTTCATTTGTTGCATATTTGGCTAAACTAAATGTGGTAAAAACACAACTGTCAACATGCTTCCACATACTCTTTCTCCCTCTCACCCAATGATGGCGAATGCTGGTAGCTCCTGCAGATCAAATGGAAAATCCATCCGGAAATTGGTGCGGAAAAGAGCAGTGATGGTAACTGAAATAGCGTAAAGTTCTCATTAACCATCTACAGTAAAATAGTGTACAGTATTTACAACCAATAATATTAATTTATCAAATGTATTAGGGGTCAAAGCACGAAAGCTGGAAGCTGTTGGAACCCTATTAGGAATGATCTAATACGAATAAAAGTAATAATAATAATAATAATAATAATTATAATAATAATAATAATAATAATTTTTTGTTTATCTAGACATCCAGTTGACAAATTACAGTGTATTTCTAATTGGTTTAAACATTTCCACTCATTTGCAGTGTCTATGCGTTTCAAGATCAAAAAGGTTAATCAAGAAATTATATGTATTCTATTTATTATGTATTATTATGCCATTTATTTAATGTTCTTTATAAATATGTGGTGATCCTTACCTGCATCTTTATTCCACACTGACAGCACTCGGAATATGAATGCACTGAAAGTGGCTGCAAAATATCCCCTCCAATAATTCCTTACAGCAAAGTAAGTGGATGTAACTTCAATACTGAATAACACTCCTGGTGGCAAATGACAAGGATATACAACATTACATTACATTACATATAAGACCTGAGTATACCACTAGCGCTGGATTAAAAATGTATGGATTCCTGAATGAAGAAGGAAATCTTTTCACAGATCAAGCAAAAGTTGCATCAGGAAAGAGATCCTGCATCAAAAATGTACAGCTAATATCCACAGCATCAAACCTATCATCCACTCACGTAGCCTTTCAGTTTGATAATGTAGGGTTTAGATGTATGTCATCATGGCAGTTGAGCACTACAGTCAAAAGCTCAATTCCTTCATAGCTGCATACCTCTAAAAGCGACTAAATGGGGCATAGTGTTCTGAAAACATGATATGAGGAAGATCAAACTGAACTGAGAATGTGCGGAGGGAAACTTCATAGGATATATGTTGGCCTTAAAGTACATTTTCTTCCCACTAAAGCAACAGAATGCCAGAACAACAGAAGAAGAGATGAAGCAAGGTTTACCTCCAAGAGGAGTGCCAAAGCAGCAGCCCACCCCGACCGCACAGCCCACTGTAAGGATGTCTGTGTAGCAATAAGGGTTCTACTGACACCAGAGAGAAAGAGAGAGATGTGGGGAACATGGAGAACAGGAGTGGCAAAGGAAAAGAGAGAAACAGAGGACAGCGTCAAATGAGGAGTGAGTGGAGAAAGTGAGAGAGAAAACACACGGGAGAAGAACAAGAAAGAGCTGGATGCAAAGAAGAGAAGAAAAACAGATAAAAGAAGCAATAGAGGAAGAGAAATAGGTGCGGAGAGAATTAAAAAGACTTGACAGATATTGTGAATTATGAACAAAACAAAGTGGAATGCATTAAAAAATCGTTCAGTCGTGAACCAAACACAGCAATGTTAGATTTACTCATTGTAATGAGTGGATATAGATGACACATTAAATATACCAGGAATAAAATGCTGGAGGCAAACATATGTATGCACCATTTTAGAACAATCAAGCATAAAGCATATCAATTTTGGATATTGCTGAAATGTACTTGGTGACAGTTTAATTCATGAATAATTTGTCTGTAGCATGTATTTGACTGTAAGCATGTGTGTGACTGTTACATAATCACATTCCTACATCTTAGTCTCAGTCCAAGTCTCAGTATCAGGTTTGTAGAACACCAGGACCAGATGCGAGACCAAGGCGTAGCTTTTAGATTGAGTCTTTATTATAATAAAGGCGGGTCAAACAGGCAGAGGTCAATAGCCAGCAAATAGAATCAGCAAGGATAAGGCAGTTTCTATGTAAAAGTCCAGAAAATTGGTCAACTCTCCAGCAAACAGATACAGTACGGAAAATCCGTAATCGTGGTCACAGGTGAAGGATCGAAAACAAACAGGCAAATCAGACAGAATCGGTACCCGGAAGGTGAAGTCAAAAAATAGAAACAGGTCGATACACTGCAGTTCAGAACAAGACAGACGGGATTAAAAAAATGCGGAAGTAGGTGACAAAACAGGTCCTAACAGAGATCAATCAGATATAAACACTGGAGAGTATGGTATAGACACATAACAATCTGGTGACGTAATGAACAAACAAAGGGGTTTATATAAGACAGATAACAAGAGGGAATGACAATCAGATGTGGGGAAACAATCAGCAAGTGAAAATGCATGTGAAACGAATAACAATGAATGAACAAACTGACAGGGTGACTACGGTGTGCACAGAGGGTACTAAAACACGGAATGCGACGCACATAGACAAAAGACTAGACAGTGAAAACACGTAACCTGACACTCTAATGCAAAACTGCAAGTGATGCATTAGAGTGCATGTACTTTACTATCCCTATCTGCCTGTCACTACCTACACTGTCTTTTCTTAGTGTAGGGCTCTGCTTACCTGGTAGACACCAGAGAAGAAGGACATGAATTTGCTGAGCACTGCTGCACAGATACTGGCAATGTGTACAAACGGGCCCTGAAATGGGAGGGGAGTGGGAGTGCATCAGGAAAGAAGCAAAAAGAAGATAATATTTGCATTTGGTGTATGAGGGATTATTCATAATCACGTGTCTTGAGCTATGACATTGTGAAAGTTCCCTATGTGAAGAAAAAAGGGGACATGCACTGAGAGATAAATAAAAGTTGAATTTGTCAGCCCTCAGACAATGAGAGCAGATCTGACTATGAGATAGACGAGGCTTGTTGATTTGTGTGAGAGACACAGAGAAAGACAGAGGGAGCAGAGATGTCTACCTCTTTCCCCACGGGTATCCCACTGCCGAGTCCAGCAGTCAGGCCAATGACCTTGGCCACAAAGGCTCTGAGAGTCAAATATTCCTTCAGTACCACCCCTCTAAGGATGGTCTTCAGTTCTGGTATTCCAGATCCTGAGAGAGAGAGAGAGAGAGAGAGAGAGAGAGAGAGAGGGGTGGGGGGGGGTGGGGGTGAGAGAACATCAGGAGATGCTGTATTTTATTGCTTTATGCATTGCCTTGTCACGGATGACCTTATTACACTGATTTATGTTAGTCGTAAAAAAAGGGGTTGATCAAAAAATGGGTGTGGAAATCACAGGCTCACAGTGTGTGTGACCACTGCTGGAAGCAATACAGACTGTACACCTGCAAGGCAAGCTTTCCATGGTGTCAGGCTCTGCGTTTTTCTGTTATCGCTGTGCTTTCCGTAGTCTGTTTCCCGCTCCATTTATCTTTATCCATTTGTTTCAGCTGTGTCTCCGCCTCCCCACTCCTTATATGTGCTTCCTTCCTATCTCCTGTCATTTCTGCCGTGTCTCTCACCTATTTCTCGTTATCTGTCAATTAGTAGTGTATTTAAACCTGTCAGTTTCTTGGTGCTAGTTCGTCTTTCTGTTATTCCGTTCTCTACCTCGGTTCTAGCTTCCTCTACCCTGTACCTGTGCACTGTTATTTTCAGTCTAGTTTTGCTCTGCTCTGTTCTGCTTTTGGATTTTCTGGTTTTGATCTCTGCCTGGTTTTTGGATTGTGTGTTTTGGTTTTTGTACTTGTAACTTCAATTATTGGGACTTCCTGGTTTTTGAACTCTGCCTGTTTCCCGATTACACTGTCTGCTTGGATCACAACCATTGCCTGTTTGTGGATTACATTTTGGAACTGCCATTGGTCATTAAAGCCTGTCTTTCATCCCTGAGTGTGCTCTTGGTTCTCCCTGTCCCGAATCCTGACACATGGGTTGCAGGTGTTATGCGATTCTGTCCCCATTAATCTTGTAAACCAGTAAAGCATGTGCCTGTAAGCCGATCCCTGAGCCACAAATGTACCTAGGGCATCAGTATGTGTGGGGTTATATAATGACTAGGAATTAAGTAGAGAAACATACAGAGGCAAGGCACATATACATGTACATGCACCCACACATGCATGCACACACAAGAGGCAGAGAGAGAGAGAGAGAGAGACTTATTGCTGGGTAACAACAATCAGGTCAAAGAAAGATCTATGTAGGACATACACCGATCAGTCAAAACATTAAAGCCACCTGCCATTAGTTTCATTCTTCTTCTCTCCATTGGAATTGCATGGTACTGCATGTGGTAAAGCTTAGATCCCATGAATATCGAAATATGGCGGGTGGGCTTTATTTTTTATTTTTTAATGAATATTTTGCCTGTTAAGATCATGATCATGAACACCAGTATGTACCGAGATATTTAAATAAGAAAACAATGCACCCCCCCCCACCCTCCACAATGAGCTTACAAGATTTTCATTTAAAAATTAGACTTTTGAATGCAATACACTTATGACTATCTGCTTATATGAGTACACGGATCATATCATTAAATATTAAGTGTTTCTAGACAGTTGTCTAGAAAGTGTTTCTTTACACAGTTTATAGAATTTGTAATCATGAAAAAATTGCTTTTAACATTTTTAATGTTGTGGTTCATCAGTGTATAAGCAGTGGCTGCTGAATTAGGGACCCCAGTTTGGGCAAACAGTGAGGCGAGGATGGAGATGGGCAAGGCGGGCGAAGGCTGGGACAGGGGTCGCAGTGGTCTGGACTCACCGATAGCCTGCGGGGCGACCAGCTGGCAGAAAAGGGAGGAAAACAAGATGAGCATCATGGGATAGGCGACCCAGGCCAGGTACTGCAGGGGAACATTGCCCTGTAGGTGGTTGTGCATCCACTTATACGCTGTGATAAAAGGAGGGAAGGAAAGAGGGAACTGTTAATGCCAGGTCAACAACTTTCACAGGCAGGCACCATCACTGTGATTTCAAATCTGAGGCCTCTATATTATTATTATTATTATTATTATTATTATTATTATTATTATTATTATTAATTATTCATAATCATCATCATCATCATCATGTTACTATAGTATATTTGGAAGACACTTTTTCAGTAAGTCAGAAACTACTACTTCTATGAAAACTTAAATGACAGACAATGAGTACTGGTGAGGGTTGTGGTGCTGGAACAGGCATGACGATGATGATGAGTTATTTGATGATCAAAATACATATAATCCTGCACTGGAGCAGCCATCGTATACATTTAAAAATCTTTATTGACTCTTGGGCAGGTGAGGCAATATGTTTATTGATTTTTTTTTAATCACGGTTAACATTTTGGAGGACTTAATACTTCTAAATTCCTACAGTAAAACTGCACGTAATCAATGTCACGTATACCATGCTTGGTGATCTTAAAGAATATCATGGTGTTTCCTGAAAACAGATAAATTAAACATTGTCGTGCATTTTAAAATTGAATTGAATAGTGAATATTTTGGAGTTTGCTATTCCATAATTATAAATACCCACTGTAAAAATGCACGTAATCGATAGTACGGATACATTCAAAGGTGTTTTTCGTGAATATGGTGGAATTTGGAAAATAATTCGAGTCGACTTTTGATTTGTATGGAATTTGAAAAATCGCCATGCATTAAAAACAATGACTATTTTGGTTACTATTTTTATTATTCAGTGTTTAAAATAACCAAGGGCATCATTTGGAATATTGAACGAGCGAGTCGTGGAGATTTCAGCTGTATATTGTCGTCAAAACATGATTTACCGCAAAGCGCAATGTAGATGCGCACCTAAAGTTTAAGTGCGGATAGCGTGACCAACGTTTTTCGAAGTGCGGATGGCGTGACCGCATCTGGTCATGTTTATTTTGAAAACAATGAGCATTAAATTAATTTTATGACACAACTAAAAACAATGACGTTTCCACTACATTCTTTCAGTCCAGTCCAGTCTTTTCGCTGATATTTCAAGTTCTGGCACAGGAACAAACCCACGGTAGATTGAGTTGCGTTCTTTTTAGCTTATTTTCAGCTGTAATAATACGATAGGCTACTGATGACATGACGTAATTCCCACGAAAAGAACACGAAAGTGAAACAAACATTAGTTGCGACGTAGCTGTTAGAGTTGTTGTTGGAGCTGTGCTGAAGTTTGATGTTTTGCTGAAATGAATTATGTGCCCGTATCATATTGCTATTAGCTTATGCTATTGTTCCGTTTTGCCTGGCCGTTTGATTGAACGTCACTCAGATGTTCCTGGCGGTACCGTAACAGGTGCTTCGGTAAAGCAGAAGGGAAAACAGTTTTTGACAGTGTAGGCCTACCCTGTATGAAGCATAGCTGCCAACGCTCACGCTTTCGGCGTGAGACACACGTATTTGCATGTGTGTGTGAAAACAGGCAAATGCGTGTCTCACGCCGAAAGCGTGAGAGTTGGCAGCTATGATGAAGTGTATAGACGACTTGCATCGAACATGTTCTTGAGTTTATGTGGAATTACCCGTGGGATTCCGTTGTGCTTCGATTACACCTGATTTAGTATGATTTTCTTTGTTTCTCTAGATTAGAAACGTAATAAATGATTATATGATTGTAAATGTAAATAAACGCACGAACCGAGAGCACGCGTTGACTGGACTGAACCGATTTCAGACGTGGCATTGGAAAGATTTAACAGTGGTTGTGCATCACTACAAGTCTTCATAATCGCAGTGGAATATGAAAAAGAATCCTGACTAACAGATAGAAAATGGTTAATAGTTGGCAATGAAGATGTGTAAATCCACATTAATTACATTACATTAATGTCGTTTGGCAGACGCTCTTATCCAGAGCGACGTACAGTTGATTTGATTAAGCTGGAGACAATCCTCCCCTGGACCAATGCAGGGTTAAGGGCCTTGCTGAAGGGCCCAACGGCTGTGTGGATCTTATTGTGGCTACACTGGGGATCAAACCACTGACCTTGTGGGTCCCAGTCATGTACCTCAACCAATACGCTACAGGATGCTTGTTTGCTTCAGGAATGAAATTCAAATGAAACTGAAATACAAACTAAAGAAGGCTCAAGGAAATGCATTGCATTATAGGCATTGTAGTACCTTGGAGAGACTTGGCGCTGGCATAGTCCATAGTCCAGCTCACCAGTGCCATGGTGATACCCAGCAACACTAGGAAGATCCAGTCCTCTCCCAGCTTTGTCACAATGTACCTCTGTACCCGTGCCACACAATCTGAATAACAAAGGAGACTGGGCTTTATGACAAATGAACCTCATTCAGCAGTACTGCAGTCAGAATATAGCCATATGCCAAGAACATAATTTACGAGTGTTGTGTTCTGTGCAAATTGTGCATAGTGCCTGTGCATTAATAAAAGGAATTATTTGTCTTACACAAATTCCCCAAATCGATGTGAGACAGAATTGGAAAAATTTCAAAAGTAAACTTGCTTACGTATTGTTTGAGATCATTTTACAACCCGATTATAATTCAAATAAGTTGCAAAACACCCAATGAACAAAACTGTTATTTTTTCTCTCTCCCTCCATTCTGTCTGACCCTCCTTTACCCTCCTCCCACACCTCACCTTGACATTTAGAGAAAGGATGGGGCTTCTTTGACGGAGCATTGTGGGCTTGTTCTGGGGGAGGGGCTCCAGTTTCCAGGGCAGCAGGATGGTGTGGGTCATGAGCTCGCCGTGTGGGGGCGGACTTATCCGCGTGTTTCTTCCATTCTTTTTCTGTCAGCAGTCGAGCAGCTTCCCTTCGTGCAGACGTTCCGAGGTGTTCCCGGTACTCTCCATATAGCTACAAAAATCAGGAGAGGAGAACATTTTATACACAGCATTTTCTGTTGCATCCAACCTTTTTCAAAAAAATCATACTGCCATAGAAATATAGCATCTCGTAATCTTATGTGAATTAATGACATCTTCAATGTTGAAAAAAATAGGTTCAATGTTTGTCTTGATCTATTTCAAGTCCTGTCAGGTTTTCATTTCTTACACCCTTCCATATGAGCTTGCTACCACCTCACGGCATAGCTGTAAGGCTGATGGCAGCATATCAACATCAACAGTAAAAATATGCAGTAAGTATACATTTGTAAAATAAGTGTAAATAGCAAAAAATGCTGCTGCTGATAAGCCTACTGATGAACATCAGCAATATAACAGCATTATTGACAGCGTCCACCAAAACAGTTTTTAATCAACTTCTCAAAGATTTTCTCTTTTCCATGATGCGTGCCAATTAATTCAGTCATTGCATGGGAAGTGCAGCTGGTGCCCAATTCACTAGAGAAGCTAAGGAAAGGTAATGAGAGGGGGACAAAGCTGCCAATGGAAACCCTCACTAATTGGGTGATGCCACGGCCAATTTTGTGTCACCTTACTATCTGGTGCCACAGTCTGAGCTGGCACAGAGAGGACTCGGGTCACATTGGGTCGAACTGGACCATGTGTACTTGGAACAACATTATGTTGACATACATCATAATATCCTTGAATTCTCTGAAGTTACATGCAGATTAAATTCCACACTACACTAAACTATCATTGTTATTGTTGGCAATGAAACTTATACAATGTAATACAGTGCCATCTCATGCAAATAGTCAAGTGATGTTTTTTGTTCGTTTTTTTAACCGAGTTGCCTGAACTTTGGAGAATAAATTGTAACACAATTTTCAAAATATCAGGGTAGTGGTAGGCAGTGGTGGCTATAATATATACAGGTTTATATTTCCACCAATTTCCCTGGCTCAGTTAGCCAATTAGTCATATACCTACAGCAATGGCAGCTCACTTGAATTAAAGCATTGTAAAGTTCATTGTATCTGAACACAAAATAGTCTTCAGCAGTCATTTGTGGTCTTTCTGTATCAACCTCAGATGACATGCATGTTTAGTCTAGTCATTACATTTCATTACAATTCTTACAGATTCAATAAGGCAGGATGACTAGGAAGGCACAGAGGGCCATTTATAATCAATTATTGTAATGTTCACCTAAAAACATCAATTTGTACTATAACAAAATTTAAGTACCATGAGGCTGCATAAATGCCTAGCAAACTGTCATGTCACAATCATATTGACTGATGCTCTCCTGAGCAAGCTGAACATTGTCAGTTTGCTCAAAATGCCCGGACTGAAACATTTGTTTTGGTCTACAATTTTAACCTCCAGAGACCCTGAGCCATTCAAGTTATATACAGTATTTATTTTAACATAAGGGACATTTAATTAAAATGAAATAAAATGTATTTTTAAATTTAATCTAAATGTCAGGAGGCGGGAGAGAAAAACCAAGCTCAACCCAGAAGTCGAGGAAACGGGAGTTTCATTTCGTAGTTCAATAACCGGCAGACAGTTACAGGGAGGGTAAGCAAAGGGATGGTCATGGTCACAAGCAAAGTTCGTAAGCCAGAAGTTATCCAACGGAGCAGAAGTACAAAAATGGAGTTCAGAAATCAATAGTGGGAATAAACAGAAACAGGTCAATAGACAGAGCAGACGAAAATAACACAATGAATAATGACGTGAGGGAGCTACGGAGCGGGAGTACAGACAAAAATATTCACGTGAAAAAACAAATAACAAACACCAAAGTCAGAGAGCAAACACGGGTTGTGACAGTAAAAAGGTAAAATACTTTTCTCCTGGGTTTCCGGAGGTTAAGGGGGGCCACAGAGACAGCATATGCGCAGCAATTCTGTGCTACACCCCTGTCCACATGCACATATGCATACCTCTCTGTGTCCCAAATTCTTACTCAACCCTCATCCTCTCCCTCTCTCCTGGTGAAATTCTACTCTGGGGCTTATATATAGCTTCAGTGTGACCCACTGTTCACATAAACACTTAACCTCAACTCTTTCTCTGGTTATGTGTCTTCAAGCTCAGATTCAGTTCTGCTTTTTTTCCATAAATAATAATATGCAATAAGAAAACACACAAAGGCATCTATTAATGTAACTGGGGGAGCATTTGTTGAAACATGATACCATTGAACGTTACCCAGGTAAGTTAGTGCAATAAACTGAATTGTGACCATACCAAAGACGTCAATAATCTCTTTTTCTGATGATAGAAGTGGTGGGGTATGTTCTGCTTGTAATGCCATGAGTAAGTGTGTACAAGGCTAATTTCCTTTGTAATGGAAAATAAGGTCCCATTCTATTCTTAATTTATTTTCTGTTTCTTCCTTTTTGAAAATAATAATTTGGCACCAAATGTGGGGCTGAACATATCCAATTCCTGCATTGATTTGAAATGCCCAATTAGCAGCTGCAATTGCAGCTGTGCTCATGCACAATCCCCACTACTGATTCAGGGGGCGTGTAGACAACCGTGGATCTCCTCCAAAGCATGTAGTGTTGCCAGCCTGAGACTCTTCACACCACAGCCCACACCAAAGCTTGAACCGAGTTGAGTCGGGGAAAGATATGCTGCTTCGGCATTGGGAGACCACAGGGCTCATCCATGCACCACAGCATCGTGCCTTTACCGAATGAGCCATCTGGTAGCGCCATTTTTTATTTTTTTAAATAGGCATAGAAGATCCATACATATACGATGTATTTAATTTAACAATATAACAATATTGAGTATAGCTATTGAGTAATGAAACTAATGATCATATGAAAATCATGACAATAGCAGCAATAATAATTGGTGATGGCAATTAGTTAAGGTAAGGTGAAAAGATAATGTAACTGAATGAAGCAGTTTATTCATTATTGGGATACAAATCTACACTACGTGCATGACTTATGTTTATTCTTCATTTCATTTTGAAGGCAGGCTACCATGGCAAAAAAGGGATATACAGAATTATTTTATTAAGGCACCCTTAATAAAAATGGACAACATAGGCTGCATATAATAAATAACATGGATAATGATCTAACTCTCATGTTTCAATGTATTTTATTTAGTAATCCAATTTTTTCTAAAACCGCATGTGCCAAAATGATTGGCACCCCTAACCCCCATAGTATTGTAAATTAAACAAAGTGAAATTGGCAATATAATTTTACAATTTAATTCATATCAGTCTAAAGGAACTATATTGTGTCATTCCATCACTTCCTGTTTATAATGAAGTGTCACGTTTCTGGTCTTCTGTTCTGATGAATTTCCAGGCACTGCGCCGCTAGAGGGTGAGCTTGCTGTATTTTTGCCAATTGTGATTAGTTTCACTTTGGCTATCAGTTAATGAATACCCTCGTGCTTCATTGGTAATCAGACCACACACAGCAATTGTCTGCTGTGTGTGGTCTGATTACAGATGAAGGTCAGCTGCGTGTCTTTCTATTTGTGTGTTATTTTTCCAATTCCCATAGCACATTCTGTTTTTATTTTTCATTTGTGTACTATGTGACGTATGTGACTGACGATTCTCATTTACCTGTTGTGGTGACGTTAATGGGAGCTGAATACGCAGCAACTGTTTGGGTAGTGAGGATAATCTGTCACACATTCACCTTCACATTTTATTTGGTGCACAAATGTTACTTGGAAGACAGGATTCCTCTGGGAATTGAGACCTCGTTAGCAGCTTTCTTCTGTCTAGGCCAAGTGTCAGTTTATTGCATCCCTTTTCTGCATGCTTGCTCTCATTGGCTGTTCGTCCACATAGTTTATATCTGCCTTGTTTAAATGCTCCCTTTAGGAAGAAAGGAGCTTTAGGCTGAGTTAAAGTGGACCTAGGAGTACTGAGGCCGATAGCCCGGAGCTCTATGTGGGAGATCTTTGTGGCTGTTTTTGTATTTATCTTGGTTCTTCTTAAGTCTCCTGCATGGTCTGCGGAGCCGAGAAGCATACTGTATTCATGTCATGATTAATGTATACTTGCTATTAGTGTATGGAGTTCACTGAGAGGAAATGCACAGTCTTAGGAGACTAGGTAAGCAAAGGGACTGGTACTGTTCCCGGTCCTAGGTAGGCTATAACGCAATGGGGAGCCCGCATAGTCTTCTCCCTAGCACTGTTCATGCACCAATATCCTACTCGCCTTGTTTTACGACCACCGTAATCAGTAGGACATTGAGTAGGTTGAGTTTCCCTGCCGTTTGTTATTTCCTCACTCAAGTCAGTTCTCTACTGTTTTAATAGGTAATTTTATTGGTTGGCTAATTGCTGGGGAGTTATTTGTTCCCTTTCTCATTTACCTCATGGTCGAAAATCCCTTCAAAGTGTTCTCTAACCTTATCACAACTTATAGGAAAAGACTCATGGCTTTCTTTGCGATGGGTGTTTGCACAAAGTATTAAACCATAGGTGCCAATAATTGTGAATATTTTTTTTATTTGAAGAATGTAAGGCTTTAGTTGATTCCATTTAATCATTAATAAAGCGCACTACTTTTCGCATTTTGGACAATAAAGTTTATGTCAATAACTTTTATGTTTTTCATTTACAGCTCTTTTTGTGCATGTTTATCAATAATTCCGGAGCCCACTGTAACTTCACTTCCATCTTTTTGCACTCCTAGTGTACTTGCAGATATGCACACATTGATGCAATCAATATCAAAACAATACAATACAATAATGCATTTAAATAAAATCGTTCATGAAATATAGCATTTAACAAAACAGAAAGAAATTGTGTATTAAAAAGTAATTTGCACTTGTAATATGCCAAAGCTGGTTTGTCATCTCTCTGTCATGTTCCCTGCCTTTGCCATATAGAAATAACAGGAACACCCAGTTCTGTCTTTTCTTTCACTTCAGTTTATGGCTGATTGAATTGCATCTTTTCCTCCAGAATGCTATGGACACAGTCTGAAGCTCTCCAGAAGGTTGCCTATTTTGTAATTACATTCTGTCTTCTTGGTGGGGTATATTCCTTTTAATGACGCAGTAGAGAATGTTTTTTCATCTTTGATTTCACAACCATCATACCATTGAGCGTCACAGGAAATTTCAGTTTTGATCCAGGTAAATACAATCTGAATAGAAGCTAACAACAAGCTTAAATGCTAAAAGGGCAA
This sequence comes from Conger conger, assembly GCF_963514075.1. Taxonomy (NCBI): domain Eukaryota; kingdom Metazoa; phylum Chordata; class Actinopteri; order Anguilliformes; family Congridae; genus Conger; species Conger conger. Next base: position 14,839,646 of record NC_083768.1, read on the forward strand.
CATCACTAGATATAGCTCTGCTCACTGGGCGACCATATAAACACAAGGTTATTACAGCACACATGCAATACACAGCCTCAAATTACAACAGACAGACAAACAGATAAGAGCGAGGTGATTGAGAGAGACACAGAGAGGGACAGACAAATAAAATATATGGAAATGTCTGAATTACAATGTAATATTTAAAAAATACAGTGTGGGAAAATTATTTTTAATATTGTACCACGCATGCTGAAATAGAAGGAAAATAATTTCAATGATTTCAAAATCGGCATTGTAACTAATAAAATAGCATAATGAAATTGCTAAATACTTATTGATGAACCTTAAATTTGAAATATGATTCACACATGTATAGGAGATATATTTCTCTCCATGCACGCAGTCAGACTGACTTAAGACAGCAGACTGCACGATTGACTGATGACTAATTCTGACTGACTCGCTGCAAAATAGCGTGAGACCAGAAACAAGCACTGTTTCTAAACACAAAATAGAGGAGGTCAGGTGAGATGTGTGTTCCCTTCAGAAGACCCCAGACTGTTTAGTTAAAACAGGGGCAGGAAAAGAGGGGTTACCAAAAAAAACATGCCAGTATATTCTACAGCACAATATCACTGAATACTATTACTTGCATAATCAGGGAGTTGACAACCTACAGGGATTGTGTACCACACATCCACAGCATTTTGGTGAAAAAAAAAAAAGGTTGACTAGATCACAGCAGGAGAAGTTGGACAGAGGGCAAATGAAGGGAATGGCAGAAGGTAGAGAATGAAAGAGAGAGACAGGGGTGACAGACGGAGACAGAAAGGAAAGGTTTACTGACCAGGGTGTGCTGGTACCTTAGAGCTGTCCTTTGCGATGCATCTGCGGCCATTGACACACTGTCACTGATCCAAAAATAAACCTACTGTCTGTCTCAGCATTACCACCCAGGCAGCGCACAGCGTCTCAGACACACACACACACACACATACACACACACACACACACGTCCACTCACAGACGTCCACTCACAGACACACACACACACACACACACACACACACAGACTCACACACGTCCACTCACAGACATGCACTCACACACACGCATATAGACATACACACTCACATGCAAGCAGGTTCATACCCATGCAGTCACATACACAGGCACACACCATGACCAGTCCCTGCTGTGGACTATTGGTACTCACTACTGTGCCAGATGGAGGTTCCCGGTGTGTGAAAATGATGACAGTACATGAACTTCACACTTTCTTTTAATAGAACTGCAGCTCACTGCAGTGGCTGCTTCACATTGACAATGCTGGCACCCACACACACCCTACTATTGCCCCTGCAATAAATGGCCTTGATCACCTGTTCATTCATGCATTTGTGGTGGTGGCCATATTGGAGTGAGCAGGAGGCTGCATTTTAAGCACCATTGATTTTATTGCAAATAGATTTTAATCTCAATTACATTTCCTAGGTGAAGTAAAGGGTACATCAAAATAATGCTGCCACACTGGCTTCCTGGCAAATCAATGCCCCTCAATTCAGTTCACAAAATTGGTAATATTTAAATAATTATTGTTTTCCATAAATTCCAGTTTTGTCATCTACATTATTTTAGCTATCTGTGGATCTGAGTCAATGGGATATTGATCAGGACTAGGTGACCATAACCTCCCTATATACACCAGTATTTTCTATCCACAGATTGTACATGTTTAACTGATCCTGTTATGTTCCTGTGTTCTGTGTGTTAGTTTATCATTGTTTATCTTTAGTCTTGTCATTTATTATTTTTCATATTCATGTCCGGTGTTCCGTTTATATTCATTAGTCTTTGCACTCGTCTTCCCCTGTGAGGTCTGAGTCTGAATGTTTACTAGCCCAGTCACTCCCTTGTCTGCGTGCCCCACTATTCGGGTGTTTACGGTAGTTCCGGGGTTCAATCTTCCTTCCAATCTTGCATTCCTTACTTCCTGCTTTCTCTCCATTTCATGTTTGTACATAGCACTAATATACTAATCCCAACTAACATAGAATTTGTACAGTACTAATTATACTAACACACTAATATGTTTGTCAAACTAACATTCACTAGTTTTGGGTGCTAGTTTTGCACGCTGCTAGTTCGTATTGTCCTGTCTTGAGTCCCGAGCCCTGTATTCCTTCCCCCGGTTCTAGCCTCCTTATTCTTGTTCCGTCTGTGCCCTTGTTTTTTTTTTTTTTTCAGTATTTCCGGTTTTGACCCCTGCCTGCTTCCCTGGACTCTTGCTTGTTGGATATTTGTACCTCTGCCTTCTTGGACTGACCCCCTGATTTTTGACCCTGGCCTGTTTTTTGACTCCGCTCTGTCTGCCCCTTTTGAAATTAAACCTGCCATTTTTCTGCACCACTGTCTGCTTTTGGTTCCTCTGTTCCCCCCGGCATAACAGATCCTTAGCAACATACTGCACTAACCTGCTGAATTTTTGTTCAAAATGAAACTGGTATAATTCAAGAAGAGCTTCTCACTCTCCAGTGTGACAGGAATCACACCACAACCAGAATTGTGGCCAATGTGCACATATTCAAAAATATTTATTTTAAAGATATCATGTTGCACAAATATAGATAAAAACAAATGGTATAACATAAAGTGTGCAAAATAAATTCTAAGCCATATGAGAGTGTCACCATGGAAGCTGAGGTAAAATAAATACCATACACACTGCTGCCATAAACAAGGAATGTATTTTACATTGTGACACATACACAAACATACTAAAAGCAAGGTTTGCACATTCTCCATTGTCATTTTACGCCACAACATTTGTTCATTTATCACAACCTCAATAAATAATTTGCACAAATATACACATACGTGATTGCAAAATATAGCTATGTAATATAGTTCTACATATACAGTCACCTCCAAAAGTATTGGACCAGCAAGGTCAATTCCTTTGTTTTTGCTATACACAGAAGACAATTCAGTTTCAGGTCAAAAGATGCACATGATATGACAGATCAGAATTTCTGCTTTTATTTCCTAGTATTTGTACCTTGATTTGTACTTCGAACATATCACCTTTTGTATCAGACCACCCAATTTGTAGGTGAGTAAAAGTATTGGAACATGTGACTGACAGTTGTTTCTTGTTGCCTAGATGGGTCCTGTTAGATTGATTGGTTAAACAATAGCCCTGAATGTCTACTCTTGGTTTTAGCCTTGGGTTTTGCTTGCATTTGCATTAGAAAAGATAAATGAAGACCAGAGAGCCTGCCATTTTGAAGATTAGAAAAGAGGGGAAATCAGAACCATTGCACAAGCATTGTGGATAGCTAGTACAACAACTTGGAATGTCCAGAAAAAAAATAAAAGAAGAAAAGAAAAAACAGCTGCCGTACTGAGCAACAGACATTGAGCAAGTCGACCAAGGAAAAGAACAGCAGTTGATCACAGAACCACTGTGACAGCTGTGAAGAAAAACCCCAAAACATCAGTCAGTGACATCACAAACAATCTCCACAGGGCAGGGGTGAAGGTATCTCAATCCACCATTTGAAGAAGACTTAAAGAGCAGCAATATAGAGGCTATACCATAAAATGTAAACCAGTCATCAGTCGTAAGCCAATTGAGACCTTAACCTAATTGAGCATGCAATTCACCTTCTGAAGAGGAAATTAAAGGGAAGTAGTTTAACACATCTAGGTATAAATACCAGGAAATAAAAGTCTCTCTTGTCTCTTTTTATCTCAACCCCAAATGTATTGAGAGTATTGCAAAAACAAAGGAATTGGCCTTGCTGTTCCAATACTTTTAGAGGCAACTGTGTGCTCTTTAAATACAAATATTGCACCAGAGTCAATATATGACCTTTTCTGTTCCATAGTATTACAATTTACATGGCCAAGCAAACAAGATTCCACAGTCATTGAAAGAGATGGAGGCACGTTTTTTCAACATTTACATTTTACATTTTCCACGTTTACATTTCAATCGTAGACATCTTCCAACAACAACACATAAGACAACAAAGTGACAGTGAACTTGAGTTCTCAAAAGCCATTTGGTGTGAAAACTGCACTGATACCCATAGAAATAGTAATCTCATTCCCAACAGACACTGTTCAAGCTAAACAGATCAGTACTGAAAGAATACTGATCCTTCACTACAAATAAAAAGAATCATAGAATGTCCTAATTTTGGCTCAATTAAGTCAATGAAAAGCACTCAGATTCACCGCAGCAAAAATCTAATATCTCACCTATTACTTTTGTTATTTACGATGTTATGACGACTTATGATGACATGAGAATTACAGTAAATTCAATACTTATGTTTTAAATTTGGTAGACTTAGGTAAATAAATGTCTCACAATAAACTATTTCTTCGTTGTTTGATATTTGTTCAGTATATGAAATAGCTAAATGTTCTTAGATTTGAGCTTTCCATCTATCTAAAGATTGCTGTCCTAATTAATGCAGGCTCTAATGGCATTAATGGCAGATTAAACAGTGTTGCCAAAGCATTCTGAACTAAACTCCAGATTTCTATTGATTTATTTGAATAATGTCCTCTAAAATGCAACATCTGCCTTTCTTGATGTTCACATTCATTCTAAATCTGAGCCTCATCAAAGTTCTCTCAGGGCTACAAACTATCCTTCTGGCAACTTGTGAGGCAACTTTGCCCCAAGTGAACATACACTCACTTTATTAGGTAGACATCAGCCTGTTAATGCAAATAATCAGCCAATCATCTGGCAGCAATGCTCTGAAGACGTGTTGAGGGGAAAAGGGCAAGTTTAGGAATGATGATCTAGAACCATGACACACACATCCAACGCTGAATCCATATCAGCACACCTACTCAGAAACCTTATGAATACGAGCCCTGAATCCATTCATAAATCCATTCCATTCAATTAATTCAGTGAGCTCCTCCTTTTGCAGACAAACAGACGTTAATGAGAGAGATTATTGTCTTGGCTCACTTTAACCACAACGAAAAATGCTACTCAAAATTCATAAGCATGCAGGGACATTTAAACGCAAAATCTGCCCTTGGTAGTGGATTCAGAAGACACAAAAAACAGTGATTTATAAAACATGACTGAAAGCCACAAGGATGAAACAACCTCATATCTAATACACATAATAAATTCAATTCAAAATTGATTTAGTCTCCTAGGCTTAATCTGTGTCTGTGAACTTGGCCCATAGTGCCAATTCAGCATTTACACACAACACAAATAATCAACCCCTCAACAAGTTTTCTTTTACTGTGTTTCCTTTAGCAATCTGCAGGTTTTTGGTAGCACACACAACCATACTTTACAGGCTTCCTTTAGTCTGGACAGAACTGTTACGGCATACCCAGCTGTGCTGAAGGCTTGCCTGGAAGCTCATAACCTGAGAGCTCTGTTACTTTTATGCTTTAACGAAATCTACTTCACTAATTAACCCTTCAAACTTTTTTTTGGTATTTATCTTAATGTAGAGACCCGAGGTGGCTATTAGTAGCTGCTATTATTCTTTTGAAAAGAAACGGTACTGCAGTACAGTAAACACACCTGCAAACATGGTGTCTGCATTAATATCCAAAGAACTGGATGAGCTAACATAAAATGGATCACAGCTAAAATGTTTCCCAACAAGCTGCCAGAACAAACTTCTGCAACAAAGGAAATCTGGATAGATCTGGATTCCAAAGAAGCTAGGCGATAACATTACGATTTTGAAGACCAGCCTAAAACAGGCATACATACAGTCCCATACATACAGTTCCAAGTATTGGAACAGCAAGGTCAATTCCTTTGTTTTTCATATAGTACATTGAAGACAATTGAGTTTGAGGTCAAAAGATGTACATGAGATGACAGAGCTTAATTTCAGCTTTTATTTCCTGATATAATTTTAATTAGATTTGTTAAACAACTTAGAACATATCCTGTTTTGTATCAGACCACCCAGTTTTTAGGTGAGAAAAAGCATTGGAACATGTGACTGACAGGTGTTTCTTGTTGCCCAGATGTGTATTTTTAGACTGATTCGTTAAACAATAAATAGTTCTGAATGTCTACTCTTGGTTTTAGCTTTGGGGTTGGCCTCTGAAGACTGCATTTGTGTTAGAAAATATAAACCAACATGAAGCTTAGAAAAGAGATCAGAGCCATTACACAAGCATTGAGGATAGCTTGTACAGCAAGTTGGAATGTGCTGCAAAAGAAAGAAACCGCCTGAGCAACAGACATCAAACATCAAGGAAGCTGTCGATGACAGCTGTGAAGTAAACCCCCAAAACATCAGTTAGTGACATCACAAAGAGCAGCAATATAGAAGCTATACCACAGGATGCAAACCACTCATCTGTAGTAAGAATCGAAAAGTGAGATCACAATTTGCAATGAAGTACAGAGATGAGCCACAAAAGTTCTGGAACAAAGTTTTATGGACTGAGACCAAGGTGATGGAAAGGCTAGTGTGGCGAAAAAAGGGATCCTAAACATACAAGCTCATCTGTGAAGCACGGTGGAGGAAGTATCATGGCTTAGGCTTGCATGGCTGTTTCTGGAGTGGGCTCACTAATCTTTATTGATGATATAACGCATGATGCGTCCAAACTAATTGGGTTAGAATTTCATCATGGAGCAAGACCCCAAACACACTTCCAACACAGCAAAGGACTTCATTAGGGAGAAAAAGTGGAAGGTTTTAGACTGGCCAAGTCTATCACCAGACCTTAACCCAACTGAGCATGTATTTCACCACCTGAAGTGGAGATTGAAGGAAAAGCCCCCCCCGAAACAAACAACAACTGAAAGAGGCGGCAGTAAAAGCCTGGAAAAGCCTCACAAAAGAAGAATGCAACAGTTTGGTGATGTCAATGGGTTGCAGGCATGATGAAAGCAAGGAATATTATACCAAATATTAACTGCTATTTACCTTCATTTACTGAAATAATCGCTGTTCCAATAGTTTTGCTTACCTAAAATTGGGTGGTCTGATATCAAAATGTGCTATGTTCAAAGTAGTTTAACACATCTAGGTGTAAATACCAGGAAATAAAAGCTGAAATTATTTTTATCTCAACCCCAAATGTATTGAGTGTATTGCAAAAACAAAGGAATTGGCCTTGCTGTTCCAATACCTTTGGAGGGGACAGTATAAAAGACATCTGACGTGGGGTGCATTCAATACACGGAACAGTTCCAAATTGAACACTCAGCTGCAAAGTTACTCCAGGCAGAGAGAGGATTCGACCTGGTTTACCACCTCAAGAAATAAAAACAGCCTGTTGACACTGGGTAATATGAATTTCCTAAGCACTAATATAGCCGCAATTTCATTTGAAATACAATACAAATATACATGTCGGCTATTTATAAAAATAGCAAATGTGCTCAGGATGTTCTTTTCATGTCCCTTACAGCAATGAACTAGGCAGAGCTACAATTCTAAAGTGTGAGCAACACTGATCCAAACACAGAGCTGATTTTGACATCTGCTAAAGAGTTCTGCCATTAGGGTTTCAGCTGCAAAGCGCAAGCTGTTTCAAGTGAACTGACCTTTTCAGGTGCAAAAACTGTCAGAATGTTTGGAGCCCCTGTGGATATTGAATGCACCCCTACACTCTCTGTACAGCAAAGGGCAGGGATAATGCTGAAGCCTAATCAAAACGTGGGTCTCCAGGCTGGTGGAACAAAGGGTAGTAAGGGCCAAAAACCAAAAAAAGGGCCACATCTTTATTATCTTACCACTCCCAAATTTCTTTTTTTTTTTTTAATGGTTTAAAAATGCTGCATAAACTTAATATTTCATTAGATGATATGTGCACTTACACAAGCAGATAATAATTAGTGAATTGCATTTAAAAGTTACATTTTTAAATTAAAATAGAAATCTTGGAAATTCGCTTATCTGCTTATATAAGTACACATATCATGTAATTAAATATTAAGTGTTTATAGACACGTTTATACGGTTTAAAACATTTTTAATCATGAAAAAACTGATTTAAGCAGGTGGTTTTAATGTTGTGGCTGATCGGTGTATATAAAGCAGGTCCAAATACTGAACTATTTCCCATGTCGTTTAGCCCTCAGCAGATTCACCCCATAACTGTATCTGTGTCTTAGCCCCTGCCCTTTGATGTAATAGCATCTACAACATCCTAAAAGTACGTCCTAAGCTTTGGAGCTGGATTCGGCAGAGGTGGCCTCCTCCTGGACCCCCACCAAGGGGACCTTCTCTTTGCTGGGTGAAGCAGGCAGCGTGACCGCGCCCTCTGGAGCTGGGGCCGGAGCCGAAGCAGAGGCGGCCCCCCCAAAACTACGGGCGATTTCTTCGAAGGTCCGTCCTTTGGTCTCAGGAACACAGAAGAAGGTGAAGATGAAGAATAGGATGAGGAAGACCATGAAGATTATGAAGACATATTCATGGCACCAATCCTGGGTAATGAGAGAGAGAGGGTGAAGGGGGGGGTTAAAGGAGATTATTTATTAAAAAATAAATAAAGAAGATGCCCTTTCACAATGACTGTTTTCTTCTTGTCCTAGGCCTACCTCTCTGATGTTTACAAAGTACTAAATAAATGAAGAATTCATGCATTAATTCAGTTTCAAAACATTTTTTATAATGCTAGATTGCTGTTGGATCCTATAGATCAAAGCAACACATATTCTTTCCCCATGATGATGGTTACAAACGAAAATATTTATATTGAATCCAATGGAAATGCCTTAACACACAATAAATTTTGTAATATATAAAACTAACCACAATGTCGACCGATGATGTAATTTCACTACCTAGAATCTAGCTGGCGAGATACAATGAGGTTAGCTAGATTCTACCGGTCTTTAACGCTAAAACATCAACAGTCGTCTATGTTCCGATGAGAATGCACACTCACCACTAGTTTCGGGAAGCTGATGCCCACAATGAAATTGGCGGTCCAGTTGGAGCAGCCGGCCACGGCCATTGCGGCAGGGCGTGGCCCCTGGGAGAAGAGCTCGGCCACGATGAACCAGGGGATGGGCCCGGGCCCCAACTCAAACATGGCCACAAACGCAAACACTGCCACAATGCTCAGGTAGCTTAGCGACGGGATTTCCTTCTGCTCGCCAAGGTGCAAATGACACAGGAGAAACAGGGCTGAGAATACCATCAGAAACACACATCCACATACTACAGGCCAGCCTGTGGCCTAGTGGCTAAGGTACATGACTGGGATCCAGAAGGCTGGTGGTTCAAGTCCCGGTGTAGCCACAGGCTCCAGGGGGATTGTCCCCTGCTTAGTCTAATCAACTGTAAGTTGCTTTGGATAAAAGCATCCACTAAATAACAAATTATTACATCCATGTATAGCCTCAGGTACAAAATGACAAGAATATTAATTTTCAACAAATACAAGCCTATTTTGGATGTTAGATGTTCAGAAAAAAGTAATGCCCACCATGTGTTTTTTAATCACTACAGTATAAATAATTGATTATAACATATTAACTAGATTGTTAGATTGTCTCCTCCATTTCATCCTGTATTTGTTACATTTTATGAAGTCCTCATTTAGTTCAAAATAATGCACTTTTACGTATTGGTTGGGAGACCAATGACCATTTACATGGATTGACAAGTGGAACCCACCAACAGCAAGGCGATGGTCATGAGCAGAGCACTGATGGCCATCCCACCCAATCCCAGGAGATGCAGGGTCCTTCGCCCCGCCCGCTCCACAAGAAAGAGCTGATGGAGAGAGAGAGGGAGAGAAAGGGAATTATCTTTTATAAAATAAAAGACATGATTGCATAAGACTTGCATAATGACTATTTTCTGCTGCTTGTCCCATAATTCCTACAAAGTACGCCAGTAGATAAATATAACAATGATGATGGTGTTCGGTAATAGACATTTCATTGCAGTAACAGGAGGACTGGCTGTATAAAAATAGTCAATTAGCATGTGCGCAGTACCATTTCAAATTAAGGTAGAAAGAAAATATATGGGTATATACTTACAGAAACCACAGTAAAAACAGTGTTGACTATTCCAGCTCCAATGGTTGCATAAATGGGTTTGGTCACACCAGCAGACTTAAAAATACCTGTTGAGTAATAGAAAACCTGAAAGATGGGAGACAGAAATGGATTGAGTGAATGGGAGGGATATAAACTGACCGGACTGGACACTATAGCATTAAAATCGTCGGATCAGTTTGAAGATTCGGAATACACACTACACTGCACCAGTAAAAATAAGTGAGTGACAGTACACCATTTTGTTTGGAGATGTTTCTAATTGTTTCCCCCTGTTCATGTGTGGATGCTCCCTGACAAACCACCAGGTGGCAGTGAGGTGATCAGTTCAATAAATGTATGCAAATTGCAGCGCTTCTGCAACTTCTGCAAGCTTCTGCAAGCCCACATACATCAGCGTTCTCCACCTGGTGTTAGCATCTAAAACACAAAACATTTGCAAAGAGCAGTGATGTAGATTTTTTAAGTCCCTAACCCGGCCCCCAGTGCCCAATTCCCCCTCAGCATCATGTGGTCAGCTCTCACTGTTAACATTTAGCAATGTCATCAGATAATTGTGCAAAAACATACGTCATGTCACATGGGAAATCGTTTGGAAAAATAGCAGTTAGGGCCTACTGTAAAATATGCATACTTCTACCAAAATTGCCATTGTTTTACTTGGATCTGAATGGAACACAAATCGAAAGCTCCAGGATGATAAGCTGAATACAAGTGACCTATTAAAGGTGGGCAGCGACTTCATGACCTGTGTCTGTATCTGTATTCATCCTGATCAACCAATACAATTGTCTACATCTGTATTTGGAACAAGAGGGGGTTGGCTTTGTTCATTGAGATATCAATTAAATGTTCATCTCTATAATCATAAGACTTGGGCAGTCTATAATAATAATTTGTCAACTTTACAGATACTGTATTTCAGTTCAGATACACCCAGACATTACCAATTACTACTACTATAAGTGCAAATATTCATTTTAAAAATTAAGATTGATTTTTAAGTCAGTAAACATATGCCACTGATTTTCATTAAAAACATTTTGAACTACAGCAACAAAAAAGGTAGAAATCAAAATGTACTAATTTAAGCACAACATTTCTGATGGCACATGCCCAGTTGGGAGGCAACAAATACCTCATGAACTGAGCTTACAATTCACAGACTCCCTCCACTGGCAAGAGGAGAGTAGTGCATCTGCCCTTGGATAGCCTGACTGCGTCGCTCTGCAACATGACCCAGTTAGACTCCATTGATCTGAATGGCTACATCTGTAGGTCATTTAGGGGCGACATGGCTCAGGCAGTAAGAGCAGTCGTCTGGCAGTCGGAGGGTTGCCGGTTCGATCCCCCGCCCAGGCTGTGTCGATGTGTCCCTGAGCAAGACACCTAACCCCTAAATGCTCCTGACGAGCTGGTCGGGGCCTTGCATGGCAGCCAATCGCCGTCGGTGTGTGAGTGTGTGTATGAATGGGTGAATGGAGAAGCATCAATTGTACAGCGCTTTGGATAAAGCCGCTATATAAATGCCTGCCATTTACCATTTACCATGGTAACACAGGGATGACCAACCTTGGTCCTCAAGAGTCTGTAGCTCCTGAAGCAGAAGGACAAACAGTACTGTGCAAAAATCTAAGGCACCCTAGACACCCTGACGCCCCTAAAACACCATATATGGAATTTCGGCTTTTTAAAGAGATAGTCAAAAAAAGAAAACAACTTAAAAAGGCGGCCTGTAGCGTAGTAGTTAAGGTACATGACTGGGACCCGCAAGGTCAGCGGTTCGATTCCCGGTGTAGCCACAATAAGATCCGCCCTTAACCCTGCATTGCTCCAGGGGAGGATTGTCTCCTGCTTAGTCTTTTCTAATCAACTGTACATCGCTCTGAATAACAGCGTCTGCCAAAATGCCATTAATGTAATGTAAAAAGGATAAAACAGCAGCCATTTTGGCATATCCCCAGCCCAAGTCTGGGCTAGCAAACTACTCTCGACGGTTTATTCTGGATTTTTCTAGTTTACATTATTTCACATATTTAGAAGTTGTTAGAACTGTTCATTTCCATATTTTAGAAAGCATCTTCACTTTACGTCTTTTTTACATTCACAAGCCTTTTGCACAACAATGCACAGGGAGACCCTGTGGCTGACTCAGGACCGTGAATAAGGTATTGCACCCTGGGACTTGTAGTCCACGCACCGCATTGATCCCGGAGAGCTGCTGGGAGAGCTGGAGCATGACGGCGATGATGAGGGGCTGCCGGTAGGCCGAAGTGCGGAACAGCTCGGGGATGGTCACCTTCTTCTCCATCGCCATCTTCAAACTCTCCTCCTTCATCTCCTGCATGTCCTGGCTCACATCCTCAGTCCCACGCAGCCGCACCAGGGCTAGGCAACACATCAGGACCAGGGGGAGGAAGGGCAGACAGGATGAGGCACAACTGTCAAAACCATCCCCAATGAAAAGTTACATGGCCAGCGTAAATTTAATTACAGCACACTTTACATACAACGTGGGATCAGGTGCATCTATGAGAGCTGATTTAACACTGAAAATTCTGCAGCGTACGAGTACAAAATCAATTTTGCTATGCCCACAGTGTTCATATATGCAAGTGTACTTTAACAATTTACAAATGAAGGCCCTTTCGACTGAATTTAAGACTGGGGAAATGGGTCAAACGAGGCAGTAGTCCTTTGTTTCGGTATATACTCATTTTCTGGAAGCATCTTATTCGTCCTTAAACATGTCCATATACAATAATGTAACACCATCACAACGAACCATTTGGAAACAAGGGAAAAGACCAAGTTAACTTTTGTGACTGAATTATGCTTAGAAGGATGTTTATAACTGACGGCTAATCGGCTAAGCTTCCTCCACCTGGCCAAGGGCTAGCCACAAAAGTATAGCAAATTGAATTGGATTTGTAGTGAGTGGGAGGCTTCATTAATTTCTAAATATATGATCCTTTTTCACTAAATGTTGTCACACAGCAAGAAATTTAGTGTAAATAAAATGTTTGAGAGAAGCAAAGAAAGGCGCTTAGAAAGCTTTTGAGGGTTCGTTTTTGCTCTTCAGATATTATGGCTGTTCGCAGATGGAGAATGTCGTGAGATAATATATCATGCCTGCAACACAGCTGAACAGCCACATGGAATAGCTTTTACGGATGGTCTGGAGCAGGTGTAAAGGTACGGACATTTTCATGATAACAGTTTATAAACTCAATGTTGTTGTGGATTTCGATTTAGGCTCAATTTATGGTCAAATCTGGTCGTATGACCTATTGGCCCCCTGGGGTCTTTCAGTCTACTTTAGGTCTGCTGCGTCTGCTTGGCACACTGCTTCTGTCTACGCATAAGCTAAACTGCTGAACAGACAGACTGCTTAAATCACTGCACAGAACCTCTGGACTCAACAACTGTGGCTCAGGCCAGCTGGCACACAGAGGCATAGTGAATATTTCAGCAACTCACAAAGGGAACATGATGACGAGATCTGCAAAATAATGATGGCACAAAGGCTCACAACAACTATCTCAAATGGTGTGATACATAGCCGGGGTTTTCAGCCGCCCCCATGCTATGAGGGAGGCAGCTTATAGCCTAGTGGTTAAGTTGCTTGACTGGGACTCAGGTTCTGTGTTTTTCTGTATCTGTTCTTAGCGTTTTTGTTCCTTGTTGCCCTCTGTGACCACAGTAGTCTGTTTCCTGCTCCATTCACCTTCATGCATTTGTTTCAGATGTGTCCCATTTCGTGTCTCCTCCTCCCCACTCCTAATATGTACTTCCTTCCTTCCAGTTTCTTGTTGCTAGTTCGTCTTTCTGTTCTTCTGTTCCCTACCCCAGTTCTAGCGTCGTCTTCCCCATGCCTGTGCCCTGTGTATTCTGTCTGGTTTGCTCTGTCTTTGGATTTTTCTGGTTCTGATCTGATACCTGTTTTTTTTGGACATTTGGATTTGTCTGTCTCACGATTACACTCTGCCTGCCCCACATGTACCCGTCCGCCTGGATCTCGACCATTGCGATTGGTTCCCTTTGTCCGATCCCTGACAGACTCAGAATGTCGGTGCCCTTGAGCAAGGCATTTAACTCCATATTGCTCCAGGGGGCCCCTGCTTAGTCAAATCAAATGTAAGTCACTTTGGATAAAAGCGTCAGCTAAATAACTGTAATGCAATGAAGGCTCACCTCGCTGGGCCTCTTCCTCTTTGTTGAGTTTGATGAGGAGGAAGCGGGGGCTCTCAGGGCAGAATGGCAGCAGTGCACACTGCAGCACAGCTGGGATGGCAGTCACGGCCAGCAGCACAGACCAGAGCTCGTCTGTGCCCAGCAGAGCCTCTAAGCCAAAGATCTGCACAGAGGACAGGCGTAATACAGCCTCCATCTTCACAGAGGAAACCAAGAGGCCTTTTCAAACGATGTCCACCATATTTGTGTATGGCCAGAAAGGGAATTATCAGTTAATTTAATCCCAAATATTGAGGAAACGTCATGGAATGAGGACAGTATTGCATTTACAGTTTTGGACTAATTTTTATTTTAACGGCCCCATATTGAATATCAGGACCTAAAAAAAAAACCACTGGAAAATACACAAAATGGGACCGACGGGAGTGGACATGTTTTGTCTTACCTGCGCCACCAGGATGCCGATGACCACCCCGAGCTGGTGCAGGGTTCCGAAGGCCCCCCGGAGGTCTGTGGGGGCGACCTCCCCCACATACATGGGGGTGAGCCCCGTACACAGCCCGCAAAACAGGCCGATCACCAGGCGCCCGGCAATCACCATCTCAAAGGACTTGCACAAAAGTGAGAAGCCCATAAGTGCTGCTCCAATCAAGGCAAGGATGTTGGCCAACATCATGGATTTCCGCCTGAGAGAGATCGAGAGAGAAAGGGGTAGCAGGAGAGAGAAAGAGAAAGGGAGCGGATGAGAGAGAGAGTGGGGATAGCAGGAGAAAAAAGTGGCAGAGAGAGAGAGAGAGAGGGGGCAATGGTTGGTTCAAGGTTCTTCTTCGCTCTCTTGCATTTACTTAATTACTTGGCATGTCATACTGCACTGAGCCTCAGTGTCCATCTGCCACTTGTAGCTCAGCCTGGGGGAGACAGAGCACCTGTTCTTCCCAGCAGACTGATAATCACAGCATTTCTATCAACAAAGCAGGCTGGCTCCTTATCTATAAGCTTACTGAATAATAATGAAATATTTTTATCATGTATTTAGATGCTCACCCTATACAAAATAGGGTCATGTCACTGAAAATGCCCTAGATTGTGGAGCCAAAGGTGTTTTCACTGGCTTTCTCATTATTTACTCAGACGAGAGATTCCTTGGAAGTCCTCAAAAGGACTGTGCATCGCAAATATACATTTTGTTTAATTTTTGTTCTAAAAACTTTTTTTGACATAAAATCTCAAGAGCTGTTTTTGTCGAAGCGTAGCAGACTCCGCATGCATATTGAAAATGCTATGGTTTCGTTACGCAGGCAAAAAAATGCTAACAAACTATACACCGTTGGAAACATAATGTCATTAGCTAAAATGCTTCTCAGTCATCACTTCAGTAACATGCTGGCACGGATGATGCAGTGGGTAGCACTGCCGCCTCACAGCAAGGAGGTCCTGGGTTCGAATCCCGGTCGACCAGGGCCTCTCTGTGTGGAGTTTCCGCCGGGTACTCCGGTTTCCTCCCACAGTCTAAAGACATGCAAGTTAGGCGGATTGGAGAGTCTAAATTGCCCATGGGTATGAGTGTGTGAGTGAATGGTGTGTGTGCCCTGAGATGGACTGGTGACCTGTCCCGGGTGTATTCCTGCCTTTCGCCCAATGTATGCTGAGATAGGCTCCAGCCCCACTGTTCAGGATAAGCAGTATAGATAATGGATGGATGGACTTCAATAATATACACACAGTCGGTTCTTTGCTGGACAGCAGCCATATTATGGTTACTGGTCAGAAAAGCTCATACTTGAGCTCATGGTGTTCCAGAGCACCTATACAAAACATAGATGATGTAAAAGTATGAAACTGTGAAATACACAGCAATGATAATTCCTCCTGAGAAATTCTAAGTAAACAATGGACATTCAGTCGACGTTTCTAGAATTAGTATTTTAAAAGAATCTATTTACGCAGTTTACTGGACCCTTGCTGTGAAAAATGACACTGACATTACCATATTTCTTGTAGTATGTGGATTTCCAAAGTGCAGAGAAGGTGAGGTCCCCCCATGCTTGTTTTGCCACCAACATCTTATAAAATAAGGTACTGTTGTCGCCAAAGCAATGGCATCTTAAAATAGGTTACACAGATGGAACCGTGAGTTAACGCTTTCAAACTATCTATCCTGTTACCATAGTCATTGAAAATTGCACCGTGAAAAAAAGGAATGAATGCAAAAAAAACAGCCCAGCCCAGGTGAGACTTAAATAAAAAACATGAAATTTTTTTTAGATATATATATATGTATATATATATCCCTTCTCTCCCTTTACCTCACAGGTCTTGAGGTATCTTAATGGTGGCACAAACATAATTGTAACAAGACACCTTTGCCTATCTAGATCTTGCAGTGCTTACCATTGAAAGCCAGATTACTAAATTGTCATTTTAATCATACTAATTGCTGAATTGGTGCATACCTGAGATAAAGTGCTGCTTTTGCTGTTGAGAGTTCACTCACCTCCCAAAAGTGTCAGCCATAATCCCAACACTGAATGAGCCTGCCATGCCTCCAACACTGAACACGGCCACAGAGAAACTCCAGATGGTGGTGCTCACCCCCTGGCTAATGGGCTCCTTGTATCTCTCAACCCAAGTCTTGTTGAAAAAGGCCAGTAGTTTCTGACAGACAGATACAATTCATTATGTAATTTAATATAATTAGAAGGCTCAGAACATCTTTTATTTGCAAATATGTGAAGCAGATGTCTATTCGCCACTGCATACAGTAACAATTTTTCTTTTTCCTCTACATTTCCAATGAATTTCCCACTGGCATAAATTCACTTTGTGTCTCTCCATTAAGTTAAGAATGGGCTTTCTGAATTTAACAGAGCATCCATTGGGAAGGTGGCATGGATGGTGCAGTGGGTAGCACTGCCGCCTCACAGCGAGGAGGCTGTGGGTTCGAATCCCCATCGGCCGGGGCCTCTCTGTGTGGAGTTTGTATGTTCTCCCTGTGTCTGCGTGGGTTTCCTCCGGCTACTCCGGTTTCCTCCTACAGCCCAAAGACATGCAGGTTAGGCTGATTGGAGAGTCTAAATTGCCCATAGGTATGAGTGTGTGAGTGAATGGTGTGTGTGCCCTGCGATGGACTGGCGACCTGTATTCCTGCCTTTCGCCCAATGTATGCTGGGATAGGCTCCAGCCTAAGGATAAGCAGGTTCAGATAATGGATGGATGGATCCATTGGGAAAACATGCAAAATAACAATGTTACAGTCGCCTCCAAAAGTACAGTTGGAACTGTACAGTTGAGTAGTTGGAACAGCAAGTTCAATTCCTTTGTTTTTGCTATACACTGAACCAAGCCTACAACCCATTGACATCACCAAACTGTTGCATTATTCTTTTGTGATGCTTTTACAGGCATTTACTGCAGCCTCTTTCAGTTATTGTTTGTTTGTTCGGGCAGTCTAAAACCTTTCACTTTTTCTTCTTAATGATTTCCTTTGTTGTGCTGGCAGTGTGTTTTTAGTCATTTTCTTGGTGCATGATGAAGTCCCTCTAAATTAGTTTGGATTAAAGTTTTTGTAGACTTGAATTCATCTTGCTGCTACCATCATGATTACATCATCAATAAAGATTAGTGAGCCCACTCCAGAATCAGCCATGTAAGCCCAAGCCATGACACTTCCTCTACTGTGCTTCACAGATTAGCTTGTATGTTTTGGATCATGAGCAGATGCCCTTCTTTCTCCACACTTTGGCCTTTCCATCACTTTGGTAGAGGTTAATCTTCATCTCATCAGTCCATAAACTTTGTTACAGAACTTTTGTGGCTCATCTCTATACTTCTTTGCAACTTGGAATCTCACCTTCCGATTCTTCCTACTGATGAGTGGTTTCTATATTGTGGTATAGCCTCTATATTGCTGCTCTCTAAGTCTTCTTTGAACGGTTGATTGAGATACCCTCACCCCTTCCCTGTGGAGATTGCTTGTGATGTGACCGACTGATGATTTGGGGTTTTTCTTCACAGCCATCACAATGTTTCTGTCATCAACTGCTGTTGTTTTCCTTGGTCGACCTGTTCTCTGTCTGTTGCACGGTACACCAGCGGTTTCTTTATTCTTCAGGACATTCCAAGTTGTAGTACAAGCTCTCCCCAATGCTTGTGCAATGCTTCTGATTTGCTTCTGATTCCCCTTTTCTAAGCTTCAAAATGGCTTGCTTTTCTCCTAAAGACAGCTCTCTGGTCTTCATGTTAGTTAATCTTTTCTAACACAAATGCAGTCCACACAGGCAAAACCACAAGGCTAAAACCAAGAGTAGACATTCAGAATTATTTATTGTTTCACCAATCAATCTAACACCTGCCAATACTTTTTCTCACCTGAAAAAAAAAACAGGAAATAAGAGCTGGAATTGTCACCTCGTGTATATCTTTTGGTCTCAAACTCAATTGTCTTCAGCGTATGCAAAAACAAAGGATTTGACCTTGCTGTTCCACTATTTTGGAGGGGACTGTATACACTGGTCAGCCACAACATTAAAACCACCGGCTTAAACCAGATCTTTCATGATTAAGAATGCTTTAAACTGCATAAGCTGGTCTATAAACACTTAATATTTAATTACAAGATATGTTTACTTATATACGCAGATAATCATAAGTGACTGGCATTCAAAAGTTAAATTTTTAAATGGAAATCTTGCACATGCTCAGATTTTATCAGGGTATTTTTATACATTTTGGTTTCACAATGTAAAAATTACAGTGTTGTTTATACATAGTTCAGAGCACTATAAATATTTGAGATACATGGCTTCACAGGTGTTTGTATTTGCTCAGTTGTGTTTATTGCCTCCTTAAGGCAGGTATAAGAGAGCTCTCAGCACTTTCCTCTAATCGTTCGATCAACTTGCTTATCAGTACGAGGACCAAAGTTGTGCCAATGAAAGTCAAAGAAGCCATTCTTGAAAAACAAGAATAAAACGGCTTGAGACATTGGCCAAACCTTAGGCTGACCAAAATCAACTGTTTGGAAAATGTCAAATGGCACTTTGAAAGTACCCTGTCGACACAGATTTATTCTTTTAGCATCCCACACTCTCTCTTTGACACACACACACACACACACAGAAACACACACACCTGCTCAGGAGCATTGATGACCCCAGTATTGTAGCCGAACTGCAGGGAGCCGATGACAACCGTGGATATGGAGAAAATTAGGAAACAGGTGACTTGCTTTTTCTAAGAGAGGGAAATAAGAAAAATGGCGGTGAATACATTAGCACACTGACACTGCAAAACGCTGCGTCCACAGAATGACAATCATCTCGCAATGCAGTTCTGTGGCTGTACTGAGGGTGGAGCTGTCCAGTGCTGAAATACACACGCTGCTGCAGCAAAGGCTGTACCCTGCTAGCAGAAGGGCGCTTAAAAGCCAACTCCCAAAAATCTCGAGAGAAATCCTCCAACCTCCAAAATAACCATTTGACAGATACAAACTCCTAATTGCTAAAAGACGTATAGGTCATATAAACACGAAGACTATTCTCATGCACTTAATACCATTCAGCTACAGTTCCCATATGAAAAAATAAAAATCTTAATGCATTTGTGAGGTCACTTTACGGATGGATAATTTAATTAAGATTTTTTTTTTCTGATGGATTAGAATTGATCCACATTAATGGATACCTCCCTCATCCCATTTTTGTGCTATGAACATTAGCACAAATGCTGTTCCCATGTTTCCAATAAAGAACATGAAAACAAAAAAAGATTTTAATTAATTAAAATGTCAAATGTATGTAAAAATAAATTGGTAAGCGACTCAGTCACTTATTTTTTTATTTGCAAGGTAAAATAGTCAAATATTAAAATTACATTATGTGTTCTACTGCTGTGTCATTCCATCTGTCGTATCTTTTACCATTACTGCTTAGTTTGTACAATTTGCTGACAGCCACTAGACTGCTGAAAATTTAACTGCATCACAAAAACCACACCAAAACCTACCAGACCTGAAGTCATAAATGTTGAATCAGTTTTTGAAAGGACATGCCCTGGTTATGGAGCACAGGCTTGATTATTGCAGGACAGCCAACACCCACTTCCCCTCTTGTAAACAACAAAAAACTCTGGGCCGGTGAGACTTAAGGGGCTACGCAAAACTTCTGGGAGAGTGACACAGTTTTGTTGTTTTGGCTCTGCACTCCAGCACTAGCGGAGAGTCCTTTGTATTCTATAAATATGAACGCAACAAAGTGGATAGGGTTAATGAGGCTATTTTATTTACTAAGATCGGGAGCCTATCAAGTCCTGATCCCACAATCATAAGCTCACTCACTCAGCTAGTTTGGTTAATGATGAGTTTTGTAAGCAATTACAGAATACCTCTTTTCTGACACTGTAATTCTAGTAATGGTGCTAAAATCCACACTCAAAATGTGACACCAGTACTTACATCCAGTCACTGTCACTCCATGATAAAGATAAAGAGGCAAAAAGCCAAATAAATGGTAAATGTCTGCATTTATATAGCACCTTTATCCAAAGCGCTGTACAATTGATGCTTCTCATTCACCCATTCATACACACACTCACACACCAATGGGGATTGGCTGCCGTGCAAAGCACCAACCAGCTCGTCAGGAATATTTGGGGGTTAGGTGTCTTGCTCAGGGACACTTCGACACAACCAGGGCAGGATCGAACCGGCATACCTCCGACTGCCCTTCGACTGCTCTTTCCTACTGAGCCAATGCCACCCCTTTCCATTTAAAGGTACAATAGGTCATTTCAGACTTCTAACGGTCAAGAGAGGAATTGCAGCAACAAATACGCTCAAACCACAACAATGTTTATCTCACCCCTTCTCTGTGAACGCCCTGAAGTTGAAAAGCCATTGGCTGTGGCAATTAGAACCAATTTTCAACCAATGAGCTTGAATTATTGTACAGTTATAGATGTTTTGGTACAGAGTGCTGGCCCGTCAACTACATATTTTGAAACCCGAATTTAAGGACTATAAACACAGGTAGAGGGTTTTTTTTCAATGATAGGAAGGGATTTACAATGGTCTTGGAACAATATTTTAACACAAAACTCTTACCTATTGTACCTTTAAATACAGTATATGTTCCATGCATATCTTAAACCAGGACATGTGCATGACATTTTGAGGGAATACGGTATTACAATTCCCCCCAGGAGCATCACTCTTCTCATGCATAAAGTCACCCTGCATAGTCAAAGTCTTCGGTGATGTCGAGGTAGAGGCTTTTCTAGTATAGAAGCAGACAAAATGGCCACAATGGTACTGCACTCAGCTACACAAAGCATCAACAAATCATCTGCCCACTCTGCTCAAATGATCCAAAGCAACCCGTGAAAATAATGTTTACTCACCTTCTCCCCTTCCATCTTCTCTGAATGGGTAATGGCCGGTTCTGAGCTTGATTTTTTAGGCCTTTCCAGATCCAGTCAGTCAAGGTTCAGAGACACTCGTTTCTGTGCATGCTTCCAGAATTTCAAAGGTTTTCGCTGAAAAATAAGTGTAGTTGCTCTACCTCTGAACTTGCATAAAAAACTACATTGAAGATTACGAGCTAGTAAATAACACGTTGAAGCTGGGCAAGGCATATTTTTATACACGTAACACGTAAAATGGGAGAACAACGCCTCTACAGAATTAGGTCCAACGAGGCTACGTAAACGAATAGGCTCAACAGCAGAAATAACATTCTTATGATAACATGTTTAAATTATTGTGCAGAATTAGCCAGAGCCTGTAAAATGGACAGCATGTCTGGGTTACTTCAGGTCAAATAACATAATGAGAACATAATGTACATACACGCATTCTATTTATTTGGTGTCGTACATTTGTAATCGCGTTCCTGCTGATGCTAGAGAGCAAACCAAATCTTGGAGAATAGTGGCATCATTAAATTTAGTATGATATGGTGTATTGATTTTAACACTGTAGAAAACTATATTTTTCCGAGTGCAATCTCTAAACCACACACCATGTCATATTCAGGCTCTGAATTATATATGTGGATTATCACCGAAGACAGCTAAATGAAATGAAATGATTAGGCTATGCTAAAAATGATATAGCCTACCGTAATTTGCTAGTTGCAACGAAACGTAAGGTATTCCTACAGAGCACACCGCATATCAGAAGTCTGCGTTCTCACTAGCTTCCACTTCCTTCGCCGTTTTTCTGTATATTATGCTATAAATTGCTTTGGAATAGATACGTGTTCAATTTC
This sequence comes from Conger conger, assembly GCF_963514075.1. Lineage (NCBI taxonomy): Eukaryota > Metazoa > Chordata > Actinopteri > Anguilliformes > Congridae > Conger > Conger conger. The sequence goes on from NC_083768.1 coordinate 14,862,128, forward strand.
GGGAATTAAATTCAGCACCGACGCGTGACCACCTTTTTTCCTTATTGATCTTGTGACTGTATCGCAGCTCCCGACAAAACTGTGACGACCAGATGTGCAGCAAATCCGCGACCTTACTTTAGGAATAGGACTACGTGCGTGATTGGTTTGTGAGGATGCATTCAGGATTACCTATACGTCACGCCCCGCGTCCGCGACCTTGAGGAGAACAGTCGATGGATGCTGATGCAATTCTACTGAATATCTCCACCACACTAAAACATTGGTTTCACGAATAGCGCCCCTTACTCTTTAGAAAATAATCATATAAACTATCGTTCTTACTGCGTTATGGTGTGATGAAATATTGGGTACCAAGGGTGACATTAAAACAAATTACGAAATGTAAGTTAATTTCAATTCATCCCACTTAAAAAAAACTAACATATAGCCTAGCAATTATATCGTGACTCTTTTTAGCTACATTTATCAATTAATCTCAGATAGGCATTGGTGATGATGGGCGGCTCAAAAAGCTTGCCAAGATAGGTAGACTGGACGTTTTCTATGAAGACATTTTTCTTAGCAAATTGTGCTGGGAAATAATTTGACAAAACCAATCGTTTAAAAAGATGAGATTAATTACGTGTTAGTTTGACATTTTTACTGTAGCCTAAATGAAAACACTACACACTAAAAACTACACACGCGCGCACTGAAGGTGTCATGTTGCTGCGCAAATTCACTGATCTCTAAAGTCTGTGAATGGCTAATGCAATTCCCTGCGTCAACTAGTAATGGAGGACGATCTACATAAAGTTTTGATTTCCCAAAACCATGCGCACCTTGACGATGTAAAAATATGATTACACTTAAGGATGCTCATTTTTAAGCCGCTCCTTACATTCACGTGTCTGGTGTTATCTGAACGGCCCATCACATTCACCGTTTCACATGATCCACATGATGTAAAGATCAGTGAATCTGCGCAGATGGCGTCCTAAAAGACGGGCTGAGTAATTTATTTCAAATCAAAATGGCGACCGTCAGCGATTACGAGTCAATTCTGTGCGTTAAACCTGATGTAAATGTTTACCGCATTCCGCCACGGGCAACGAATCGTGGTTACAGGTAAAGAGCTAAGATGTTGCTGCAAAACAGTGTTCTTTGACCTCCGGTCTCTTTTCATTTTAGATGGACTGTTCGGAACAGTAATGTCAATGTAGCCTAATATATTGGCTAGCTAGCACGCAAGGTATTGCTTATAATCAGGAATGCACTGGTGTCATAGCGGGAATGGATTATTTAGCTACTTGGGACAACAGCTGTTCTTGGAACTACATAGGTTATATCAGTGGTTCGTGTGATACCATTCGCTTGTCTGACAGCTTTCCTAAGATATTGTTATCCGTAAAATGCGTTCCTGCGGATGGAGAATTTGCCTGTTGTAGAGATGCAACAAGAACGATGGGTGAGGGCTACCGTAGCTGTAGACAGATAGCCTACATGGAAATGGGAGCGTGAATGTAATAAAGTAATCGAAAGAAATACGCTGCGGGTTTGTAATTAAACGTCGACGTAACTGCAACTGTTACCAAGTAATTTACATAGACCTTGCTGTTAGTTGGGGATCTCTTATTTTTAACAATAGGCCTACAACATTATCGCGTAAACATTTTCGGGCCATGTCGTATTGTTGTTAATGGTGTTTTACATGTTGCTTTGATAGCGGTAAATAGGCCATATAGCATTATAGCTCGCGAGCTGTAGAGTTTGCGTGATTTGAAGTTCGTTTGTCTTTCATGCCTTCAGTTATTCCATCCCCGTTGGATCTAATCAGCAGGGCCCTGTTGGGAAGGTACCATGAACAGCCGTTTGAATAGTGTCAGAATGTTATATAATCATTTTCGTTGGATGGTATACTTAAAAAAGCTTAAAACATATAAATGATATGACAAATTCAAGAAAGCAGTAAACTTCAGCCGTGTGAGATACACTGATGTAAAAATTCTCCAAAGTGATTCACCTGGTAAAGGCAATTACTGCAAAATAAGGCTGCTGGGCTCAACATTGCTCGGATGTGTCATTAGCCAGCGATGACAGGGTGCCCACAACCATTGAGATGGAACTGGCTTCATCCAGCCTGGGGTACAGGGGTTGTGTGGATTTATGAGTGACAAGAGCTCCTTGGGTCAGTGTTGCTCTAGCCTCACATGAGCGCCTAGAGTTGGCTCAGATTACAATTGCATTAGTTTCTCCAAACAATGGGTGCTGAGTTGAGAATTTGAGTTGAGACAGCAATGACTTACCACTTCGTCACCTCTGCTCTTTGCATAAACCTTCATGTATGCACTTTTTTGTAACAAGCCTAAATCTGTTGAGGCAAACTGTCTTGGAAAGGGATGTGCATTTCCACCTGGCCTATTGTATTGATTGTTGCCTGTCCGTAGAGCCTCAGACTGGAAGCTGGATGCGCCTGATTGGACAGGACGTATGCGCATAACTGCAAAGGGCAAGGTCGCATACATCAAACTGGAGGACAAAATCTCTGGTGAGAGAAGGAGGAGAGTGAGAAGTAGTCATCATGCTGTAGTCATCATCTCTTGGCTTCTGCCATGTGCTTCACAATGATGATTCCTGTCACCATTCACAGATCATTTGCATTCATTCACATCACTGAGGCATTTATTGCATAGGCTCCAATATAAGGAGAAAGCTTGCATCACTGTTCAAAAGATTAATATTATGTATGTACACTAAGAAATTGTGAATTAAACATGAATTAACAATAGCCAGTCATGGTCATCAAGAACTGCTGGTTTCCTATCCTCCCTTTACCTGGGTGTCAGGCATGAAGACAGTCTGGCCCATCAGTAGCAGTAGTTATTTAGCTAGAAAAGAAAAGAAAACCAGGGCCAGATTTGGTGATTGCTAATTTAGACTATCCAGCTGTAATAGTCTTCAAATGATTAATTAATATAACAGTTTTTTGGTATAGTCTACCCATGAATGCTAGATGCAGGGATGTAAATGGTGCTATTTCCCTTATTTAGGGATAGTACAGAAACTGGTCATATCCATGAAATAATCTGTTATTACCGTTCTGTCCTTTAGGGGAGCTCTTTGCACAGGCACCAGTGGAAGAATATCCTGGCATCGCCGTGGAAACTGTGAGCGACTCCAGCCGCTACTTTGTCCTCCGAATACAGGATGATAATGGTGCGAATATCTATTATTTGAATTGTTTAACCCCTCAAGGATCATCCCGTTTCTTAATACAAGCTTGAAAATTACATACCGAAAATAAATGGTTACTATTGAACCCCTTTGACTACTGGGACAATCCTGGTCTCTTCTGAAAGGTAACCTTTTGGGGCTTGTTTTTCAAATGCAGAATTACTCTAAATATTACAAAAACAAAGTTACAGATGCCCAAGCACCGTGGAAGTGGAAGTTGTTTTTCTCACTGAAAGTATTTCTTGCATTTGAGTGGATACAGATGCTCATGGCTGTGCCTGGTGGGTTTAGAAACACAGTGGAACCACAACAAAAAAGCTGGACAAATCCCTTTCAAATTTGATGACAATATCACCAAAAATTAGTGTTCTGCATTGCTTTTTCTAAGCTGTCTTGGCAGGTTTCTAAAAGGACATTTGGAGACTCCAAAAGGACATATGTAAACTAAATGATATTATGGTTTGTGTATGAGGTGTGAAATACTATAGATTGCATACAAAATTATACAACACTTTTTATCCTGAAAAATGTGTTCTTACTCCCCCCGCCAGTCACCCTTTTTCTACCTCTCCCTCTCAATATGCCTCATCTGGCAGCAGCAGGTCCAGAAGTTTGTAAAAATAATTAAAATAATAACAATATATACAAATATATTGACTGAGGTCCATCTGATTGACGATGAAATATCCAACCCCCACCAACAATTCAGACACATACCCACAATTTCACATGCCATTTACTATTCAAAAGCAGGCCTGCTCCTTACTTATAAACGTACAGAATAATAGTAAACCATTTTGAGAATGTATTTAGATGCTCACCGGTGTAAAATGGGGTCACAAAATGCCCTCTAGTGTGGCGTGAAATGCGTTTTCACTCCTAGGAACTATTCAGGCAAACAATTTCAGAAGTAGAGTATTCCATTTAGAATTAGTCATTTTTCCTTGTTAAAAAACATCGACCTTTTTATCCATGAAGTCTCCATATAGTATCCTTTATGCTTTTTAAGCATAAAGCTGTGCTTTTCAGTGAGTACCTGTCTCAGTGTACGTACTGAAAATGAAAGGAAAATGCTTAACGTAAACTCAACAGGAAACGGCACCTTCCACCAGAAGTTAACGTCCGTTCAATGGTAGTTTTTCTCCTGAGGAATGTGGTTTATGATTATGGTTGCTTATTGACTGTCTCCGACACTCGGATGTGAATTGGACCAATATTTATAGAGAAAACTAAAAATAACTGTTAGCTCACGATCGTCCAAACACCACCATATAAGTCTGTTTTGGTTCTCTCGTTAGCAACAGGTTCCCCATCACAATGTCACAGTGGAGCACTATTACCATGTGACTGTAGGGAAACGAATGAAAAGAGTGAAGTGTAAATATAGCCCTGTGTGACCTTATACAACAATATGCTAAATATTGGTAACACTGTACCACTACCTAGCTATGTAGAAGACATTGCCCTTGTTATCCTCTGCAGGTTATTTTTTAAATCACTTTTTAAATTTTTTTACTTTTATTTTTTTCTGTGATATAAGTCGGATATCACCCTGCTAGCGCATTAGCTGTATCGACCACCCAGGGGATGTGTAGCGACCACCAGAACTGGTCTTTTTCTCAAGGTGGAGCTACTCTAAGCCATTAAAGGTGGTGTGCATTCAACTCTGGTATTTTAGCTTTAAAAAAAATACTGATCCCATGCACTCGCTAGTTTATTTTGTAACAACATCAACACCTGAATCTGACTACGACAAAATGTATTTACAACACCCAGCCCAACGTTTCTTCTCATCTATCTTCGTTATATGGATTGAATAACTAAAAGAAATGTTAAAGACGTTGATCATAATCATTATAGGGTTAATGTACAGTAACTTTAACGTTACTCCTTGAGATCATGTTGAAGTGCCTTTTCATAAAACAAAACGGTGACATGCCTATACTTGCTTTTACTGGCAGGAAAGTAAGTATCATATATTTAAAATGAACACCTATGCATGTCTTGCATTGATGTTAACTGTTCTTTTGTCAATAAAACGCATTGTCGCATTTCAAGGACTAGTCCTATAAACATATTAGCCAAGAATCCTAATCGTAAAGTGTTGCCTGTATTAATTAATCGTTGTGATTAAGGAATTGTTTGTGTAATGTTTATGTTAAGTTTGTATTAATATTACAAATTGTATATGTATGCAAGTTTTTTTTTTTTCATGGAGACAGTTTATTGTGTGTATTTCTACGGGACTTAAATTTTAATGGGTAACAGCATTCATTCTCTAAAATATAGTCAAATAGAAACGGAGGTGGTCCATATACGTCCGATAATGGGTACTTGAGCGCTAATTGACTGTACGATTAGCAAAAGTTACACTTACTGATTGCTCACGGAGAGGGTTGTTGCCTATACCATGCGACTGCGTTACTGGGTAACATGTTTTTGTTTGTATTGTCCAAAAACACTTCACTGGATATGAGCTGAAGTTATAATGACTTTTCCAAAATATCCCTCTTTCTCTCTGCCTCAGGTCGCAGTGCATTCATTGGTGTTGGGTTTGGGGACAGAGGAGATGCCTTTGATTTCAATGTGGCTCTTCAGGATCATTTCAAGTATGTTTATATATACAGTTTGTCTGTACTATCCGTAAATAGAAGTAATGGCACTTTATATCTGCATCTAGCATCCATGGGTAGATCATACCAAAAAGTGTTATATAAATGAATAATTTTAAGACCATTCCAGTTGGATAGTCTACATGCTTATAGCCTATTGTTAACTTATTGTTTACTGATCTTTAATGTGCTTACATAATATGAATATTTTGAACAGTGATGTAACCTTTCTCCTATGCAATAAATGCCTCTGGACTGTGAATGAGTGAAAATGAGTCAGTCAATGGTGACCTGTCACCATTGTAAAGCAAATGGCTGGCAATGGCTCAGTCAATTAATGAGCAATTTATTAGGTAGTGCTTGTTAAAGCAAATATTTTATCATCCAATCAGGCATGGTCAAGAGGTTCAACTGTTGTTCAGACCAAATGTCAGAATGGGGAAGAAATGTGATCTAAGTTACTTTGACGTTGAGACAGGGTGGTTTAAGTATCTCAGAAAAGACTGATTTCCTGTGATTTTCTTGTGCAACAGTTTATAGAGTTTGGTACAAAAAACATGCAACAAGACAATGACCCAAAACATACTACAAGAGCAACTTAGGGGTTTTAGGCTGCAAAAAAGGGGAAAATCCTTGACTAGCCGAGTCAATTACAGGATCTGAATTCAATTGAACATGCATTTTACATGCTGAAGAGGAGACTGAAGGCAAAAACTAGAAACAAGCAGGAACTGAACATGGCTGCAGTGCATCACCAGGGAAGATACCCAGCATGCATGCAAATATGAAAAAATGTTACTTTATACGACATTATGTTAAACTAATCAATATATTTATCTAGTTTAGGGTCGTGAACGTCTAAACGGTTGACCGAAACTGAATTATATGCTAACCGATCATTTTTTCTGAAGCTGAAATGGTAAGCCCAGTTTAAAATAAATGCACGTTCACCACCAGCCGTATTATTGCGGATTACATTGTAAACTAGCAAAAGACAGGCTACAGTAGTTTGTTACATTTCAGGGGGTTTAAAATGCAAACACCACAGGGAATTGAAGGCTACAGAGTTATCAAATCATTTCTGTAGCTGTTGTTTGACATATGGCTTATTGTAACGGGTTGTCGTTTCTCAAGGTCCGTGTTTATTTGTTGACAGGCGAATTCAAACTACCGCTAACTGAAAGTACCTTTCTACTATGCTATATCTACATAAAAATAAACCAAGCAATACGTCATTGGACAAATGGTGCACATAATATTAAAATACGCTTTGGCAAGCAATCTGCGGCCATTTCAGAGGTTTGAGAATGTAAACACGGCAGGGAATTGAATGCTACAGTACAATAGTTATCAACATTTTTTTCTGTTTTTTAAATCTTTAGCTGTTAACTCACTTATGGCTGGTTGTATGGAATTTCTTCATCCGTATTTACTCGTTGACACGCGAATTCAAACTAACTTCGCTTTCCACTAAGCGGTATCTACATAAACATAAATGAAGCAATACGTTATCTTTGTTTATCCAAAAAAATGTCCCTGCTTTCAGCGAAAAATGGACCATGTTAATCTCCCGCACCATACCGTTTACCGTTACATAAAAATGTATTAAATTGTAGAGGCTTGAGAGACCTGTATTGGCATGAAAGTGAAATCATTAGACCAGTCGCATATGTTAAAATAGATCCGTTATCATATTATATCAGGCAAATATAGCGTGACCACAATTTTGAATGCACAGCCCCTTCTGTAACAAAGCTCTTAACAGCAGCAGATTTACAGATTTCATGCCAATCAAGTCTATCAGGCGGAAGCCACAGGGAAGGGGGATGAAAACATCCATCCATCCATCCATCCATTATCTGAACCCACTTGTCCTGATCAGGGTCGCAGGGGAGCTGGAGCCTATCCCAGCATACATTGGGCAAAAGGCAGGAATACACCCTGGACAGGTCGCAGGGCGCACACACACCATTCACTCACACACTCATACCGACGGGCAATTTAGACTCTCCAATCAACCTAACGTGCATGTCTTTGGACTGTGGGAGGAAACCGGAGTACCCGGAGGAAACCCACGCAGACACGGGGAGAACATGCAAACTCCGCACAGAGAGGCCCCGGCCGACGGGGATTCGAACCCAGGACCTCCTTGCTGTGAGGCGGCAGTGCTACCCACTGCACCATCCGTGCCACCGGGATGAAAACATGAAGAATTATAATTTTAACCGATCCACTTTAAAAAATGACCTGCATGCCTGGATTTAACTCCAGACTTGCGCAACTGAGATTACACTGCACAATGTCAATGTAAATGTAAATCTTTAATTTGGCAATTAGGCTATTATTGGTTAGTCGGTTAACACTTCAATAAATGTGGTAGAAAAACTGATTATGCAATTCTCTTTCAGGTGGGTGAAACAGGAAATCGAAATTAGCAAACAGTCCCAGCTTCCAGACACAGGACCAAAGTTGGACCTAGGCTTTAAGGAAGGACAGACCATCACACTCAATATTGGGGTAAACTTACTGCAAGCATGTGTTGATTGTTTTAGTTAAATTAGTCTTGGCAAATATATGCTACAGCACTCATCTTCACTGTCTAACCTACTGCCTTTCTGTCTGTCTGATTGTCTTCCCAGCAAAGCAGAAAAAGGGACAAACCTCGCCAGACAGGGTCAGGTGGACTAGGTCTCCTTCCCCCTCCACCTGGGGGCAAGATCGCCCAACCTCCTCCCTCTGGCTCTTCCAATCACAACACAGAGCCGATCACGGGAGGTGTGGATACTGGTAAAGCTCATATGTTGCAGACTTAAATCTAGTTGTGTGCATAATTATTTCTCTCGTCTAGGTAACTGCTATAATTGTTCTGTGGGGGGAAAAAGCAACCGAAATTACATTATCGCAACTTCCTATTTTAGTTTGAAATGGATGCACTGATATTGATAGTGGTTCCATTGGAAACATAATGCCTTGCAACATTTAGATACGTTTCCGGTATTTATTAATACTCGATACAGTCCTCTCCAAAAGTATTGGAACAGCAAGGCCAATTCCTTTGTTTTTGCAATACACTGAATACATTTGGGGTTGAGATAAAAAGATGAACACGAGATATGAGCTAAGAATTTCAGCTTTTATTTCCTGGCATTTACACCTAGATGTGTTAATTAGAACATAGCACAATTGGTATCAGGCCACCCAATTCGTGAGTGAAAGCATTGGAACAGAGAGTATTTAAGTAAATGAAAGTAGATAACACTTAATATTTGGTAGCATATCCCATGCTTGCAATAACTGCATCAGGCCTGCGACCCATTGACATAACCACACTGTTGCATTATTCTTTCGTGCTGCTTTTCCAGGCTTTTACTGCAGCCTCTTTCAGTTGTTTCTGTTTCGGGGGGCGGGGGGGGGGGGGTTCCCTTCAATCTCCTCTTCAGGAGGTGAAATGCATGCTCAATACAGTCCATACTTTGTTCTGGAACTTTTGTGGCTCATCTCTGTACGTTGTGGCAAATTGTAATACTCCAAGTCTTCTTCAAATGGTTGATTGAGATACCTTCACTCCTGCCCCCTGGAGATTGTTTGTGATGTCACTGACTGATGTTTTGGGGTTTTTCTTCACAGCTCACAATGTTGTCATCAACTACTCTTGTTTTCCAAGTTGTTGTACAAGCTATCCCCAATACTTGTGTAATGGCTCTGATCGATTTCCCCTCTTTTCTAAGTTTCAAAATGGCTTGCTTTTCTCCCAAAGACAGGTCTCAGGTCTTCATGTTGGTTTAGATTAGCAAATGCAGTCTTCACAGGCAAAACCCAAGGCTAAAGCCAAGAGTCGACATTCAGAACTATTTACTGTTTAACTAATCAATCTGACAGGACACATCTGAGCAATTAGAAACACCTGTCAGTTGCATTTTCCAATATTTTCGTTTACCTAAAAATTGGGTCACATAATTGGTCTGATACAAAAGATGATATGTTTAAGTTGTTGAACAAATCTACATGAAAAATACCAGGAAACAAAAGCTGAAATTCGGTGTGTAGCAAAAACAAAATTGACCCTGCTGTTCCAAAACATTTGGCGGGGACTGTATATAAGCTTGAAGTGTATTACTGAAGAGATGAGTTGTAATGATCCTGTGTTCTCTCTGTCTTAGGTTGTTTATTAGATCTAGATAGCAGTAATTCCAACTCGGTGGTCCAGTCAAACCATAGTTCTGATCTTTGGGGAGATTTCTCCACCTCTGCAAGGTAATCCCTCCAATTTTTTCTTAATTGTCAATACACTATCTCTAATGATGACGTACTGTACAGTCACCTCCAAAATAATTGGCATTGCCTTGGTTCTTTATTTTTTAGCAGCTCATTACCTGTGTTGTTTATTTTGTACAGTTGAGGTGACTATATGTAGTTAATGACAATATATTATTATATTTTATATATTCTTATATATAGGATTAATGCTCTCTTTCTTTTACAGTTCCCTCGCACAACCAGCTCAGCATGAATCTTCTTCCACCAGCTGGGTTAAGTTCTGAACCTTTGCCCATTTTTCTTTCCGTTCTATCACTGTTTTCATCTTTGTCCACCATTTCAGCTACACTCAAATAGGAACTATGTTCAGTCATCTGCAATACATTAGCCACTTCCATTCATTTGCATCATGAATATTTATTACTGGAGACCTTAAGAGGCTGAGAACAAAATGTATGGAAATGTTGGAATTCATGAAGTCTTTCCACAACTAACCCTAAATTCAGCTAAACAATAGTTTTGAAAAAGGTAATGATAACAATATTAATATATGCGGTATGTATAATGTAAATAATTGCCACTGTACATATATAATTTAGCATATTATTTAATCATATATTTCATCTCACGAGAGGGATTTGTCAGATTCCTATAAGGGCACACATTTGCATTATGGTTTGGCCATATCTGTTTGGTTGCAGTACATTGCTTTCTTGTTTATTGCTTGGCCGATGCCTTTATCCAGAGCAACTTACACAGATTGATTTTTAAAAATGAAATATATAACCCCTATGTTATAATTCCAGTATCTTAACTACTACTCTTGATGTATATGGCAGAGCCCTCCAGTATGATGATCATTTGTATTGACAAAAAACTGATTTATTTTTGGTCACACTGAAATGTAACAACAGCTGTTTTTCATTTGACAGTAAGAATAGTTGGCCCTCCATTGTCAAGTGAGGAGCAATTAACTAGCATGTCATAATCTTCTGTTCTGTGTTATTAAGACTGTTGGCTTCAGAATGCACAGTTGATCTGAGATAGAAGGGATTTGATATGCTTACTCTGTTAATCTTATATTCCTATATTCTGTGGTCAAATGTTCAAGAGAATGTGTTTGTGATAGTATACATATTCTAGTGACTTCTTATGGCCCCGTGCATTACAGTATAAAGTACAAGCAAGCGAATAATGCAGTATTTTGTTGATTAGGTTGGATTAATGTAAGAATGGGTACTGTTGGAATGGTTTGTACCATAAATAATAAAAGTGCTGATCGTAGTATTATTTCAAATGGGCCTGTTACTGAGCCAAACCTGAGCCACTAACGCTTGCTGTTATGGTAAATATATATTTCCCAGAAGAGAGCAGTCATTTGCAGTTGAGCAGTCATTTATCAGGATAACTTGGAGCTCCATTTGGATGAAAGAACTGGGATGTTATTTGTTTGGTCTGTTTTGCTTCTCTTCCTTGTGTTCACTTTATGTTTATATATAAATTAATAATTCATCTATCTGCCTGTGATTCCAGAAATACTGTATGTATATTTACTGTACTGAGCAGTATAATTATCATGCTTATAATAAATAGATGTCAACTGAGTTTCTTTTCCTTGTCTTGGTATGAGTGATCTTTGAACAATCTAAAGGTGAACTACAAGAGGGTGGCTCTGAAATGCAAAACGCAAAAATTCTGGAGTGCAAATCACGCAAAACTCAAAATGTTTTCAGGAAAAAACACTATAATCATGTGACATTCCACACACCATGAAATTCTTTAAGAACACCATGCCAGGTATACATGCCATCGAAAGTGTGAACTTTTACTGCAAGAATTTAGAAATATGGGATGTCAAAGTCCTCCAAAATGGTTATTTTATTCAATACTTGGCACTATTCAAAAATCTATAAAAAATGTTTTTAATAAAACTGTTTTGAAGAAACACCACTACATTCTTGAACATCACCAGGGCAGGTATATGCTCAGTGAGCATTTTATTAGGTATAGCGGTACACCAGCTTGTTAATGCAAATATTTCTTCAGCCAATCATGTGGCAGCAACTAAATGCATTAAAGTATGCAGACATGTTCAAGAAGTTCAGCTGTCAGAATGGGGAGGAAATGTGATCTAAGTGACTTTGACCGTAGAATGAATATTGGTGCCAGACAAGGTGGTTTGAGTATCTCAAACTGCTAATCTACTGGGATTTTCACACACACTTGTCTCTAGAGTTTGCAAAGAATGGTGCAAAAAACAAGAACAAAATCCAGTGAGCAGCAGTTCTGCAGACAGCAACGCCTTGTTAATGACAGACGTCAAAGGAGAATGGCCAGACTGGTCAAAGCTGACAGGAAGGTGACAGTAAGGCAAATAACTGCACATTGCAACCGTGGTATGCAGAAGAGCGTCTCTGAACACACAAAGTCTAATAAATACCTAATAAAGTGCTCACTTGTATACTATGTCCACACCATTACTTTGCTAGATTCTTATGTGTCTTGTGCATTCTTTCAAGCGTTTTCCTGATTGCCTAATCCAGAGGTGTCCAATCTTATCCTAAAAGGGCCGGCGTGGGTGCAGGTTTTTGTTTTAACCCAGCAGTAACACACCTGATTACACTAATGAACTAATCATGGTCTTTCATCAAGACCTTGATGAGTAGAATCAGCTGTCTTAGTCCTGTGCTAAAACAACCACCTGCACATACACCGGCCCTTTCTGGATAAGATTGGACACCCCTGGCCTAATCTGAACCTGTATACGTAGACTTCTGATTTCTGAACGCCGATTTGGTACCTTAAACTTTCTGGATTGTTTTTCTTTTCACCTGTGACCACAACCACAGCAATGCCTGTCTCCAGTGTGATTGTTTGAGATAATATCTGCAATTCAGCTGAACAACCACAAGAAGTAGTTTGTACGGATGGTCTGGAGCATTGGACATTTTCACGATAATTTCAAGTTTATGAATTCAATTTACGGTCAAATCTGGTCATACAAACTTTATGCACAAGGCCCCCTGAATTGACTTTGCTTGTGTGTACTCCATTGTAACATGCTCAACAGTGAGCAATTGAATTGTCCAACACTAGATGGCGCTTCTGTCACAGATCACCGATTTGGCTTTTCAGGTGCCTAAACCTGCTAGTTAGGAATGATGCCTTTCCCCATTGGAACTAAACAGAATGTGTATTTGAGTATTGCTTAGGGGCATTGGACACAGTGTTAGCTGAATGATAGAATGGGCAATTCCGCAGTAATGTCAAGCTAAGCATGAACAAATAAACTATTACTTCCCAATTAAGCTTCTCTCATATTTACTCTTAGGGTGTATATTTTGTTGTACAGACTGAATTTTGCCATTGTATCAATGAAAATTCATGTTGTTACCATTCGAGTGCAGGATGCATTATGTCTTATAAAATATGCCTTTTCAGTCAACTACATTAATGGATCCAGATACTGAAAGCTTTCTTATACGTATGATATGGCAGTTCCTTTTAGTCTCAGTATGCTCTTGGCCATCCTGTTTTTGTAGCTAACTAATGGTTCACATCTTGCATTGTAGGCTCTTTAGTTCTGTTTGTGAAGTTGTGTGTACCATAGACACATTCATGCATGTCTCCTGAAGGGTGTTTCTGATCTGTCAGACAGGTGTTTCGGGACTTTGTTATGATGAGAATTTAGTAGTCTTCCTTCACTAGTTCCTTTGCAATTGCCTTGCAATTACTTGTTAAAGTAAACAGTTGATTATGTAACCACTTTGGATACAATCTTGGCTAACAACAGGAAATGGTATAAAAATGGATTTATTAGTCCCATTACCAGTGAAATCAATGCTATTTGATGCTATTTGATGGCCACAGTTTTCTAAATGTCAAAACCGAGCGATTTTGTTTGTCATTTTGTGTCCAAATGTCACAGCCATAACGCTGGATTGCATGAATTGGACACGATCTCATCCAAGTGAAGCTGTAGGTAAATGAAGACTGGCATTTGAGATGACTTGAATTTTCCAAGTCTCATTTAACAGGATTGTGAGTAGATGAAAGATTTGGAAGGTCAAGTGATGGACATATCCATATCATGTCATTAAGTAGACTAATAAAACAAGGTGCATATGCGCATTTAACTATTTTTATCAGGCAACTAGCTGCTCATAGTTTTGGCAGTAAATATAGAGAATTAATTATATCCCAAGCCTCTTCTCTATTTTAAATTGACGTTAAGATGTCTAGCCAAGGCTTATTTTTTCAGCACCCCCTGCTGTCCCTATGTCACCCACATCGACACATGGCTTACTGCAGTTCACATTTACATTTATGAATGCAGGGTACATTTATGAATACCCTATACCCAACACAATACACTCCAGGAGAGTCAAATCTTGAAATCTAAAGAAGAATGGGTGTCTAACCTACCCTACTCCACAAGGTGGGGCCAATCATATCCAACCTCTGTGGATCATCAAGTTATAGTCTATTATACTAACTTATTATACTAACTGCCAACACTGGTCCTGCAAAGCAAAAGACATAACTTTTGTAGAAAGGTACGATGGACCTAATTTTTTTTAAATCAGAGGTGTAAAGTCCAGGGCCATGTGTTTCTTCCACCCGTGAACTCAGTCAACCTGACGCCTAGCCAATCCTGTTTAGCTTTTTGATTCTTGCATGCTCTCACGTAGGGTGGATCAAAAGTCAGACATGTGCTTCTAAACTGGACACAACCAGAGTGAGGGGGATGTTGCAAGGGGTACATAGAGTGACAGAGTAAATAAATGAGCAGTGCTGATGACACCCTGAGTGATGGAGAGGGAGTGGGGAGGGGAAATTGAGAAGAAGACAGGAGAGTAGACACTATTATGGTATGCGCAGACTTATACTGCAATGACCCGCAAGCTCCATTTGGACTGACAGAGAAAAACAGTGAAAGGGACAGGAAAAGACGAAAGGTGGGTGAGTGGCATATAAATGTATAATCCTCTCTCTACTTCCTTCTGCCCCCCTCTTTTCTTTGTTCCCTCTCTCTCACATTTCCTCCCTGGGGAATTTCTGCATTTTTATTGGTCTTGTGGTCAGACGGCTTAATTCATGTTGTTTGAACACATACACTCTCTTAAATATTTCAACACACGCACCCCTTCCAGGCATGTATCAGGTTAAATGTCAGAGTTCAGGGGCCTATAGTAAGCATTCAAGAGCTACCCTGCGGTCTCACTGACCCCAAATTATGTGTAATGAAGCAATTAAACTGTTCTCTCTGACTGTGTAAGGAGACACTGTATTAATGGAGCTGGCCGGACAGGCAGCAAAGGGCTAAACCATCTTGGGCAACACACTTCGTGGAATCGTCCATTGAGCGCTGCATGCCACATCTGCTGTCACACCTCACATTATCCATCTTGCTCTTGCCACCTCCGTGCTGGTTTTGACGAGTGAAGGTCCCGGTGCATATCTCTTTGTCTAGTCCCGTGTCAGTCAAAATTAATGTAACAGCTCACTTAGGGTGCATTAGCTCCCGGACTCTTAAAGGAGAATCAGATAGGAGTATTAAAGAGGAGTAACAGTTTGACTATGTGACTGGTCACGCCAGGAAATTAACCCTGATATTTTTATGGGGAGACTGAGTAAAGGAGTTCTCACGTATGTGCTGAGTGAGCCCTGTGAAAAAGAGCAAAATAGACTGAAGGTGATGATGGTACGCAAAGTGTACCCTCACACCAGTTATTTTTACCCCTCTGCAGTGGCGCTGTGAACCCATCAGTCCATATGAGAAAATATGGCAGAAGGGTGCAGTTACATTTGATTTAGCATTTGTTTAGTTGGATTAGTTTCATTTATTGCCAGAGTTATTTCATGGGTATCAAATCCAGTTCAGTTATATTTCAGGTTAGGTTTTTCTGCTCCAGTTTTCAGTTTGTTGTTGTGATTGCTTTGTTTGTCTCTTTCAGCTGTTTCAGCATGCATACATTAAATTAAAGAAGACCATTTATGAATACATTGCTACATTTAATGTTTGACAGATCTTTGTCAGAACATTATGATAGTTGTCCTTCCATGATAGAAACACCATGGGTAAGGTGTTATGAATACAGTACTGTCTCTGGTGATCAGTCATTAATACAATCTATGAATCAAATTATTAGTCATAATATGAAACCATTCATTTAATATCATTTCAATTAATATTAAATAGAATACTATATCTAAATCATCCTTGTAATTGATTGGAACAATATAGACCTGCAGGAATAAAATATATACATTATATATAAAACTGTAACTGTAGACTGTGGAACTATAGCTCAACTAGTGACAGGGGATAAAACAATGGGAGTGATTACTAAGGGTTAAAGGAAAGATAAACAAATAAAATCACATTTCCAAAACAGCATTTATGTAATAAACATGGATACTATACACTCAGTGAGCACTTTATTAGGTATTTATTAGACTTATTTTTTAGATGTCTGCTGCTGTAGTCTATCCACTTGAATACCACTGTCGTGATGCCTGGTTACTACATTACTATCACCTTTCTGTCAGCTTCGACCAGTCTGGCCCTTCTCTTCTGATCTCTATCATTAACAAGGTGTTTCTGCCCTCAGAACTGCCGCTCACTGGATGTTTTTTGTTTCTCTGCAACCTCTAGAGACTGTTGTGAGATCAGCAGTTTACTCAAACCACCCTGTCTGGCACCAACAATCATGACTTTAACCAATCATCATGGTTGAAATCACTAAGATAAAATGTTTTCCCCATTCTGATGGCTGATGGGAATATTAACTGAAGCACTTGACCTGTATTTGCATGATCGTGAGGATTGCAGATAATCACATTACTAAGTAGGTGTACATATAAAGTGCTCAGTGAGTGTATTCAGTCCCCTCCAAAAGTATTGGAAAAGCAAGGCCAATTACTTTGTTTTTGGAATACACTGAATACATTTGGGGTTGAGATAAAAAGATGAACACGAGAAAAGAGATCAGAATTTCAGATTTTATTTCCTGGCATTTACACCTATATGTGTTAACCTACTTAGAACATAGCACCTTTGGCATCAGACCACCCAAGTTTTAGGTGAGCAAATGTATTGGCAAATGTATTTAATTAAACGGTTGATTGAGATACCTACACCCCTGCTCTGTGGAGATTGTTTGTGATGTCTCTGACTGATATTTCTGGGGTTTTCTTCACAGCTCTCACAATATTTCTGTCTAGAGCTGCTGTTGTTTTCCTTGGTTGACCTGTTCGATGTCTGTTGCTCAGTATGCCAGCAGTTTCTTTCTTTTCCAGAACATTCCAAGTTGTTTTACAAGCTATCCCCAATGCTTGTGCAATGGCTCTGCTTGATTTCCCCTCTTTTCTAAGCTTTAAATCAATCTGGACAACAAGAAACACCAGTCAGTCACATGTTCCAATACTTTTGCACACCTAAGAATTGGGTGGCCTGATACAAAAGGTGTTCTATCCTAAGTTGGTTAACAAATCTAGATGAAAAATACCAGGAAATAAAACCTAAAATTTGGATCTGTCATCTCCTGTATATCGTTTGACCTCAAATTCAATTGTCTTCACTGTATAGCAAAAACAAAGTAATTGACCTTGCTGTTCAAATACTTTTGTATATACATAATATGTATATACACTCACAGAGAACTTTATCAGGAACATTTTTACTTTATTACACCTTCTTATTCATGCCTAATCAGCCAATTTGTTTGGGTGGTTTGAGTATCTCAGAAACTGCTCCTTGGATTTTCACTCACACTAGAACAGAGGTCACCAACCCTGGTCCTGGAGAGCTACTGGGTCTGCTGGTTTTTGTTTTCACCCTAAAATCAGCACCCTGTTGAGACCTAGGTAACCAGGTGAGGTGAGTTAGCTGTGTAATCATCTGCCCTAATTGATAAATTAAGTGCAGAGTAACAGCGAAAACCAGCAGACCCAGTAGCTCTCCAGGACCAGGGTTGGTAACCTCTGACTCTAGAGTTTGCAAAGAATAGTGCAAAAAACTAAATAAATCCGGTGAGCAGCAGTTCTGCAGAAAGAAACGTCTCGTTAATGAGAGACGTCAGAGGTGAATGGCCAGACTGGTCAAAGCTGACAAGAAGGTGACAGTAACGCAAATAACCACACATTACAACAGTGATATGCAGAAGAGCATCTCTGAACACACAACTCATCATAACTCTGTTATGTGGATAGGCTACAGCAGTAGAAGTCTAAAAACGAAGTAATAAATACCTAATAAAGTGCTCACTGAGTATATATATAAATACACCGATCAGTCACAACATTAAAACCACCTGTTTAAACCAGTTTATTCATGATTCAGAAAAAATTGTATCGATATATATAAATATATATGATTGTATGCATTGCACTGCTGCCACACAATTGGCTGATTAGATAATCACATTAATAAGTAGGTGTAATAAAGTAAAAATTTTCCAAATAAAGTGCTCAGTGGGTGTATATATATAATACATAATAATATAAACTAGATATAAAAAATGTAATCACCGAATGTTGGCTAATGCAGCCAAGACCAAGACCTTGTCCATCTCCCTCCCCCACCATCCTTGTATTATATTTCACCATCTTCCCTCAGGTTTTAATACCTTGCCATTTTCATTTAATGCTATGAGAATAACTCTCCAAGTCCCATGATCTCTATGTTCTCCCACCCTTTTCTTTCTCTTTCTCTTTTCCTTTGTCGCCCAATGTTTTTTCCACCTCTCCTTTTGTGAGTAACCAGGCACTCCCCAGGTATCTCAGGACATCCTCAGGCATGGTCCGAAGGCAGGGCTGTGGGCTGAGCAGCCCTTGAAAGAGGCTCCAGGCCAGTGGGGTAAAGACTTCAAACTGGGGGGGCGCAGGACCGCATTCTGGACCTCCAGCTTCATTACTCCACCCAGACCTCCCCAAATCCTGCCCTTTCCACTTGACTTCCTCCCCCTTCTCTTCTTGTTTTCTTTCTCTGTCCAACCAGTCTTTGTATTTTCTGTATCCTGGATCATCAGAGGAGGTTTCTTTCCAAGGGTAACAGCCAGTCAACAAGGAGTAGACCAGGATTCCTAGAGCCCAGCTGTCTATACCTACCTCTACTGACACCCAAATTGTCTTCTTCTTCTCTTCCTTACTCCCTGCCTTTGTAGAGGTACCAGGAATCACTGCTCCTATGCCCTTTGCACCCTTCCCTTTTGAGTTCTTTCCATTTGATGCTTTCTGTTCCTTCCTGCCCCTGGCCATCTCCACTTCTGGGACACAGTATGGAGAGTCATACCACACCGCTGGGACCCGCGCACCCTTGGGTTTAACCATCCCAAAGTCACCCAGTTTGACCCACTGGCAGGTCTGGTCACACAGGAAAATGTTTTCAGGTTTCACGTCCCTGTGGACGAATCCCAAGGCATGGAGATGAGACAGGGCCCCGCTCACCTGTGACGCCACCCTCTGCACCATCTCCTCTGCCATACCAACCTAAACACAAGGAGACAGTGTGGGTACAGCCCCTGTGCCCTCTTCAACAATGCCTCTTCCTATGCTTGCTTAAGAGAAATCATAAATTAGATTTATATCACTGGACTATTACAGATTTGTATGTGTGTATAAGGCAGACCTGGGTCATATATGTAATTGTTTTGGATTCAAATACTTCTCTATGCTCTTCTGAGCTTGTTTCGTTTATTAGAACCAATGGAATATTCTCAACCCTGCCTTCTGGTGCTCTTGGTTGGCTCAATCAAGATCAACCAAGCACAGAAAAGTATTTGCAACTTAATTTGTCCTTAAGCTGATGTGGTTATCCAAAGTGACTTACAATTCATTAGACTAAGCAATTTGGGATTAAAGACCTGGAGCAACGTGGGGTTAAGGGCCTTGCTCAAGGGCCCAACAGCTGTGCGGAATTTATTGTGGCTACCAACCTGGAGGGTGCCAGTCATTCAACTTAACCAAGGCTACATGTTGCCCCTGGAATCCAATTGAATTACGTACTTGACCCAGACCTGGTTTTGGAGAAAACTGGCAGTAAAATTCCCAGTAACACCTAACAAAAACTACGCTCGTGCTTTGACTATAACCTGACATAGTGCACAGGGTAGATTGATGCTTTTAAGAATTAGGTTAAACCCACAGACCTCTGGGTCTATGATGTCATACAGGTCTCCATACAGTCCGGCTTGCTGGGCGAAGACGTAGTGTAAGGGTGTGGAGTAGACAATGCCCAAGGCCCTCGTGAGCGAAGGATGGGAGCAGAAAGCGAGAGAGAGATTGTACTCTCGTAAGAATGAGATTAGAGAGGTGGATCCTCTGGGAAAAAACTTCAGGGCCATTGGAGTACCTTAAAGTTTGAGAGAGACAGAGATAAGGGCGGGGGGTCCACATGCATTACCTTGGAATTTATATTCTAATCTCTAACATGTATTAAAAGACTACAAATATAAAGATGAATAAAGTGTTCCGTACCTCTAATACATAACCAAACTGTTCAGTCAACACAATAGGTATTTCAGGTGGTCTGGTCTATATTCAGAGCTTTTTGTAATTAAATGCACACTGTAATCCTTTTAAGGAATTAGTGTGCGACAACAAGCACCCTATATGACATTTCCTTTCAGGAGATTTCTGCTAATTACATGCCTATCTGTAGATATGCTAATCTATTTTTACTGTATAGCTTGTGTTGTGAATTTTTTTTAGATAACATTTTATGCTCCATGTATTTCCCCAAAGTTGCAAAGCCAAATTGGCCTTTCAATTTAGGAGGGCATAGACCGCAGTATAGTGGAATTATAACTCCAGACACATGAATTCAACATCAATTCAGATAAAGAATTAGAGAGAGCTTTACTGACCTCTCTTCTTGTGAACTGCCAGCATGACCTTGCCATATGACCCCTCACCCAAAAGCTTGATGATCTTGAAGTGATTTTTGGTCTGAAGTGATGGCAATGCCTGGGCTGTTAGATGACATAATGCATCTAACTGTTTTGCAGATGCCTTGGAAGAAGCATTAAATCATGTTAATTTTATGTTCTGTATTCAATGATGAACAGTAAGTACAATACTACATTTCTTATATATAAATATATACATACACTCAGTGACAATTTTATTACATAACATAAGGTAATGGTGCGAACAGGCCATTCAGCCCAGCAATGCTTGCCTTTTCCTACCCCTACGTGTACTTACTGCCTAATTTGCCTAAAAGCAAAATAGAATCTAACACCGTATCAGGCCTGGTCTTGAAAACCCTCAGTGTTTCTGCCTCCACTACATGCACTGGGAAGCTATTCCACACATTGACCACTTGCTGTGTGAAAAAATACTTCCTAATATGTGTATGGAACTTTTCCTTAGCCGTTTTTGCCCTCTCGTTCTGCTAACGAGAATCCCCTGTAATTTACTTTGTTAATCCCTTCAATTAATTTTAAAGCAAAATCCACCCCTAAGCCTCCTTTTACTAAACTTAAAGAGATTAAGCATCCTAGTCTATCCTCGTAATGCTTATCTTTTATACCTGGAATCAATCTGGTTGCCCTTCTCTGAACCTTTTCCAGTACCTCTACCTTATTGTGTGGTCCCCAGAACTGCACACAGTACTCTAAGTGTGGTCTAACATTGTATAAGGTGTATTGTATAAGGTGAGTATAACTTCCTTGGACTTATAATCAATACTCCAGGCTATGTATCCTAGCATCTTATTGGCCTCTTTTACTGCTACTGCTCATTGACTAGAACCCGAAAGGCTTTGGTCAACTATGACTAAGCTCTTTTCCACTTGAGCACTATCCAATTTTGTACCCCCCTTAAAGTAATCCTGCCTTATATTTTTATTTCATACATGTAGAACTTAACATTGAGCTGTATTGAATTTCATTTGCCAGGTTTCCGCCCACTTCTGGATTGTGTTTAAGTCTTCCTGGATTACTTTAGTAGAGTCTATACAGTTAGCTAAACCTCCTAGTTTTGTATCATCTGCAAATTTAAGTCAATTAAGTCAAAAATGATCTCACTTACTGAGTACCCTTGCAAATATGCCATCTGGGCCTGCTGCCTAATTTGTCTTTAGTTTGTGTAATTTATCCAATATTTCTTTATCGCCTATCTCAATATTAGCAAGGACATTGTTAGTATTGGGTATGCTTTCAGGCCTACTTGTGGCCTTCTCCCTGGTAAAACTCTCAACAAAATAGCCATTTAAGGCCTCAGCAATATCTTTATTCTTATACAGCAGTTCTCCTTTATTATTCTTAATGCACTTAACCTTCTCTTTAATTTTCCTGTTCCTACTACAGTATTGAAACAAACGTTTGGGATTACATTTTGCATCATCTGTGATTTGCCTTTCAAATTGGCTAACCGTAGTTATTTTTTAACCTTCTTTTTTAACCTTAGCATGCATATTACTATATTTATGTATCTGATAGTTTTTTAGTTTTACATATAGCTGTATTCATACACTGTGAAGATTGTTTTCTCAACTTACATTTCTGCACCTTAAGAATTGATTTACACTGTGCGTCAAGTATAACCCTTTTGAACCTGCTCCACTTTTTATTCACAGTCCTGCAATCAAGTACTTCCTCCCAGTCTACATTACTTAATTTTGATCGCATCTTTTTAAAGTTGGCCCGCCTTAAATTAAAAATTATTGGAGGAACCCCCCTTAATTTGCCAAAATGCATCTAAATGTATTGTGGAATGGTCACTTGTCCCAATTGGTTCCATTACCTCTATCCTGAAAATTCTGTCTGGATCATTACATATTTCCAGATAAAGTTTAAGAGGATGGTTTTCTTGGCGATAGCTAAGGCAGTGAGTATAGGTTTGGTATTTTGATTTGGTGGGTTGCTTGTTGAGGGTTCTCCTAGTAGACAGAGGGATGGACAGAGTGGAATGCTACAGGTTGTAATGCTTGCAATTGGTGGTCATCATGAAGGTGTTCCTAGAGATTTGAGTCCAGATGTGCATGCGGTAATTGTGAATTTAATTATTTTATGAATTTTTCCAATTCATTTTTTGGAGATGGAAAAATGTTTCAGTAAGTCCAGGATTGGTTATAGCTGAAAAATCTTAATTCAGTGTAACACAGTCTTTTTGTGTGCTTTCCACTTCGCCAGAGATTTTGAGCCTTCCAATCTACGGCAGCACCAAATCCCATTCCCATTTTTATGATGTGTATTTGAACCATGTGTAAGTAAGACTGTTTCGGAGTTGCTATAAGGTGTATTTCTTCACTTTGAAGGCGGTAGGCTACTGACTTCTATTGGCTTCAAGTCTTTATGCTAAGCTAACACGTTATGCTAACATGAAAACCGACCCAGTGAAAGACAAAAAAAGAAAATGAAATCGAACATCTCGTCTAAGTCTGGGTAAGTAAAAAATATGTTGGTGTATTCCTTTAACTAGCAACTGCCTTTGGCGATGTGTGCCCTACGTGGATTCACAATTTCACCATACCAAGTGCTTCTCCTTCTCAAAACTAAAGACTTATCAAGAACTGCTTTACGAGAAGAATGGGACAAGAGAGACTAAGTGGGTTATCAGTGCTTTCAATTGAAAATGACAGAGCCGGGAAGTTGGACCTCTAGAGCTTGGTAGATGATTTTGCGGAGTGCAAGTTGAACTGGATGTTCCTTTAAATAAGTGAGCAGGAGGAGGGCCTGGAGTATAATTTTCATTTGCATTGCGGGGTCCGATGGGTCTTAGTTACGTCATTACCAGGTAAGGTGTCTATACAGTGGATGCCAACAACAGCAATATCCTCTAATGTACTACTGTTACACATACCAGGAATCGGCTCATACATTGCGGAGCACCTCATCTTATTTCTGGATGACCTCTATGGATGGGTTGTCCTAGGTGTCCATAATCATATGGTACAATGTGGCAAATGCCCTCAGAGAGTGGTTTGAAGCCCATCCAAGGATGATGTTACTTTCCCTCCCATCTTACACCATTCCTTAACCCCATAGAGGAACCCTTTTTTTGGAAGGTATATGACCACCGTTCACATGATCAGATGTCCCTCTTGAATGCAATGAATGCTCCAGGACATATCTGCAGGAGATTGTCGGGGATGGATCAGGCATTCAGAGTTTTTTCCCCCATGTGTATGGCAAGAAAGGATATAAGGTGTAATATAGATGAGAACTTCTGCCCAATCCAGAGGACCAGGTTCACTAGCATTCATGTACGTATCTATCAATGAGTACATTCTATATATACAGTATGTGTTTGTTTTTTTTTCCTGTGAAAACCTCCACACCATAACATCACTTGTTCACAACAGAACACCATTTCTCATTGCTTTCTGCAAATTGCAAATGTGAAGCATATTTTTGCAAATGATCAAGTACAATAATCTACAATTGGTCCAATTATCAATCGCATAAGTCTTGCTGATCAGAATAGATTTAGCTTTTCTGTTGAATAGTTTTACATTCAAACACATCTATGCAACTACTCTGTACTATATGTCATCATATGCAAAATGGTCCATCCAACAATCATAATATGTCAAGTAGATATTCTCAAAGTTTTTGTGACATGGTATTTATGTGACATGGTATTGATGTAATCAACCATAGTCTTACAATGGCATAGGCTGGACGAAAAGTGCAACCTAATATGGACCATTCTGCAGAAAGAGGTGCTCCACTGTGCAATATTGCAATTCTTCATGCTATTTCAGTTTACAGTAAATGCATGTAGTGAAGTGAAGTTCATAAAGACAACACAAACTGTGATTTATTGGTGATTTCCAACCGATTACCCTGCATTGCAGTGTTTCCTGTTGATTGTATTGCACTGTGTCACACTGGGTATTACATAGTGCCATTTGGCTGTCTTGATTTCAAACAATGATAAAGGGAATTTTTATTTTGATGACACTGACTAAGTCATTGAAACAATTATTTTATTTTGAAACATCAGTTAAAGATTTTGAGTGAGGTACGCGCTTTTGGAGGTGAACCATAATATTTTGCTGTATGCATAACTTGTTTTGGCAAATGCTCCCATAGTTAAGAGAACATTAAAAATGTTGCAGGAATTGGGCCAAAGTCATTGAGAAAACTATAATACGGTATTGGAATGGCTGTTCCATGTTTTATGTATTTTGTGTTTAAATTTTGTGGAATTAGAGTAGAACTGCATTTGCAAAAATATGGCAAAAATACAGCATATTGAGGAATATTGCTGCATTATTGATTCATTTCTTTAAAATGTAATTGATTGACTGTAGTTTAAACAAAGCAGTTATGCATTTAAATTAAATTGTTCAATCACATGCGCAAATTATTACTTTTTATGATAGCACTTTCCCGAATTAGGCTGCAGTATATATGAATATAAAATATAGGTTTACCATTTTTAATGGAAAAGTGTTGTTACAGTGATAATTATTGTGAATTGATTATTAATGTTCACATTTGTAATTATGTGCTGTAATGTGTTTTGGCACAGTACTCTTTTTGAACGCACAAACAATATGGTAGACAAATGCAGTAATTTTTTGTAATAATATTTTCAGAACATGAAAGTAGAAATGAAATGCACTATATTCCATGAATGTATGTATAATATACTTTTGTGAATAATATTGTTTTACATGTTAAAGAGTATATAACATGTTTGTATTATTTTTCAGCATCTTTCAAAATGGTGATCTCACTGCTTCACATTAATTATATTGATCTATTTTTTTATTCATAAAATCATGATTCGTAAAGATGTAAAGGAACAGCAGGCTGCAATGGAACTTTATGAAGGACAAGTACATTATTAAGAATAAGCAGCATTAAGGCAAGCCACAATTTGAATCCAATGAAGAAAAAAAATTGGAAGCCAAAGCTTTAACTTTATAGTAAGAGAGCGGCTTGGCAAACCACAACCTTAAGCAGAGGTTTTAAAGATTTCAGATAATAGGACTAAGTTATATTTGGACATACTCATTCTCAGTTGTCATAACTCATTCTACAAAATCAACAAAAATCTACATTTACCCAATACAACTTTACTGAAAGTACTTGCAATTACAGTAAATGCATGATTTCTTAGACAGAAGAGCAGTTTACTTACAGTCATGGTGGAGCTTTTTCAAATCTCTCTTGTTTTTTCTTAGTCTGTCAGCATGTGTGTTTTATTCTTCTTTCTGATTTAAATTTGGCTGTGTTATTATACATCTATTTGTAAATATATATATTCAATATATAGCTTACACTTTCCAGATTCCTGTGTGTATTTATATTTTTTAGAGCAATACTTCCATCCCCTTCAGTTTGCACATTAATACTGCAGCCCCTTCCTTTACCCCTCACACTCTATATATTTCTCTCTCTCTCTTTCACTCTCTCCCCACTCTCCTGTTGGCATCCATGGAAAGATCATAGTTTCTTTATGTGTCCATCTGTCTCTCCAGGGGTGTCCATCATCCAGATCTATCACTGTGTCTCTCCACACATCGCTCTCTCACTGCCCTCATGATCCTCTGTCATTTCTAACACCCACACCCCCCCCCCCTTCTCTGTCTTATTCCGCCGAGTCCTTCCATAGAGCAGATTTCATGTTAATCTACAGGAATCCATGACTAGAACAGCCTCAACTTGCTAACGAGGTGTCAGCACAGGACTGTGTTTCCATAAGCGGTGCTGCAGTGAACTCCAGAGAACCCATGTAGAAAAGCAGCAGCAGCAGTAGCTCAATTTGTTTATATTTAACTCTGAGTGTCCATTTCATCTATTCTCAGCCAATAAAAGTTGAGGGTGCATGCAGGAGTAAATACATAGTGCAATTCACATGCTTTTATGCACAGTTGGTGTAATGAAAACATAGCAACCGTATGCTCCTGATTCATCTCAAATTACTCATAGATTACCTTTCAATGTTTTTTTTTCCTATCTCCCCTACACTCCCTCCCTCTCTTTCTCAAATCATCATACCTCCCTGTTTGACAAAACTAACAGCTGAGAAGTTGTTTTGCAAAACAGCTTAATCCACAAAATGGTGGCAATCCCCTCCTGTTTTTTTTTTTTTTTTGCCAGCCAATCCTCTTCCGTGCCAGCTGCGCACAGCTTCCAGCAATAGACCCCCATCAGTCCCTCCCCTTTTTTTGAGATTTATTTCCCTGTAATTGCTGTTCCTAAAATGGTTACTATGTTCAACAATGACACTTGCAGCTATTATTATCACTACTATGGGCAGAAAGTTCTAGTTAAGCAGAAAGAAGAAAGAGAAAGGGGTTGTGCAAATTATAAAAATAAAACTTTTATCATTACTTTTCTTTTTCAAATTTCTATTTTCTCCTTTTGTTGTCCACATTTTCATATACTGCTAAATAGAACCCTAGGTCTTTAGAATTATAATACATCGGGAGCTGATCTGACCAATAAATGTGCATTTGCATGTAAAAGCAAAGCAGGCTACACTTGACAAAACTTGACAAGAACTGGTTGCATTCGAAATTGTTTAAAAATAAAAACATTTTGGTCAGTCATAATGCTGCTTTCAGGGAGCTCAGACAGCACGGACTCACTGGAGGGGCTGCACATTAGTTGGGCAGGCGTGTGGTACCCCTCTTTCTCAGCGACAGGGCCTTTCAGAAATAAATAGCTGAAATGAGGACAGCAATGAGGCAAGTATAAGTGACCTTTTAAAGGGTAGGATTAGAGTGACCTGGAATAATCCCTGGGAGAACAACAGTAGCAACTCCCATTTCAAAGGGAATACTTTTGAGTTGGGGTTCCACACAATCCAACACATTAGAACTGCAGTTAAGAAAACCTTTTCGCAATATGCCATTTTCTCCAGTTTCTCCCAAGCTATAATGTCAAATTGCATTTATTGTCTTGTCTAGGCCACAGCATCCTCTCCTTTGAGAATGAGTAGATAAATATGAGGTGCCAATTTGGTCCAAATTCTGTTGAGAATAGTGCAGGGGCTGTTGAGGATAATATCCCGTGGAGTGGATTGAGGGTAACTCGTGCAGCCTGTCGAGGAGTAAGTCACGAGTGGCCTGTCGAGTGTTAACTCACACAGTGGTTGGAGGGTAACGTGCTCAGCCTGTCGAGTGTTAACTCACACAGTGGTTGGAGGGTAACGTGCTCAGCCTGTCGTGTGTTAACTCACACAGTGGTTGGAGGGTAACGTGCTCAGCCTGTCGAGTGTTAACTCACGCAGTGGTTGGAGGGTGACATGCTCAGTCTGTCAAGGAGTAGTCATGAGTGGCCTGTCGAGTGTTAACTCACACAGTGGTTGGAGGGTAACATGCTCAGCCTGTTGAGTGTTAACTCACACAGTGGTTGGAGGGTGACATGTTCAGCCTGTCGAGTGTTAACTCACACAGTGGTTGGAGGGTAACATGCTCAGCCTGTCGAGTGTTAACTCACACAGTGGTTGGAGGGTAACATGCTCAGCCTGTCGAGTGTTAACTCACACAGTGGTTGGAGGGTGACGTGCTCAGCCTGTCGAGTGTTAACTCACACAGTGGTTGGAGGGTAACGTGTTCAGCCTGTCGAGTGTTAACTCACACAGTGGTTGGAGGGTGACGTGCTCAGCCTGTCGAGTGTTAACTCACACAGTGGTTGGAGGGTAACGTGCTCAGCCTGTCGAGTGTTAACTCACACAGTGGTTGGAGGGTAACGTGCTCAGCCTGTCGAGTGTTAACTCACACAGTGGTTGGAGGGTAACGTGCTCAGCCTGTCGAGTGTTAACTCACGCAGTGGTTGGAGGGTAACATGCTCAGCCTGTCGAGTGTAAACTCACACAGTGGTTGGAGGGTAACATGCTCAGCCTGTCGAGTGTTAACTCACACAGTGGTTGGAGGGTAACATGCTCAGCCTGTCGAGTGTTAACTCACACAGTAGTTGGAGGGTAACATGCTCAGCCTGTCGAGTGTTAACTCACACAGTGGTTGGAGGGTAACGTGCTCAGCCTGTCGAGTGTTAACTCACACAGTGGTTGGAGGGTAACATGCTCAGCCTGTCGAGTGTTAACTCACACAGTGGTTGGAGGGTAACGTGCTCAGCCTGTCGAGTGTTAACTCACACAGTGGTTGGAGGGTAACGTGCTCAGCCTGTCGAGTGTTAACTCACACAGTGGTTGGAGGGTAACATGCTCAGCCTGTCGAGTGTTAACTCACACAGTGGTTGGAGGGTAACGTGTTCAGCCTGTCGAGTGTTAACTCACACAGTGGTTGGAGGGTGACGTGCTCAGCCTGTCGAGTGTTAACTCACACAGTGGTTGGAGGGTAACGTGCTCAGCCTGTCAAGTGTTAACTCACACAGTGGTTGGAGGGTGACGTGCTCAGCCTGTCGAGTGTTAACTCACACAGTGGTTGGAGGGTAACGTGCTCAGCCTGTCGAGTGTTAACTCACACAGTGGTTGGAGGGTAACGTGCTCAGCCTGTCGAGTGTTAACTCACACAGTGGTTGGAGGGTAACGTGCTCAGCCTGTCGAGGAGCCTGTCGAGTGGAACGAGCGGCCTGTCGAGTGTTGGCTAAAAAATCACGATAGTATACTCTCTGCAATTACATCAGAATTACATCCAACTGTATTAATTAAAAGAAGAATAACAACTAAATAAAAATAAAAATAAAACTCTTTCCAGCAACAATTACCAGCTTAACAAAGCTTTGTTCAAAGAAATTAAGAATTATGCTCAAATAAAAAAGCCTGTCCTTCTTCATAAGTAAATAGGCTAGGGGATTTGTATTGTAATGTAATGTAGGGGATTTGTATTGTTGATACAATAATGCCTATTTAAATGGAATGAAGGCAACGTTTCATAGGTCCACCATAGTGGGGCGGACCTATGAAACATTGATGGGCTAGCAAACTTTCAGAAATATTTTAAAAACAAACTCAGGATATCATCCACCTGGATCTTGTTGAAGAAACTGAGGCTCCACTGTCCTATTTTCAAAGTGTACAAAAAAAACTGCTTCGACTCCGCTCTCCTACACTGCCCTGGTGAAGTGTACAACAATGTATACAACAATTTCAAAGGAACACTTTTCACATTTCTGGGTGACTTCATCATGTTCACGCCCACATACTATGAAAACACAATCCGCAAAATCTGGCACTGTTGAGATCCAGATCCAGATCCAGAAAGCAGAGATAGCGGGGAACTTGAATTCCCCCAATAATGCGAAATATTTAGAAAAATGTGTGTGTCATTATTTTCACGCACATCATCCTACCCAGAATGCAAAAGTCTGTTTTTGTGGCTCATATCCTATAAACAAATTCGGCAATTTAAAACAGGGAAGCTGGTTTATATATTTGTTTGGTTGTACATAAAACTTACTTTAATCCAATGTTGCTGGTTACATATTAATTGTGTAATGTCGTATCCTACCATGCAACTTGTGCTTGAAACTTCCAATCGATTTTGTAGCTGAGGAGCACGGAGTAAAATTACGGGAACACAAGGAAAGAGGAAAAAACTATGGGAAAAAGGCACAAACATTACAGCAACCATTGTGTTTGGAGGGGCATATTGCATGCACAATTGGTGCAGGCAGCTGGCAGGGACCCAGCTGGCCAGAGGAATATCTCAACAGATGTAATCCCTCCTTAGGGTGACACTATTTTCAGTTGTATGCTGCCCTGTAGGAATGCTGGCCAGAGTCAGCACTAGCACAGTCAAGATTTGGTTTAACCATGATATGCATTACTAGCAGACATTTGGATTAGCCACCTAACCGTCCGGTAAAATTAAATTTTTATAATATAATTTAATATAAAAATATGATCACCATTTAGAGCTTCTGTCAATACTGTGCTTTTTTGCCATCTGTGTTTCTCTGTTCTCCATTTTCTGTCCTCAACATTTTCATGTCTTGTTACCCTCTGTGACCACTTTAGTCTGTTTTCTGTCCCATTCACTATAAAATGGTAGCTTTCAAATGGTAGTTTTCTGTCCCATTCACTATCAAAGCGCCGTACAATTGATGCTTCTCATTCATTCGTTTCACCTGTTCTCCATTTAGTGTCTCCGCTCCATATATGTACTTCCTACCTGTCACTTGTAATTAATTTCCCCTGTTACTCATTTTGTGCTTGTTAGTAGTATATTTAAACCTGTCCTTTTCAGTTTCACGTGGCTAGTTCGTCTCTTCCTGTTTCTGAGTTCTGCCCTTGTTTTCCTTTCCCCCGGTTCTAGCCCCGTGCCTTTGCCCTTGTGTGACTCTCTCTGGTTTTTGCTCAGTTTTTTTATATTTTGTTTTGTACTTTCATATTGAACTCTGCCTATTCTATGATTACTCTCTGCCTGCCTCGTATGTACCCATCTGCCTGGATTTCAACCATTGCCTGTTTTCTGGATTACATTCTTGTTTGCCCTTTGTTAATAAAGCCTGCCTTTGCACGTTACCCGAGTCCGCTTTTGGTTAATCTGTCTTGCAAACCTGACAAATGCAACAGTTTGGTGATGTCAATGGGTCGCAGATTTGGTGCAGTTACTGCAATCAAGGGATATGCTACCAAATATAAACTGTTATTTAGTTTCTATGTTCTAAGTATTTTAACACATATAGGTCTAAATACCAGGAAATAAAATCCTGTGGTTGCTCCAGGGGAGGATTGTCTCCTGCTTAGTCTAATCAACTGTACGTCGCTCTGGATAAGAGCGCTTGCCAAATGCCAAGAATGTAATGTAATGTAATGTAATATTGGACAATGTGGAATTTCACAATGCCCGCACCCTCACAGAGTGACTGAAAGCCTGTCCAAGGATGATGTCACTTTCCCTCCTCCCTTACTTGCCGTTCCTCCATCCCATAGTGGAATTATTTCCCTCATGGAGGAGGAAGATATATGACTACTATTCACTATCCACATTGTCACGTCCGTGCACTTTTGCCATTGTGTTTTCTGTCTCTTTTTTTCACATTTTTACCCCCTGTGACTACGGTAATCTGTTTACTGTTTCATTCACTGTCATTCATTCCTTCCACCCGTGTCTCCGCCTCCCTATGTACTTCCTTCCTGTCTCTTGTCATTCATTTCACCTGTTTCACCATTGTCCTTTTCAGTTCTTGTGGGTAGTTTGTGTTTTCCAGTTTCCAAGTCTGCCCTTGTTTACGCCCCCGGTTCTAGTCTGTATTTTCCATCGCCGCTTTCCTGTCTGTTTTTCTATGCTCTGGTTTTTGGATTTCCTGGTTCTGATCCCTGCTAGGCTTTTGACTCCCTGTGTTGTTGGATTTTGTCTTTGGTGCTTTTGCCTGCGGGACTGTCTACTGGTTTTAAACTCTGCCTGTTTTCTGATGACTCTTCTGTTTGCCCTGTCTGCCTGGATTGTGACCATTGCCTGTTTCTGGACTGCATTTTGGATCTGGCCTGTTAATAAAGCCTGCCGTATTCTTGTCCCTGAGTCTGCACATTGGTTCTGTCCCGCGTCCTTACACACATGATCCGATGTCCCTGCTGAATGCAATGAATTCTGCATGCCAGGACATATCTGTGGAGGATTGCCAAGGTTTTGAAAACAGTATGTTAAGATGTGCAAAAAGTGCTGTAGTTTTGCTGGTGGTTGTGTTTGAGTGAGAAAATAATGTTGAAAGATGTTGTCATTGAAAGCATTTTGTGTGAAAGAAATGTAAAATTATCCACAGTTTAGTTTTGTAAAAAAGTGTAATCTCATTTGGTAGTGTCACCAATTTTTTTTTTTAAAGCGTGTGACCCAGGGATTTAGGGGGGGGGGGGTGTGCCATTTTCCTTGCATAAATCGGAGGTGCAAGGCATCAAGGGCATGTACAAGGGGCGTAACCATAAACTGAAATGTAACAGGCCGAACAGTTCAATGGGTGGAATTAAAGGAAGCGGAAGTGCCGCCATCTCTGAATCTTATTTTTGTAGTAAGCTTCATTCCTGAGAGCATCATCTTCTCCAGGGTTTGTACCTAAAATGTAGTTCTGATTCGACGATCACAGCAATTATTACCTAGCAGTTTTATTCGAGAAAATAATTAAACATTTAATGTTATAGCTATGTCAGCTAGTTGATGTAAGTTAGCTAACGCGTTTTCTGCTGTTATTTCCATTTAGTTAGCTGAAGTTAGCTACCTAGCTAGCAGCATCTGTCACAGACTGTGTAGTCTAGATACTTGCTATTTGTCTTCCTTTTTGTTAGAATCACATAATATCATGTGTAGTTTATTTGGCTTAATTCATCCTGACGCATCGTTTTAGACAATCCTCTCACCTGTCACCTAGACAAGGTTTAAAGGGGGAAAGGGGTGTGGGACAACGGTACCAGTTAGCTGGCTGATGGATAACTAGCTGATTGGTCAGTTGGCGAAATCATGTTTTGCATTTATTATTATCTCGATGGCAAACGAAATGCAAGTTTTACATAGCCAGCCATGGGTAGATTGCAGTTTTTTTCGCTAGCGACTGAAAACTGAATATTATATTTATTTTGTGGATTTATTCAGCTAATTTGCTTTTGCCGTAGCTGCATGCGTTATTTTTGTGTCTCCATACTCCACTAGCGTCATCTAAGTTTAATTGTGTTGGTTGCATTGCCGCTTTTAATTGTTTGTCTTTACGATGAATAGCTAGCATTATTATACTCTATTAGCAAAGACAGTTCCCAAGCTCTAGTGCTGACTGAAGCTAAAAGTATCTAGCCTAGAATCCATGGTAACGTTAAGCTGTGAATACTGTTCGTAAGGCTGCTGTCATACTGCTGCCTGCATTGTGTAGCTGGGTTTTTTTTAGGCTTTCTCTGTTTGGATGCTTTTTTATTTTTATTTATTTTTATTTTTATTTTAAGATGTGCAATTTTATTTCCCAGATCTTCGGTGCTTGCTTGGGCCCAATGTCATCGTGGCGAGGGGTGCACAGTGAGAGTCAGAGCGGAGCCTGAGAAAGCCATTTCCACCATCCCACATACCAGCTTGAACAGGTGAGGGGAGAGAAACAGTGACTACTGTGCTTCTAGGTTTGTTCTGTTTTACTTTGCTCTAGATATCTTTCATATCCATAGTCTTGAGAGAAGCTTCACCTCTCAAGTTACAGTGGATAATTCAATTTCCAGTCCCTTCCATGCGCCCTGAATCAATAACTGCTGTCTCATTCCCACTTTTTTGTCCTAATGTCCCATATTTTATTTAATGTATTTAATTTCTATTTTATTTGTATAACCACAGACAAGATGACAGCTTCAATAAAGAACATCGAAAACGTTCATTAATCTGGATAAAATTCCTTTACTGGTCGAATGCATGTCATTCCTCACAAACTACAAGTTCCTGGCTCTTTTATGTAGCTCGACTACATGTTACCTATCTTCAAAATGGAGACAGAAATCAAATATCCGTCGCTTAGCCAGCTAACCACGCACTTGCCACTTGTAATAAATTGGAGTCCTGTCCTCTTAATGTAATGGACAAGGGCTCCTTTTAAGCAGATTTTTTTTCCCCTTAATTTAGGAATCATCCAAAATTATTCCTTAATTTTTCAAAATAACAGTTTCAGATAATTAAAATTAAAATCACAATCACAATACAAATACATCATCGCTTGACAAACGGACTGCTGAAACGGCAAATCTGCTCGTCGGACGGGTCTAGAGTTTGCAGAGAATGGTACAAAAAACTAAAATAAAATCCAGTGAGCAGCAGTTCTTGAGACAGAAACGCCTTGTTAATGAGAGATGTCAGGAGAATGGCCAGACTGGTCAAAGCTGACAGGAAGGTGACAGTAACGCTAATAACCACACATTACAACAGTGGTATACAGATGAGCATCTCTGAACACACAATGCATCATAACTCGTAAGTGGATAGGCTACAGCAGTAGAAGTATAAAAAAAAAAAAAATTAAAAAAAGTAATACCTAATAAAGTGCTTGGTGAGTGTATATGATATGGTACATCATGTGGTAATCTCATCTTCCGATTCTTACAACTGATGAGTGGTTTGCATCTTGTGATATAGCCTCTAGCCTCTATAAGTCGGTTGATTGAGATGCCGTCACCCCTGTGCTGTGGAGATTGTTTGATGTCACTGACTGTTGTTTTGGGGTTTTCTTTGCAGCTCTCACAATGTTTCTGTCATCAACCGCTGTTGTTTTCCTTGGTCGACCTGTTTGATGTCTGTTGCTCAGTTGTTGTACATGCTACGTCCAATACTTGTGCAGTGGCACTGATCGATTTCACTTTTCTAAGCTTCAAAATGGTTTGCTTTTCTCCCAAAGACAGCTCGCTGGTCTTGATGTTGGTTTACCTTTCTAACACAAATGCAGACTTCACAGGCAAAACCCCAGGCTAAAACCAATCAATCTAACAGGACACATCTGGGCAACAAGAAACACCTGTCAGTCACATGTTCCAATACTTTTTCTCACCTCAAATTGGGTGGTCTGATACAAAAGGTGATATGTTCTAAGTTGTTTAACAAATCTAGCTAAAAATACCAGGAAATAAAAGCTGAAATTCGGATCTTTCATTTCATGTACATCTTTTGGGCTCAAACTCAATTGTCTTCAGAGTATTGCAAAAACAAAGGAATTGACCTTACTGTTCCAATACCTTCGGAGGGGACTTTATTTAATACCAGCCTACTAATATTTTACCATATCATCACGCTTACATGTATCACACAGAGAAGTAATGGTAATGTGTGATCGGGTGCAGGTCTCTTAATCAGAGAAAATAATTTGTTTGGGTGGGTAGCGGGGGGGATGATTTATGCAAGATTCGGATGACGTCAGAGCCGATCCGTGCATCACTTCCTTTCGGGTTATTTTGTTATTTTGTTCTTGTTAATAATTAACCAGACTGTTGACTTGGGCAAGCAAGGGTTTTCTGAATGTTCCTGATTGATTGATTTTAATTTCTGAGCTTTATGATGGCCAGCTTAATTTGCATTGGCACTGCTTTCTTCCTCATGCTGTCACACCCAACAACAATCTGCAAAGGCAATTGCCAAGGCTAAATTCAAGTCTATACATCAACAGCTCCCTTCTGAATTCACTAATGTCTCAAATGAATACACCTACCTAACAAAACACATCTGTGAAGCCAATTCAACAAATACTCATAATACTTGTCGGACCTTGTACAGGAAGTCATTCGATGTGGATGAAAATACCCTCAAATTAAAGTAGTCTGCCCTTCAACCTCATTGTCATTGTATCCTTTAAACTCAAAGTGCCAAGAGTACAGAACCAAAATAACGAATAATGTGTCACTGTCCAATGAATTATGGTGGTCACTGTAGATCATTAAAAAAAGCAAATGTTTTTGGCTACGATGGCACTTCAGTGGCATTAACAGTCTTCCACCATCTTACCTTTCTTGCAGATCTCATTAGAGCTACACATCCACGCAGTCGCCATGTCGACCTCAATGCTACGCCGGCAACTGAAGAACATTGTTCAAAACTTCTCTGAGGCGGAGATCAAGGTGAGACCTTACTTTCCCTTTTCTCGCCTGTGTTTTACACTCGTCCTTTTCCCCTTGGTACATTCCTCTTTTAGTGTTTTGAGAAAACATTGTATTCCGCTATCCCGTGCTACCTCCATATGTCTCTCTCAAGGTTAGGGAAGCAACCTCCAATGACCCTTGGGGCCCATCCAGCTCTCTGATGGCTGAGATTTCAGACCTCACCTACAATGTTGTGGCCTGCTCTGAAATCATGACAATGGTGTGGAAACGCCTCAATGACAGTGGGAAGAACTGGAGGCACGTCTATAAGGTGAGTCGGAAAGGCGCATTTTGGGTAGATATAAGATAAAACTGAGGATGGTTCTGTATTTCCCAATGCTGCAGTGCGATGCTAGTATGCTAGCCATTTGGCTAGTGCTCGTGCAGTGCTAAAAAAAGAGTGAAAGATAATGCCTTATGATTATGGTTTCTGACTGTCACTGAATTTCTGCATATATTTTCTGCATGATAAGCTATAGCAGTAGAAGTCTAAAAAGTAATAAGTATAAGTAAGTAATACCAAATAAAGCGCTCAGTGACTGTATATATGCCTACATATACACATTTCCTCCAGGCCTTGGAAATAAAGGCTGTCTTAAATACTTTCATTTTTAAATAATTCAAATTTATCACCTTCTCCTGCCCAGAATAATTCAGGTTTTTTCTCTTGCATTACATTAAACAAGGGGTCCTCAAATCATCATGTAGTGTTGAGTGAAATATAAAAGGAAATTAAGAGACAGGAACCAGTTCTCAGTTGGGCACGCAAAGACCTCTGGCTTCTGGATAAATAGGATATAGGGTTCAGGGCCATAGGGTTGCTTTATTTTAGTTTAGTTTAGTTATTCTTTTTTCAGTCATATTCAGTCATGTAGTGATTCCATAGGCAATCCATCTCCCCCCCCTGTATATTGATTCTGCTATACGAGCGCAGCAATATTCCTGAACTGTCCGTCACCTGACTATGACACATTATACATTGTTGGAAAGGGTAGGAAACCCCAAACCGCCACCCACCAAAGCAAATTATTTTTTTCAGATTTTGAGACCCAAACCAGATCACACATTGCCATTATTTCTCAGTGGGATATATGTAAGTTGATGAAATGGTAACATATTACGCTGAAGTTGGCTGGTTTTAAATGAGCATTTAAAGTCCAGAGCGACGTACAGTTGATTAGGCTAAGCAGGAGACAATCCTCCCCTGGAGCAATGCAGACGGCTGTGCGGATCTTATTGTGACTACACCGGGGACCGAACCACCGACCTTGCGTGTCCCAGTCATGTACCTTAACCACTACGCTACAAGCCGCCCGTGGTATACACAGTAGTTATTGGCGGTATATCCATGCAGGATAAAAAGTTAAATTAATAGCTAGGCTGCTGCTGATGCATTGGTGATTGAGGTGCCTTTGTCCCCATTCTGGCTGACTCTGGTTCTTTATTTATAAGTGCCCGCACTTGCTTCATCAGCTCCTGTCTGTCCTTCGGAGTCAACATTTTCAGTGATGCGCTAAACACGCAACAGCCCCCGTTCCCTTCAGAAATGTTACGAAGCGTTTGCGGTTATCTAACATACCCACCACTTCTTTGATGGATTCTGGTGTATTCTTCTCACTGAAAGCTTGTTTCAGCACCGTGTTCAGTATATGTGCAGAGCACGGGACCCAGTGGTAGGTTCAAAGCACAGCGTTTTCAAAGCACAGCCCTGATCACTGACAAACTATTCTGGCCACTGGTATTCTATAGCGCTTTGCAGCTGTTGCATATGACATATGACATACCCAGCACTTGACTCATCCTGGTTAAGTATTTCACTAAATCGATCCCACATGGAACTTGTGTATTTTTGTTCTTATATTGGAACATTATTTTTTGACTTAGCGAAATGGTATCAAGGATTGTTAGAATATGTCCTTGGGTGACGTGAAAGGCGCTTTAAATAAAATGTATTATTATTATTATTATTAATATGCCTTTTATTTTCTTTATAGTCATGGTGGGGGGCGAGGTGGGGGTTAAACTGTGATCATGGTGTGGGGCAGCCTGCTGTTTTATTTATTGCTTTGCAAATAAGAGGCTGATGGGCTTCTAAGATCTTCTGATATCTGTTCTCAGATATCTGGCATCGCTGTTATGCGGTTTTATTACGTTGCATTTTATTGTTAATATTTTTCATTCAAAATAATTTGAGACGTTGACGACTCAACCAAAAACGGGCAAAGTGGATAGGGTTTAAAATAAAGTGGTTTATTTTTTTCACAATCCAAATATTAAACAAGACCATCAGCTATACCTGGGCTAGACCGACAGCACCACAACACTATTACACACACACATTTGGGGAGGGAGGGAAAGAAAGCCAAAGCAGGGAAATAAATTGGGGATAATCTAATACATAAGTCTATAAATATCATGTTCATTTGAAAAAATACTTTTAAAGATGGAAAGTCCAATATATGAAGCTTTAAGTGGTGCCTGAACATGCCGTGGTTGAAACTGGCACAGTATTAATAATATGCTTAATAATGTATTTGTTCCCCAGGCCATGACCCTGCTGGACTACCTGCTGAAGACAGGCTCTGACCGTGTGGCCCAGCAGTGCAACGAGAACATTTATGTTCTCCAGACCCTGAGGGAATTCCAGTTCATAGACAGGGATGGCAAAGACCAGGTACTGCAGTGTGTGCACAATCCGTCATGCACAATCTGTCATGCAGTGTGTACAATCCGTACTGCAGTGTGTACAATCCGTACTGCAGTGTGTGCACAATCCGTCATGCAGTGTGTGCACAATCCGTCATGCACAATCCGTCATGCAGTGTGTGCACAATCCGTACTGCAGTGTGTGCATGCACAGTCTCGCACACGTGCTGCCATGCATCAACCACTTGTGTGAATCCACTAATATTATATTATATATTATTATTATATACGTAGGATGAACATGCTTGTGCATAAGCTCACATAGAAACACAACAAATTCTCTCTCTCTCTCTCTCTCATGCACACAGCAAATAAATTGCACTCACTGTCTGCAGTATTGAACTGGAATAGTTCAATAACACTGAGTGTTGTTTTGAACAGGGTGTGAATATGGAATGTGGATAACACTGAGTGTTGTTTTGTACAGGGTGTGAATGTGAATAACACTGAGTGTTGTTTTGTACAGGCTGTGAATATGGAATGTGGATAACACTGAGTGTTGTTTTGTACAGGGTGTGAATGTGAATAAACTGAGTGTTGTTTTGTACAGGGTGTGAATGTGAATAAACTGAGTGTTGTTTTGTACAGGGTGTAAATGTGAGGGAGAAGGCGAAGCAGCTTGTCACTCTTCTGAAAGATGAAGAAAAACTAAAGGAAGAGAGAACCCATGCACTCAAGACCAAAGAGAAGATGGCACAGACCACCAGTGGTAAGGGAATGTTCGTCCTCCATTCTGCTCTGCAGCTTTCATTCACTGAGATCATATTAAATCTGTCATGCGCTGTGTTACTAATTATAGAGGTGTTAAAAAAAAATAAAAAAAATAACATTTTCTCATGCGTAAGCAATTTGGAACCCTTGTAACTTTCAAGTCTGCACATAGTTATCCGGGTGCAATGTTGAACAGGATACATCCGTGTATACATGATCCTGTTTTTAAACAGGCTTAAGACCCTGCAACATTTTGAAGAGCTGGTGCCAGGCAGTGTGAAGTGATGGAATCTTGTGCACTTTGAGAAGTGTATTTGTGACCGGGCTCTGATGAGCTAATCAAGTATGGGCAAATATTTGAATAAGCTCCCACAGTAACATTCAAGTATTTATATTAGCCTGTGGTAGGGATTTCAAATATCTCATCCCAGCAGCCAGAAAGCTTCAGCTATGTGAATTGGATGCTCTTTAAAGTGTGTAAAGAAAGTTTGGCATAAACAGTTAAGAATTCACATAAATATGGCTGTTAGCATGAGGAAGTGGTATTCCAGGAGAGTAAGGGTAGAATACTTCAGTTATTTTCTGTATCCCCAACATTAGTAAGAAGCAGATATGTCAGCATTAAAATGGTGGAAATGTATCCTATATGAAGGGATGGGTACATCGATAACTGTACTGCTGTGTTGGAACTTGACTCCATTTATTAATTTAATGAATGTAAAAAATAAAAAATAGGGGATAGTTCTTCATCTAATATGAACAGAATAAAGCAAATATATTTTGAAACACATGTTTTGATTACAATTACAGTGGGGTGCGAAATTGTGGGCAGCCCTGGTTTAAATGTCTGTTGCAATAAATGTCTATGTGATCTGT
The DNA here is from genome assembly GCF_963514075.1 of Conger conger. NCBI lineage: Eukaryota > Metazoa > Chordata > Actinopteri > Anguilliformes > Congridae > Conger > Conger conger. The sequence goes on from NC_083768.1 coordinate 14,902,960, forward strand.
AGCAAACCTCAACTCTATACAATACAGAGACCTTTCTGCAAGTTTTTAAGCAAGATTGCTTTTTATTTAAATTTTTTACTGTATATAAATTATAAAAAAAGGCCCTGTGCAAGTGTTTGGGAACCCTTTTAGGATTATTCTTTGTTCCTTTTTAAAAAGATGATTACTAAGGCCCAGACCCAGGTGATTTACTTGTTAGGGCTTCAGTTAGGGTGAGTATAATTCCAGGGCTGAACTTTTTATTCTGAAGTAACTCCCTGCCTTCTAAAGTATCCAACTACAGTCTCTGTTCTGCCTGGTGTGAACAACCATAGGTTCCTCTAAATGGTTGTCCAAGGATTTGAGAATGAAGATGGTTAAATTTCACCAAGAAGGAGAAGGCTACAAAACGCTCTCAATTTCAAATGACCCATTTCCACTTTCAGGAACATTATTAGAAAGTGGAAGATAAATTGAACAGTTGAAGTCCAAGGCAAGTTCTGGAAGACCAAGAAAGCTTTCAGATAGAATGGCCTTTAGAGCTGGTGAGAAATGCTCAGAACATCACTGCAAAAAAGAGTAGCACAGGTCTAGGTGTTCATGGGAAATCAATACAATGTACTTTAAACAACAAAGGCCTCAAATGAGGATACGCACCGCAGTGCAAAAGGATATAGATTGGAAAAAAGATTTTTAGATATATATATACTTGAAGACCTATTCGTATGGTTATGAAAACTTTACTAAATTGAGGAAAAAATTAATTTTGTCTGCAGCTTGTCTATATCCGTTTGTTTGTAATTCTTTCCTTCCTGCTCCACTCCCTTATTCGTCCCCAAGCCTCCTCCACTTCTCCGCCCCCAGCTCTCAACTTCGCTAACAGGCCAGGGGGTCTGCAGCTGGGCGGAGTTGCGTCTCTGACCTCTCTGACCAAAGCGCCTGTGGGCAAGGCCGATGCTGCTGAGTCACAGACCGCTGGAGACGACGCTAACAGCAAAGAGGAAGCAGAACAGGTAAAAACCTTTTTTTGTAATTTGTCATACATTGGGCGTCATTTATGAATATTTTCGGAAATCTACAGTCCGGTCCATAAATATTGGGACATCGACACAATTCTCCTCTTTTTGGCTCTATACACCACCACAATGGATTTGAAATGAAACGAACAAGATATGCTTTAACTGCAGACTTCCAGCTTTAATTTGAGGGTATTTACATCCAAATCAGGTGAACGGTGTAGTTACTACAGTTTCTATATGTGCCTCCCACTTTTTAAGGGACCAAAAGTAATGGGACAATTGGCTGCTCAGCTGTTCCATGGTGTGTGTTATTCCCTCATTATCCCATTTACAAGGAGCAGATAAAAGGTCTAGAGTTCATTTCAAGTGTGCTATTTGCATTTGGAATCTGTTGCTGTCAACTCTCAATATGAGATATGATAGCTGTCACTATCAGTGAAGCAAGCCATCATTAGACTGAAAAATCAAAACAAACCCATCAGAGAGATAGCAAAAACATTAGGTGTGGCCAAATCAACTGTTTGGAACATTCTTAAAAAGAAAGAATGCTCCGGTGAGCTCAGCAACACCAAAAGACCCGGAAGACCACGGAAAACAACTGTGGTGGATGACAGAAGAATTCTTTCCCTGGTGAAGAAAAACCCCTTCACAACAGTTGGCCAGATCAAGAACACTCTCCAGGAGGTAGGTGTATGTATGTCAAAGTCAACAATCAAGAGAAGACTTCACCAGAAGATGTAAACCATTGGTGAGCCTCAAAAACAGGAAGACCATATTAGAGTTATCTAAAAAAGCCTTTACAGTTCTGGAACAACATCCTATGGACAGATGAGACAAAGATCAACCAGAATGATGGGAAGAGAAGAGTATGGAGAAGGAAAGGAACTGCTCATGATCCAAAACATACCACCTCATCAGTGAAGCATGGTGGTGGTAGTGTCATGGCGTGGGCATGTATGGCTGCCAATGGAACTGGTTCCCTTGTATTTATTGATGATGTGACTGCTGACAAAAGCAGCAGGATGAATTCTGAAGTGTTTCGGGCAATATTATCTGCTCATATTCAGCCAAATGCTTCAGAACTCATTGGACGGCACTTCACAGTGCAGATGGACAATGACCCAAAGCATACTGCGAAAGCAACCAAATAGTTTTTTAAGGCAAAGAAGTAGAATGTTATGCAATGGCCAAGTCAATCACCTGACCTGAATCCGATTGAACATGCATTTCACTTGCTGAAGACAAAACTGAAGGGTAAATGCCCCAAGAACAAGCAGGAACTGAAGACAGTTGCAGTAGAGGCCTGGCAGAGCATCACCAGGGATGAAACCCAGCGTCTGGTGATGTCTATGCGTTCCAGACTTCAGGCTGTAATTGACTGCAAAGGATTTAAAAGTATTAAAAAGTGAAAGTTTGATTTATGATTGTTAGTTTGTCCCATTACTTTTGGTCCCTTAACAAGTGGGAGGCACATATACAAACTGTTGTAATTCCTACACCGTTCACCTGATTTGGATGTAAATACCCTCAAATTAAAGCTGAAAGTCTGCAGTTAAAGCATATCTTGTTCGTTTCATTTCAAAGATGAGAATTGTGTCAATGTCCCAATATTTATGGACCTGACTGTATGTGCAAATTTATGTGCAATCGGAACCCGTCCCATTTAGCAAACACGCGTAGACATCGCTTTTTTGTCCATGCGTGAATGTTGATAAATACCAAATAATCCTACGTCAAAGGCGCGTTCACAAAATTTGTGATTAGCATAAATTGACACCCCTTTAATACCATGTATGGAATTTAGGCTATTTAAAGAGATAGCTCCACCTCAAGGGGTGAATACCGTCGCTTTTCAAAAGACCAGGCCTCCCACAAAAGTTATTCCAATTCCAGTCTATGAAGCCAACACCATTTGCAGGCCACCAAACAGACAACCAATGATTTAGTTATGTCAATCTGCTGTAAAATTTGTCTCCACACGGAGTGATGCATCTTATTTCATTTCACTAATCCCGTTGTTTCACCCTCCTTCTGTAACAAGTGTCATAATAAAATTATTAACGGTTTTTATCAGAACGCAAGTGCATTGGGGATAATGTCCTCCGTTGCAAAGTCACACCATTTGGACTATCGAGGCCACTGGAAAAAAAAATAGTGGACGTACTTTGGGGGCCAAAGAAAGCAACCAATCCTATCCGAACGCAACAAATTCGGCTCTACATCTGATCACTCACTCCATCTGTATAGCTGCTGTGACTGAGTCCTTTGGTAGTACCTTTCCTGGTGCATTGTGCCGATTACAATACAGCGTCACATCGGAGTAAAGCCGCTTCAGTTACAAATGGTACAAATCCACCGTACACAACACTAGTATTGAAATGTTTTTTCAGTCTGACCCTTTCAGAATTGTGTGGGGACAGCACGAAATTTGATCAAGGCTGTTGCCTTAGGATTCCTAATGCTGGAATTTACACCACAAACATTTTTTTAATCCTTATTTGACCGTGCAGGATAGTGAGGGATCAGCATTGGTGAGGGAATTAACGTAGATGTTATGTAACAGAATTCAGACACCTGCAAGAGGCACATGCGACTGTGCAGGGGTCACAACCTTAAGACCACTTTACTGCAGTGGCAGTGGCCGAGGCCGAGGGAGAAGCCTAAAAAGGCGCCACAGCGTTCTGCTTTCATCACCTGTCACTCTCCTCAGGTCACCTGATCCGTCCCTGCCATTCCATCTCCTTCACAGGCAGGGACACTCGGATCACTGTACTGTATTCCGTGTTGGCGTCTCCACCGCTAGTGTACGAACACGCCGTTAGCTCCTCTCTCTCTCTCTCACTGTTCTAGAAGGCCCCGCCGACAGAGGGGGGCTCCTCAGATCCGTGGGGAGCCCCAGCAGCGGCTCCCGCGGACTCCTCTGCTGCCCCCGCTGCCTCAGACCCCTGGGGTGGGCCCCCCACCACGCCCCCTGCAAACTCCAACCCCTGGGGCGCGCCCGCCACTCCCCCGGCTCAGTCGGACCCCTGGGGCGACGGGGGGACGGCGGCAGACCCCTCCGCTGACCCGTGGGGAGATTCGTCCAAGGCCAGCAATGACCCGTGGGGCTCCTCTGCCGGTGAGTGGGGCAAAGCAGTCTTCTGTGCAGGGCCTCAGGCCGTCATGAAAGTCCTGCAACGCACAGATAAAGAGGCGTATGTGCAATTTTAGGCAACATTCCACATGATCTCTCTCTGGGGTGCCCTGTGGCACAAGGAACTGCGCTTGTAAATCCAAGGTTGAAGGTTTCAATCCAAGGTAGGGTACTGCCATTGCAGGTACCCGGATTGCTTCAGTAACGATATACAGTGGTATAAATGGATAGTATGTAAGAGACTATAAGCTCTTTAAGCCACTCTGGGTGAGAGTGTCTGCGCTCAGTGCCTTAAATGTAAATGTTATGACAGATGGTGAGATTTGGTACTGCCTTAGCTACTAATATTGTACAGATTAGCACCACCTCATTTAAAGTGGTAGATGGTTGAATAAGCTAATGCGCTGTTGGAAGAAAGTTCTGAATTCCATACACAAATGTGTATGGTGCTATGCTGTGCTGTATGTCACTTGTTCACATGAAAAGGTCGCAACTTTCACACACTGCCTTGTGAAAGTCACTCCACTGAATGACATGTGGGAGGGTATGACAGTCAATCTTAATCCAGCAGTAAATAGTAGTGGTTTTATCGCTTCCATTTTTGTTCAGATAAAACGGATTGGATGTCATTTTCTCTCAGTATGCATAATACTATCCATACAAACCGTATTTTAATGGCCAGTGTGTGTATCGTCTCTCCGACTCAGCTGTCAGTCCGCCGAGTGGGGACCCGTGGGGAGCTAGTGCTGCAGCGACGGGAGATCCCTGGGGAGCAGACGGAGGGGCCAAAGCTGCCGAATCCACGACCTCTGACCCCTGGGGAGGCCCAGCTAAAGACACCGCTAATGGTGCAGACACAGGTAACTCACCGTCCCCTCTGTGGCTACAGCAGTGCTTTGTTTCTTAGAAATGACACTACCAATGCAGACAGTCACCAGAGCAACCTCCTTGTGCACGGCTTTAATTAAACAACAATTATCAATTATCGTACTTTTCATGCAAATAAATGCAGTTGAAAGTGCTTTCCATGCAATGTGATTTAACAGAAGGTAATAAAATAAAACAATAAGTACTAATGTTGAGACCTCAATGTCCCAAATTAGAGTTGCGTTAATATTTATAATAATAACACATGATGTTGATGCCCGATTGTTAAACAGACAGCTTGTTAGATTCGTATCTACCTCTTATTTGCAAAGCAGTGCAATACAACAGTGCTATGCAGAAGAGCATCTCTGAATGCACAATGCATCATAATTCTAAGTGGATAGGCTACAGCAGTAGAAGTCTAATAACAAAAATAAGTCTAATAAATACCTAAGAAATTGCTCACTGAGTGTATGTGAATTAAACACACATGAAGGTTAATTTTATTTTTTCATTTTGTATTAAAACATCTTTTTATAGAAAATAAGCTGATCATTCATGTTTCTGGCCAAAATATTTGAATTTGAATCCCTGTCGATATCTTTACCATATTTTGTACGTTGACATCAAATATAACATAGTTCTGGGTTGGTCCTATTTTTTGTGTAACTTTTGTGTAGACTATGTACATGTGCTGACATAAATTTGCTGAAGTTTCTGAAAGGTACAAGTCTTCAACCATGTGTGTATTGCAAATAGGTGGAAATCGAATTTAGTTACTCTGGAAAAAACTGATTTTTTTGTTTTTTTCTAGAGTAACTACTTGTTGTTTGCACAACCACCACCAGCTGCCAAATGTGAGCACTCTAGTCCAGAACTATCTGAAATACTTGCAATATTCCGACAGTAGGGAATAGCAGAGTGTTGTATTTCTGATAGAGGCCTATGTTCAAGAACAGTCCATGAACTCCTCCAAAACAATCTAAAGATACAGTAAACTAGAAACTTTGTTCAGTGCGATGACTCTCATTTCACAAATAATGACATACAGGGTCAGCTAAGCATTATATTGTAGGCTACAATGATTAAAGTTTGAATTCGGCTTGGGAAATATGATACTAGATCTGTACGTTAGGGCAAAGTCACCCTGGAGCTGTGTGTCAAGGCGCACCCAAATACATTTTAAAAAATACATTTAATATCTCTCCGTCCGAACGCTAGAATGCTAGATTGTTCACTCAATGTCTGTGGTTGTTACAATAAAGACCACACTGTAACCTTTTTGTTTATATGCTGATTGTGAGGTAAACCAGCGATTGGTATTCAAATGAATAGCAACATCAATTGATCATATTCAATTTGCTGGCTTCTAGATGTGGTTGGTGTGGTTGGTGTGGTCTAGATTTGAAAATTTTATTTCTCTGAGTGTGCTACTAATATTTGTTCGTGGAAAGAGTATATGTTGTCAAAACATTATTGCTTTGAAATTAAGTTCATATTCACACATATATGGTCTATACAATTATTTTATTTTCTTTGTTAATGGAACTGCACATTTAATGACGTTCGCACAGTGACATACAGTCCACTCCAAAAGTTTTGGAACAGCAAGGTCAATTCCTTTGTTTTTGCTATACACTGAGTTTGAGGTCAAAAGATGTACATGGGATGACAAATCTGAATTTAAGCTTTTATTTCCTGGTATTTTTATCTAGATTTGATAAACTTAGAACATATCACCTTTTACATCAGACCACCCAACTTTGAGGTGAGCAAAAGTATTAGAACATGTGACTGATGGGTGTTTCTTGTTGCCCAGATGTGTCCTGTTTGATTGGTAAAACAATAAATAGTTTGGAATGTCTACTCTTGGTTTTAGCCTTGGGTTTTGCCAGTGAAGACTGCATTTGTGTTAGTAATGATGAACGAACTTCAAGACCAGAGAGCTGTCTTTGGGAGAAAGACAAGCCATTTTGAAGCTTAGAAAAGAGGGGAAATAGCTTGTACAAGAACTTGTAATGTCCTGAAAAAGAAAGAAATAGCTGGCCGACCTAGGAAAACAACAGCAGTTGATGACAAAAACATTGTGAGAGCTGTGAAGAAAAACCCCAAAACATCAGTCAGTGATATCACAAACACCCACCTGGTGCTCATAATGAGGGGACCACAAGGCGACCAGAGCTGGCTGACCAGATTGGTCTTGCTGGGGTGTAGGGAGCAGTTAAAGTTTTGATGTAGCGTTGGGCAGTCCCCTTAGCCGCCTGGAATGCCAACACAAGCGCCTTGAAGGGGATGTATGTGGCAATAGGAAGCCAGTGGAGAGTAATGATACATGAGCTGACCTGGGCTGACTGGTGCCACAACTAGGAGCTGGGTGGCTTTCCCCGTCAGGAGGTGTCGTATATTATGGAGATAGAACCTGCAGGTTCTGGCAGTGGCGGATATATGTGGAGCAAGGGTGAGATGGTCATCGAGGGTCACCCCAAGTCCTTGACGATCATTGAGAGGTTGATTGTCGGAGAGGACTTAGCAGGGATGTAGAGAAGCTCAGTCTTGGCAAGGTTAAACTTCAGGGGGTGGGAAGTCATCCGCACAGACATGTCAACCAAGCAGGCAGAGATCTGTGTGGTGACCTGGGTATTGCGGGGGAAGGAAAGAAAGAGTTGAGTGTCATCGGCATAAGAATGGTAAGAAAAGCCATGGGACGAGATTACAGACCCAAGAGACATGGTGTATAGAGAGACGAGGAGAGGCCCAGGAACTGAGCCCTTCATAGGGGGTGTGGGTCAGAGACTGAGCCCCAAGTCAGCTGGTAGGAACAAGCTGAGAGTTGGGAAGATAACCATGTGATTGCAGATCCTGTGACACCCATCCCAGTCAGCAATGAGAGCAGAATCTCATGGTTGAGTGTATCGAAGGCGGCTGACGGGTGGAGGAAGATGAGGACAGAGGAGAGGGATTTGGCTCAATGACCGCGAATAGTGCAGTCTCAGTGGAGTGGTCACTCTTGAAGCCGGACTGGTTGGGGTCGTGAAGATTGTTCTGGAGGAGAAGTTGACAGTTGGGAGCAGACAGCACATTCCAGAGTTTTAGATGGGAAGGGAAGAAGAGCCAAAAACCAGTAGTTGTTTGGAGCAGAGTAGGTTTTTTGAGAAGAGGGGTGACAGGCCCTCTTAAGGGAAGGGGGCATAGTGCTGGAAGAAAGGGAAGTGTTGATTGGGGAGAGAGAAAATGGAGAACGACATTAGAAATGGATTGCAGAAGGACAGGACAGGTGGTTTGGCGGTGGGATGTGAGGAGTTTCAAAGTGTCAAGAGTCAGCGAGGGGATTAAATAAGGATAAGGAGTTGGGAAAGGTTGGAGGGACAGCAGGGGGAGATGGTGGGGTGAAGGAATTGCAGACGTCATCTACCTTCTTTTCAAAGAAGACATCCGCAGAAGTCATCAGCTGTGAGGGAGGAGGGGGGTGAGAAGAGAAGGTTGAAAACAGTTGGCAAGGGTTAGAGGTGGCTGCATTAATCTTAGTGAAAGAAGGGAGATTTAGCAAGAGAGACAGAGGAATAGAAGGATGATAGGAAGGCATGGAAGGAAGCCATATCACTGGGGAGACGGGACCTTTTTTCTCTCTGCTGCCCACAGTTTGGTTCGGTCAAGGGATATGCTGCCAAATATTAGGTGTCATTTACTTTCGCTTACTTAAATACTTTCTGTTACAATACTTTTGCTCACCTAAAAATTGTGTGGTCTGATACCAAAGGTGCTATGTTCCAAGTAGTTTAACACATCTACGTGTAAATACCAGGAAATAAAAGCTGAAATTCGGAACTCTTGTCTCATGTTTGTCTTTTTATCTCAACCCAACATATATTCAGTGTGTCTCCCTGGTTTTCTACACATCTGCTAGTGTCCAGTGTAACAAGTTCCTGTAGTGAGTTGTGAATGGGCTTCAGGTTACTTGTTTAAACTGCGCATTGAGTTGCTATTTCTGGTAGATGACACCTTCTCTTGGCCAGAGAAGCACCTCTAAGTTGATCACAAGCTTCACTCCCCTCCTGGGGTCTTGTAAATAATTTGATTTTGCTGCTGCCAGTTGTAAGCCAATACTATAGATTGGGATAAACTGCTTTTCTTTGTTGTGACTACAGTCTGAGGTGAAATAAGATATTCCATTACATATAGCCATTCTATTACACATAGTTCACGTGATTAGTCCATGTAAATATGCTAAATTGCTGCTGCAGCATGGGTTAATACCCTGCCCAGGGATATAATGTCAGTGCCCTATCTGTCTAAACCGGGCCCTGACAATAAATGTGAAAGAAAAAATGATGGTCTTCCAAAAAATAAAATAAAGCTAGATCTCAGGAAAGCAGGGGAACACACAGTGCTAACCCTCTACCCCCTTCTCTCTTCCAGGAGACCATGCAGTGGATGGTGGAGAGGGTGGAGGCAGAGCGGGGGCCCCTGCGTCCTTAGACCTGTCTTCCATAAGCGCCGCTCTCCCTGCCAGAAAAACGCCTGAGTCCTTCCTGGGTGCCAACGCGTCGCTGGTGGATTTAGACTCCCTAGTCTCCTCCAAACCCAAACCCAAGCAGTCGGGCCCACCCATGGCATCCATGGTCAGCAAACCCAGCCCCTTCACGCAGTCACAGGGTAAGGAAGGATAGCGGGGAGAGGGAGAGAGAGAAAACTGACTTTAAAAAAAAAGTTAAATTCCGTTATCGAGGCCGTGATAGTGATTCCGTGTTTTGACGTGGACTATAATTCTCATAGTAGTGCATAATTGGTGTTTAATCCATCTATAACAATATTACCCTCAGTCTTGTAGTTATTAGTGCTTAATCCTCTATTCTCTCTCCGCTCTCATTCTCTTTCCTTCCTTCCTTCCCTCCCTCCCTCCCTCCCTCCCTTCACCCGCTCATCTTTTTCTTTTATTTTTCAGGCACCTCTCCAGCCCCAGCCATGGCTGTCACCTCAGGCAGTACCATATTCAGGCTAGGGGTGTCCCCTGTTCCTCCCCTTACATCAAGTCCTTTTGCTTCAAACCCTTTGTCCTTAGTCTCCCCACAAGCCCCCTCATTTGGGCTGGGCCACCTCCGACACGTGCCCAGTGCCACCCAGCCCTCTCTCCCTGGAACGTTCCAGACTGGGCCTGAAATGGGAGCTTAGACGTCTCCTCCAGTGAGGGGCAGGCTGGCCATGTTGGCTCTCCTCACGGAGGGAGCCCCCAATCAGGTCCTGGGGCCCTGGCACCTGGCACCTGGATTGTTTTTTGGGGTTTTTTGGGGGGGCTGCGGCGTTCAGGGGAGATGGCAGAGTGGTACGAAGCAGGGCAGTAGAAAGCACCGGTCCTTTGAATTCACTCCATCACCCTTCCCTGTCACCCACACCACTCCTCCCTCCCCATCCCTGCCTCTGTCATCACTGTGTGTCTGTGGAAGCCTTGCGTGTCAAACCTTTTGTATTTATAATAACAGTAACTGAGCAACAATGAAACCAGTTTTTCCTTCAAGTAAAAGTATTTAATAAAATGTGTGTTTTTGTGTGGGATACTGGACAGCCGATAGAGCATTATTAGCATTCTGCAGGCCCTTATGAAACCACACAAAACTAAGGAACATAGCGTGCTGCTAATACTGCACTGGTGGGGGAGGGAATTCCGTTGAACCATTAACAAATTAGATTTTATCCAAAAAATACAAACATTTCCCTAATCACGCGAGAATGAAGAATGCTATCACGCAAAGAAAAAAACGGTCGGAAAAGGTTGTTTTTCAACAGCATTCATTTGTGATTTAAATAAAAATACATGGTAGCACCTGTAAGCTCAAAATCAGGAGTATGATGCATTGTATAGTATGTATATAAGAAAGTCTTATTTAAGACTGAATAATGCTTGAAACTCCTGTGAAAATCTTGGTTCAGTACAAAACCCCTTTCCTGACTTTACGTGCTTTTAATAGGAGCTGTGGTGGCCCTCAGCTGTTGATAGGCTTTAGTCGCAAGAGAAGGCCAGCAGAATTGTTTACACCACATCAGTCTGTGATTGGTTCAGAACACTCCCCTGCTTGGTTGTAGGTATAGTTTGTCTCTGTCTAGGCTTGTAGTTTATGAATGCTGATTGTTCTTTTTTTTTTTTTTATGTCACTTTGCTGGAAACTTCCCTTTTACACCCCATGGGCTGCAAGCAGCAGCTTAAATCTCTGATAAGCCCAAGTAAAAACTCCACATTAGTGCATTTTCCGCATGAGTCATAATTGCGTGAGTGACTTCAGTGGAAAATGGACTGAAGTCCGGGTCTGAATGAACCTTGTGTTTAATTCTCTCTAACAGTGTTTATATAGTACAGACCAATATGTGCTGCACCTGTTACAAATAGTTGTGACGGAGCTGATTTCTATGCTGAAAAATGTTATGTGTACCTGATACATAGCTGTTTACTGTCCAATTCTGGCTATTGAGTTTAGTTTGGGCTATAGTTTGGGTTTGGTCAAATTAAATCAATTTTTAAGAGGGTTTTCTTGGAACAACCAGTGCAGTGTCTGTGGAATTAGACTGTAGACAGTAATTTTAGTAGCATGACCGAACATTAACTCAACTCAGGATACGCTGTCCTTTAAATAGCACTAAGCCACAGACGGTTCGTCGTCATAACTGGACTGAATTCAAGTTCAGTTCCCGTCTCTCATACCTGTATGGGTATAACCATATAGCTTTGTTTTGATGCCATGGTTTAAGATACTTAAAAAAACAAAACAAAAAACACCCTGGGGATGTTGAAGGCAGTCTGACTGCAATCTGACCACATAATGCCTATAATCGTGGTACTTTTTTTGGGGAAAAAAGTGTGGCAATGCTAGGTGTTTGTTTTGTATTGTGACTGATACCGTTTCATATCCCGGGGGGGGCACTGCTGGTCTGTTCTGTTGCTCCACAGAGATGACACCCACGTTCGGATTCATACAGAATGCACATGTGCTCTGCTGCCTCATGCATTGGTTGAATGTCTGGTATTTGTCCAGTTGAACCAGCAGCAGTGCTTTTTCCACAGAGATTCAGATATTACAACTATCAACATATTTGTGTGTGATTGCCATTGTAAACTGTAAAGTGTTTTGCATGTTTTTATTAATTTCTGGAAAGGTTGTTTTATGGCATTATATATTCATGGTTGTTACTTTCTTTTTTATATATGTATACTGTTCCTTCAAAACGTCTTGGAACAGCAAGGCCAATTCATTCGTTTTTGCAGTACACTGAATACATTTGGGGTTTCTTTTTCAGCACATTCCAAGTCGTTGTACAAGCTATCTCCAATGCTTGTGCAGTGGATTTCCCGTCTTTTCTAAGCTTCAAAATGGCTTGCTTTTCAGCTCTCTGGTCTTCATGTTGGTTTATCTTTTCTACCACAAATGCAGTATTCACAGGCATAATTCAAGGCTAAATGAGTAGACATTCAGAACTATTTATTGTTTAACCAATCAATCCAACAGGACACATCTGGGCAACAAGAAACACCTGTCAGTGACATGTTCCAATACTGTTGCTCATCTAAAAATTGGGTCTGATCTGATATGTTCTAAGTTGTTTAACAAATCTTTTGACCTCGAACTTCAGTGTATTGAAAAAACAAAGGCTGTTGCAATACCTTTGTAGGGGACTGTTTACTGTATCCATGGGAACACAAAAATCCACGTATTTATTTATTTATTTATTTATTTATTTATTTACTGATTTTTTAATATTATTTAACCAGGTAAAGACTCATTGAGATTTACAATCTCTTTTTCCAGAGAAACCTGGCCACGCAGGCAGCATAAACGGATACATTTAGGTTTCATACAAACAAACACACAAATATCAAACATTTGAAAAGGCAGTTTTGGGATTGCATAAATAACAAATTAGATACAGAGACAATACTTCCAAAAGTCCTTTAAGATTGAAAGGCATCATATGAAATCAGTTCTGGTAATTGTAAGTCTTTCTGCAGTGTACTCCCAGCAAAGGGGGCAGCAAATTTAAAAGCTTTTTTTCCCAGCTCCGTGTGAACACCCGGAACTGCAGAATGTCTAAAATGGTGTGAGCAGGACAATCTTGGGGGAAAGAATACTTTTGGGCACTGGAACATTAAAAAAATCATGCTGTTATAGTTTTGATAATTATTTTGTACAGAGAATGAGGCTATTTATTTATTTTGTTGACTGAATCACCTTTCTGTGTTGACTGTGAAATGCACATTTGAGAAATAAAATGAAAAGTAAAATTGAGTCCAGTAGTGGTTTGTTTTTCTGTTTTGAGCACTTTGTGTGAAATGGTGGTACAGCCACAATACTGTGTGAAATAGTGTGCACTGTATTTAGTGTACTGTGAGGAATCACATACACTGTGAGTAATAATATACACCATTGTGTGTAGTAGTCTGTGCTGTGTAATATTGTTCCCTGTATGTAATAGTGTGCACTGCATGTAATGGTGAAATGATGTACACTCTGAAATAGTGTGCAGTGTGTTTAATAGTGTGCACTGTGTCCTGTAAGTTCTTGTGTGCCTTCCCCCTCAACTTACATCTGACTCCAAATGTCAGAATGGGGAAGCAATGTGATCTAAGTGACTGACCGTGGAATGATTGTTGGTGCCAAATAGGGTGGCACGATATTCTCTTAGAGTTTGCAGAGTGCAAAAAACAAAAAGCATCCAGTGAGCAGTAGTTCTGCGGGCAGAAAAATGTTGTTAATGAGTGAGGTCAGAGGAGAAGGGCCAGACTGATCGTAGGTTACAGTAACCCAAATAATCCGTGTTATTTTAAGAGTAGAAATATAGCTATAAGGGTTTATATGTAAGATGACAAGTTTTGTGTGTGTTAACTCTGTGCCGGTATTCTCCCAGCCTCAAGTAATTCTTGCAGATGAAACTTTGAAGCCATTTTTCCTCAAAAACATGGTTTGGTGGCACTCTTGGTTTCTGAAAACCAAATACGACTGTTTTTGATAAGAGCAGGTCATATATATCTGATATCTGATTATGTTGGTTTGTTGAGACCGTGGGAGGCCTAGTGTGACCTTCTGTCTTGGAAGGCATATCTAATGTTGGAATGAATTCCAATGGTTATGACTGGGAAGGTGTTGTGAGGTCATGCGCATGATGACAGTAGGTCATTATAGTGCCAGGGAATTTAGACTAACTGCCGGTTGCATGGATAGTACTTAACCTTATGGGAGTTAGAATTAGTCAAATGTAGAATTTATTTTGTTTTTGTGGCTGTACCCACCTTAACATCCTTTAATATCCAATATTTTACATAATTTCAATTGAATGAATGGCCACTAGAGGCCACTAGTGTGTGTTAAGGACCTGTATTAACCCCTCCTCCTCTGCTCCTGTTTCAGTCATGATTGGAGGCTGATTCTTAATTAGTGGAAATTCCTTGGCTGGTAATGAGGTGTCCTCTCCTATTAGAAGACACTGCACATCCCATAGACCGAATACGTAATCACACTAGAAACATTTACAGAGACAGGATTTTTGTGACAAATTTGCTGTTAAATGCTATTATATTTCACCATTTCTGTATTAATGTAGACCTGGAATTAACACATTTTACAAGTGCTTTTTCCCCTTATACACAATTTTGGTAATTTGGTCAACTGGCAAGCTGTGTGTGATTTTTGTTTTTTCATTCATTTGATAGTGATGACACAAATGATTCAATCCATATAGTAGCAACACTCTTCATTCCGATTTCTCTGCAGTTGTGAAAACTCCCCATCTCTCCCTCCCTCCCTGTCTCTCCTTCTCACTTCTCATGGTGTGAGATACAGTGCTGGGTGCTAAATCAGTGCAGCGACAGACATAAACACTGACTTTCAGAAGAGGGTCAGAAGACATTACCCGTGCACAGAGTGAGATGAGCAGAGAGGGTTAATATGCACACTGTAATTAAAATACAGTGGGCCAAAAGCAGGGTCATGGGTTGGTCCGGTCAGAACGAATGAGTGAGTGAGGGAGGGAGGGAGAGAGAGATGGAGATATGGAGCATAAGGGAGAGAGCAAAAGTAACAGATGGACTTCGAAGGATTAAGGAGAATCCGGGTGGGCTCGTGATGGAAATTCCCAAGAAAGAGACAAATCGTGGCAAAAGAGGGAGACAAAGGAGACGGGGTGAATGAAGTGAAACTGGAGGGATGAGAAGCAGAGAAAAATGTGAGAGAGGGAGTTGTGAAAGAAAGTGACAGCGAGTCAACAACGGTGAGTATGACTGACGTCAATTTCTGATTAATTTTGGGGTGATTGGGACACAACAACACTGAAGAAAATTGGGACCGTTATTATTGGACATCACCGGAATCAACGCAAGAAATAGAGGGAAATGAATGTGAATGTGTGAAAGTGATATTGCGTACAGGAGCCTGCATAGGCGGAAACTGATGAGGAGACAAAAAAGGAGTGAGTGAAAAACTGGAGGGGTTGGGGAAGACAACTGGTAGTTTCCCTTAAGTCCACTAGATCAAACAGCAGTAAAGGTATCATTAATAATATTGTCATGATATAATAATAATATCAGTAGAAAATTGGGATAATGAGGAGAGAAGAAGAAACTTTGCCTGTGAGAGAAGTGAACATGACCAGGGTGCATGGGAAAGATAGCTAGTCTTTGTGAAGTGTTGGAAACGTTTATCAATGAGTGCTGGTTACATCACAAATGATTGCAGTTAAGGTTCACCCTGTAAAATAGCCTTCAACATAATTTGTTTAGCAACCTCTGCTCTTTTATCAAATCTATCCTATGTGTTGTATCTGATGGGAACAAATGCTACAGTGATGAATGGTGCTCTATTACAATGTCAGGGCAGGTCAAAATACTGTAGATTAAATTGTTACACAGTATTTTGATTTGTCAGTTATTTAACATTTAACTCCAGTGTATAGTGCCTAGTCTACCAGCCTTCTGACTTGTCTGCACTCTATCAATCAGAATTATTCTTTATGCTTCATGTTTTTATTCTCTGTTTTGTGGACAGACAGCGAGAGAGACTGAACAAAGAGGATATACAGACACACCTAAGAAAGAGATTAAAATGGATTAATAAAGATTACGAGGAAACGGAGAGTTAGATTGAGAGATGATCTAATAATTCCATCAAATAAATAATCCCTTGTGGTAGTCGGGAGATGGAGGCAAGAAGGAATGTCTTTAAGAGCAAAGACATCCAAAAAAGGGAAGAGAGGCTATGCAATTGTGTCGTTGGGTACATCATAATGGAGGGATTTTCCACGAATGATGGCATTTTAATAATTTGTTAAGATGCTGCTTCCAAATATTCGCACAAACAGAACTTTGTATCACTTACACCATAATGGTAATGCTGCATATTTAAATTGGAGCAAAGTAGACTTATTTTTTTTATTTTTTTAAACCCAGAGGAGCAGGTACATACTGTACTCAGAATTTAAGTCTCATAAGAGAAAGCCATCTGTTCCCATCTTTTCTGTAAACTGTGTAAACTGTCCAACTTAATTTTTATTGTTCCTTCGACCCCCTGTTCATTTTTTTGTCTTTTTTGTCTTTTTTGCCTTTATCTCCCCTGCCCACCATTCTCCCTCTGCCCCCAGCAGGCTTCTGGATCCTGTGTCCGCCTCCCTTTCAGCCCCTAACCCTCAGCTATGTTGGAGCACATGTCCCGCCGTTCACGTTCCCTTCTCTCCCTGTCCCTCACCTCCCTGGCCCTGGCTCTCTCCGTCCTGGCCTTCTGCACCTCCTACTGGTGCGAGGGGACCCACAAAGTGGTGAAACCACTCTGCCTCTCCCCTGTCAAGATGAAGAAGTGTGCCTCCAGCAACAGCCCGGCCTCTACAGGTAAGGTAGCTGTACTACTGTTCAGTCTTCCTCCATCTTTCATACACACACACACACACACACTTTACATGGACTGAGCAGTGGCTTCCAGAGTCCTGCATTTCAACTGGTCTCACCTATGCTTACGACTCACAGTTCATTAGACAGTGAGAAGGCCACAGTGGGAGTCCTCTAATTCATGTCAAATAGCAAGTCACATAACACTTTTGTGTGTTTCTTTTTAAATTCTTTCTCATTGCCAATTGAGATCTCATTGAGATTACAATGTTTTAGTCTTACTGCAAGACTATCTCTGTGTTTGAATAAAGAATGCAAATGTTATCAGATTTAGCACAAACATAATGTGTATTTCAAATTAACAGATAAAATCTCACTTTAAACCTCACTGCCATTCTGCCATAGTGTGATTGTCAGAGTTTGCAGGACAGAAGAACCATGTACAGACTCAGGGATAAAGAGAAAAGCAGCAGAATTTAATAAGGCAGGTTGATAAGGCAGGCAGTGGTCGAAATCTAAGCAAACAGATATGACAAGGAACATCGGGTGCGTAATCATATGAGCAGGCAGTCCAATAACGGGTAGGCAGTGTAATACAGGCAGAACATAATCCAAGAATCCAAATGCAAATAAACCAGTGGTGGTCAACAGGAAATCCAAAAACTAAACAGAAACCAAACAGGTAAGAGAACAGGAAGGAAAACAACAGGTATGAAGTCAGACCAACTAGCAAAGGAAAGAACAAACAGGCAGGCTTAAATATACTCACTAAACAACCAACACATGTGGGAGCTGGGGAACAGATAATGAGGGACAGGTGAGACGATTGAATGAATGACAGGAAGGAAGTCCATATAGGGAGTGACGGGTGGAGACATGTTGCTATAATCTTTCCCTAGAAGTGTACAGTTCTTGAGGTTTGGATTGTCAGTATCAACTAGGGAAAGGACCTGTGACATCACTTGGAAAATGTCAATAATGTTGAATCTTCCTCCATTCCTCCATTTTTACCTTTACATTGATATTGTGTGAGCATACAACATTAACATACAGTATTTAAACCCTTTCACAAAGGTAACTATACAACTGAGTCCTACCTGTCATTTTTTCAGAAAGTCCTACTCCTCCTTCCAAGAACGAGTCCCCCTCCTCATCTGCTGCTAATAGGACAGTCTCACCAAAGAAATGGGAGGAGCTGTCTAGGATTCGTCAAAAGCAACTGGCCAATGCAGTGCACTACATCTGGGAGACTGGAGAAGACAAATACATGCTTCGATATTTTCACACCGGGTTTTGGCAGTCTTGTGAAAAACATAATGATGGTGAGTGGGAGAAGAGAAAAAAGAAAAGAGCAGAGGATGTGAGGAAAATAGTAAGGTAGACTAGATGTGTTGGCAGAAAGACTGGAGAAGAGGGTTGAAAATAAAGTAATTTTCTAACATTAAAGAGAAAGTTTTATATGAAAACCAGTACAACCTTGGCAGTAGAGACTAGGCAAACAATACATTTAGATACTGTATATGTTGAGTCTACTCAGACTCAACATATACAGCCATCTTTAAGGATATTCCAACCCATTAAATGTTCCTTCTAAGAACTAGAAACTATTTTTTTTAAAAGAGGCTCCAGAACTCTCCTTTGAGCATGGAAAGCATGAGCCCATCCTTTAGGGAAGTTTTTTTTTTTAATTAATATTTATATAAATGATCAACCGATGGATCCACCTTTCCACATCTGCCATACATATGACACATCTGTAACTGGCTGGGCTTCGACTGACATTTGAAGGAGCAAGAATATTCCATTTGCCTAATTCTTGTTTTTCCAATTTCCCTTTTTCACTTCCTTTTTTCACATCTTTTCCTTTTCTTGCCTCTCCTGATGAATGGAGCTAGGAACAAGGGAAGGAATAATGAGGTGAAAAATATTGTAAAAATTGTAACAAGATTGGAAAATGCCCAAAGTCTCTGAAAACCTGTTCTTGCATCCTAGGTGAGAAGTGTCGGAGCTTCATTGAGCTGACTCCTGGTGAAACTCAAGGTAATTCCTTTTGGCCATGGTATCAAGTGAAGTTACCTTTCAGGGAATGTGATAGGAAGACACAACAGAAGTTGTACGTTTCTGTTAGCAAGGGGTGATCCTCAGCTGCTGGAGGGCTGATTTTGAATGAGTTTTAAAACCATGCAGTGGCAGTGTTCATCAATATCCCTCCTCAAAGGCAGACTGTGGATTTATATAAGCGAGCAAAGCAACACCTGGACTAATCACTAGTCGGCAACTGCCTACTGATGGACCTGGTGATAACCATGGTCCTCAAAGCCCTTGTGGCTTTGGGAGATATCAAGAAGCACTCACAGTAACCAAAGAAGAGGAACGTCCCTACCTGATCCATTACGTGGACAAGCAGCCTACTAAGGCAAGTGAACAAAGAAAAAGGGTGCTATAAACCCTAACTCATGGCCTAAACAGTAGGAAAATTCTGCTATTTGTGCAGAAAAAAAAAAGTGAAAGTGAAGGTGAGACAGACCGTTCTATGAACCCTCTTGGGATTACCAGCAATAAATCATGCATGTTCATCTTTGAACCAGAAGTCTTCACTGGAGAAATCCATGGAATTTCCACAGCTTGCAAGGCAATTCTGCATCAAACCATCGATGTGGTCTGATAAACCTGGGTTGGGAAACACAGTATTCAAAACATTACATTGCAGTACCTTTCTGTGCTGTCAATCTTCATATTGATGCATGTGGTAATGCAATACTAAAGGCTACCATGTCATGTCAGTATGCAATTAACAACTCTCTCTGTCTCTGTCAGGGGTGCTGTGGCTGTCTGTGGTGTCCGAGTTCATGTACATTGGCCTGCTTGCAATGGGCTTTTTGTTGATGTGGGTGGAGGTGTTGTGTGCATGTGCCCACAAGGAAATGTACGCCCTCAAAGTCAACGCCTTCGCGGCCATCTGCACTGTCCTGTCTGGTGAGCTCACTGTCCTTTTTGTCTGTCTGTAAATGTAAATTGTGGTGAAGAGGCAGTGCCATTTTTCAGTGTTGTGTCACACTGATACTGCGTTCAACCCTGGTCATCTCCTGTTTAGCTGTCATTTTTTCTTTTAATCGCATTGTGTGTCCATGTTGTATCCATCTTGCATTTTTCTGAGATACTTCACACCCATTTTCTTACCTGCTATGATGAAGACGCAGTGATCACCACCATTGTGAAATGAGGTTATAGGTATATTCAGTGACCTTAATGCACTACTAACATTCTTCACATTGTGTTGCAGGATTGATGGGAATGGTAGCTCATATGATGTACACCACAGTGTTCCAAATGACCGTGAGCGTGGGGCCCAAAGACTGGAGGCCCCAAACCTGGGACTATGGGTGGTCATTTGCGTGCGTGTCTGGTTAATAATGATTCTTAACTGCAAGCACACACTAATTAATCATGTTTTATTCAGTTTGTCAATATTCATGAGATACGTGGCCAAGGATGATACCATGGATGTGAATGTTCTTAATCTTCATAAATGTTCATAAATTTAATCTAGGACTGCAGTTATGTTGAGGTTATGGTAACTTGAATGTGCAAATGGATTTGAAGAGACAAAGAGCATCTCAGTGCCGTGTCCTGTTTGGCTTTAACTGGGCGACATCTGACTGTGACCCATTGTGACCGCTGCTGTTTTCCCCTGCCACAGTTTGGCCTGGATCTCCTTTAGCTGCTGCATGGCAGCCGCTGTCTTCACCCTCAACTCCTACACTAAAACCGTCATCGAGATGAAGCACAGGCAGAGGCTGCGATTGGAGGAGGCCCGTGCCAGTCACGCCCCTTCCTACGACGAGGTGGTGCCGGGGGGCGGCATCTACTCAGTCAGTGGTCTGATGCAGTGCCAGGCCGGTCTGATTGACACGCTGTGGGCTGGCAATGGAGCGGGAGAGACACCCACCCTGGTGCTGGTTGGGGGCTGCGGTGCCGAGGGATGCGTGGACTGTGAGAGAGAGCTGGAGGAAATGGAGGACACCATGGAGAGAGACACAGAGAGGGAGGAGGGATTTTCCGTGTCGAGAGAGGAAGATGGTGGAGTGGACGAAGTCCAGGAGGATATGGATGCCTTCTGCTAACAGAGTCTTTGACTCGAGGGGAAGAAAACAGAAGAACGAGGACTGGGATTAAGTGGGTGGGATTAAAGCCAGGGTGTGCGAATGAAGGAAAGAGGATCACAGTTAATTATTGGGCTGAACATGACAGTTTTTTATCAGTGACTGTTAAGTAATGATAACATTTACTTGAACAATATTTTACAATTAAGTTTAATTGGTTTCTTAATTACTATGGATCATGCCGAAGAAAATGTTGTCTCAGTTGTGTTTTCCACAAATAATAATGTTTTTTATTATTATCGCGTGTTTTTATGCTTATTCTTAATATTGTTGTTATTGTTTATTACTATAATTTTCATCACCACCACTATTATGCTGAGAAAGTGCTCTCAGTTGTGTTTTCCACAGATCATCAATGCTGCATCATTTATGAGGTGCATTGCCAAAAACCCAATGGAACTTTACCATTACTATTTATTAGCTTTTTAGACTACACTGTGGGCTGTGGTGTGGTACAAATAACCAGGCCTGGACTAAAAAAAAAGGACAAATATGGCCCAAACTTTTTGTGTCATATAGATTTGTTATGATAGGTACCCTTCCCTATAAAATTCATCTTGATTTTCTTTTATTATTAGAAGAAGAACCCACTAAAGGTCTGTGATTTGATATGCATTGTTTTGTGTTGTGTGTTGCAGGTACTGTGTTTACAATGTCCCTGTGCTTGAAATGGTTAGTGATTGACATCTACCTTCTGAAATCTAATGTGTCATTGGCCAATTTACTGAGAAAACAGGTTATGATGATATAATATAAATATAGGAATATAAAATGGTGAGCCACATGTTTGAAACACTGATAAATGAGCCAAGGCAATGGTCCCAGCCCCGATCCTTGTGGGACTACCCACAGTACCCTGCTCAGATAAGATCCCTCCTCTTTCAGTTCTGAACCCACTCTGAAATACCTCCTGTAATTTCTACTATCTTTATTTTGATCATGAATCTCATGTCGTACCTTATCGAATGCTTTTTGGAAATGTAAATAAACTGTATAATATCATACTGTAAGCCTTCCTACAATCAAAACACTTCCTCAAAGAATTCCAAAAATTCCAGAATTGTCCGGCATGACCTGCCTTAGTGAAAATCATGTTGGCTATCCCTTAGGATGTCATTATTTTCAAGAAATAATTCTTCACTAAAGATCTCTTCTCTAAAGGCATGTAGTTACCTGAATCAGTACAGTCCTCTATAGAGGCTGTCTAAAAATACGTTTAATGGTTTAAAGATAATCTCTCCTAACTATTTGAGTACCTTTGGGCATATGCCATCATGGCCTGCTGCCTTATTTGTCTTTATTTTATATAATTTCTCTAGTACTTCTTAATTCCCTACTGCAATATCTTCTAAGAGTGCTGATTATGCCTTCTGGCCTATTAGTAACAACATCTCTGGTAAACCTCTCAACCTAAGCAAATATTTTCATTGTTTATCTTCAAAATCATTGTATATATTTCATTTTTCATCTTGAAAACCTGCCATCAATAACAGGTTTTATTCATAGATGTTCCAGAAAAACCCAATGTTCTTTCCTTGTACTGTACTCCCCCACAAGTTCAAGATATGGTGAGTGATGATATTTTAAAGGCAAGGCTATCATTGTGTCCTTTTATAAACAAACATAAAGAAATGCAAATTGTGGCATTTTTTTGTCAGTGTTACCATGTCTGATGAAAAGTTCTGAAGCAAATGCAAAAACTCCACGTATACATTCTTATTACATTACATTATTGGCATTTGGCAGACACTCTTATCCAGAGTGACATACAGTTGATTAGACTGAGCAGGAGACAATCCTCCCCTGGAGCAATGCAGGGTTAAGGGCCTTGCTCAAGGGCCCGACGGTTGTGTGGATCTTATTGTGGCTACACCGGGATTAGAGCCACCGACCTTGCGTGTCCCAGTCATTTACCTTAACCACTACACTACAGGCCGCCCTTATTAATCAGTAATAATAAATAGTGAATACTGCTATATGCATTTCCATCAGGTTCCCCAGTGTCTGGGTTGTTCATAAACAATTTTTTACATTACATTAAAATGTGTTTTATCTCTGACAAATGTGTCATTGTCATAATTATTCTGGTGATCACTACATTTATGAGATTTTAAATGAACACATCACTGTCTTTTTTGGCTTTTGTGTACTTTTCTCTTTTTTCCATTTGTTTTGAGAATCAACTCATATTCTTTTGTTGCTATGGTAAATTTTGATGGCTAATGTATTGAAACATTGAGAACTAATATTGGATGAAAACATTCACATTTGGATCAACAGACAGAGATGGAAAGACTTCAGAGAGTGGGATTTTCAGAGGTCAGGTCACAGCTGCGCTCATATGTTGGACAGAAGATTATGTCAGTAATCCCAAATTAGAAGGAGAGAGAGAGTGATAGTGAAAGACCGAAAGAGACAGAGGGAGAAACTGCAGGCAGAAGAATTACAGATTCAAAAGAAAGTAAAAAGGAAGAGGAGTAGTGAGACAGAGTAAGGTAGGATCTCAGATTGACTAAAGAAATCGAACCTCTCAGTGCTTCAGACAGCAGAGGTAAATACTAATAACTGACTGCGTAAGATCACCCCATGGTCAAATAATGCTCTGCCATATGTCCTGTAGGCATTGTTACAGAAATATCGATAAGATCACAGAAGAAAAATGTAACCTGGAACCTGGACTTTACATTCACCAGTCATAATAATAACGAGAACACACACACACAAATCAATCATGGAGCAATCTTTATTCCAGTATAATAGTTTGCCAAAAACAAAATGCAAAAAAAACAAACAAACCAACAAACAAAAAAACACAAACAAGACAACCACAAACAAACAATTCCAAAATGCTAACACACCAATATATTTGACTTAGCCACTTAATTCAATCCTTAATAGGAGATCCACCATGTTTCTATGTTGTTGGAATGTATTGTAATGAACAAGGTTGTCCAAATTCATTAGCCAGAGTTGGTTAACTTAAATTCTTAAGCTTTAAGTATTATTATTATAAGTAGATTTAAGAAAATCAAAATGGAGTTGTGCCCTTCAGGGATAAGCTATTTATTCCTAAACCAGTGTTGAGACACTACAGTCAAGATTAAGATTACTGATTAAGTAGGAAGGTAATATAAGGTTTTCGGTGGTATATAAGCATGGCGTCACTCAGGCTTGCATAACTGTTGTTACATGGTACAGTCATTGGTGATTACATTCCCTGTGGCTTTGGTGCAATGCAATTTAGACCTGCATTCTGTTGTTAACTTTTACAAATTCAAGACCTTTAATAGACCTCAATATTAATTATTCATATGAATACACACTCGTAATAGTGTGAAAGTGATGACAGTAATGATGGCTGTTGCGAAGGACTAATACAAAATAAGTTTGATCAAACATTTCCCCTAGTTAAAAATGAATGTATACACCAAATAGTACAAACAGAAATTGTATTATGTAAAGTGTGATTTCTAATCCACTTAAATGTACCCTAGCTAACAACGAGTATTAAAATGATATCTTATTCACGTCCAAAACTACCTACTGATTCTATATATGTAATTTTAGGCATACAAGTGGTTTTGTTTTTAATTGTTTTTGTTAGGTTGCTAGCTTCAGAGCACTGTCAGCTAGCTAAGCACAGTTAAAAACTTTGCTGACAAACTACAATAATCAAATTCCCCTTAGTTAATACTGTAGTCTCTCAACAAGTAATTTGTTGTCTGTGCCCACTACAGGCTAGTACAGGATTAGGCAGAACTCTGGCCATACATTGCGTAGTTAAATCAGCCCAGCTCCTGCTGTGTGACATACCTGTGTCAGATGTCAGCTGAGTAGAAACTGGATGGACTTTTACCAGATGGAATATTGTTTATAATTTCCAGATGGAAATGTGTTCATATTTTTGCTTATATTAAGTTAGTTTCTCTTATTTTCTTGCTGGTTTTTAAGATCTACAAGCACAACTAAATGTTTACCTTTTACCTTTTTAAATTTTAACCTTAAATAACTTCTGATTTTTCAAAACAGTGTTATTCTTTCCCCTCTGTTCATAATGCTCCAGTCTGGGAACAATCAGTGTCACAAAAAAAGATAAATTCAGTTTGATTTTTCTATGTATCAATATGAAAAACTTTTTTTTTTTTTAGGTATAATGTATACATAAAAATATAGACTTGATAGTGAGAAATTCAATGAAATCTCAAGGATCACAAAGTTGTGTCTTTATATAGTAATGAGGCCTCATCCAGGCTCAAGGGAACATTACCTTAACCCTCTGCATTCCCCTAAACATGACCCTATTTAATCTAAACTGCTGCAGTACAAAAAAATTCAGTATTATAAATGTAACTGTGAAACTTCTGTTGTACACACAGTTACATTTTCAGTGTTAAATCAATGCTGGCAATTAACATTTTACTATGTATTTGTACCATTGTAGATTCTCTATAAACTCTGGTGGAGATTAATTAACACTGAGCCCTTTACTGTGGATACTTCTACTGCGTAATATGCAGACTTTGGGGGGAGAAGGAGGGGTCATTATTTTGCAGGATCAAACTGTATGAGACGAAGGGCGTTCTCATTCTCTAGCACACCTTTAATAAACTCTCCTTCTGCCAATCGTTCTGGAAGAGATACAGGGATGGGGGGGGGGGGGCATGGTTAATGTGGCATTTTCACATGCTAATTGGCATCATTCAACAAATTTGAGAGAACATGGCACATGAAATAGGTTTGCACCACTTATCATGTTTGATTCAATATATACACCCACTGAGTACTTTCTTAAGTATTGGTCTTCTGCTGCTGTAGCCTATCCACTTAGAGGTTTGACGTTACTGTCACCTTCCTGTCAGCTTTGACCAGTCTAGCCCTTCTCCTCTGACCTCTCTCACTAACAATGCATTTTTGCCAGCAGAAATGCTGCTGACTTGATGTTTTTTGTTTTTGCACAAACTCTAGAGACTATTGTGTGTGGAAATCCCAAAAGACGAGAAGTTTCTGAGATACTCCCTGTCTGGCAACAATAATCATTCCACAGTCAAAGTCACTTAGATCACATTTCTTCCCCATTCTGACATTTGGTCTGAAAAACAGCTGAACCTCTTGACCATGTCTGCATGCATTTATGCATTTAGTTGCTGCCACATGATTGGCTGATTAAATATTTGCATTAACAAACTGGTTTACAGGTCTACCTAATAAGTGCTCATTGAGTGTACATGCATAGTCTTGATAGAGTTCTGTAATAACCATATTTCATAACACCATATCCGGATATAAACTCAGCTTTGCTAACACAATTACACAGTAATGAAGATTGCTCTCACCATTGTCCTTTTTGTTGAAGTAGCTCCACAGTTTGGTGGCCCTCTTCTCAGCAGTGTTCTCATCACTTGGTAGCTGTAACTGTTTCTCCTTTGGGATCAGCTTGAAAATTGCCTAGAGGGCAAATACAAGACCAAATGAAACAAGGAATGTTGCCGGACCTATTCTTTCAGTTAGAATCATTCCAGCGACTGAATGGCTGTCTTTTGGTACCCTGCAGCAAACCGCATCCTCCTTCCCTTACAGAACGATTTAATACTGGTTTGGAGGATATCTGTTCTGACTCTTCTGAATCCCATCAGCGCAAATGTCTCAGCGCAATCATTTTTATTAAGAAAACACCCTACTCCTCTAAATGATATTCCACTTAAATGTGTTCCTCAGGTTGTGCCCAAGGTAAGTATAACTCAGAGCAGCAAGTGTCAGTATATGGCACACACCGTGTATTGAAGTGAGCTTATACTGGTGTAACAATATCATGATTACATGATTATGTGAAAGAAAGTGTTTTTTTTTGTGTGACTGTCTGAATTACCCTTGCCTGCCCTGCCCCATGTCCTGGTACCTTGAACAAATCCCTTAATCTTATCCAAACTTTAAATATAGGCACAAATAAATCCAGATACGTAACCCTTAAATACAATTTCTGTTGTTGTTGTTCTACTCCCTCATAATAGACCTGTGTAGGAATGACTGCCTTTTTATAATGACCCCCCCCCCCCCCCCCCCCCCCCCCCCCCCCCCCCCATTTTACATCATAAGTCATTGGACGGATTAATACAATCTTGAATAAAGTTGTCATATTTATGAATAAATGACTGCCTGAAGTGTGTAAAGCATACACATCACTAGATGTTGGATATCTTCCCTGGTTATGATCTGCCAAGCTTGTATTGCAGCCATCATTATCATTTGTTTCGGAGGTTGTTTGCCTTCAGTCTTGTCTTAAAATAAAAGTAATTAATACGTTAATACTATCTGCAACAAATATAATTTACACATTCAGAAATATACAGAAAAAATATATCTAGAAGGAGAACAACCATTTTCAATCAATAGGATTCATGTTACGGTGCTGTACAATTGGGCTGCTATTTGAACAATTAAGTTGAAGCTTTTGAATTATGGTGAGGTTGAAATGAGGTTGGAATGGAAAATACTGAAACACTAATTTGACAAAAAAAATGGGTTATCACCATCAATTGATTGTATTGATCAGCTACATGAAAAAATGTATGTGTAATTCATTATTAAAAAATATTTACGCTGAGCTGGAAATATTGATGCATGATATGGCCATTGTTTTCGATTTGTTTTACAAATTTGCATGTAAGTTGTCCCTTGCATTTATTATGACCAACCAGTGGTAGATCACTGAGCACTTTATTAGGAACACTAATACTTGGCAGGGCCTCCCTTTACTCTCAAAACAGCTTCAATTCGTCATGGCATGGATTCCACAATATGTTGAAAACATTCCTTTGAGATTCTGTTCCATGTTGGCATGATTGTATCACGTGCATTATCATGCTGGAAGTAGCAATTGGAAGATAGGTTCATTGTGTCCATGAAGGGATGCAAATGGTTAGCAACAATACTCAAAATAGGCTGTGGCATTCCAGCAATGATTGATTGGTATTAACAGGCCCGAACTGTGCCAAGAAAACATTCCCTACACTATTACACGATTGGACTGTTGACACAAGGCAGGTTGGGTCCATGAATTCATGCTGTTGGAGCTGACCCTATCATTTGCATGCCTCAGCAGAAATCGAGATTCATCAGTCCAGGCTACATTTTTCCAGTCTTCAACTGTCCAGTTTTGGTGGGCCTGTGCCCACTGCAGCCTCAGCTTTCTGTTCTTGGCTGACAGAAGTAGAACCTGACGTGGCCTTCTGCTGTTGTAGCCCACCCGTCTCGAGGTTTGACATGTTGTGCATTCTGGACTGCCACTCACTGGCACCTTTTTTGTTTTTTGCACCAAATTCTAGAGGCTAGTGTGCATGAAAATCCCCGCAGTGACAGAAATACTAAAATCAGTCCGTCTGGCACCACCCATCATACAACGGTCAAAATCAGTGAGATCACATTTTTCCCCCATTCTTATGGTTGAAGTGAGCACCTGACCCATATCTGCGTGATTTTATGCATTGCCACACAATTGGCTGATTAAATAATCGCTTCAATAAGTAGGTGTCCAGGTGTTCTTAATAAAGTGTTCAGTGAGTATAAGTATAACATATGCATACTTAGTACAAAATCATGAATTAAAAGTAATTAAGAAAATATATTTTTTCTTCTAGCCTCTGGGTTTATTTGGCCAACAAAACTTGGAAGTTAAACTGTTACATTCCATTTTCTACCTCCAAACCTAGTCGAATAGTTTCCAGTTTGTGTATTTCTTTTACAATTCAGGTTATCAGGTTGTTTCAGTTGGCTTACAGCTGTTCATCTTTTTTAATAATATTAGAACTGATGGAATAGCCCATGTAACGGTGTCTGTCTTGTCAACATTGACGGCAATCCCAGCAGACCATGGCACATGTCAGGAGCCAGGCATTCTAATCCTGTTGTATCTAAATTCGGTTTGCTCGCTCTAATTTGGAGGGCTATACTATATTTGTCCCACTGTCCTTCTTAACCCTATCCCTTTAGTCCAAGTACTGACTATTTTTGTGTAGGCTTACAACCCATTTTAGGCACATTGTAGGGACATAAGAGTTGTCTCATTATATATATTCTGGTTTTGTGTTTGCCTCCTTTACAGCCCAGTTTTGCTCTTTTGCCCCATCCCCTCTTTGTATTATATCCGTGCCTATAGACTCACTTGACAAATCTCTGCAACTTCTGACTTTGTGATGTATCCGTTCTTGTCCACGTCAAAAAGCGAAAAGGCCCATTCCAGTTTGAGTGCCATTTTTCCAGAAGAGGTCATATGCAGCGCTATGATGTATTCCTTGAAGTCCAAGGTCCCGTCATCATTGGTATCAAAGGAGCGAAAGACGTGTTGGGCATAAGTTTTGGCATCGCTGTCGGGGAAGAAGCGCGTGTAGATTTTTTCAAACTCTTCAGGTGTGATACGTCCGGAGGGGCATTGCTGCTGGAAGTTCTCATACCACTGTGAGAGCTCACTTTCCGAGAACTTTGTGTGGAGCTTCAGCTCATCCAAGATCTCTTTGGAGACAGCGCCACTCCTCGCGTTCCCCATCTTCTCTGACAGGTGGGAATAGCGTATGAAATGTTCTGTCCTCAACAACTTGTTCTTTGAGGTGCCCTTCCTCCAAAGACTCTGAAAATAATAACAAAATATAAATTGAGCTGGATAAGCTAATTCAGCTTAATTGGGCAATCTAGGCCTACTGCTAAAATACATTTCAGCAATGTTTCTTTCAGATCTTTGTTGAATTGTGGAAACCATTTCTCTTGGCTTGTATTAATAAGCTACCATGTGACTTTCACTGAAAACAATTTGGCCTTACAGTTGTTGTTTTTTATTGCTTACACACGTTTCTCTAAACAAAAATCATAATACCATTAACCATGCTGGAAAAACTCCACAAATCTCTTTCTAAATTAAACATTTCTGTCAAAACCATATTACCTCTTCTCAAAATCATTTTTTGTGTAAAAATTACACACACATGTATCATATGATTAAACTTTACTGAGAACCAATTCAACACTGATTAGCTAAATGAAAAACACTATTATGAATATCTATGGACAGTAGTTGATTGTAGAACATTACTGTATATTATAAAATATAAAACAAACGCGCCAATCGGGGGGCGACATTGGCTCAGATGGCATGTGCAGTCGTCTGGCAGTTGGAGGGTTGCCGGTTCGATCCCACCCTGGGTGTGTCGACGTGTCCCTGAGCAAGACACCTAACCCCCAAATGCCCCTGGTTTGTGTCTTGCATGGCAGCCGATTGCCATTGGTGCGTGTGTGAGTGTGTGTATGAATGGGTGAGGAGCATCAATTGTACAGCGCTTTGGATAAAGGCACAATATAATGCCGACCAATAAAATAAGCACATTTTTTATTTCTTTTTGAAATGCAAACATTTCAACACATGCTGTTTGCACTCTCCATACACAAGAGAAATACAAATACTGTATACAGTAGACTAAATTATAACTATCAAAATAAAAATGTATGAAATGTCTGGCCACAGAACCTCCTGGCTATATCTCCTGGCATGACATATCCAACCCTGGAGCTCATCTTTATATCATCTCTGTAGAATGGGCCTTTGTATGTGTGTGTGGATTCCAGTTGTAAAGCTTCCATCACCATGCAGAAAAAAGTTATTTTGGATTCAGAAATAGTGAATATGGTGGGAGACAAATGTTGGAAAATCTAGGGTGGCCTAGGAAACAGTCCCAGATGATAACGTACATGGGCTGCTCTGGCCCATCCATCTGTGCTGGTGTCATCATGATGTTGTGGATTGTATCAAAAAGGTGATCAGATTAGGCCCGACACTATTGTAGGGGCCAAGGTGGGAATGGTGTTGGAGAACTTTCTACTTCTCATCCTCCATCTCTTACTCTTCTTCTCACTCTCACGCTTCCTCTCACTGCACCACTACATCCATGGCTTACAAATGCAGTACAAATTCAGGACCTGTGACCCTTTTATTCATGCTTAAGTTGCGATTGCTAATTGAAACTGTTTGCAACTAGTATTAGGTAGTAATGTAGGCAATTCATAATTTGTCTTTAGAATTTTGAATTGCTGTGCTTTCCATGCAAATACAAGAAACTGGAAAAAAAAAAAAAAAGTTTAGACTAACACCGGGACTTGAACCACAATAACAAAAACCTAACACTCATGTATCAAACCCCTATACCATTTCCGCAAAAATATCACACTTCACACACAATTACCTACTTTTGGCACAATTCTCACAAATGTAATCTCTTGCATTCACATTGAAAGCACTACCATTCAAAATTCTAAACAGAAATGACTAAGTCACAGTACAGTAGTTTTAGTTACAAACAGTTTCAATTAGCAATAACCATTTACACATGAAGGACTGGGCCACAGGTTTGCTCCCCTGTATTGTGAAATATAGATGCCAGTGCAAAAGTAAGAGGAAGACTAATAAAAAAACAAAAAAATCAGAATAAGAGGTGGATGAGAAGGATCAGAAGTGGAGGTTCTCCACACCAGTCCCACCTTGCCCCTACAATCCTCTTCTGATCACCATTTGGACACCCTCCACAGCATCATGATTCCACCAGCGCAGCTGCTTGGGCCAGAGCAGTCCAAATATGTTATTATCTGGGACAACGTTAGTTTCCACCAGGCTACTCTGGTCCATAACTGGTCCCTTCCCACCCCATATTTTTCAACATTTGTCTCCTTCCATATTCACCATCTCTGAATCCAATTGAAGAACTTTTCTCTGCATGATATTGTAAGGTTGTTTTTTTTTCATATGATATGTGTGTAATTTTGACACAAAAAAATATTTTGAGAAGAGGTAATATGGTTTTGACAGCAATGTTTCATTTAGTCAGGGAGTCTTCACAGCAATGGTATTCTGATTTTTGTTCGGAGTTTTGAGAACATGAGGGATGGTTTCAGAACCATCGTGTTTTTACACATGGCAAGATTTATTTTGTATCCCAAGCACTTCTACTTCTTTGCAACTAGTAAAAGAAAGTTGAACTACAGCACCCCATTGCAAGCTGCTTGGGCATATAATGAGGCATAAAAGGTAAGGTGTGTCCAACGTCCATACATACAGTACATACTGTATCGAGAGGACCTCCTTTGATTAGAGCAGGGGTCGGCAACCCTGGTCCTGGAGAGCCGCAGGGTGTGCTGGTTTTTGTTTTCGCCTTAATACCAGCAACTGATTCATAATAGAGAAACCAGGTGAGGCCAGTAATCGACTGCTTTAATTGATCAATTAAGTGCTGAGTAACAACAAAAGCTAGCACACCCCGTGGCTCTCCAGGATCAGGTTTGCTGACCCCTGGATTAGAGCAATTACTCATATATCATTCCGAAATAAGTCACCAAAATAATTGACTACATTTGTCATTCCAAGCCATGAATATTACAGGTGAACCAGATCAACGCCATTGCATTCAGAAACTGAGACATTACAAAAGTTTGTTTGGTTCAATATTTTTTCATTTAACTGTATATTACACAATTCACTAGAAAACAAATTTTAATAAGAAAAATCCTATATACTGCACATCCCTTGATAAGTAGTCTACTGGAAATAAGTGATAACAAGTTGCATTATTAGAAGTAATTCAAATTAATAAAGGTTAGGCAATTCATTATATTTCAATGTGAGAGTCAAAATTCCACTTCTCTACCTCCCCCTAGTGAATCATCTATGAAAGGCTATCTCACTTCAGAGAGAGAACTAACACCTCTTACTTGGATTTATTTTTCTGGATAAGCGTAAAATGGGAGGAGCAACAAAGTAGGTTTACTGTAGCCGTGATTTTATGTACATAGCCTGTAAATATTCATTTTCACTGTTGTTTAAAGTTTCTTGCTTTAAAATAGTTATCAGTAGAAAGAAACAGACAGATTAAATGAACAGGCTAACGTAGCTTAAATCAAATAAACATTCAATGGAAAAATAGTATTATTTTTGCAGCAAAATTTAACAATACATTGTAGCTGACCTTCAGACTTTTTATATAGATTAGAAAATGTTTAAAGAAAGAAATTTAAATATAATGTGAATTTGAGTGCAAAAACATATATGAGGTCCTAGAAGCTCCAGAAGCGTTGGGGGGAGAACATGTATCTCCTTTGATATAATCATAAAAAAATAAGCACATAAAGGACCCTAAATCATCTAGAGACAAAGTTTATCTGAGAGAAATACAGGGACAGAACACAAGGAGAGAGATTTAAAACAAAAGGAGAAGTTTAAGCAAAAGGCAATTTTAAAAAGATGTTGATCCTACCTGTGTGCAGTCCAAGGAGACAAACTGGCAAGTGGATTGGCAATACAGAGCAAGAGGTGGAGAGAAGGGGATTTCTGCCTGAATTTTGCACTAAGTCAATTATCCAGGATTTTGAGTGGCTCAGCCTTAATGGACCGAGATAAACATGTTGTTACGTCTTTCCATTTCTTTGCTATGAGTTGCATAGTTATATTACCATGTGGTTTAATGTGTAACATATGCTTTTATCAGTTTGCCCTGTTATCTGCATCTGTATATCTGTATTTTAAAATCAGATTACACTTTCCTCTTGCTGTTTCACAAAGCACACACACACACACACACACACACACACACACACACACAAACATTTAATCTAGGATCACCAATCATTACAGTTTTTTTTTTTTTTTAAACGTTTACACACTAACACCAGGACTTGATACACAATAACCAAAACCTATACCATTTCTACAAAAAGCACATTAGTTTCCACTCAGATCACAATTTTAAATCACACTTTTTGCGAAACATTTGAAACATAAATATTATTTATTGTATTCACATGGAAAGCATTACTATTCAAATTACCAATTGGCCACATTACCTCCTCACCAGTTTAGACACAGATTGCATAAATCTTTAATTAGCAATCACAACTTATACATGAATAAAAGGGCCACAGACAGGTATGCTCTCCTGTATTGGTGAACAATGGATGTCAAGGCTGCAGTGAGAGTCAGAGTAAGATTAAGAGATGGAGGAGGGGTAGAAGTTCTCTAACACCATGTGAACCTTGGCCCCTACAATACTGCCCATCGTTTTCTTGGACACCCTCCACAACCTTATGACTCCACCAGCACAGATGGATGAGCCAGAGCAGCCCATGTATACTATCATCAGGAACAACGTTTCTACCTGGCTGTTCTGGTCCACAACTGGTTCCTTGCCCACCCCAGATTTTCCAACATTTGTCTCCCACCATATTCACCATTTCTGAATCCAATTGAATAACACACACAGATGCCCCTTCTACAGGCAATGGAGGAGGCCTGTGGTGATATTCCTATAGAAGCACTCCAAGGTAGGATATGTCATGCCAGGAAATACCTTCCGCTGCTTGGACAGGGAAAACATCGCCCGTGATGTGGATGAGGTTCTGTGACCAGACAGGAATGAAAGACAGGATGCAGGCACACATTTTTTTAGTTTTTCATTTTGATAGTTATCATTTAGTCTACTGTATACATTATTTGTATTTCTCTCATGTATAGAGAACGCCTTGAATACCAATAGCATGTTGAAATGTTTACATTAGTTTAGAAAAATAAGACTTATTTTGTTATTTTATTGGTGTGTCTGTTTTATATTTTATAATATACAGTAACATGCTCAACAATCAGCTACTGAAAATGCAAATGGAATTAGCCTACTGATAAGTAAGATATTCATAATAGTGTTTTTCATTGAGCAAATCAATGTCCAATTGGTTCTCAATAAGGTTTATTCATTTGATGCATAAATGTGTATAATTTTGACAAAAAATACATTTAGGGAAGAGGTAATATGGTTTTGACAGAAAAATTGCATTTAGCCAGAGATTTGTACAGTTTAGAGCTTTGGGAACTTGAGGCATGGTTTCAGAAAATGTGTGTAAACAATTAAAAAAAAACTGTAAACCACAAAAGGTATCTTGTACAGATATAAAATGGATTACAAAACTGCCGGTCCTCTTGGTAACTGTGACTGTAGACATTTTAGTGCAGAACATTGGATGCTCCTTTCATTCTCACTGCCTACATCACTGAATTCTATGTAACCTGACAGAATGTTCCCAGAGCAATGGCAGATAAAGTATGAGAGCACTGTGCAAAATAGTTGATAGGTAGAATATATTACTTTGACCGGGAATGGCAACTGAGAACTCACACCATGTTTGGAGTGACTGCATGGTGAAATAAGGAGGAACATGAACACAAAGGATGCTGTAGCTATTGGAGATGATCAGGTAACAGGACTAAGAAAGTGGCCATAAGACCAGAGTGAACACATCTGAGGCGTCATCAACTGCCAAGGAATCCTTAATAGCAAAAGTTGCAATGCAATGGCCCAGCCAAGAATTCATTTTTGGGGAGTTGGAGTAGGAGGGAGTAGTGGGGTGCAGTTGAGCAGGGGGAAACAGATAAGAAGATTATCTTTGATGGAGGGGGTTGATTGATTACTTTTCCAGTTTTCCTCTAATCCTCTTCCATGTGCGTTTGCATTTCAGGCTTCTTTACGACCATCTTCGCAGGGCATACAGTATGTAAGTGTATCATCACCCTTGGCTAAGTCTCTGTGTGAGAGCGTGCCATTGGATTAACCACAAATGTGCACCATCCTGCTGTTCCCTCCTTTGCACACCAACACCACCTTTCCTGTCAGTTTGGTTAACTTGGAGATTGTGTGCAGTTTTTCCATCAATCTTACAAAAGTTATTTGATGCTGAGAAGAATAAATTACAGTCTTTTGACTACTTGGGTCATGGCTGGTTCATAGAGAGACCTCCTATTGGAGCCCTATCTAGGCTCCATACAATTTCTGTTGTTTTTTGCTCCAGCATGTTGGATTTGAAATGAAACAATGAATATGAGGTTGAAGTGTCACCTTTATTTTTAGGGTATTTACATTCATATTGGGTGATCCATGTAGGAATTACATTCATTTTTATACATAGTCCAAAATTGGATAGTTGGCTTTGGTGTTGTTTCTGATTAGTTAGCTGTATTCAGCCTCTTCCTTAGAGCACGTAAGAATCAAGAAACCATGCAGTCTTGATTCCTGATTCTTGATTGAGCCTTTGGAGTCTGTTATTGGCATCATGAAGACAGGAGTGCAATGAAGACAGTCAAGGATGCAATTATGAGGCTGAGAAATAAGAACAAACAGGCAGATAGGCCAAAAAAAATAAGCTTTCCAAATCAACTTAATGGAACATTATTGAGAAGAAATTGCAATGGGACCAAAATAAGATGTTTACGGTTGATGCCCCTTCTACAGGCAAAGGAGGAGGCATGTGGTGATATTCCTGTATAAGCATTCCATGGCTGTTTACATCATGCCAGGAGATACTTTCCCCTCCTACTTGGCTAGGTAAATGATTGCCTGTGATGTTGATGAGGTTGACAAATCTCTGGCTAAAGGAAACTTTTCTGCCAAAACCATATTACCTCTTCTCAAAATCTGAAGAGGAGATTGAAGAGAAACCATCAGAAAAGAAGAATGCAACAGTTTGGTGATGTCAATTGCAGGCTTATTTGTGTTATTTACTTTCATTTGCTCTTTGTTCCAATAGGGGAATTCTGGAGGATCTAAACTCTAGTCAAGGGGGGCTAGTTTTTCACCTTAAAAAACAGCAAGCAATTTGCACACAAGAAACCAGTTGAGTTGAGTCAACTGTAATCAATCAATTGAATTGATCAAATAAGTGCTGAGGAATAATGGGCATTGGCAGAAGAACCTCCAGCTCTCCAGGACAATGGTTGAGGATTCCAGCTCTATAGGATTTAGATAAAATTAATAAAATGAATGTGCCTGTTTGAGACAATGCTAGGCAAGGGTGTCCTCTCCTCTGGAGTGCACACTATTTGCCACCATTGCCTTGTAGTCTGCCAGTGCAGACTAAGGCAGAATGTTAAGCACAACTAGCTGTAGCATCAGCCAGGATGGGCGGGTATAAATGAGCAGGTTCAATAGCATCCTGCAAAACAGAAGAGGCCTCTCTGCCCTCTCCCATATCTACAGAGGAAACAGCTGTGATGCAATGGGCCCATGATAGAGAATTGCACATAGAAATTGGATTCATTTATTTTGGTGAAAAATTCCCAAAATGCTTTCAGTTTACACTGGTTAATTAAAGTGTTGGTACTGCTTAGCACATTTACAACCAAAGGTGAGGCAGTGTGACTGCCTATGCCCTCGTGTCACGGCAATCCCAGGGTTAAGGATTGAGTTAAGGTATCTTAAGGGCCTTCCTTCTGCCTCGCGTGTAAAGGGTCTTAAATAAGCTTAAGTGATTGTGACCTGTGAGCCACAGGCCACCATCTGCTAGTCCCGGCATTATTAACCTTCTATTGCCCCATACCTTTCATTGTGACTATGTTAGCAATGATAATTGTGCATGAGTATGATACAACCCACAATCCTCTGTTATCTCCTCTGCTGTTTTGGTCCTCTCTTTTTCAGTAAATAGCTTATTCTTCCATCAGTGAATCTATCTCTGTGACATTGTGGGCTTGAATCATGCCTGGGAGTGTTGATGTACATTAGAATAAAAATCTAATTGACAAATAAAAGTTGTAAATATATTTTGATCTAATGAATTTATGAGCTTATGTATGAATAAAGTAGATGTACAATTAATTTCATAGTAAACTAGTTTGGCATTAACAAGAACCACATTGCATCACTGCATATTGCAATGAAAAGCACACAGTACTCACAGCACTGTGAGAAACGCATCTTTGTGAAAATGGAATGCACGGCTGTGAGAAACTGGAACATGTCATGCCTGAGAGAATATCACAAATGTGAGAGAACATTGCATAACTGTGAGAAATGGCCACGGCACTGTGTTTACAACAGTGACAGGTAACCACAGGGAGAAATGAGAGGCCTGGACAGCAGGATTACAACACCTTCTTGTGTGAAAATAAAAAACTTTACTTGGAAGAGTTTGCTACAGTTTTGTCAACTGTGAAGCAAATAAGTGTGTTTTCCAGCATGTGGTTCTTGTCTATAAATGCCATGTTTTTTTTGGACTGACATCCATTTGTTTTTGAATACATTTTAGCATCATGTGAAGGCATGTTGAAAAAGACTCTCTTCCTTTTCTCTTGCTTTTCTGTTCAACTTAGTCATTGGCCCCATGTCCTGCCATCTGCCATTTTGGACAGGACTTGAGTCAGTTCTGGTGATAGGCCAGTTCACAAACATGTCTAACCAACTCATCACTCATTCTCTTTGCATGTTTTCAACTGCTCATTTTCTCTTGCTATCCTTGGTTGTCTTCCTTCTCTCTACTTCTTGCATTCACCCCTTTCCATTCCCCCAACATTTTGTGGAGAGGATTTTTCTTTGTCTATATATATGCACAGATAGTCTGTGTTTATAGGATTACCAACCCATCTCCAGCCTTCAAGCCAATAATTCCAGCCCTGACTCTAAAACAATCTCCAACTGCTGACCTTTGGAGGGATCAGGAGTGGAGGGGCAAAACATAAGACGCAACAGAAGATGGAAATAGTGACTGGGGGATGAGATGAGAAAGGCTTTGGAAAAAATGTTACAGAAATATGATAAAAATATGGGGGATGGGAATCAGGGATGTGTCAAAGAAAAAATAGACCATAGTGAGAAAAGGTCTGTCTGTCATTTTATTCAGTAGCTCCTACTAGATTCTTAAGGTAAAACCCTGAATTGGCAATATGTACAAATGTAGTAGGCTACTGTTCTCGAGGGTGGCTAAATGTATAATACCCAAGTACTCTCATTCTGGTGCAGGATTCAGGACGTACACTAAAAAAACAATTTAGATACTGGATACTCACATTGCATCAGTTGTGTCTCGCTATAGGTAAAGTCCTACAAATAAATAGAACATATAGTGCTGAATCTTGATTCGAAGTGACTACATTTTATTGAGCTTCTGAACTGTTTACTATTCAAGTCCAATTTTCAAATCTGTTGGAACCCCTAGATCATACTTTCTTGTATTTAGATTGCTTACTTCTATATCCATGCAACTTTTCTGAGCCCAGCCCATAGAGACACTTGTGAGGATATCCCCATGATCTCCTTACACAGATTAATGTTGGAAACTCCCTCTTATGCAAGTACCTTAGCAGCAATACACTCACAAAATTTGGCCCGGCGAGACTCTCTATTCTCTATTCTATCTAGATCACTATTCTGTCCCAGTTCCTTTCCTGATAAAGTAAAAGTAAGCCTCCTTTGGTGATTGACCGTGTATTTCCAATGTGTCGGTGGTCAGGCTTAAGAGTCAATGTGGAGGTCTAATTTCTAGCCTACATTGGTTTAATAACTGGTTTGAATGTCTTCTCCTGCTGACAAACACTGGAGAGGCCTTTGCAAATTATATTTAAATGGAATGCATACTGCCTGTATTAAGCTAACTAAAAAGGAACTATTAAACCTCAGTCCGCCATGATTACAAAGATCCACTCGTTTTGGTAATTTGCTCCTCCAAGACCAGAGTTGAGTGTTTGTCTCCATCTGTAGGTCACAAAAGAGATTGATTGCTATTCCTGGTGGGAGGAGAATATGGACAATGATGGCAGTGATATTGAGGATAATGCTGATGATGGAAATCATTTGACTATATCATATGGTACTCAATAACACAAGCATACAAAAATAAAATAATATTTCACTACACTATGCTGAAATTTAAGATACTATGTACATGTTGTTGTGTCATATTTTTCTACCAATCATAATTTCATTTAATGTATTCCACACTGATATTTTAACCACTTTGCCCACCATAGAGGGCTATTTCCACCTATTCTGTACTAGTCCTATAAAAGGGTCAATACCTCAAAAACTATTTACTGCACACACGGTTGAAATAAATTTTACTATTTTACTTTTACTATTCAGAAATTTGAGACAGAACAAATTTATGTCAGAGCATGTACATACACTGTACACAAAACATACAAAAATACAAACATACAAAATAATTACAAAACACCTTAATATCAAATAATATCTTAATATCTACTTTTTATTAGTGCACAAACATGATGACAACTTGCGAACAAAATATACAAGATATCAGGCATTCAAATTACACGTTGAGTTTTACCAAAACTGCACCCAGATGTCCTCAAGTGCCCTGAAATCTGTAACATCTGCATATCCTTTTGTCCAGACACAGGACTGATTAGAAAAACGTTTTTTTGACTGGCGTGGAATAAGAGTGAGCTAAGAAAAAAACAAAAAACAATGTGTTTATTCATGCAACTTCTGAATTGTATATTTTTGTTCTCATATTGGAACATAATTTTTTGGCGTAGAGAACTGGTATCAAGGATTGTTAGAATATGCCTTTTATTGTCTGAGTCTGTGGCGAGGTGAGGGTTGTAAACCGTGATCATGACTTTTTTATTGTTTTATTGCCCTGCTTTGCAAATAAGAGGCTGGTAAGCATCTAAACTGCTGTTCTGGCTAGCTGAGAGTCTTTTTAACAATCCGGTGTCAGCGTTGTGTGGTTTTATTATGTCCGTTTTTTATATGATATAAATATTAATGCAACAATAATTTGAGACATTGATGACTCCACCACAAGGGGGCGAATTGGATAGGGTAAAATAACATGTATAAATGTGGATAACGTTGATACTGTGGCAAGGAAGAATAGGCATTCTGCACATTCTGTTTATGACTGGAAAGCGGAAATGCTGACACTTCTTGGACAAGCCCAGCGTGGATATTTAGTGTTAAGAGAACAATGCTTCCTCCTACTCTATACCCAGTAACGTGCCATTTTCCGGAACTGCTGGAGAGAACAATGCTAATTTCAAAATGTCAGATCTACACATTCATGAATATTCAATAGTGCCATGCAGTGTAATTGGTAGGTAATTAGTTACCTTCTGAATTTCTGTCTGAACCTTCTGTCAATCCAGACCCAAAATAGATGTTCAAACTGTCCTGAT
This sequence comes from Conger conger, assembly GCF_963514075.1. Classification (NCBI taxonomy): domain Eukaryota; kingdom Metazoa; phylum Chordata; class Actinopteri; order Anguilliformes; family Congridae; genus Conger; species Conger conger. Next base: position 14,943,959 of record NC_083768.1, read on the forward strand.
GAGGACATTTTATATTTTGAAGAATGTTCCTGCAGAAATGTTGCATATATTAAAAATAAGGTAAAGAAGAAGGGACTATATGGCTGCACACACCTCATAGCTCACTTCTGAAATGTCATGCTGTTCATTTGAAGCAAAAAGAAAAGTGCTGAACCAAAAGCATGGTTCTCTTAAAGCAATAAATGTAATCTAAAGAGAGTATAATGCTGCGTTCACGTCATATTGGAATGACCAAACCAGCCTCTGAAATGAAATGCGAGGCAAAAAACAAAACTCATTAACAAATGAAGTGCATCATACACATGCCATGCAACTTCTATTCCATGATGTTTGAACTTGAACCTTTATTGTTCGTTGTTTGTTCTGTGAGCCTCAACAGAAATCGTCTCGGTCTTTGTATATGCGCTCTTTCTGAAGTAGGCTACACCAGGCCCCAAATCTTCTAATAGGCTAAAGCAATACATTTACATATACACTACCGGTCAAAAGTTTTAGAACACCCCAATTGTTCCAGTTTTTTATTGAAAATTATGTAGTTTAATGTCTCATTGTACTCTGAAATGAAAGCATAGAACAAATAAACAATTGAGGTTAAAATAAATCATGGAATCAATTTATAAACCAAAATGTATTCTAAACTTTTGACTCAAAGTAGCCACCTTTGATAGATAGAACAGCTGAACACACTCGTGGCATTCTTTCTACAATGGAAATCAAATATTCTGCAGAAAGTTCTTCCCAACTCTGTTGCAGAAGTTCCCAGAAATGTGTGGCACTTGTAGGTTGCTTTGCTTTCACTCTTCTGTCCAGTTCATCCCAAACCAGCTCGATGGGGTTTAAGTCTGGAGACAGTGCTGGCCACTCCATGTTTTCAAGCTTACCATCTTGTTCTTTTTTCCTGAGGTAGTTCTGGCATAGCTTGGACGTATGTTTTGGGTCATTATCTTGCTGTAGGATGAACCCCTGACCAACTAGGCGCATACCAGAGGGTACTGCATGGCGCTGCAGAATGCTGTGGTAGCCATTTTGGTTCAGGGTGCCTCTCACTCTGTACAAGTCACCGACCCTGGATCCAGAAAAACAGCCCCAGACCATCACGCTTCCTCCTCCATGTTTGACAGTTGATGTCACACACTGAGGAACCATCCTTTCGCCTACTTGACGGCATACAAAAATCCTGCGTGATGAAGCGAAGATTTCAAACTTTGATTCAGTCCATAACACCTTCTTCCAGTCTTCAGTAGTCCATTGGCGGTGTTTCATGGCCCAGGCAAGCTTCTTCTTCTTATTCTGACGTCTTAGCAATGGCTTTCTTGCTGCAACTCGACCGTTCAAACCTGCAAGTCGAAGTCTTCTCTTCACAGTTGAAACTGAGACTTGCTTACTACGACCACTATTAAGCTGTTGTCCTGTGAGCCGCCTATCACGCAAGCTGTTGACTCTCAGAAACTTGTCTTCTGATTCTGTTGTGGCTTTGGGTCTGCCAGACCTCTTCCTATCAGAGTTTCTCCCAGTTTCTGAGTGCCTTTTGATGGTGAAGGAAACGGTACTCACTGACACCTTGACTTTCTTCGCAATTTCTCTGTAGGAAAGCCCTACCTTTTTAAGTGTCATGATGGTCTGTCTCTCTTCCATTGTTAATTGCCTTTTTCTCACCATTTTTATAGTAACACACTACTTTCTGCAGTACAATACTGTTCAAATGATGCTCACAAGGGTATGGTACCATAGTGTGTTACAACACTACTTTTATGCAGACAGAGGGGGTTGTAAGTAATCAAGAAAAGTTGGAACAGCTGTAGGAATTGGTAACACCAACTTTCAAGGCTTGATCAACCTCCATTGCTGCAGAACAGCTTTAAGTTGTTAACCCATTTCTTGTTCCCTGAAAAAGGCCTTTTTTATAATTCTGAAATGTATATTATTTTTCAGTTTAGGGTAACCTTACCTTTTTTTTTAACCTCTAGCAGTTCACTACTTACCTTTGTACCATTTCAAGCTATTCATTGGACTTGAACGGCTTGAATTTCAATAAAAAACTGGTTTAAAAAAAATCAGTTAACAACAGCTCATGGCTCGTTCGTTCACTCGTTCAATGGCTCATTCGGCTCTTCGTTCACGAACCTGTTCACTCCTTCACCGGCTCAGTCAGTACGTACGGTCGTTAATTTGTGGTTGTTTGATTGGCATTTCGGTAAGGTTATCGGCTTAATCACACACTGCAAGTCACTAAAATCACTGTCTTTGGTTAAGCGGGGCGGGCTGATCTCTCGCTTGGGGAGAGAGCCAAACGAACGAATCTTTCATGGAGAAGCCTAAGCTCAGTTCGTTCATTTAAAAGATTTGTTCGAAAAGATTCGTTCGTTCGAATCTTGCCCATCACTAGGGAAAACTGATGCGTACTCAACACACCTCAGAGCCTCAGTATCATTCGTAACACTAATTTACTGCACATTAGATACAGGGCCAGAATGATAACATCTGAGCAGAAATTCTAGTTAATTTCCAGTTAACAGCTTTTCAGATTTAATTTAACGACAGATTTATCCAATCGTAATTTCTTTGCCCACGTTTTCCTAATAGTTTAGCTGGGTTTGTTTTCAGTTGATGGATGTGTGGTGTTGGCTGGCTGGTTAGCATGCTAGCTAGCTAGCTAATACCTAAATTACCTAGTCTACATTTAGACTAATATGTCTTCAAACTATTTTATAAACTGGCTACTTACTGGCAACACCCCTCCACGACGACCGCCCATTCATCCACTAGTGAATGGATAGTTCATCCACTAAAATGTCGGATTTTGATGAATTCAAGAGGCAGTTGACCGAAAACAAGCTAGGTAACATAGGTGATTGCATTTACCAATTGTGCTTATTACCAACTAAGCTATATTAGTTGATTAGTTGAGTATATTTGAATCATATTACTAATCTAGGTTTGTTACAAAAAATAACCCTGGATTGCATTGGATAACTGTAAGTAATTTCTGTGTAGTTAACGCTGTACGGTGTATTTTAATTATAGATTAAGTTACTTAGCTAGTCTTAACAAATTGTCTTGCAACGTTGTTTAGCCAGCTAGCTAGGTAGCTAACGGATGGGGTCACTGCAGTGGCATAACAAAAGCATAACGTTCGTTAGCTCGATATTTAGGTTGCTAGTTGGTGCTGAAATGACTAGCCTGCCTAATTAATAACGTTAGCTAGTTGCCGTTATTTTCATGTTGATTTGCATCTGTTCACAACGTTGCCTGTTTATAGGGCCGAATTTACGATGAGAAGTGGAATGACACCGTCAAAATTTTGTTCAAAAATTACATGCAATGAATACCTCGAGGTGTAAAATGTTTTTTTAAATAAATAAATTTGGGATACAGCTTCTACAGATCTTGTACAAGCTGTTTGAGTCGTAATCAAGTTCAGTTGTTGATTGTAGAATATACTATATACAGTCCCCTCTGAAAGTATTGGAACAGCAAGGTCAATTTCTTTATTTTTGCTATACACTGAAGACATTTTTTATTTATTTGTCAAAGGATGTACATGAGATGACAGATCCAAATTTTATTTAATGGTAATTTTATCTAGATTTGTTAAACAACTTAGAACATACAACCTTTTGTATTAAACCACCCAATTTTTAGGTGTTTTCTGTGGCCCAGATGTGATTGGTTAAACAATAAATAGTTCTGAATGTTGACTATTGGTTTTAGCCTTGTGTGTTGCCTGTGAAGACAAAACACATTTGTGTTAGAAAAGATATACCTATATGAAGACCAGAGAACTGTTTGGATGTTGGGAGAAAAGCAAGCCCCAAAACATCAGACAGTGACATTTCAAACAATCTCCACAGGGTAGGGGTGAAGGTATCTCAATTAATCGTTCGAAGAAGACTTAGAGTAGCAATATAGAGGCTATGCTACAAGATGCAAACCACTCATCAGTCGTAAGAATCGGAAGGAGAGATTACAATTTGCAAAGAAATAGAGAGATGAGCCACAAAAGTTCTGGAACAAAGTTTTATGGACTGATGAGACCAAGATTAATATCTACCAAAGTGATGGAAAGGCCACAGTGTAGAGGAAGAAGGCATCGGTTCATGATCCAAACTAATTGGGAGAAACTTCATGCAGCAAGACAATGCCCCAAAATACACTTTCATCAAAAAGTGGAAGGTTTTAGGCTGGAAGGTTTATCACCAGACCTTAACCCTATTGAGTATGCAATTTACCTCCTGAAGAGGAGATTGAAGGGAAAGGCCCCCCCGAAAACAAACAACTGAAAGAGGCTGCAGTAAAAGCCTGGAAAAGCATCACAAAAGAAGATGGCTACCTTTTGGTGATGGGTCGAAGGATTGATGCAGTTATTGCAAGCAAGGGATATGCTACCAAATATTAAGTGTTATTTACTTTCATTTACAAATACTCTCTGTTCCAATACTTTTGCACGCCTAAAAATTGGGTGGTCTGACACCAAAGGTGCTATGTTCTAAGTAGTTTAACACATGTAGGTGTAAATACCAGGACATAAAAGCTGAAATTCTGAACGCTTGTCTGGTGTTCATGTTTTTATTACAACTTACATTGTTTTGGTTGCAGTTGTGTTGAGCTCACTCTGTCTCCCTCCCTCTGTTCCGCTCAGTTGAAGAGGCCACCCAGGCAATGGCCTTCGATGGAATCATCTTCCAGGGCCAGAGCCTGAAGATCCGCCATCCTCATGACTACCAGCCACTACCGTGCATGAGTGAAAACCCCAGTGACTTTGTGTGTATGTCAGTGTTGCAAAATATGTTAAAATCTACCTGCATTTTGTATCTACTGTCTTTGACACACTTCTCCTTGTTTCCCCCATGTTTCCACACAGCTCTCAGAGAAAGGTTTGTTTATGCACTTGTAAAGACAAGCAATTGTACAGCCAATTGACAGTCAAAATATGTATACTTTATTCACCATTTTGTAACTGGATTAATATTTAAGAAATGTGACTTAGCAAGTTAATGAATAGCATTTTATATTCCTTGAATACATGGATACCCACTCACTAATTGATTGGCTGAGGAAGGGTTTGTCAGTATATTGAGTGGGTGGGAGAGTGATTTTTCTGCTCCACTTGAATTACAAAACTGCAATGTACTCTTATTAGACAAGATGTAATTCTACTTCCTTTGAAAACTGCACATTTTCACATAAGCCTAGAATATTCAGGAAAATTCTGCATTACAGAATTACTAGAATGTTCTGTGACAAAATCCCAGATGGGGACTTGCTTTCATACCTCAAAGCAAAGTACTTGGCCTGATTTGCTTTACTAATTTTTCAGCTGTTTAAACGTTTGTGTGAAGGCTGTGTAATTTGCCCTAGATGTTGGTATTAGCTATGTAGTTCTGTAGTAATGGTAATCCAAATGTGAAATATTCCCTCAGTATTTAGCTCAGCATTATAGTTACATGTCTGTGTGTGCTGTCTGTGTGTGCTGCATTACTCCTTTCTCTCACTCCCTTTGTGTAGGTGTGGTGTCCACAGTGGTGCCAGACTCAAACCCACAAGCTCTTCATTGGTGGCCAGTCTAGTTATCTCAGTGATAACCAGGTCAGTCCCAGGATATCATTTTGTTTGGCAAATGCACTGTAAAAACATGAATCAGTTGGATTTTTAATTGTCTTTCTGTTTTTGATTGTCCTCCATGGTCATCTTAATCTCAGATTGCTGTTAGACCGTAAAACAACACAGCCCTGCTGAGTTTAATGAACTCTTACCTGGTTGCTGGCTCCATGCCCAAATTGGCCAAATCGATTTTGAGGTCAGGTCTGTCGAGGGATATATTCTCAAAATAATTTTATTTAATTAGTGTGTCAAAGAAGAAATTGTCTTTCTTAATTCTGTGATTTATTTTAATGGGTTTACAGTGTAGACGAAGACTGCAGGGAAGACTGTGGGTTTGTGTCGCAGGATGGACTTCAGTAATGAGGTTGGAGGCAAAGGTGCCCGAAGTGAGTGACTGGACACTTCAGATCTGCACATTAATAGGCAAACCTAACAAAACAAAAAGGTAAAGATGTATTTCAGTCTGCTGTCTTCCGTCAGCCATATGTCTAGAGTCACAAGTAACAATATGCATGGGCACAAGGCTGTTTAATACAGATTTCAGGATTGGGGTCAGTTCAGTTTAAATTGAAGCCATGGGACAATTCACCTTCAGATCCTCACAAGTTTGATCATCCAATTTGAATGCTTAAATTTATGAATTTTAATTACTACTATTTGAATTGGAATTGAATTGGCATTATGAATGCTTCATTCTAATTTTTAATTGACTTGGAGTTTAATGATTAACTTTCAGTGTCTTGTATGGAATTCTCAGTATCTGTTATGTAAGAACTGCATTTGAAAATGTTCAGTTCATAGAAAGCGCTACTGGTATTTTTGATTAATTGTTCTTTTAGCGTTATGCAGATACTCTGCATAAATCTGATTGATGTCTGCATGCATTAGCTTTGACCAGATATCAGCCTGACATAAAAATGTGTGATGTAATACAAACCATCCCCTATATCACTATAAATGCAATGGATTTCAAAATGTTTTGCCCTAGAATTAATGGATGGATTGACTGAAAGGGCACAATTTCAGCAAGAAGTTAAGAAATTGTGATTCAGGATTGGGTAAATTTAGGTAATAGCCTACATTGAATTGTGACTTGAATTGCAGTTCAATTCCTCAACTGATTAAATGGAATTGACTCGTAAATTGAATTTAATTAGTGAATATGTGTAGGAGAAATATTGAACTGGAATTGATTTTGTCGAATCTATAGACATTTTGAATTGAGATTGGATAAATTGAAAAATAATTTAGCTAATTGTTTTGGAAAATTAACTGAATTGATAGGGTAAGGAATTGTAATTGAGTTACTGGAGTTGGACCCAGCCCTGATAGAGTTATGTACATAAATGTTGCCACAACATTTTACATTAAAGGTAAAAATAGGAACCACATGTAAATGCTTTTAAACTGTGTGAATTATTATATTACATGATCTACATTCCTGTTAGTACGCAAGGTCATGTTAATGTGTTTCTACTCATTCCTTCATGTCTTTCCTGTTCCAGGTGAAAGAACTGCTCACATCCTTTGGTCCTCTGAAAGCTTTTAATCTTGTAAAAGACTGCGCCACGGAGCTCTCTAAAGGATACGTCTTCTGTGAATATGTTGATTTGAACGATCAGGTAATTAATGCTTTGGTGGTATTATACCAAGTTGTCCTATTATATTCTACCCTGCACTCTATAGAGACAACCTTTATAACTGCCTCATGTTTTTTGTGCCTCGATATAAAGTAATTCAGAAACCGGATACCCATTTTATGAGCTTGAGGATTACTCATACATACAGACACACTATCTGCTATACAGGAAAATATGACTGAGGCATACTTTTCCTGTATTTTCATTTGACATTTGCATTTTAGTAATTTAGCTGATGCTTTAAATCCAAAGCGACTTAAAAGTGCAAGTTCCTCAAGTGAAAAGTGCATCAAATCCATAAATGGCAAAACACACATGTAGAGCACTCAATGCTTTTAATGCTGAAGAAAAATTTGCTTCCATCTGACAGTTCAGAGATTGGATTCTTGGAAGAGAGGGGTACATTTTGAAATCAATCTGGCATTGAAAGGAGCACACACTTGACTGTGCCAGCCAGTGCCAACTGCGGCCTGTAGCTCCATAGGGCAATGTGCTATCAGCAACCTAGTGGCCCCTGCTGGTCGAGCGCCCGTGTGCTGCATGTGAAAGCTGCATATGAATGGTCTTCCTCCGACTCCGCTCTGTGCAAGCTGAGCTGTAGTATGCGGTGTGAAAAGAAGTAGATGGCGACAACACATGTTTCGGAGAACTGTGGATGTCTACTCTCTCCCAAATTGGCAGCGGGGCTCGCCGAATGAAGTGGTTAAGGTACATGAATGGGACCCGCAAGGTCAGTGGTTTGATTCCCGGTGTAGCCGCTGTAAGATCCGCTCAGCCGTTGGGCTTGAGCAAGGCCCTTAACCCTGCATTGCTCCAGGGGAGGATTGTCTCCTGCTTAGTCTAATCAAGTGTTTGTTGCTTTGGATAAAAGGATCAGCCAAATTACATGTAATGTAATGTCTCTGTTTGAAGATGATTGGCCCGTCCAAATTCTGGTGGGTAACTGGATGTCCAGCCCTACGCTGGGCACCAAAAAAAGGACACCTGGGTATGTGATTACATTATTGTTGTTGCTTTGTCTTTGCATGTTATGTGACATACTTCAGTCCTTTACCAACAAGATGTTGGTAGCCTTTTTGTCAACCCACGTGTCACAATTATTCCCATTGCACCACCCAGTCGTCTGTGTTGATAATTACCAATAATTAAGTGGTTGATGATTGACAGCAGTTAGACTTTCCTGGTGATGGTTGACAGCAATGCAGAGGCTACATGTAGAATTCAGTCTGATTATTTAGGACCTCATATTTTAGAATTAATACTATAAATAAAAAGTGTTAGTAATAAAATATTATGCAGGAGAAGTTAGTGTTGCACAATACACCTATACTGGAAAAGTATTGCAATACCTAGCCGTTAAGAACGGTCCAATAATTTTATTAGTATCGATACTTTTAGAACAATAGTGCCTGGATGCGACCGGAGCTGTGTATGTGTGTGTGTGCACGCTTTGCGTAGTGGACTTGTCAACAGTGTCAGCTGAACACGCACCACGGCATTTTCAACTCGCCGTGCAACATTTGAGAGCGAGATTGAGAAGCCAGTACAAGTTCACTTGCAGACCATCCCAGTTTTATGGACAAAACAGACGCAAGCAGTGAGATATTTGGCATTATTTCTGTTAAAGGGCCGACGGACACCCAAAATCCAATCTGCAAAAGATGTTTCAAACTGATGCAGATAAATGGAGGCAACACATCCAACCTAGCAAAACATATTGCCGACCTGTTTAAAGAATGACAGGTTTGCGAATGTGATAAATAGGCTACTGTAATCAGTTGTTTGACAATTTCACTGTCATTGATCCCCGGTTGGCGAAAATATCCATATGAAGAGATGCATCTTACTTGCTTTGGATCAAAAATCCTGCCAGCCTTAAGAAGCTCTACAGCCGGTTGGCAGAAATACATCTGACATTCTTTGACCGTGGAATGACTGTTGGTGGCAGACAGGGTGGTTTGAGTATCTCAGAAACTGCTGGGTCTCCTGGGATTTTCATGCACACTAGAGTTTGCAAAGAATGGTGCAAAAATCAAAAGAAATCCAGTGAACAGCAGTTCTGCCGACAGAAACGCCTTGTTAATGAGAGACGTCAGAGGAGAATCGCCCACACTGGGGGAAGGGGGCGGGTGACAACGGGGGCGAACCTTTTTCATGGTGTATAACTTTTTTTCCTTGAAGAACAAACAACATAAAACATAGGATAGCAACAATTGGATTTCCTCAAGATCACAGACATGCTCGGTTGTTTTGATCTGTATTTTTTCTTTTCTTTTTCTTTTTGTCTTTCATTCATTTCAATCTGTGGCACAAAGTTGTACAATTATTTACCATTTATTTCATGCTTGCTTAAAATATACATGTTATTTGAAATGGTCCATTTTTTCCAATGGATTATATATTCCATCCATGTTCATGTTTCTTCCTTTCACTCTCTCTTTTCCGTCAACCTAAAAAAATCCTCCTCACCCCCACATTTTGATTGACATGCAATAACATTCCCTGTGTACGGTTTGGTTCCCTGTTGCAGGCCATTGCTGGGCTCAAGTGGATGCAGCTGGGTGGCAAGAAGCTCCTGGTGCAGAGGGCCAGCTTGGGAGCAAAGAACACTGCTCTGGTAAGTGGGGGGGGGGGGGGGGGGGCTAGAAATGCAGAAAGGGGGCAGTCAGGAATGCTGCTCAGTGCCAGCAATGTCTGTGGTGATTGAAGGGGCCAGGAGTGTGGGGGGGCGGGGAGGCAAGGCAACAATGGTAATGTAAAGAGAGAAGGCCCCTTATGTTTCAGCTAGAGGGGAGCCCCTTACAATCTCCTTTTATAATTTATTTTTGCCAATATAGTTTAGTTTTTTTCTTTGTCTGAATATAAATACATTTTTCCTCAAGTTGAGTAATGGGAGATCCCAAGCCAGTGGCGGCATAAACGTGATCATAAAATGTCTCTAAATCTGTAATTCTATCAGGCGAATCTATATTTATCTATATAGCTATATGATCTATATAACCTTTCCTCCAATAGTTACAGATACCTTGGTGTCCCATGGGTATTGTAGTTCAGAAGAGCAGTGTACAACAGCACCCCTTTTTCTGAACACAAGCTTGAAAATGTCATACCAAAAAATAAAATGTTTACTGTTCTTGAACCCTTTTGACTACATACATAATCCTGGTCACTTCTAAAAGGGAACCATTGGGGGTTTGTATTTCCAAGAGTCAGAATTACTCAATGTGACAGATGCTCAAAACAGTGGAAGTGGAAGCTTTTTCTCTCACCAAAATAAATGTTTTGTTTGAGTGGATATCAATGCTTGTGGCTGTGCTTGGTGTGCTTCGAACACAATGGAGCCACAGCCAGAGCGCTGAACAAATTCACTTTCAAATTTGATGACCATGTCACCATAAATGAGCATTCTCCATTGGTTTTTCTAAGCTATGTCTAGGCGGTTTTCCAAAAATGCCATTTGGAGCCTCCAAAAGGACACATGGAAACGATATTATATTATGAGTTTGATGAGGTGTAATATATATATATATATATTGTCTTTGGTATTGTGAGTTGGCTGCTAGAGTGTTGCTTCATGGTTGCTTCATGGTTGCTTGGTGGTTGCTATGGTGTTGCTAGGTTTTTGCTAGGTGTTGCTAGGTGGTTGTTAGGGTGTTGCTAGGGTGTTGCTAGGGATTTGCTAGGGAGTTGCTAGGTGATTGCTTGGGTGTTACTAGGTGGTTGCTAAGATGCTGCTTGGTAGTTGCTAAGCTGTTGCTAGGTGTTTGCTTTAGTGTTGCTAGGTTATTCCTTATGTGCTGGGTGGTTGCTACAGTGTTACTTGTTTGTTGCTAACGTGTTGCTAGGCGGTTGCTTGATGTTTGCTAGGTTGTTGTTAGGTGCTGCCCGGAGGTTGCTAAACTGTTGCTCGGTGGTCTTTTGGGTGTTGCTAGTTTATTGCTAGGTGGTTGCTAAGGTGTTGCTTGGTGTTTGCTAGATGATTGCTAAGGGGTTGCTAGGTTGGTATTTGGTGGTTGCCAGGGTGTTTCTAGGTGGTTGGTAAGGTGCTGTTTGATTGTTGCTAGGTGGTTCCTAAAGTGTTGCTAGGTGGTTGGTAGGGTGTTGCTAGGTGGTTGTTAGGTGGTTGCTTGGATGTTGTTAGTTTGTTGCTAGGTGGTTGCTAAGGTGTTGCTTATTGTTTGCTAGATGATTGCTAAGGAGTTTCTAGGTTGTTACTTGGTGGTTGCCAGGGTGTTGTTAGGTGGTTGCTAAGGTGTTGCGAGGTGGTTGCTAGGTGATTTCCTAGGTGTTTCTAGGTGGTGGCTTGGGTGTTGCGAGGTGGATGTTGTTAGGTGGTTGCTAAAGTCTTGCTAGGTGGTTGGTAGGGTGTTGCTATGGCATTGCTAGGTGGTTGTTTGATGGTTGCTCAGGTGGTTGCTAGGGTGTTGCTCGGGTATTTATAAGGTGTTGCTATAGTGTTGCTAAGGTGTTGCTAGCTGGTTGCTAGGGTATTGCTAAGGCGACAGACCGAAGGTGCGATTGAACTGTTAACCCTCCAACTGCTCTTACCTCCTGAGTCAATGTATGAGTCTGTATATGTTGCTAGGATATTGGAAAACCTTCAATATCTCGCAAATTAATGGGAATATCAAAAAGCTGTGAACAAGCACACCATTCCGGATTATGCCCTTTTATGAAGTTTTCCAGTTGGTTTGGTGTCGATATCTTGAAAACTGTGGGACATTGGCGTAAAAAAATGGGAATAATAATAATAATAATAATAATAATAAATAAGGTCCTGGGTTTGAATCCCTGTTGGCTGGGTTTGGCTGTGCAGAGTTTGCATGTTCTCCCTGTGTCTGCGTGGGTTTCCTCTGGGTACTCTGGTTTCCACCCACAGTCCAAAGACATGCAAGTTAGGCTGATTGGAGAGTCTAAATTGCCCATAGGTATGAGTGTGTGAGTGAATGGTGTGTGTGCCCTGCGATGGACTGGCGACCTGTCCAGGGTGTCTTCCTGCCTTTCGCCCAATGTATACTAGGATAGGCTCCAGGCCCCCTGCGACCCTGATCAGGATAAGCACATTAGGATAATGAATGAATGAGTAGTGTGTTCAATCACGTCAATAAAAAACTTGACTTTTGAATAACAATAGTGTTGTGAAGCAACACATGACTGTTATTCTTTAGCTTTATGTGTGTGGCTGTCTGATACAAAAGGTGATATGCTCAAAGTTAACAAATCTAGATACAAATAACAAGAAATAAAACCTGAAATTCAGATCTGTCTCATGTATATCTTCCCACCTCAAACTCAATTGTCTTCACTGTATGGCAAAAATGAAGGAATTGCCCTTACCGTTCCAGTACATTTGGAGGGGTCTTTATCGATATTATTATGTTTGGTAACCATTTTATTGAAGCAATAACTCACTCCTCCGCTGTGTGTCAGGCTGAACAATGCCCCTTAGCTGTGATAAAATGTGTATATACCACTGCCTGTTATTGCTTAAGTAGATACTTGTTGAATGATGTGATGGGAAATGTGCAATGTGCTGTTGGAGGTGCTATGTACTTGGGGTGGAGTGTATGAGTGGATTTGCATGTGGAGTGTATGAAATAGGGTACCCTTTCTGGGAAAGATTTGAGTATCCCTGTTAAGTAAACAATGAACTTGTAAGCAATGTTTCTCTGAATAAGCACATTTTTGGAATTATATTATGGATTTGGTTTGCTGGACCCTTGCTATGAAAAAAATAGGTTACCGCACAGATACCGCACAGGCTCTGTAGCCATGCCAACCCCTCCCCACACAGAAAATGGCACCACACCCACTACCACCCAAACACATTTTAGAAGAAGAAATGCAGGCAGAGGAGCAATGAGTCTGAAAATGTACGCAACAACAGATATTGCCAGTGCATCACAGATGTGAGCTTGGTTGCAGCATAGTATGCCTGTAAATTCAAAGCAAAAAACATGTTCTGTCTTTCCATGATGGACCAAATTATGCAATTAAATGCACCATCATATCAATGTATTTTACTTGCATGCTAGAATGTTAGAAGTTAGAACTGAACCATCTAATACTGTTGTAGCCATCACTACTGGTAATTGAAACAATGGAGTTCTAAAGAACCTACTCTTCAAAGGGATAAAGGGACCTGTAACCTCTCTTCAATACCCGTCACCTCTCTCCCTCCGTCCCCTTTACCCATTCAGACGGGTATAAACCAGACCCCGCTGACGCTGCAGGTCCCGGGGCTGATGAACAGTTCTGTGGTGCGGATGGGCGGCCTGCCCAGCGAGGTGCTCTGCCTCATGAACACGTTGACGCCCGAGGAGCTGCTCCATGATGAGGGGTATGAGGAGATTGTGGGAGGACGTGTGGGAGGAGTGCAGCAAGTATGGCCAGGTGACGAGCATCGAGGTTCCCCGTCCCATTGATGAGTTGGAGGTCCCCCGGCACTGGCAAGGTGAGGCTCTGTTTGCTGCTGCTTTTCCAACTGTCCCAAATTCCCAATCCAGGCAGTCCCCATACTTCAGCTTCAAGGAAGCGTCATTGAAGGCCCCACAGTGGATTTATCCATATAAATAAACAGTGAAGAGGTTCTCCCACTACGAACAAGCAGCCATCTTTTCTGACATTTGAACCAGACCTCTTATGCCACTGAAATCCTGCCAAGGTTGGAGTATATTTGAGTACCCTTGCCAAGCTGCCACTATAACTTCATTGAACGTAACCACTTCATTCTACTCACTATATTCACAGGACCCAAGTGTTCCGTTTTGTTTTTCTGTTGCTATTTTTTGGCTGCAAATGACCCCTACTCTTACTCTCTTCCCTCCAGATCGTTGTGGAATTTATGTCAGTGTTTGACTCCCAGAAGGTCATGCAAGGGCTGACAGGAAGTTTGTCAACAGGGTTGTGGTCACCAAGTACTGCGACCCCGACGCCTACCACCGACGAGACTTCTGGTAGATTCAGAACGAAGGGAGGGAGGAGGGTGGGGATTGGGCTGCTGGCCAGAAATGCAAGAGAAGAGAACTCGTGGAGATGGTCTAGGGATGGAGACAGGAAGGGAGAGCTTGAGGAGCAATCTTTATTTTTGTAAAAATAGATGTGGAGAAGGGGTGGGAAACGTTTTTCACGAGTGACGTCATTTTCCACCCCGTCATTGTCCGAATTGCTCCAAGTCGTCTTGTTTGTTTGTGCTGCGTTTGTGTTGATTTGTTGTTGTAGTGCCGTTATGTTTATTTAGATATGTTGCATTTTATCATTTGCCATGACGTCATCTTCCACCCCAGTATGCTCCGAATCGGCCCAAAGTAGTGTCATTCATTTGTGCTGGGTTTGTGCTAATTTGTGCTGTGACAATTATTGTTTGTGTCGGTATTCTTTTTGAGATAGCAGCCTAAACCTTTTAACTTGTGAATAATCATCCAGCCTCTCAGCTAGGTCTACCTACCTCCGAGTCTGCATATCATTTGTGCTGCGTAGCTATTATCATCTGGCAGCATTCATATAAGCCAGAACTACACAGATTCTGCACAAATTAGCTAATCATTATATTATGGTTTCCTTTTTTTCCTATCACAAACCTTTTAAAATGTTCTGAAGATCAGCTTGCTTGTGCACAATCTCTGAATATCTGGTTTATATGAACATGCCTTCAAAATGTCTGAACCCATGGTGGTATGAATTTAATTATGCATCAAAGGTTGTTAGCGAGGAAGCAGTTAAAGCTGCAAGCTACCTGAGCTAATGCTGAGCAACCTAAAATAGCTAGTTTGCTGGTTAGCGTTTTGGAAGTGTTTAATGAAAATGATATAGATGATTAACCTCAATTAATCATATGATTATAATAAATAGTCGTACAATATTGATATGATAGTCAATTTTGTTTCATTCCAGTATCTCCGATTGTGGTGACATACTTTTTTTTTTTTTTATGTAAGGTGCGTGTGTGTACGCGCCCACGCGTGTGTACATATGTGCACTTTAATGCACGCTTAAATAATGCATGTGTGTGCAATATGCAATATTTTTGCATATTGATAATCATGTACTACTCTTGCACTTAAGTCAACCTAGCCTTTGCATATTTATCATCCTGTCTAAGATACTTTCAATAGTCATTCAATTATTCACAATTTTTAAGTCGTTCACAGATATGGTAACTGAGTCAGTAGAGAAGGTAAGAAGAGCTATCCTCACTGTTCAACCAGTACAACCACCTGATTTCATTAGCCTCGTTTTCTTTACCTCGAGCTCTCTTTGGCCCTACTTAGCTGTAGCTTTTCTGTCATACAACAAACCCTTTCAGTTATTATAATCAGGGAGTCTTCGAAGACCGAGCGGATCGAAAAGAGATGTTGAACACAGAATTTGTGTTCAGATCTAGCTGATTACTCAGGGGAGGCAGTAATCTCCTGTACAGCAAATCTCCAGGATGAAGTGGACTAGGCAATCGAAATTAATAAATAAAATATATAAATATATATATATATATATATATATATATATATATATATATATATATATATATATATATATATATATATATATATTTTACACTGAAAGGAGCACTTACTTGTTCTTAGTGTTTGGACAATGATGGGGTGGAAAATGAAGTAACACTTCATTTCTAAAGTGTTCTTTCAACGGCACAAATGAGCACAGACATAGAACAAACTAGCGAGACTACTTTGGAGCGATTTGGAGTGACTTGGGGTAGAAAGTTACGTCATAGCTCATAAAATATAATGTGAAATATATCAAAAGCCAAATTATGATTTTTATTCCACAAATCGGCATAAATGCAGCAAAAATGAAGACAATATTTGTATTCATTTTCTGATCACATGGGGTGGAAACTTCACAGAGGTCTCCTGGTGGTGGCCAGTTTCGTTCTGTAGCTGCACGACCATAACATCATAAACTTCACCATGGAACTGCATCCATCATCCTCTACTGTAAACTGATCAGTTAATTTGAGGTGAAAGTTTTGCTTTAGTCTATGTCAATGCCAAAACATTTGATGTACACCCCAAATAACGGCCTGTCCGTTCCCCCACACTATGATGACTGAAAGATGTATTTATCACATTTTATTTTACTTTCTCTAAGAGTCTTCTGTAATTTGGAAGAATTTTTCATCTGGCTCAGATCTCTAAATGTATACCACCCCACATATTTTCATAGAATCTGGTTATTTTCTTTTAAAATAACTGACCAGCTCCTTTCCTACAGAATGTGAGAGTTTACACTTCACGCAAGTACAGTCTTCTCTGTATTTATTGTGAAATTGATTCAGGTATTTAAATATATAAAGCAGAGCTGCCCAACCCTGTTCCTGGAGATCAGGATTTCATTTCAACCCTAATTTGGCAAACCTGATTCTGCTTATAAGCAGCTCAGTAAAATCTGTAAAAGAAATGTAGGTGTGCTTTGTTGGGGTTGGAGAGAAAACATGTCCAAAGATGTCCAGGAACAGGGTTGGGCAGCCCTGATCTAAAGGGTCTTGTCTGACTATCAGTTTGTGCTGAATTGGCTTTCATTTTTGTGCACCAAGATAATTAAGTACTTGGTTGGTAAAATAAGGGTTTGTGGAAAAAGCTGTGAACTGTGAGGAAAAAAATAATTATTGAAATGACAAAAGACCATACATTGTGTGTTGGACTGCTCTGTATGGAACAAGGGTGCAACTATGTCCACAGTTATTTTATTTCTGACAAGGACCAGAAATTGTCAATGTTAGACTGTATTTTTTAGATTTATTTATTTGGTGTACAAAGTCAAATTTAGTAATCAGGTTTTAATCTTTAGCTTTTTAACTTATGTTGCTCTTTTAAAAACAAAAAAGCTTTTTGTTGATGAACATCTGGTTTATTTATTTATTTATTTTCTCACTCCTGTTTTGTACACATTTCATGCTTACACAGAAGGGGTAAACGCGTATGCTGATTTCATGGAATGGACATTGCAGTACACATGCCAAATCAATGTTGAAAATGTGCATCTTCAGCTTAATTGGTGACTGAGTTGGTTTGTCCCTGTCTTTTATTAGTTCTTGATATTGTGTGTTTAGTCTTCAAAATTCAGGAAATGACTTTCTCCCTGTGTTGTACTCTCATTAAAACGGATTTGAGATGTGATGTATATCATTGTTTATCCCGCTCTTTTGTCCTTTTTTGATCTTATTGTAAATATACTTTCTCCCAATTACAACTTTTTCTATAATGTCCTTAAGCACTAGGTGTTTTCTATATACAATACAATAAGCTGTCAATACAAATTCTCTGTACGCTTCACATGTTTGTATGCGAGGTGCAGTAAAACATGGTTTAATTGAGGATGTTTTCAGCTCTGGTTTTCCCTACAGTTTTTGCATCCAGGAAGTTCCATTGACACATAACAGTCAGCTAGGATGATTTGTACAGCCATATTTTTATTTATTTATTTAAATGTTAGTTAACAGGTTACACCAGGACTGGGATATGCTTAGTGAACAGTAGTTGTTCTATTGTAGCCTCATTACACCATCACTGCAGTATATGCCACTTGGCTTTCCTGCAGACTCATTGCATTGTGGCAATATTCTGAACGACCCATCCTCATATTGCACACACATCTTAAGATGGTTGTATGTACATAAATAGAGCTACGACAATTTCATTCTAATGCAGCCTAACTTTGTATCTCAATCAATAAAATTTGAGTCTGGAATTATTTATTTTTCTCTTTGTATTCCCAGCTGTTGTGAGATCATGGCCCACCATTGAGAGAGTGACTTGTACTCTTTCCAGGTAAGAAGCTGCTGGTTGGGATCATTTGGGATGTTCCTCTCAACCTTCATGATAATCCTGGCGCATTGGTCCTGTAATCTAATTTAAAATTAAGCGATTGGCTTTCATCTGATGTTTAATTGTATTGGCTATATTCTGGATTAGCCTTCTTGCGTTATCATGTTATAATGCAGTGTGCAGATTTGTGAAGATCCTCTGTCAGATTTTATTATCTTTATATCCAAAATCACTTGACTAATTCAGATGCTAAATTAATGTTTACGTGTCTGCCATTTAACCTGACGTCATGGACGCTCGTAAAACTGACATATCACCGCAACCTTTTGCTTTCCATTTTGAGCCAATCGCAAGGAATAGTGAGCGGAAGTAGTAATATACTGCACCCTGAACGACAGAAAATCTTGACCAACGATAGTTCAAATATGTGATTAAAGGTCCAATGGCTCGCCGCCGAGGCGGGGAGGTTGGTCATCTGCGTAACAGGGGAGGTGGTGTTCCTGGTGGCCATCTTGGATTCACTGAGTGATTGTTTGGCATAAAGAAATAATAAAAATAAAAATAAAGCTTGAAGGCTTAGGATATTAAGGTAGGCTAAAATATAAAAGGGTAAAGAGGCGAAGCGATATCGAGGAAAATCAGGTAGCTAATCATATTTTACTTCTGGAGAACAACATTGATTTGTGTAGGTTGTCACAGCTAGCTATCCTTTACCCATTTTAAGTAGCTAGCTAGCTAGCCAGCCAGCCAGCAAATACAATATAAAAACATTTGCCAGCCCAGCTAGCTAGATAATTCTCCAGCGTTGCTGGACAGGTTGTTGTGAGATGCTCAACGTTCATTTAAAAAATATTTTTATTTGCTGAACGTCTCAAAACACGCATTATATTTATGCTAGCTTGTTAGCTAGGTAAGATCCGGGTAGTTTTGACATTCGCTAAGCCAGTAGCCAGTTAACACCAGCTAGCTTACGATATGTGCTTTTGTGTTGTATTTTACTAGCCAACGAGACTGTCGATATTTTGTTATCTAACGTGTGTTAACTTTTATGTAAGGCGCATGTTGCATTATCAAAAGCATCTGCAACATTGCGACGTAGACACGACTTCAAAGCATAGGACTTGTGATTACACCTCATTCTTATGGAAACGAACAGATAAAGTTACTTGCTCGTTATTTAGCTAGCGAGCTAGTCTGTAGCTGGCTACTCTAGCCAGTTAACTGAACTAATCGCACGAGTTCTGTTTTTGATTTGACTGATTATGAAAGTTCAGTCCGAGTGTTCGAGTAAGCTAGAACAAACGATGGTCATTTCACATCTGTGGTGCACTCCTGTTGCAATGTGCACGCTACCTATCGGAACGCTTTCCCATCGCGTGGAAGTAACGGGCCTCATTTGTAGTTGTAGCAAGCTGGGTCTAGCCACGCTGTAATGTAACAATGTTGCGCTTTACGAATGTTGCCAGTATCCGCGGGTTTTCCCATGGTTCTAGTTCAGTTTTTTCATTGTGTTTCAATGAATGATACTATCGTGTCATTCTTTAATATAAGATTTTAATGACACGTTAGTATTCATTTCTCACTGCCAGTGAATTTCAACCTGGTTGTCGGGGATGAACACGATATAAAAATGATAATTCTGTAATTTTCTTTCTCCCGTCAGTACAGTTTATTGAAATTGAATGCAAGGTTGCAGTGCTCTCTTGGTGGCAGTCCATGTGAAAGTAATGATCAAGTTGAGCATATCCCTTCCGGATACATAAACCTGATGTTTTGGGGAAAACTGAATGCCGTAATACATTTTCAAAGAAACTTAAAAGGTGTTTCTTTGTGTTTGTTACAGATTGTGAAAAGCAGTGTTCTTATGAAGCTTTGCCTAGTTCACAATGGGAATTTAAGGGGGCGGCTGCAGTTAGCTTTGTAACTATTACTATAGTAAATAAAGGCATTCGTAAAAGTTATTCCCAAAATGTTTAAACCATTCAGGCATGGTGCCTTCACCCAGTAGTTCTGCTGCCAGTCTTTGTCTACCATGGTTTTAAAATGTCATCACACGTTAGCAGTGGGCTGTCAGTGCTTCTGTGTTAATTATGCATATTAATTGGTTTCTGACTCATGGTCCCAATTCTGATGTGAAAAATATTTTTCAAATTGGTGTTGAAATTTTTATACATTTCTAAATGTGCAGATGTTTTATTTTCCAGTGCTACTTGATTTGAAATGGAGTTGTTTCACTAACCCACATGACCCCTGAAAGTTAAAATGATTGGTTCAGTAATTTCTTTGAGTGAGGACTAAATCGATGGTTCCTGTTGGTTCAGTTGTATTCATGTATTGTGTTTTAAAGCAAGAACACGGGTTCCAAGTACTTTGTAAAGCAGCTTGTGTGAATGTTATGTCTCCAGAGGTTGTACATACATGCATTTTTTTTATAGTAGCCTAATTATTTACAATTGTAATTATAAATGGCAGTTTCATATTGTACAGGTGCTTCTTAACTTTTCACTTCAAGTGGCACAAGCTATTCACTCCCAATTTTGATCTAGTAAGCCGTGGCACAGTTCTTTAATGCAATGATGCCAGAATACATGTCCAGTGGGAAATGATTACAACCAGAAATTACAACTTTTTTGAAGAATTGTGGTGTACACAGTCTTGTATAACCTCTGGTGTGGAGACATCTGCTGCTTTGAAGTTCCTTGAAACTAATTTTCTTGCTTTAAAGGGCAATGTCTTAATGCCCCCACACCTATCATTGTAAAGCCCACTGGTTGTCAGAAACGTACATAAATATCTGAAACATTCATCAAAAAAAGAACTGTGTGGGCCATACCCTACAATTGAAATAAGACCAAAAACCCCATGAAGTGACCTATCCTGTTAAGGCTGATGTTGATGCCGTTTTCATACATGACACTTCAGGGATTCAGAGTTATGGGTGAAATATGATAGAAATGTGAACCCCGAATAAAACGCTTGTCTTCACTGATAGATGGCACTCCTCCATTATGGATGGCCCTTAATGTCACGCGTACCCATACATTAAGAGATGGATATCTCAAGCTTTTCACTGCCAATAGCTGGATTCTGCCCACATTTATGCAAATCCAGCATTATCATTCTAGCAGTGATTTCAATTACCTCTGCTTTACTCATAAATGTATATTCCAGTGGGCTTTTTGAGAGGAGCTAAATCAATGAAACCTCTGTCCTAATGCATTGGTAGGTAAGGGGAATCTTAAAAATTAGTTGTAATATGTCTGGGTTCCTTTCAGTCTGCCCTGGCTAGTTTGCCTGTGAGATACATTTGCTTTAAAACATTGCTGCCTGTGTTTATTGCTCATCATCCATAGTGAATTTAGGCATATATATTATAATTACTGCTATTACATTACATCCTCCCATGCAAGTGAACTATTCAATCCTGAATTCCCACATTTTAAAATGATTATAGTGCTTTCTGTTTGCTTATTCAAGTCATATTAGTCACACTTAGTCAAATGATTTCTGAAAATTTCCCTTAGGTTTATGAAGGTCCCTTTTAGGTTAGTTGAATATGATTATCCAATTAGTTATGCATATCCTCATCTCTCTAAGTGAAATGTGATAATGATGTCATCTAGTCAGCCAGTGTTCCACTAACATAAGCATTTCCTCTCTTTCTCTGATCTAGGAGTTCAAATGTACCATTTATTTACTTGTCGATGAGTGCTATTCAGGAATCGGCCCTTATTTCCTTACAGTGAGAGACGGTATGAAGAAAGCATCCTAGTCAAGCCATGGCTGATAAAAGAAAACTACAAGGTATGTTTCCCTGCTTTTTCCTCAAACATTCACATTTTTCTTGGATAAATTAGGGTCCAGTCCAGTCTTTCTAACTTGCAGCACACAGACTGTCATTGCCTAAAATGACGTAATTTGGCAAGAATGGACATGTGGATTCGAGAGCATTGCAGCCATCTAAAATGGCAAAAAAAGGATTTAGATGCTTCTCACAAAACACTTACCTTCCAGTGTTCATCCATTTGAGTTTAAGTGGTTGGTACTACTGCTCATGTAAAAGTGGGTCATATTGAATACTCTTGATTCGTTGTCTACTTCTGGCAAGCTGGTGCAGCAAACAGATGCCCTCATGAAAGCATTTATGGTAGGAAGCAGTGCATTGCCCTTTGCCTTCTATATTACCTTACTGTTACAATATTTTTACTGTCTTATGGTATTCAGTAGTTTTATGGCACCATTTCCCAGGCCCACACATATGGAGTGAAGCATGCAAACTGCATGGCTTTGGCTACAGTTCCTCTTGTTTTGAGCTCTGCCAATTCTTGGTCCAATTTTAAGCGTGTGAAAAATTCATTTATTTAACCCTGTTTTGCATTTCCTGAATGCAACACATGGGATGGGAATAGGCTAGACATCTAATGTGGAAGAGCTCTTAGTTTGTTCAAACAAGGCTTTATCTGTGCAGTGCAGTGTCGGTCCAGGGCACTGAACAGGTGAACAAGGTACAAGCCTTAATTCAATATATGCTTTTTAAAATGTGTGGGTTTTAAAACAAAACAAATTTATACACGAGTGCTTTTCTGAGACCACCAGATGGGGACTCGCATGTCCCGTTGTTTTTGCCACTGTTTTAAGTGCATCGATATGAACACCCCTTCCTCTCCCTTCAATAGGTGAAATAGATCGATGTTTGAAAAAAGTAGCAGAGGGTGTGGAACAGTTTGAAGACATTTGGCAAAAGGTGAGAATTATTGGGAAGCAAGTTAATATTGTGTTTTTTAGTGTTTGCACATTTAACAAAAATCACAGGATACTGAAATAAAGGTCATTCTGAATGGATTAGAGAAAGCATGCTGATATTTTTTTTACATCATATTCCCAGTATATTTCCATAGAAAATGTTTCTATAATGGCCATTTGCCTTTGTTCATTCTGCAGCTTCATAATGCCGCCAATGCAAACCAGAAGGAAAAATATGAGGCAGACCTCAAAAAAGAAATTAAGAAATTACAGGTGGGAGCCATGAACATTGAAACATTTCCCTGGTAGACTTTGTAGATTAATTCATCTCAAACTGGAATTCAACATTTAAGATCTTTCAGTGCCCGATTGAGCTTTTGTATGTAGTGAAATGATGCAACTTTCAACCCCTTCCCCCCCCAGCGTCTTCGAGACCAGATAAAGACATGGGTGGCCTCCAATGAGATCAAAGACAAAAGGCAGCTAGTTGAGAATCGCAAACTCATAGAAACGGTAAGAGAGGAACGCACACACTTCAACATTTATTTTATAATAATATTTTATTCATAAACCATTTTGACCAACCAACTGTTTGAAGTACACAAGCCTTCCTGTTGACTAGTAGTTTAGCAGATAAGATTAACATGTATGTAATTCAGAAAAAAATGCTACTTTTCATCTTCTGCTGTTTTTAGAAAACGTTTTGCGTTTTGTATAGTACATACCCATCTCTTACCAAAAATTCATTGTTTGTCCAGTTAAGTCCACACCATTTCATCACCCAGAGCAAGAAATCAAACAGATTATTACTTGTAAATATTAATTAATGATTGTAGCCAAATAATTAAGACTGGGTGTTTGTCACAGAAAATATTGACAAAATAATTTATTAGATTAACCAATATCACATGCGAAGCAGTGGAACGGGATGGGAACGTTGCGAAAAGAGCCGATCTGGGGAAAGGTTTTTGTTTTAGCCCAATACTATAACACCTGATTCAGCTAATTAACTAATCAAGGTCTCAATCAAGACCTTGATAAGTAGAACCAGGTGTCTTGAGTGCTGGGCAAAAACAAAAACCTGGACCCACATCACCCCTGCATTACATGATTGGCTTTTTACCAATTTATAGATTTCTTTTGTAATTGTTTAGTTGTAATAATCAGGTGTCCACAATTTCTGCAATTAGGTCCCCAGTGGATTTCACTTGTCATTCTGCAATTTAATCAACCGCAAAATGTGACCTGTTTGTAAAGGATTTGGTAATTAAAGAAAATGTGAGCATTCATTGTTCTAGTTTATTAAAAGTTCCAGAATGTGAATGTGAGCATTTTTTGTTCACTTTATGCACTTTGAGTATAAATTGTCCCTCAACAGAAATGGAAACTATCTAAGATCATTAAACAGCTCGTTACCATTCAGGGGCTGCAGTTGTGGTTGGACAAAAAACAGCATGCACAGGGTAGCTCCAGGGCAGACTTCTAGAAGCCCTGCATTGAACTGATGGCTACCTTTTGTGCATCGGCAGTTTTTGAAATATCTGTGGACCAATCTGTGGATTCTTGTATTAATAATATTGACTAAACTCTTTCTGAAGCAAATGGAGCGGTTCAAAATAGTGGAGCGGGAGACCAAGACCAAGGCTTACTCTAAGGAGGGGCTGGGCCTGGCACAGAAGGTTGACCCAGCTCAAAGGGAAAAGGAGGAGGTGGGCCAGTGGTTGACGGTGAGTGCCCTGGACTTGCATTGCTAGGGTACTTCCTGAGGAGAAGCGTCTCATCATTAGGTGTGAACATACAGTATGACTAGAGTTGTTATCGCTGTGTGATTTCTTCAGCACACCCACGCACGTCTTTGCTTTAATGTAACATTTAGAGAGAGAAAATGTTTAAAACATTTGCCAAGAATTTTGCTGTAATGACTAATTCCACGTATGACTAAGTCTTTTGTATTGGGTATTAAAAGGTTCTCACTCAGACTTCCTAATGAAAATTTTTAGAAGCTTACTTGAGACCCTTTTATTTATTTATTTATTTAGAAGTGCGGTGTCTTATTTTGCTTGCAGATGACATTGCATTTCAAGGCATTCATTATGCCCTGTATAAATTGCATCTTATGTTGTTATTGTAACTCAGTAGTCCCCTAACTGTCCATGTGCCATGCCATTGTGATAATGTTTTACTGTAGATAACTTGCAGGTTGCCAGAGGCAATTAGCATGAATTCAGTCGCATCCATGCTGCAAACGCATATAAAGCTGTCTATTCACTTGGTTTTCATACTGAGCCTACCCAGTCCTTGAATAATATTGGCAACTCTTTCCAACTAATGTGGATGTTACTGATAAAATAACAGATGAGACTGAGAAGTCATCGCTGGCCAGTTGCCACAGCCTTGCTTCACACGCTTGCCAGAGTAAAAGTTTTTTTGGAGCAGATTTCTGAGCAACTGATTTGAACTTGAAGTAATTTGCAGACATTGCTGTGACTGTGTGATGTGTTGATTCTGATCCATCCATTTTCCCCTCTCTCCCTCAGAATACGATAGACACACTAAACATGCAGGTGGACCAGTTTGAAAGTGAAGTGGAGTCTTTGTCTGTCCAAACTCGGAAAAAGAAAGGCGACAAAGAGGTCAGTTTCCCTTTTATTTCAAATTCACCTCATTTGCGCAATAGCTGGCTGTCTCTAAATTGTTTAAGTATTAAACATTTTTCTTTTTCCAAGCCACCTGTCGTCTTGGTCTCATTCCTGTCTTTTTGTCTCACCACGATGGCCTCCATCAGTGCAGAAAAGTATACACTCTCCTCCATGGTGTATGCTTCCAGCTGCTGCTTCACGCTCCACTGCTATAAGGAATACACTTCATGTGCAGCTATACTGCCGGCCCTTAATCAGTCAGACCATCTTGAGCAAGGAGGTGCTCAGTTGAGCATTGAGACAGTTGCTTTGACACCCCTGGGAGGGGAGATGCGGCAGTTGGAGTACCGTAATTCGCTACTTGAAGGGAGCGCAAGCACACCTACACAAATAAACAAACACCCTTTGCCCTTCCACCTCACAGGTTCCGTGCAAAAATGATAAACCAACACAAGTCGAAACGAAGACAAAAGGAAAGCAAAACCCGGGGGGAGCTTTTCAGCTTGATGCTGGTCTCAGCTCACTATTCAGTTTCCAGCTTCACTGCTTTTCAGTGGCCTTTCCTTTCACTTTGTCTTTGGTGCTTCAATAAACAAACTCCAAAACTGACTCACTCTCTTGCCGTGTGCTCCCAGTCTCAGCCCAGCACTGTGCAGAGGACCATTGAGCACCTGAGTTGATTAGTTAAGACAATCCAGGTGCGTGTGCTCGCACTACCAGTCGGCGTGGCTGAGACAGAACTGCTTCTCTACCACACAAGTGTTTAAGCAGTCCCGGTCTCTTGATACCTGCACAACCATAACCACATTGTCCCACGATTCCCAGAATGCTTATGGTCTCTTATTCCCCTCCACAGAAACAGGACCGGATAGAGGAGCTGAAGCACTTCATTGAAAAGCACAGGTACCACATCCGCATGCTGGAGACCATCCTGCGCATGCTGGACAACGACTCGGTGCAGGTGGAGTCGATCCGAAAGATCAAGGACGACGTGGAGTACTACCTCGACTCTTCACAGGACCCGGACTTTGAGGAGAACGAGTTCCTGTACGACGATCTGGACCTTGAGGATATCCGTAAGTACTTGAATGATTTCACAGTCTTGGTGCGTCTGAACCCATCTGTTGCTATTGCCAACTGTCACAATAATATGATAAGCTATGATAAGGAGTGTTACAGACATATTTTAGTATTGAATTGGAAGAAGGAGGTTGCATTGATATAATTGTATACCGACAGATCAAATGCATGTACTTGGTTGTACGCAGAGCTGTATGCTGGCTCTGAGTGAAGCCGTTGAGCAGATTGTGCTCCGCCTCCATCTTGTAACGCCGCGCTCTTGGATTGGTTGAGCTTCTCGTCTGTGTATCTCCAGCTCAAGCCCTGGTGGCAACGTCTCCGCCTGGCCACTCTCACATGGAGGATGAGATCTTCCACCACTCCAGCAGTACCCCCACCTCCACCACCTCCTCCTCCCCAATACCCCCCTCACCTGCCACTTGCACTACGGTAAGCATTTTCACACTGTATAAGAATGAGGTTTTACGTGTTGTCATCACTTCTTTGTGCTTTTGTCACTTCTTTGTGCTTGTGCTCATATTTATTTATTTTTTTCCAGGAGAACTCGGAGGATGATAAGAAGAGGGGGCGTTCTACAGACAGTGAAGTCAGTCAGGTGAGTAGAGCGCCTGTCCATTACACTTTGTTACATTGCCTTGGCCAATAAATGCTGTAGTATGCTTGCATTTGTTAGTACAAATTGTACTGCTATGTTCTATGCTGACACCATCTACTTGCATCTGAGCAGTAATGCCTTCTCTTTCAGTCACCTGTAAAGAATGGAAATCCCTCCTCTTCGTTATCTTCCTCATCCTCCTCGTCGTCCTCCTCTTCCTCATCCTCTTCTGGAGCCTCTTCATCCTCTCTGGTCTCCATGGCTACCATTGCGGGGGGCGGTGGAGCCATCACAGGGGGCAACAGTCTCTTGGGTAGCATGGGGGGCCTCCTCCCAAACTCTGGCAGCTACAGCACGGTGACCCAACAGCCGCAGCAATCGCAGCAGCAGAACCAGCAGCAGCACCCGCCCCAGGCGAAACACTCTCCCTCCAACAGCAACCCCAGCCCCTCCAACCTCCTCTTGCTGCCCGCCTCCACAGCCTCTTCGCCCCCCAACACCAGCACGCCTGGCCCCCTGGCCACAAACTCCCAACCTCAGGGCACCTCGGGCCCGACGTCCACCTCCGCCCTGGGGCTGGGGCTGGGCCTCGGCCTGGGAAAAGGCGGGGTGACGGGGGCCAGCAGCGCCAACCAGATGTCGGGCCTGGGCCTGTCGGGGATGCCGGCATCCCTCAACACCATGGCGGGGCTCCTGTCGAGCTCCACGCCCGCGCCTTACGCCCAGGCGGCGGCCTCGGGGGCCGTGGGCAGTGGGCTGGGAGGGCCCATCGGGGGCAGCGCTGGCAGCGGCAGCTCGTCAGGGGTCGGCGGCGGGAACAGCAGCAACGGGGGCGGGGTGTCGGCAGGCCTGCTGGGCTCCGGCAGCGGGGTGGGTGTGGGGGTCGGCGGGGGGATTCTGGGACTCGGCTCCGGACAGACGGCCATCCAGGGGCCCCCTCAGATGGCCCTCAGTCCTGTCAGCGGATTGGCTCCTGGCAGCGCCGTCGGAGTTATCGGGGGTAACGGAGGTGGTTCGGGGGCAGGCGGAGGCGGAGGAATTGGTGCGGGAGGAGGAAGCGGTGCACTCGCAAGGCCCCCCAGTGGACAAAAGCAGAATGGCAATACCAGTGAGTATAGAGCAAGGGTGCCCTATCGTGTGCTGAGAGTATGCCGCATTTCAATCCAACGAATCACCACACCAGCTGACTTCACTAATTAGTTCCCTGCTCTCTGGTTGAATGTGTGTTAATGAAATAGTGAAATCAGCTGGTGTAGTGATTGGTTTGAATGAACCTGCATATTCTTGGCCCTCCACAGCTCATGATTGGGCACCCCTGGTATAGAGTGTCTCCTACCTGACTACCTCTGTGTGTTTGACATTGTTTAGTGTGCTTACTGTATGTAATCTGTACTTGTCTATTTGTCAGATTATGATTGTTTCTGGATTGTGGTTTGCATGACACTCTTTTTGTCTGCCTGTATTCATGTAGAAGCTGTACAGTAACTGAACAGCCTATATGTGTGCTGTTTGTTGTGTGGTTCTTGACTATACTTTGCCCCTAACCTGCTCGTTTATATGTATTCTTCTAAAACCTTTCCTCACATTGTCCCACAGGTTACAGTGCTGTAGTTGCAGACAGTACACCAGACTCTGCCCTCAGTAGTGCCAGCCAATCACAAAGCCAACCCTCTTCCTTAGGACCCACGTCCAATCCACCGTGAGTTATTTATTTCTTGTATCCATGTGGCTGCATAAGCAATTGTTTCATACTTGTAACAAATAACCCTTCTAAGTTACATTTTAAAATCCATCATGTTGAGCTGTGATGATGGGTACAATTATTAGGGAGGTTAAGCAGGTTTTAAATAAAGATAAAGATGAAAATTTTGAGTTAATAGAAAGTAGATGGACATTATGTGATACAGCTGGGTCTGTAGGCTTAAAACAAATCCAGGACAATTGAATAGTAAATTCTCGTGATTAGCATAATGGAAAAGAATGTTTTTAATTTTCTGAGCACTTGTACAATCACTAAGTACTACCTGACTTTGTGATAAGGTTACAGAATTAAACCGTTCATGTGGTATGGTATTTATTAACATGAAGTTTTATTTACTGTCCTTCTGAATTTACCGCCAATTAATCCTGAGACCCAAGCCTTTCATAATAACCACTACAGGGCTGTCAATTGACCAACCGTCTGATGTTATACATACTGTTCACTCAGATAAAATCATCAGGAACCAACATAAACTGTGGCTTTAAATGGGACAAGACCGTCAAATGCAAACCCTTAAGCCTATAAATCCTGAAAATGTAAGCATCTGCCTTGGAATGGCAGTTTATTCCTGTATACATGCCATGCTATTTGGTCTATATTGGTAAATGCTCAGTGATGCTCAAATGCATGGACTATATACTGTAGATATATTGAAATAAAATGTGTTGTCAAGATATTTCTGCAATATCCGGGCAAATATTAAAATTATTTCCATAGTTTTAAGCACACTTCTGTGAAATATGCATTAAATTAAAAAATTATATTATATTCCAAGAGGTAAAATGCCATTGGATGTTCTGCAAGTTGAGTGCAAAGACAGGTCTCAAGAATTCTTCAGAAATTCGAGGCTACCGTTTGATCGTATGTCAAGGGGCCGATACTGTCGGTGGGTGACGATCATTAAGAGAGGTGGAAAACATGCAGTAGAGTCTTGCACGACAAGCTAAAAAGTCTGTCCCTGGAATATAAATCCAGTCAGAACACCTCTTGTTACATTCAGGCAGTGTTATAAGTTTGCTTTTAAATTCACTGCCTGATGAATAGATTTTTATATTCTTGCGAACAATATGTTGCTTGGCTCATTAGTTTCTATTGATCATTGGACAAGAACCTTATTATGCTTCCTGGATATGTCACTTCAATGTGCGTCAGACCGTCACGACATTGGTTCGGGTGAAGAAAAAAATGAAGGCCATTACATCAGAGAAAATGAATTAATTTTATTCCTTTTTAATGCAAAAAGTAGTTTCAGTTTACATCAAAGGGCCGAAAAAAGGGAAGTTTATAGTTTTTTTTTTACTAAGAAAACCACAAACGGTCCACCTGATCATCTAAAAATGGTGTTTATACACAGAGTAAAAAATAGTTTGTGATGGTTTCAATGATGGTTGTGTCTAGTGTTATGAATGTTAAGTGTTGAGTGGGCAGGAATCTCTACAAAATACCAGAACTTTCTCTTAGGAAAAGTCCTCTATTTCTTGAAGTGTATATAGCAACATTAATATGGAATATGCTTGCACTTTTTTAGGTCATGGGCTATCCGATACAACAAGGCCGCTGCGTGGTGTTTATAATGTAATGCTGTCTAATGGTGTTGTGCTCTTGTTTGTGTGCATGAGAAATGAACAGAAATGTTGTTTTTTGTTCCTCTCGCAGTAAGGACAGCGGCTGCAGCCTCCTGAGCTCGATGACTCTGGCCCCCAGCTCGCCGTCGCCGTCCTACAGCGAGAGCAAGCCGGCGGGCGGGAGCCTGCTGAACGGGCCGCACTCCTACAGCCAGGCGTCTGAGGGCATGAAGGTGAGCAGCACCACGGAGGTGAGAGCCGCGTTTCCCACGCGCGCCTCTGCCGCGTTCCTTCCCGTCCAAAGCCGTAATTAACACCTGCACATCGCCCGCCGCGGCCGCCTCGGATCTGTTCTTCTGAAGGTTACGGTATAAAAAGCCTCCCACACAGAATAATTATCCCGCCTCTTAGCGCCGATGACTAGCTGGAGAGCCTGAGATGAGGGAGGCCGAGCGGAGAAGGTGCCGCGGTTCAACAGCCGGAAAAAGAGGGAGGCTTTTCCTCGGCGAATCTGAACACGAGCGAACGCGCCTCCATTTTAACTCTGCTGCAGCAGCAGCCTGCGCATTAATGATGTTAACTGCTGCAGCAGCCAGTGAAGTGACCTCCCTGTACCCCCCCCACACAGGCTCCAGAGCCCCTCAGCTCTCTGAAGTCCATGGCAGAGAGAGCAGCCCTTGGCTCGGGGCTGGATGGAGAGATGCCATCCCTGCACCTGGCAGACAGAGGTGAGCGTGAGCACCAACACCCCCCCCCACACTGTAACTGTGTTCAGCCACGTCGCGTGTCTGAGAACATGACGCTGAACTGGATCCTCCTAGCCTGTGCCCATTTGTATGGAGTGTAACCGATGGCCACAAGAGACGATGGCAAATGCCTGAGAGAACTTTCACATTATTATGAGTTGTCAGGCGTTGCTTGCCCAGATTTGTCCTGAACGTATGCCCAGGGTTTAGTCGTAGGTGGTTCGGGAGGAATTGCTCACTGACTGGTGTTTGGCTGGCTTCCTGTGCCCCAGACATCTTCTCCGGGACGACGGCCCCACCGGGGCCTCCCACGGCGCCCCAGCCCTCGCTGTCTGAGGTCAGCATCCCCCCGTCGCTGGGTGTGTGCCCCCTCGGGCCTGTCCCGCTCTCCAAAGACCAGATGTACCAGCAGGCCATGCAGGAGTCGGCCTGGACGCACATGCCCCACCCCTCCGACTCGGAGAGGATCAGGTACAGCGGGGCGGTGCCGTGGACGTGTCGAGCTGTGCTGCATGTCTGTGCTGCTTTTTCATAGGCTCGTCTGGGCTGTCTTATCGTATGAGCCCTTTCTGTTCTTTGGGGAGATGATGTTTTGTTCTGGAGAGTCCTAATTTAATTATTTGGAACTCCTCAGAGTTAAAGATGCAGCACCGTTAAGACCCAGCACTCCAAATATTGCCTGTCAAAGGCATTATATTGTCAGGTGCAAAATTTTGTGAACAGTGTTGCATAAAGTACATGAAATCAACAACTTGTGCTCAATTCAATCTTTTTATTTGATTTGTTTTCCTTTTTTTTTTTCTCCCAATTTTGGTGGCCAATTGTAACCTGTTTATTTAAATCGCCCATGAACACTCAGTGAGCACTTTATTATGGATTTTTTTTCTTTTTTAGACTTACTGATCTTCTGCTACTGTAGCCTATCCACTTAGGGGTTTGACACGTTGTGTGTTCAGAGATGCTCTTCTGCATACAGTTTTAATGTATGGTTATTTGCATTACTGTCACCTTCCTGTCAGCTTTGACCAGTCTGGACCTTCTCCTATGACCTCTCTCATTAACATGTTTTTGCCCACAGAACTGCTGCTCGCTGGATGCGTTTTGTTTTCCCCACGATTCTCTAGAATCCCAGTAGATCAGCAGTTTCAGAGATGCTCAAACCACCCTTAGCACCAACACTCCGCGGTCAAAATCACTTGGATCACATTTCTTCCCCATTCTGACATTGGTCTGACAAACAGCTGAACCTCTTGCTGCATGCTCTTATGCATTCAGTTGCTTGCTTATGATTGGCTGATTTTAAATATTTGCATTTACAAGGTCTACCTAATGTGAAGTGGTCACTCTGTGTATATTGAGGAAACAGTGCTCCAGCTCTGCCCCCACAGTGGCCAAAAACAGATTGACACGCCTTTTTCAAGCCGCATGGTCTCGAGCTCCGGACCGTGATTCCGGGACAATCGGAGGCGCTCGTACACAGCAAACCTCCCCGCCGAGTCCCTTCCCCCACCCTCAGAGTGGCAGCCCAATTTTGCTGCTCCCTCACGTGGCCAGCCATACTCGGATCATAACCGCGTCGAACGAAACGCACCGTGGCGCTTCGTGCACCATATAAATTTGCAGAACTAACATTACGACAATTACACAAACAAAATAACGAGCCTCTAAAGTGCTCTAAAGTTTCCTGCACACACAAAATGGTGTTTTTTATTTAATGATCTGCACAGCACACCGCAAGCCACAATAGCCCAAAAATAGCCCAGCACAACCCAACTTCCCACAGGATTTTCTTAGTCAGCTTCCGTTGTTTTCAAACTTTTTTGCACCTGTCTGAAAAGCAGTCATTTTAACCTTCATATAATCCAGTGTTTTTTTTTTTTTTTTTTTTGTCAGCATCCTGCTTCTCTTCATTGCTTTAAGCGTAAAGTCAAAATGAATGCGATGTAATGTGTGGACCTTAATGGCTTTGGCTCTGTTCTCATCTCCTCGCAGGCAGTACTTGATGAGGAACCCGTGCCCCACCTTGCCTTTTCACCACCAGGTGCCCCCTCCTCACTCTGACTCCGTGGAGTTCTACCAGCGGCTATCCACAGAGACTCTCTTCTTCATTTTCTACTATCTGGAGGTAAGCCAATCTGCCCTGTTTGTGTGTGTGTGTGTGTGTGTGTGTGTGTGTTTGTGTGTGTGTTTGTGTGTGTGTTTGTGTGTGTGTGTGTGTGTGTGTGTGTGTGTGTGTGTGTGTGTGTGTGTGTGTGTGTGTGTGGGATGGGACTCGCCTGAGGTCTGGGGTGGCTGCGGTTTGAGGGAACCCATCTCTCCCTCATTTCTTTTGCAGGGCACCAAGGCACAATATCTCGCGGCCAAGGCACTGAAGAAGCAATCATGGCGATTCCACACCAAGTACATGATGTGGTTTCAGAGACACGAGGAGCCCAAAACCATCACTGATGAGTTTGAACAGGTACACCCCCTCCCCTGTAAAGCCGTGATTAAATAATTATGGTAATAATGGACAATTCTGGATTGCCACCAGCATTCATTGGAGGTACACCAGCCAGTTATCTGAAGATTTTTTATTAATTATTTTATTTTATTTTCTTTATCCCAAGAGTCTTGAAGGATATTTCCTTGAGGAATGTGGGTGAAGGTCTCCCGTGAAAGCAGCAGTGTCATACTGCCTTTAACTCGCCACTCTTTTTGCATGTTTACGTTGAAGTTCCTATGCTAACGTTTTTACAGGTAATGGAAATTATTGCAAAGGTACTGGTGAAAGCTCTGATGTATGATGTATAGATTTGAGTGGCCACTTTTCTGATGTAGTCGTCTGATGAGCGCATTCTCTTACAGGGGACATACATTTACTTTGACTATGAGAAGTGGGGCCAGAGGAAAAAGGAAGGATTCACATTTGAGTACAGGTACCTTGAAGACCGAGACCTCCAGTGACTGACCGTTGGGGTGCGAGATGGAGAGATGGAGAAAAAGCAGGGTGTACTACTGTTGACATTCCTGGATTGAATTTCAACACAGTGGGATGAGACTGATGCAAAGATGACTCTTCATGTCTGTTTGTGCAAATGCATTTGGGTCACCTTCCTTGCCCTGGAGAAAAAGCCTACATCCCCCTACTGCGCCCCCCCTCCCACACACACCCGTCATTTATTTGACTGATGCTTTTAAATCACCTTGCTGAACTGAAGGTGTTTGGCCAAATGTTTATTTGATTACAGGTTATTTGTTTTCCTTTCAACATTTTAAATCACGACTCACTCGAGAACCAAAGAAAATGAGCGGACCCCCAGTAACCCTTAAGGAATGGGGTCGGGCAAAATGAGCCAGAGGGAAATTGTCAGACCGTACCAGGGCGTGGGGGAAGGGGGTCAGGGTTGAAGGTCAGGGGCCTGAACATTTCACCATTTCACAGCAGTTTGTGCTGCTGCCTGTTTTCCCCAAAGTGCAGCCAAGTGTGTTCCAGCCCACCCTCCTCGCACTTGTCGCTTTTGCAACGGGAGCGATCGTATGAACCCCGTAACCCCGGCACCTGCTTCAGGAGCCGTCTCTTCCTTCGCCAAACCTGCCACGGATCAAACTGCTGTGCGACGACGGTCCTCTCTCCATCCTCTACGAAATCATCCATCGGTTGGCTGTGGGCCGTGGCAAATCCCACCACCACCACGGACACCCAGACCTTGTCCGCGTAGTACATGTTTACAAGAGAAAAACGAAAGCCAAAAGTGAGACAAGCTAATCAGTTACACCAACGAAGCAACAAAGCTTTTTATCAATTTGATAAATTTATATAAATTCATAAATCATTCACGATTGCACTTCCAAGCTTGGGAGAAGACAAAATAAATCTTTTAGATTAACTTGTATATATCTATATTTTGTGGGCGGGATGGAAGGCCATTGTGTCAAAAAATGTGTGATTTGGAATTTGTACAGCATAACATAAATTAGGAAGACATGAGCTTCTCTTCCTCCCCAGCTTTGTAGTGCAGAAATAGAACTGACTCAAATGAAAAGCACATCATGCGATTCAAGTGCTTTTATTCCCCTCGATTTCCATTGCCGTGTTTCCATTTCATAATTATTTTTTAAACCTCTTTCAGTTTTGGAGTGCAACTATGAATGATTTTGTTTTCCATGCACGTAAATTTATCGACGTTGAAAGCATTTCAAAGAAATTGAGAAGTAAAAAAAATAAATGAATGGTAAATTTTTAATTCATTTTGGGGGACTGGCAGGGAGAGGGGGGGGGGGTTCTACTTTGAAGACCACAAAGCAGCATTTATATTGAGTCCTGTTTTAATGTTTGACTTGTTTACTTTGGGCTATAGAAGGGACGTGAAGGGTCACTGAGAGATGAAATGTGAATTTCTCCCAAAAAAACTGTTGTATAGACTTTTTCATCCTTTATTTTTTGTTGTCATCTGGACAGCATGGTAAATAACACGTAAAAGTGGAGCAAATAAGACATAACAGTGAAATAAAGGATTGTAAAATATTAATAAAACAATTACTTTTCAGAAAGGTGTAGGCTGATTTTCATGTGCAAGTCGTCACTGAGTAGTGAGTGTTGAATTTCTCCAGGTAATTATTTTTATACATCTATCAATCATATATATATATATATAATCAAAAGTGTTGCGTTCCCTTCTTGGGTCCAATGTCAGAGGTGTACTTGTAGACTGATGAAAGTAATGTTGCTTTTATAAATTGTATCTTTTAAAAAATGTCCCTGAAAAAAACAAGGTTAAAGCTAAAAGAAAATGTAGCAGTATGTGGCAAGTCTGGGTGAAACTTTTCCAGCCACAGATTGCCCACACCAGAACAGTGTGTATTGCTTGTGACCTGACAGAAGGGAACTCAACCATTTCTGCCAGGAGACTATTCCCATCCCCCCGGCAATGGCAAAACACAGGGGAAAGGCAAGCCAAATGATGTATTCAAATGCATATATCCAACAGTTGTCTTTGGACAAGGGCATCCGATCTGATTTAAATGCAGCTAAAGCCATGTATTTTCCCTGCATATCAGTGTTCAAAATGCTCCTGCCGTAGCTTTCTAATCCTGTGAAGGAAATCTAATTTTGTGTCGTGACAGGAATTCTGTGCTTATATTCTCTGATAATGGACACAGATGATTAGATTAACACCCCCACGCATCTGCACAGTGCCTGTACCCAGCATTGCCTTTCAGTGCTTTGAATCTTGTGCATACTGTAACTGCAGTTTGATGGTCATGTTATTTCACAAAATCCAAAGATGGGAGACTATCTATCATTGGATTCAAATTGTTGTATACTAGATGTGGGAGGAAACTCGCACTGTGCAGTCTAGGAAGTTTAGATGAGATTGTAGTTTATTATCCACTGACAGAAATTTGTTTTGCCGCCAGTGCCAAAAACAACATCCACTAGGTTAAAGAAAAAATAGTGCCTACATATAAATCCATCATCCATATACTCCTATACAACACCTAAGCATATTCCTGAGTATATATATGTTGTATACAAATGCTAGAAATATACATATTACACAATCTGTCAAATCCAGTATAATTACATTCCAAAACTTTTCATTTCCTAATCGACATAAACCACAATTAACCATGGCAATCCCCATCCAAATGATAGGGGATGAATGGGCTCCAGGGTGAACTGGTGTCTGGTGCATACACCCACCTTCCCTTGCAGTACTGTACATACAGATGTAATGTGTGTTGTTTCTGTGCATGTCAGTGTGTGTTTGTACATATGTATGTGGGGGGTCGTCTACTTGAATCCAGTGATGGTTTAGCATCCTCAGAGAGAGTGAGACAAAATTGTTCCTGTATTTGTTTTTATTACACTCCAGCACCCTAAAATGCCTTACAGAAGGCAGGAGCTAATACTCCTTTTGAAGGAGATGAGAATAATTAATAATGCCTTCTATTTACATAGCACTTCACATTCACACAACTCTTAAGAATCTTACAGTAATGAGGGGGAAACTTGCCTCAACCACTTCCAATGTGTAGCATCACCCACCATTTTCCAGCAGATCACTCACCCCATATCAGCAGAAATGGAGTGTGAAATGACTATTTACAGTTAATTAATCTGGGGGATAATTAGTTGGCATGAATTTAGAGAGAATTTACCCAGAACACCAGGATACCGCCCTACTCTTAGCTATAAGTGTTCGATCTTTGATGGCCACTGGAAGGTAGGACCTTCGTTTAATATCTACATCCTAGGTCTCTCCTCCAGTACCCAAGCCCATACCTGCTTAGCATCAGCAGGAGCAGGATAAATGGTGGCCATGTCCAAAACAGTTTCCTAACTACTATGTCCTCAAAATATGTACTATCTACTAAACATTCTGCTTACTTATATTTGTGGTCCTGATGTACCGTCCATGTACTGTACTTTAATATACATACAGTACTTCTGGGGTTTTGTTGGCTGTTTGTGAGCAGACTTTTCAGGAAGTAAACCATACTTTTAGGGAGGTCAAGCAGAGCATGAGGTGGGCCCATCTTTGGGTCCAATCACAGTGAAATAGATCATAGAGGATGGGCGGGCGTCTTATGAAGGGCGGGCGTCTTACGGAAAATAGCATGGGGATATATCGCGCTGTCTGAATTATGTTTCGTAGGCACTAGATATTTTGAGGACACAGTAGGCTTTGGGCACGCCGGCACTTAAAGGAAATTCAAGGAAAAACCAGAATAAATAAGTGAGTGGAGAGACAATGAATGCAGAGACTTCCATACAAGTGTACTGCATGATACTATTAAGCAGTTAACATCCCCTCATGCTCTGTGGCATGTATACAAATGCCCAGCCCAGCTGACCTTGATTGTGAATCAAGTGACTTTGAAAGAATTAATTATTGTGGGCATGTACAACAGGAGCTTCAGTTACAAAGACTGTTCAACTGGCTAGTGTTTCAATTGGAACAGTGATTAAAGTGACATCGGCATTCAGATCTAGGCGAATGACATCAGTAAACAGGGTTGGAAATTCAGGTTCAGTGCACATTCGATGACTGTGATGTTTATGTGTGTTATATTAGGAAGAGCAACTCTTCTTCAGGTGACTGAAAATGTCAATGATCTGATCAGACTGTGTCAGCCAGAACAGCCTGTCCACGACTGCATATTATGGTATAGCATAAACCGCTCATTACAAGGATAAATGCACATTTCAGAGTTCAGTGGTACAAAAACCATAGGCTCTGGTCTACAGAGATGTGGAAAACCTGATATGGTCAGATGAGTCATCCTTCACTATATGCTCGACAATGTGGGGCGTACACCAAGAGAATGGTATAAGCCAGAATGGTATAAGCCAGGTGGCTGTTATGCTGTGGGAGCAATTTTTCTGCCGTGGTGTGGGTATGAAATGAAAATGATGTGAATCATATGCTATGGCCTTCGCAGTCACCAGATCTCAACCCAATTGAACACCTCTGGGAGATTCTGAACCGATGTGTTATACATTCCAATAATCAAAAAAAACAATGAGAGAATATCTTTTGGAATAATGGTGTTGCTTCCCTCTAATAGAGTACCAGCGACTTGTAGAACCCAGGTGCATTGAAGCTGTTGAGGCATGCCGATCCTCCGGAGTAAGGTTTGATTTGTCATTGACCACTGTCTGCAGAAGACTTTATGAACAGAAATACTGAGGCTACACTGCAAAATACAAACCACTGGTTAGCCGCAAAAACAGGATGGCCAGGTTACAGCTTGCCAGGAAGTACTTAAAAGAGCAAACAGTTCTGGAAAAAGGTATTTTAGACAGATGAGATAAAGATTAACTTATATCAGAGTGATGGCAAGAGAAAAGAATGGAGAGGAGCAAATGCCCAAAATCCAAAGCATACCACCTCATATGTGTAACACGGTGGTGGCGGTGTTATGACCCCCATGTATAGCTGCTGAAGGTACTACCTCACTTATCTTCATTGATGATATACCACAATCAGCCACAACATTAAAACCACTGACAGGTGAAGTGAATAACATCGATCATCTTGTTACAATGGCACCTGTCAAGGGGTGCGATATACTAGGCAGCAAGTGAACCCTCAGTTCTTGAAGTTCATGTATTGGGAGCAGGAAAAATGGGCAAGTGTAAGGATCTGAGCGACTTTGACAAGGGCCAAATTGTGATGGGTAGACACAGAGTCAGAGCATCTCCAAAACGGCAGGTCTTGTGAGGTGTTCCCAGTATGCAGTGGTTAGTACCTACCAAAAGTGGCCCAAGGAGAACCATGGAACCCGTGACAGGCGCCCAAGGCTCATTGATGCGCATGAGGAGCAAAGGCAAGCCCATCTGGTCCAATCCCACAGAGGAGCTACTGTAGCAACAAATTGACTATGATAGAAAGGTGTCAGAACACATCGCAGCTTGCTGGGTATGGGGCCGTGTAGCCACAGACTGGTCAGAGTGCCCATGCTGACTCCTGTCCACCGCTGAAAGCACCTACAATGGGCACATAATCACGTTTTCTTTTACATCATGTGGATGGCCACGTGCATGTGCATCATTTACCTGGGGAAGAGATGGCACCAGGATGCACTATGGGAAGAAGGCAAGCCGGTGGAGGCAGTGTGATGCTCTGGTAAATGTTCTGCTGGAAAAGCTTGGGTCCTGGCATTCATGTGGATGTTACTTTGACACATACCACCTACCTAAACATTGTTGCAGACCAAGTACATTCCTTCATGGCAACGGTATTCCCTGATGGCAGTGGCCTCTGCCATCAGGATAATGCGCCGTGCCACATTGCAAAAATTGTTCAGGAATGGTTTGAGGAACATGACAAAGAGTTCAAGGTGTTGACCTGGCCTCCAATTTCCCCAGATCTCAATCCGATCAAGCCTCTGTGGGATACGCTGGATAAACAAGTCTGATCAATGGAGGCCCCACTTCGCAACTTACAGGACTTAAAGACCGCCTTGGTGCCAGATACCACAGGACACCTTCAGAGGTCTTGTGAAGTCCATGCCTCGATGGGTCAGAGCTGTTTTGGCAGCACAAGGGGGACCTACACAATATTAGGCAGGTGGTTTTAATGTTGTGGCTGATTTGTGTAACTGCTGATGGTAGTAGCTAAATTAATTCTGAAGTGACATCTATAGACATATCCAATCTGCTCAAATTCAATGGAATGCCTCAAAACACAAAAATACATTATTTTAACCCAATTGAGCATTGCTGTCATATGCTGAAGAGAAAACTTTTGGGGACTAACCCCCAAAACAAGCATGAGCTAAAGATGGCTTCTATAGAGTACAAATGGCAAGGCCACGCCCTCTGGGTCATAAGAAAATGTTCCCATTCAAAAATCCCATTTACTTTTTTTTAAATCACTTAATATAAGAACTGTGTTCCAAAAATAAAAAAACTTGAGTCCAGACATTTTACCCAGATGGTTACCAAGCATAAACTAATGCCGGAAAAGTACTAATTTATCCAAAGAGGCCGAAAATACAAGCCCGCCTTCAAATCTCCTACAATTTGCATGCTTTGAAATTGAATTGAAATTATGTTTCCTCAAAGCACAGACTGTATAAAATATAACAAAATATCATAAGGATACAGAGCCACCTCCCTGACATGCCCAGACTTTTTATGTTTGGAATTATATTATAAGCGATTTAAAAAAGGTCAATGGGATTTTTGAATGGGAAAATTTCATTTTGACCGAGGGGGTGTGGTTTTGACGTCAGACTTCAATACTCAATACAGGCCTGGCAGAGCACCCAGCAAATGGTGATGTCCATGAATCGCAGACTTCAAGCAGTCATTGCATGCAAAGGATATGCAAAGAAATACTAAACATGACTACTTTCATTTACATAACATTGCTGTGTCGCAAACATTATGCTACCCTGAAATGGGGAGACTAACAATTCATAACTGACAATGTGCACTTTTACCACATTATTTTTAAAATTACAAATCTCAAATTGAGGCAAATAAATAAATGATGGGTCTTTGTCCCAAACATTATGGTGGGCACTGTAGGTTATTGCTAAAGATGTCCTCAGATGTGGTGTCAAGATCAAGCCATCAGAACTTTGCTTTGCTTTGCTTTTTTCCCCTGGAATTAAATGTTTTGCATAACAACCAATTTAATTATCTGGCTCAGTTACAGCTGCTTAAATTTTGAATCCGTTTTTAGTAAATGGGAATCCAAATTACAATTGAGAAGATTTCGATTCAAGACCAGATATAAACCTGAGTGAAAGCATGTAGGAGTGTATCTTTATGTATAGACTGTGGACCAATCAGTCAGTGGTAATTTGTTCCTGAAACCAATGACACAACAGAAACTTTGAATTGAACAAACAAAATATCTCACCGGTTGGCCAGTCCAATAGACTAATGGAATCACGCGCAAGGAGCAGTACAGGCCAATCAATGGACGAGTAGTACGTGAAGCAGACTGAATATGCAGCATTGCATTGTAGATAAGCGAGCACATTGCGATATTGAGCAACTAGCGAGGCTGCGTGATAAACACAGATTATTTTAATTCTTACAGAATCGTGCGTTTTACGAAATAATGAAATGTGCAATATCATGAAATTGTTGCTCCTGGAATACTATTAAACTATTGAATCGATAATTTATTGAATACATTGCAAAGTAAATTATTTAATGTATTATGATAATGAGACATTGTAGTACCGAACGACAGTATAGAAACGTCCAGTTAAATGTACTGTATTTTATATTTAAGTTAAAGGTTTGTAGTAGTTTTATTTTCAAAGCGGAAACAGGCAGTCTTCTACTTTTTGTGATCGCCGGCTAGGTTTAATATCACAGCGCTAGATATTCGGCTGAGACGAAAGCTAAACACCGCTGTTAAAACTGATGAATGAAAGCCATAAATAATTTGTCCTTTTCCTGTACTATTCTGCAGCACATAATGTCTACATTTTTCAAAAACCCGATAGAAACCGCGTGTGGACCCTAAAACGTTTTTTGCGCGCCTGGACATTGGCATCTTTTCACCTTTCATAAATACGATTTCAGCGAACGGTTATATTTGTAAATGAATAGCTTGCTACTGAAAGACACTGACCCTCATCAGGAAGTTAACTTCTCTTCTTGGGAATACCAAAGTGAACCTGTAGGTAAGACCTTCATTTTTTATTCTGCGCTTTGGTGGTTTAGCAGGCTTATACGCTTATTTTTGTCGTTGTGGTACGTTTTTGATTTCTCATTTACTCTTGACACCCTGCAAAGGAAGATTGAAGTAACTGAATTAACTAATACAGACTCATTCAAATGACTTGCGTTTACATGGACACAGCGTGTGAGCAGTCGTACATATGCTTATCTAAACATACCTGACATAGAACTGCACGAGTATGTAGCCTACTGAGCTGAAGTGCGTATACAGTGACAGTTACAAACACGCATATAATAATAATAATAATAATAATAATAATAATAATACATTGTATGATTATCAAGCATGTACGTTGCTGTACCGCTCCTAATCTCACATTATGGTTGATTCTCCCATTTTCTTTTTTTTTTATGGTGTATTGCCATCGTTGTATAATCACACGTCTTGCACAAACAAGTCTGCAAACAAGACAATTTGGCAAACATTTGTTCACTTGATACACTACTTGATAAGCTTATTACTACAACGGTATACAATTACTCACTATAGCTCACTGTTAAACACA
This sequence comes from Conger conger, assembly GCF_963514075.1. Lineage (NCBI taxonomy): Eukaryota > Metazoa > Chordata > Actinopteri > Anguilliformes > Congridae > Conger > Conger conger. The sequence continues at coordinate 14,986,817 of NC_083768.1, forward strand.
TATTTCACCGAGGTAATACAGTATGACAGTGCTTTACAGACATTGATTCACACTGACACTTGTGTGTATAAACTGACACAAATTTCTACTGTGGTACACTGGCACACTGAATAATGGGGGAAGTGACAGACTGATACAGTTTTGCATCACAGATGCCCCCCCTCCCACCTCTCTTTTTTGTCTTTCTGTACATCTCCCTGTTTTTTCCCTTGGAAGAAGGCATTCGATAAAATACATGCTTTTATTTTAACACGGCACCACAGTGCACTTCATCGATTTTGCTGATTTTGTTGCCAAAGATGTGTTATTAGTATGCTTACACATATCCCCCGTATTTATTGTAGTCGCTGTTCTTAAACTGCCACAATAAGTGGAGTAAAATGAGAGTAGAATGAAGAAAGGAGAGATGCAGTAATGCATACAGAATAACCGCAAAGAGAAAAAGTCTGCTGATGAGAAGTGTAATAAAGAGCAGGTGAGCTGAGATCAGAATGAAATGTGCAACATTTCAACAGAGAACCATTTAAATCTGACAGTGCTTTTTGAGGAAAAAATGAAAGATGGAGAGAGAAGATGTGGAGAATGTGGCTTTCTCAATACTGCAGTGCTATTCTGAGAGAGGTGCTTCAACCCACGCACTGACACAGAGCGAGAGAGAGTGAGAGAGAGTGAAAGAGAGAGAGTGAGTGAGTGAGTGAGAGTAAGAAGGAAGGAAAATGGGCTGTGTGTTGTGCAAACAATGACTGAATGATTGGACACTCTTTTTAAACCCCTGTGCACAAGGATTCCCCAGCAGACATATGCAGATGTACTCAGTTATAGAACAATTTGGACATGTATTCACCAATTCTGAAAATGTGTCTATATAAGAGTGTTTATATAACAATGTACCAACAACCATTTTTTCAAAAATGGTTGATTCCTACCATTCTGCCACAGTTGCCTGTCATAGTTTTACTCTTTACAGCTGTGCTGATTCTGTATCATCTGCCTCAATCTGCAATTGTTTCCATCTCTTGCCAAATATCTTCTTTCAAAGAAAATTGACTTTTTTGCTTGCTTTCAGCTGAAGCATCTTTATTTTGGTTTTTATTATCTTTCCTGTTACCTTTCATATGTTCAGCCCATATTTTTGTTATTCAGGTCCTCCTTTTTGTTGTGCCATGTGACTCTTTATGGGTTGACCGATTACCATTAATCCACTAATGGACTTTAAACTATGGACTGGAAAAATAATGGATTCTGATTTTTTTGCTAATGTCCAATAACTGCACAGCTGGAAAAATTTTAATGCACAGTTGGAAGAAGATGAGTCCAGAAAGAATGCCCTCAAAACAATTTGAAATCAATGCATGAACACAGATGTGCCAGCAGCGGTTTCTGTGGAAAATTCTGGAGTTTCTGAAGCCAGCTGTAACAAATATAAACATACAATACCAGCTCCTCGCTGAATATGCTTGCTACACTGCTTAACTATACTGTACCAACTGTAATGCTAGCTAGGCTGCAAGAGCTATTGGGTGTTTTGTTTGGTTTTTATAGGTTAAAAGGCTAGTGTAAAATGTATCTTTAAACACTCTGGCTGTTGTGTTTCTATGTTTCATTTTAGCCATTTGCTTACTTGGAAAATAAACATTCCAGATCATCCATCATACAGTGCAGTCTATTTATTTGGACAGTTGGCGCAATATCTGTTTTGAAATGAAACGATAAATGTGAGGTTAAAGTGCAGATTGTCCCCTTTAATTTGAGGAGACCATACAACCATATCAGTTGATGCAGGTAGGAATCATATCCCTTTTATATATAGCCCCCCCCCCATGTTAGGTGACCAAAAGTAATGCGTATTGTTCAGCCTATGTCTTTTCTTATTTCTCGGCCTCATGATGGCTTCTTTGACTGTCATTGGCACAACTCTTGGCTTCATGTTGACAAACGCCAATAACAGACTGTAATTGAAAGCCTAGAATCAAGACTAGTTTCTGAACGCTTTCTTATACCTGCACTACGGAAGCAATTGAATACACCTGACTATTCAGAAGCAGCTGAGAAGCCTACCTTCCAATTACTTTTGGTCCCATAAAATAAGGGTGGGGACTTTATAAAAAGGGATCACACATCACCCGATATGGATGTAAATACCCTCAAATTCAAGTACTTTATTATGTTCATTACCCTCACATTCATTGTTTCATTTCAAATCCAGTGGGCTGGACCGCAGAGCCAAAAGATCAGAAATTGTACCAACTGTCCAAGTAAATATGCACTGCACTGTATGTACAGGAATTCGTAAAATATGATCAGGACTCATGTTTCAGAAAGTGCTTTTTTGGGGCTGTCTAGTGGTGCATCCTGCTAAAGCGCATGAACAGAGATGAAGACAGTCTGGTGATTGCATTTTTCACATGTGAATAAAACATTTTAAAATGTGAACTACAGTTTTCACATGTGAAAATGAAACGTGACTGGATTTGGCATGGGTTACCCTTTTCCCATGTGTACATACTTTTTTTGTATGGTTTGTCATGCTCAAGACACTACTGTGTCAATGGGGTGCCTCCAGGTCGCTAGTGCCAGCTGTGCAGTGCTCCAGTGTAGTACATGTGCAGCTTAGTGACGGGTTGCAGGTGGTAACGAGGGTAATGCAGAGATGGGAGGAACCTACAAATACAATCAGCATTTCCAAGCTAAATCCTCCTTTAATGTTAAGATTTTATGACCGCTTTTATGTTTGGGGAATTGAGCCCAACTGTTTAAATAAACACACAATTATTGTAATAGAAATGGTTGTATATTTTGTTAATTTTATACAGTTACAGAGGGTCAAAAGAACCCCACACAACACATTTGTATGCAAAGTTGGCACAGGACTTTTTATTGCATGTTTACTATTTAATCCCACCAAATTAGAAAAATTGTACAGTATCAATATGAAACAAGGCTAACTGATTTTTAAGGGATGTCAAACACTAAATGGGGTCAAATTAACTCCAAACATAATAGGAGGGTTAAGAAAAGAAAACATAGCCTTGGGTAGATGGATAAACTACTTAGTGGTCATCTCACAGGCAGCATCACGCTAATGTGTAGCAGTGGGTTATTTCCATACAGAAACAGCATAGCTCGCAGTAGTTCATCCACAGTTTATAGGTGGTGTTCGGAGGTTTCTTGAAGTGGTCTAGATGTTAGAGGTATGCACAAACTGTGCTACCTATATCTACTCTGCCCACAAAGTTAACTGTATTTGTTTGTATTTGTATTTAGGGGGGGTCAACTAGGAGGGGGTTATCTGTGCACTACAAATTACCATTGTTTCATTTTTTATTGTATTTTTTTGAACCAGTAATGTTTTATGTCACACATTTATCTTGATAAGATGAATGTCATGGAATGTACTTGGATAGGGTACTGCAGAGATGGGATGGATCTACAAGCTTTTACATTTACATGACAATGTCTTCCTGTGTTGTGGTAATTTTGTAGTTCTGAATGTTTTCAGTAGGTTATCTCAATTGTTGAATGGTTCATCTAATTTTATTTCCTAGGATCAAGAAATCTTTTGTTCCAGTGAGGATCTTGAGTCGATTAAGAAGATTACAACGAAGGAAATCAATAGGCATTACTGAAAAGAGAAATACTCTGCCAAGAACCTCAGGCAACTGTGGGGGGTTACTATTGGGATACAACACATTTTGTAATGAAGATACAGCCCAATTCAGATTGATTCTACTTTCCCCACAGACTGTTTTTGCTTACAGGAGAATTCTTACAGCAATTTTTCAGGCTTGACAATCAACCCAATTTTTCATTGAATACTTTTACCAGTTTATTTTCAATCAAGGGAAACCAGGAACCAGGCTTTCAAAAAATACCTAATTTCATATTCCAAAAATTATAATAACCATATAAATCATTTAACTCTATCACTATCACTAAAGTTGCTTAAAACAGTCATACTCTACTTATGGGGCCTTTGTCTTACAAGTCGGTGGAAAGACAGTAATTTAAATGTAATATTTGCCGCAAAAGGCCATTAACAAATTTGTAATGGAATGGCTGCTTCTAAACATTTTCTACTTCCAGATTAGTATAATCATGATTGGTATTTTGTAGAAGCAGACATCCACTTGTGATTGCTTGCATTTATTTTTAAATAATTAAAAATATATATTTATATTAGCTGACATAACTTGTGCATTGCATCACAAACTACATTATTTTCTGAGCACAGCTCATATCCTCTAACTATTGATCCAGGCAACAGTACATTTTAGTGTTGATCCAATCTCCTTTTTTCCTGTTATTGTGCTTATATTTGTGTCTTTTCAACAATCCCTAGACTAGTAATGCCCTTATGCCTCACAATATCAAACCTCTTTTTCTGAATTGAAATCACTTGCATCACTTCTCTCGATACAAATGAAACTTGCAACTTGGAGATTTTCTACTCTCTAGTTTTCTAACCAAAACTCCATACTGTCAATGAAAATTTAATGCAAAAAATATATAATAAGAATAAAATTGTAAACCACTTTCCAATTGCACATGTAAATAGTTTCTCACACCTAATATATAATATAAATCTACAACATAGTTGTGGTGATTTATAAGTCTGTCAACTTTGTCAGCCCCACAAAAAGCAATGGTCCATATTCTTTGAAGTAATATGGTTTTGAAGAAAATAAGTCCCTTCACGTTGTCTTCAATTCCTATTTTAGTTTATTTTGATATTGCAGATAGGGACCTGAACTATACAGTTCACTGTGTAGATAGAGGGTGGTATTGTTTCCCTGAATAGTGAGACAATATGTATTCTTTCATATGTACTATGGTAATTAATTAATCCACACATTTTCATGCCTGTCCCCTGGACAGAGGATCCCTGTTCTGCAAGAACTGGAACTAATTCTGTCTTTCTTCTATTCTGTTGCACCAAGTTGAATCCAGAGTAGATGCACTACCTTAGGGGATTCAAACAGACACAAATCACTTAATCTCATCAACCCAATCGTCCCTCTCTTTTGCTCTCATTTTCTCCCAATTGTGTTTACCTTTCTTCTTTTCCTCATATTTCTGCCCACATTTGGAAATATAATTTGTTTTTCACTTGTTCTCTTGCTGTCCCTTTGTCTGCCTGCATTAGTCTTACCCTGCTGTCTGTTCTGCCTAATCAAAAATAACTTTTAAGCATGTTGTACGAACAGGTAATTGTGTTGTCAGGTCTGTTCCAAATGTATTCTGCTCTGTAATTATATTTATGTACTTGTTTTGGTTGACTTTCGTGGCCTGTATTTTGTGAGACGTCTCTAGTTTTACTTTGAATTGTTATTTGTTTAACCTCTTTTAAATGTTTATTCAAGTATAAACCCACTGCAGACCTAAATGTATTGATGGTAGTTTAATGTATCTTTTCTCTGCAAATAAAAAAGTAAATGACAAGCAATCACCAAAACATAGTAATGTATGGTCAAAGCTACAGATACATATGTGAATGGTAAATATTCTGCCTGGTATTACTACCAGCCCACTGAGAAAAGGACAAAAGCAGTTAAAAAGCTATAATCATAGTCATTTTTACAAATCATTAGAGTTAAGATATACAATGACTATATATAGATATACAATCTACAATTCTGTTAGTGTGTGTTCAGGTTTTTTTAGTAAGGCTGAAAAGTTAGGTTTTTGCTGAAAAACATTGACAGAGTATTTGTTGACAGAGATATATCAGAATATTAATGTTTGCATTAAACATAAACATATACATCCCTTAAAAACATGTTTTAGTATTGAATGGTTTTATTTTTCAAAGCATTGAAGACCTATAAAAACTTTTTTCCAAAGAGGGCAATTTTGGTGACATTGTTGTTATACTTTGTCTACAATGCACTGCACAAACAATATATAGGTGTTCTATAAGGGGTTTATGTTTATTTGTTAAAATTATAAAATACTGCAAACATTTAGTGTTGAATATATATTGTAATTATCTTCTCAAGATGTTTATATTCCCATTTTCCTTTGTGCACTTTCTGTTAGAACTTATTAACAACTTTTCACTTGTACAGCTGTAAGTCAAAACAAGTATAACAACTATAAGTATAAGTATAACAACTCAAGAACAATTTCCATTTACAACCCATTACAGACACAAAATATTTCTCGTTTAATCTTAGAAAAAAAAGTCTAAATTAGACCATTAAACTAAATTAAGTTTATACGAGGTGTTTTTGGGGTTTATAGACAAACTAAAAACAGTGTTCGGTTTACACTATATTGAACAAGTGAGAGACTGAAAATTAGACCTTGACAATACATTGATGAAACTGAACAACCGACTGGAAAAAAAAACTTAAAAAAACATTTTGAAATTAAATACAATCACAGCAGGATTTTTTTTCCCCTTCTTGTGTGGATACATTTTCCAGTTTGATTCTTCTGAAGAGGATTGGTCAGATTTTTTTTTACAGCTGCCTGCTGCAGCTCAGTCTCGGTACTTTGGACAATATAACTGAGCAGACGTAAGTGCACTTCACTGAACTGGCAACAGTTCTTTACAGAAATGAAGCCCATCGTCTCTCACAGAGCGCTGTCACTCTTCCTTATCCCCTTCTTCATGTTTCCCTCTGGGTCTGCCACAATGGCAATCCCAGCTGAGCACCGCACGGCCAATGGAAGCCGGGGAGGCATCAGCTTGCTCATGCTGACTGGCCACAGCAGCAAGCGAACGACACCGACCCTGTCCCGGACAAAAACGGCAATAAAGAGAGTTGAAGCCCTTCCGAAACCCTTGTCACAGATCATGCTTCCCAGAAATGTGACTAGAAATGCCCTCAGGCCCCCGCTTGGTGCTGCCCAGGTAGAGCCGGCGCCAAAACACATTGTGGACGTAGATATCTGCAGGGGTTACTATGACGTGATGGGGCATTATGACCTCACCTTCAACTGCACAAAAGGCACTTTCATATACTGCTGCGGGACCTGTCACTACCGTTTCTGCTGCCAGCACAGAAGCAACCGCTTGGACCAGGACGCCTGCAACAACTACCACTCCCCGCACTGGGCCAACACCCAACCTCCGGGGATATATCCAACAGGCAACTCCTTGGACCCAGACTTTGACCCTCTCAAAGGACACCGCAGCAACACAGCATTTGTGATCGGGGGAGTTATCTCCTTCACCCTGGTGGTGGCAGTGGGCATCAAGGTGGCCTTCCACAAGGTTTCACGTCGCCCCAGAAATGCTGAGGACAGGTGACTACCATGTTAAATTGATTTATGTCATACTTGAGCAACTTAGTTGTGAGTACTGTTTTCGCACATTGAAATTGCTAACTATCTTCAGTGACACTACTGCACTTGTAGATGTAGATTTTAATGTTTTATAATGTTGGGTGGTCAAAAGAATTATGGCCAATTTAATTTGGTTCTTTTGGCCCTGCTGATGAGTACTTCTGCACATTATATCCTGCACAAAATATATCCTGTATGATGTCCAGTGTATTTTAAAAAGATGCCAAATACCCACCATCCCCCAAGGGTTTCTGTATATGAAGCCCTCATAGGGAGTCCAAGAAGAGGATTTTTACCAGATATGCTTAATATAGAGTACAAGGGGCATGCTGAATTAGGAAAGACCCAGAACAACTAGTTAAAGCAAACTGCTGCAAGGCTGAGCTTTATAATCTGTCTGAACATTATGTGCATTCAGCGCTTGAGGAATTATTTCACAATTTCTTCAACGGCCATTACACAGCATTTGAGTTTGTGGATTTTATCCCCTATTGGACAATTATTAAATTGCTGTAAATACATACGTGCACACGCACGCGCGCACACACACACACATACACACACACACGCACACACACATATCACACACTGTATATATGAATTCTGCCATATTCAATCATTTCCATCATTAGTTTAGCGCCAGAGGACTTATGATTCATGAAATAAATTACAATAGATTCAAAAACAGACAAAATATATTATAATTATGTATACTGTAATGCTTGTCCATGACAAATGTCAGCATTCATTTAATTTGGATTGTTCCAGTCCAATACTGGTAATGCTACCCTTGTCCCCTTATGATTAGAGGTGTTGATTTGGGATAGACCTAACCCTAATTCCTTGAGAACCACAGATTCTGCTTAAAGTGATAGTTCTCTTCCGGGGTTTTTTGCAATGACAATATATTATTTAGGTTTTAGTGTATGTTTTCAGTTACTTGCATTGAACACATTTATTTCACAATTATAAACATAAATACTCATTTTTAATATCATGCCATTGCTTTAGATATCAGACTGGGTTTGCCATAGGAAATGGTTCAAACTAAATGTTTTTTATTTTTTATCTTATTTTAGTAATAATTGAACAATATGCTCAAACAACTTTTAATAAATTTTAGTGATTATTTGTCTCACATTTGGACATTTGTGCAGAGCTATGCTCATGCAGTTGAATGCAGACAAGCACACACTCTGAAGCACATTATATTGCCAGCTGCATCTTTTCACACCACAACACCACAAGCCAAGTTTGCACAGACATGAATTGGAAGAAGACACTTCATGTACAGCTTACGCAAGCAGACCATGGGCTTCCGATCAACCATTGGGGGTTGCTAGAGAGTGATGTGACTTGGAACCCAGGTGACAGAACCCTCCTTAGCCATTCGCCATTTATCTATTGGCCTACCAGCTAGTCAGCACTGGTATGGTTAGGATTCAATCCTGGACCATGGGGATCTAATCATGTACCAAATATGTCTTAACAGGATGAGCCAACCAGCAACCCAGAAACTTCTTGAAGTAACAATAGCCTAAAAATATCCTTCACTGCACACAGAAACTGTCTTGGATGATTGAAAACATACACTAAAACTGAAGTCAATACACAAAATACAATACACAAAAATATATCTAGACAATGAATCATTCCATTTCGTGATCAATTAATTATTTTGACATTACAGAGACCTCAGCTGGTCTCTTCAGGCTGAAGTGGTTAATGAATATTTTAATGTTAAATGAGCCCAGGACAAGAATTGGATACCTAAGTACTTTCCTCTTTATTCTCTCTAGAGCTCTGGTAGATATCCTACGCCATCAGTCCAGCCCAGTTCAGCCAGAGGAAAGGAACAACATCACGGCCGTTGGCACTGGGGGAACTGAAGGGACCACTGACCCAAAAGGCCTTTACACCCCCGTCCATCAGAGCAAAGACAATCGCAGTGAGTGGCTACATAGTCATGGAAGGAGATTCATAAGCAAATAAGATGCACCCCTGTTTTATTCACATGTTTGATTCCAGCCCAATAATTAAACACTGTTTCAGTTGCTAGACAGAAGCATTTTAGTTAATATATTCATAAAACATTTCTGGCATTATGGTCTTGCTGTGAAGAAAAAATGATGGTACGATAGGTTCACTACTCAATCACGCTCTTGTCCATCCACCAAATATAAAATGTTTGAACAACAGCTGAGTATATGGGTGCATCTGGTTACAATAATGTGCTCATTGCAGCATTTTCATTGCATTTTATCTTGTGCATCTCTACTCATTTGCATGCAGTTTGTTTGTTGTGACTCCAGTCAGTGCTCTAGTGTGTCCCAGCACATTCAAGCACCGTGTTATAATGCACTTGACAACGTGTCAAACCTTTCAGCGCTGTGGGCGGTTTAAACGTGTTCACTACCCTTTCAGTGCGCATGAATAATGCCCAGCTGGCTTCTTCTGGGACACTGATCTCCACCAAACACAAGAAGATGGCTAGCCAACAGCCTTCCTTCTATCACTCTTTCCACAACCTGGCACAGCTGCCCCCTTCCTATGAGGCTGCCACTAACTCTGAGATCAGCAGATACAGCTCCCTGAAGAGGCTGGGTAAGAAAGGGGCAGGTAGAAGGGGCTGTAGAAAGGAATATTTGGGATTTAAACAAATGTGGACAGTCAGCCAGGTGTTCAAGTAGCTATTTTGCATGCATGTTAGCTGTTTACTCAGAGATTTTAGGTAACTGGGTTAAGTTGAGTCGACAACCTTGTTCCAGGAGAGTTGTAGGGTCTTTTTATTTCCACGTTCAATTGAAAGAAACTATGTAATCGATTGCTTTAATTTATCAGTAGTACTGAGTAACAAAATATAGCAGGTCATGAGATTCTGCATTGAGGTGAAGCATGGGGCAGAGTCCATGCAATGTGCCAAGACTTGTGTTGTAGGGCATCAGCTTATGTGATCGTCACTGACTGCGTCTGTTACCATCCTAAACTCACACATTTTCTCTCGCACTTTTCCTCAAAACATTCAAAAAACAGAAAAGGCCCAACTAGGGGATTACTCGGGCTACTGCACTTCCAAACGAAGGCCCAAGAATGCCCCTCCTTCATTTCATTCTTCCCAGCACCACCTTCCCTGGGGTGGGGACTATACCATGGGGACCATGGGGACCAAGGGGACCCTCCCTCAACGTGGCACGCGACCAGCATCCGCATTACCCTCAACCCATTATCCCTTAAAAGCCCAACATAATGCAAAGTATGACACGCTGTCCAAGCCCCCACGAAGAGTGAGGTCCCAAGACCAGCTGCTTACAATGGGCGATGGAAATACGTTATCCCGACTATCCAAAAACCAGCAGCAACAGTATTACAAAGCCATGGCAGCTGCTAAGAAGCCAAACTCTCAAAACATCCGGAAGTCACAAGAAAGGATTCTTGTGTCCCCTGATCAGCTAGGGGAAAGGGCAGGAGGTGAGGCAGGGGTGGGAGATTATAGAGGGCTGGTGCAAACTCTGCCTCGACTTCCACAGCACAAAAAATCACAGTCCCAACAAAACGTCAATGCCTCCACGCTCGATCGCCACCAAATGATCAAGATGAACTCCCACCCAACCTCTGGAAAGGAGCAGGAGAGGAATGTGCCTGTGCCAAGCCAGGGGGGTGGACCTCCAATGTGGATGGACTCACCTGGGGGAGGAACAGGAACATTAACGGGTCAGAATGCCAAGAGGTTAGCCTTTGCAACCAAGCGGCAAAACAATATTGAGCAGTTCATCCCTGGTGTTGGTGCTCCAGGAGGAGGGGGGGGTAGGGGAGCAGGGGGAAGAGGAAGGGCAACAGGGGGAGGGGGAGGGGGAAGGGGAGTAGGGGGTGGGGGAGGAGGAAGGGGAGCAGGGGGAGGGACTCAAACATTGAGGACAGTCAGAACGAATGAAGTGACTGTGTGATAGGGTGGGAGGAGAGGGATAAATGACAGGATGAAAGGGAGGATAAGGTAGAGGGAAATGTGCTATGGGTTTTAAAGGGGAAGAGAGAAAAGACATTAAAAGAGAAGGCATGGAGCTGTAGGGTGGCAAGATCAACAAAGAGATGTGGACTTGGGTGGAGGTTGCCATAATAACAGGAGAAGTCTGAGTGGAGTCTTGTACGACCTCATCAATTCTGAGGAAATGGTAACTACCTCCTCAGTCTTACTTGTTAGCTTGCTAGATATTACATTTTTACTTCTACCTCTACAAATGAATTTTCTTGCTAATTTCCCAGCTTCCCAGATAATTTCCCCATCCCCTCCTTTAAGTAAACAAACATAAATCAGTAGTGTTGCAAATTGAACAATGTATAGCTAAAGTAACTGACTAGTCAACTATATATACAGGAATTTTGAGATATGGTCCAAAGGCTGCCAATTTCTTAATGGTGTAGTTAAGGTTAGATCATTGTATTTGCTCTAAAGTATGCTACTCAATAGACAGCTTCAAAATGTAGTCAGGATATCTTGATACATTGTAAGCTAACTTACGCAAAATGTTGCACAGTGGTGTGTGTGTTTGTGTGTTCATCCATCCATTTGAAAATTAATGGACAGCAACTATTTCATACAAATATGGTAATTAAATAGAAGACATTATTCTGCTAAATGTTAAAGTCCTGTGGCTTATTTTGCATTATGGAGCCAATTTTGAAGAAGAGATGGAGAGGAAGAGAAGAAGTGAACAAGATCTACAGCAATGGATGGAAATGATAAAATTAGGTATCAATTGAAGATTTTCTTGATTTTGTTTGTGTTCTTCATGTTGTTAATAAATGTGCTAGAAGTGAAAAACAATTTAGAAACAAGGGAAGGTAAGAAAGCAACAGGGACATTTTCTGTAATATGAGTACAGGAAAGGTAAAGAGTGCATAAATAAAAGATAGTTTAATGAACACCACCCATTTGACCCAGATCACTTTGTTCTGGGGAATCACTGGCATAGAGGGAAACTCATGGAGTGTCCCACTTAGGTGCCAGCTAACAGATGTTCTCTGTTGCATAATGACTGGACAGAATTGTGTTTCATTTGTACTGGAGGTACTTTTATTGATCAAAAAGCCATTAAAAACACTGAACAGGTCAGAAGGCAGCATTTGGAACATGATGGAAACATCACTTCAAAAGAAGGGAGTAGACTAGATTGAAAGCTTTTAGGCCCAGTCATGTTTCAAGGAAACAGATGTCAGCCTTTGTGTTCTCTTATTGTCTGATCGAAAATATATATATATATTTGTTTTCATTTGGACCAACCAAATTCTGCGGTCATGGCTAGACCTGCTGGCTATGAATGGTGTGGAAATGTCACAGAAAAGCTTTCCAGTTACTGACTTCTCAGGATGAGATAATTACTTTTTATACTGGTAATGCTGTGGTTATCCGACTGCATTGTTGCATGTAAATTGGGATACAAATATAATGGTAACAATTCAATGGCATTGCAGTCTTATATATGAATTTCATTTAAATGCCATTGAAGTGATGCTCACCAACAAATGCACATAATTGAGGATACAGTCAAGCACAACTTAATAAGCAGGAAAATGATGTATACAAATAGTTGCACACTGGATGATGCATCGCACAGACTTTTGACTGTTCCACCTTTGGAGCTACGACATAAAGATCTGGGCATTAAACAAAGCCATTGAGCCTGAACAATGCACCCCGACAATCGGCTTTTACTTTGGAAATGGTGGGAATGAGGAATGGCACCTTATAAAGCATATGCCAATGCATACGAACTTGCAAGGAAAAACAAAAGTGTGTCCAACATCTGTCAACCATTATTGTGGGCTTTAATGAATACGTTCATCAAGGAATTTTGCAACAACAGAAGGGACAGGATGACTGTGCCTGGAAGGTCAACCTACTCTTACAAGCTATAGTTAGCTTCACATACTCGCCATATATTTGGAGAAACATCTTGGATGATAACAAAAAAGGGCTACTCTAAATACCATGTAGGCTTTGTGTCTACAGCGTCTGTTCTCTCTGAAACTTACGATTAATGTTATGTCAGATACTGGCGTGCAATACTATAAATTGAACATACATTTCTGGTGCACAGCTCCAGAATAAATTGAGGCTGCTTAGATGTCAAGGGTGTTGAAAGTACAAGCACCATGTGTATTATTACCAAAACCAAGCCAGACATATTTATGACTGAGCCATATGGATATGACATTTTATTCTGTGAATTACATTTTACATGTTATCTCCTTTTTATTACTTTCTATAACCATGTTTGAGTAACTGCTGTCTGTAACTGCTGAAAGCTTCTGTGAAAGTGAAGAGTGGCTTTAAAGTGAAATGTTGCTATCTAGCCTACGTTCCATTGAAATGTTCAGCTATTTTCTGTTTGTATTCATTATTTCTTTAGGTTGTAAATTGTGTTTGTGCCTCCATAGTTATGCAGGAGGTCGGTTGCAGAATGCTATATTTAGGAGATGGTGACCATGTAAGGACAGGCCTGAACCTCCTCTTATATTCATTTTGCATATTGTCAGGTTAAAGGTTGTGCCAGTGTTCTATTGTATTTCTACCATCTGGCACTTATTTTTTGCAATGAAAGTCGTTGCTGCTATGTTGAGAATTTTTACATTTAGAATATTGCTAGTTTTGTACTTTGGTATACTTGTGTTGTCTTTGTACTTTAGTATAATGGAGGTAAATTTTTTAAGGTACAAAGTGTGTTTTTTTAACCTTTATGTGTGCATTAGAGGAATTGAGGACTGAGTCCCATTTTCCCATACTCAAGCCATCCCCAAATCCAGACTCATCAACTGTGCGATAATACAGGAATGTAACCACTGTGGTGGGCAAGGGACTGCAGCACATCTGCAGGCTTTTCCCCTTGACTGAGCTATGATAATTGAATGATTGATAAAATGTAAACTGATTTTTCTGACAGATAATGCTTGTACATTATACAATGTTAATGTTTGTGCTTGTGAGTGTAATTACTGTAGAATATTATGAATTACTGTTAGTCTCTTGATTGTCCCATTTATATTTTATTCTTGGTGGGTTTTAAAACTTTTCCTGGTTTTTGAATATTTGAATTTCTTATTAATTCTTAAAAAAAGATCTAAACAATGAATAGATTTCAAAAAAAAAATTCACAGCCAGTGGTGATGATGTCATAGTGCTGACTTGTGATGTCTTGGTGTATATGTGTCTGTGCACATGTCATATAAATGACTGTTACAGTAATATTAAATCTTGCACAATCTGAGTTTTGAATCTTAAGATTGAGTTCCCAAGGTTTCAAAGAATATCTTTCAAAGAATAATTTAATACTCTGAATTCCTTCCACATTGGGACCAAAACAACTAATGGGTCATCTGAATTCACAGTAAACATTTACATTTGAGGACAAATACAACTCTTGCTACACTCATATGGAATATGGCTTCACACATGTGTAACTGCTGGTGAACCCTAATTGAAACACTGTGAATGTGTATGGTTTCTCACCACAGTGACATTTATTATGTCTATGAAGCCTGCTTGGGTTAGAGTTTCACCTTACTCTGAGCAAGATTATGGATCCTGCCCTGAGTGGATTTGCTGAAAGTCACAGAGGGCAAATGTACAGTTTCTCTCCTATATGAACCATATGTCTCAACACCTGTCTGAACTCTGATGAGATTTTAAGCTTGATGGTTGAGTGAAAAGCTTTCCACAGTAGAAACAGAGAATGAATATGATGTTTTACCAGTATGGGCTCTGGTGTGTTTTTAGGCCTGACAACAGACTGAAAGTCTTCCCACACAATGTGCAGGAATAAGGCTTCAGATTTGTGTTAAGCCCCTCACAACATTGTGTGGGTGAGCTGAGAAATACAGACAAGCCATTCCCACTGTCTGACTTTGCTGTAAACACAAATCCATACATATTTAACTCCTCAGCACCTGCAGCACCTTCTGTGTAGTCAGTAGCCTTGCGACCCATGGCAGATCGTAATGCAGCTGCACAATACAAGCCACCAGTCCAGCCTCCACACAGCCTAAAAAATACATAGCAGCCCTGAGGAGAAATCAAAATTCTACTACAAATTAATCACAAAGCACAAATATGGACACACAAATAGAGAACATTTGTAAAAGATCAGACAGAAAGTGGCCATACCATTACCGAATGGCTGGAGCTAAGCAGGTGTGGGCTTGGTTAGTACTTGGATGGGAAACTTTCTAGGAACATTAAGTTGTTGGTGGGCCTGTAGGGGGTGATCTTCCCTCTGGTCAAATTATCCCCAATGCCCCAGTGCAGTGATGGGGACACTGTGCTGTAGGAGATGATGTCGTTCAGTACGGGGTTCCCTGCTGTCCTGACTAAATTCCAAACATGGCTCACTCAATCTGCCACCTAATCATCCCCTGGTTTCATTGGCAAAAAAAATTGTTCCACTTTCGCTGTTGTGTGGTGACCATTCTGGTGCAAAATGGCTGCCGTTGCATCACCCAAGTGGGTGCTACACATTGGTGGTCAGGTGAGTTTCCCCCCCACCAGTGAACAGCACTTTGAGTCACTGGCAGGTGAGAAAAGCACTATATAAATGCAAGGAATTATTGTTATTATATAAACACCCCAGATTGCCTGTATGCTGTCTTGTATATAATACATATATTTGGCTGCAAGCTTTTTTCTGTATTTACGATCTTCAACGGTCTTTAGTTGTTCCTGCAGGCCACTGCCGCCCACGTTTGTTTCAATGTTCTCTGCCTTGATAGAAATCAATCCAGAATCCTGAGTTTGGATACGACTGAAAATAATATTCTAAATTGTTCCAACAATTTAATAAGCCTGAACGTACATAATATCATATTTATTATGCTTTTATCATCCTTGCTTAAAGAAAGAGTTATCTAGATGGAAACTCCTTCTTTAGACAAAATGTGACCCTGGTAGTGGCAATTAGGAATTGTTCTTTTCCACAAAATGGTTACCAGCTTCATGGTAGGTACACTAAAGTCCAGATAACCGATTCAGCTCAGAATATTCTATGGTGAAAGTGTATGAAATGTTCACATTGTGTCTGTAACATAACATGTTCACAAGCTGTTGACTCACACTGCAAATATTCACATACCCCACACCCATTCAACAATAAACTTAGCTCCATATTAAAACGCAATATGCCTATATATAAGCCATTGCAAGAGTCGCAGATTCCCAGCAATTAATGAACGATCAACAAAAAGTGTATTTTACAGCTAAATATGATTCATTTTAGAATAATGTATATAGCGTATAGTTAGTATTTGAATTCAGTGGAGAATTTGTTCACGTTCATCAGATCAAGAGCTGCCCGGGTCCTGGAATGGAGGATTAAATTAAGGCTACCTGCCCCGCTGACCTCCCATCATCCGAGATATGCTTTCAAAAAGTTTGCTCTCAAAATGATTGAACAAAAAGAACAATTTGTATTACCCTCCAGCAGCAGAATATACATAATCAATGGTAGTGGGAATTCAACCAAGCAGTGTTGAAGGATTCCTTGACCTTGCTAACTTTTCTAGTACAGAGCAACATTAGCATGGTATTCATTATGAACTTACATTTGTTCTGAAGAAAACTAAAATTGTTTTGAAAAAATTGCAAACTGCAATACTTTGTGGAATTTTACAAATATTCTTCTGTGTGGCTCAAGAAAAAATTGGCCCCTGGAGGGTAATTTGTTCAGTGTGCAAAAAATCTTTGTATTCATAAATACTGTCCAAAATAATATTATTTTGCCATGGTAAATTCTTTGGAATTTGAATGGACTCCATCTATTCAAGTAATTTTTTGGCAGCAGAGGCTTAATAAACTGCAATACCTCCAGTGGCCACTGGTGTTGGGAGCTTCTGGTGGAATGTCAATCCCAAATCCACAGGTGTCAAACTCCAGTCCTGGAGAGTCTGCTGGTTTTTGGGATGTTCTCAACACCTGTGGTTCATTAAAGTCATTGACTGGCTAAACAATCCACACACCATGTTCTCAAGGCCTTCATTGACAGCTGATTGGAAGGAAACCCCAAAAACCTGCAGATGCTGCAGCCCCCTGGGAATTCAGTTTGACACCCCTGCCCTAGTCCATTGATTCCAGCCCTGACATTCTACCTCTCAGACCGACAAAGCTCCCGCCCCTTCCTCTCTAATTTATTGAACCAGGGATACATACTTTGAAATGTTAATTTAGTAAAACAGAAACCACTGTTGATGTAAAAAATTACACCATACCTTTTTGAATTGTTTAGGACAGTTTATTTGAAGATAAATAGCACTCTTATGGAGGAGCAGTTTACGTTCACATAGACTACATAGAGTAATGATAAGCTCTTTCATATTGTCGTAGCCATAACCCTCCAATAAGCAGAGCACCACAATAACTGAAACATCCACTCAATGAGCACCTTATTAGGTAGACCTGTACACCAGCTTGTTATTGCAAATATTTAATCATGTGGCAGCAACTAAATGCATAAAAGCATGCAGACATGGTCAAGAGGTTCAGCTGTTTTTCAGACCAAACGTCAGAATGGGGGAATAAATGTGAGTTGTCTAGAGAATGGTGCAAAAAAACAAAAAACATCCAGTGAGCAGCAGTTCTGCAGGCAAAAATACCTTGTTAATGAGAGAGATCAGAAGAGAAGGGCCAGACTGGTGAAAGCTGAGAGGAAGGTGACAGTAACGCAAATAACCACATTACAACAGTGATATGCAGAAGAGCATCTCCGAACAGACAACGCGTCAAACTTCTTAAGTGGTTAGGCTACAGCAGCAGAAGACCAATACGTAAAAAAGAACAATAATAAGTAATAAATACCCAATGAAGTGCTTACTGACTGTATATGAGGTTTACAGATACAGCCTAACGTAGACTCATCGTGATCCAAACAGTTTGCTCACGCTGTTCTGAACAGTGCAACTTCATGACTAAAAACTTCCAGATCATCTTTGCTTTTTGTGTGTGTAAATTCTAATTACTTACTTATATAGTCACATCAGCAATCGATTTCATCATACCTGCTAAAGAGAGACTACGAACCGGACAAGCTAATACGGCTCGGCAAAAGTGTTCCTTTTAAAATTGTTAACCCACATACACACGTCGTTTTATATAGACGGTATCGGTTTTTAATTAAGGTTAAGATTAAGCAGATATAGATTAAATAGAGATTTTACTGCATAACAGAGTGCACAACTGTAGTATAGGCTAGTTGTGCTTCAGGTGCTGTTCGGAACATCGTGAGCCAGATATTTGTAGTTGTCTCTATATGTATTGGTCCAATTAACATGAATCCAAGTGTTTTAGTGTCTGTGATAGTCAATAAGCAACCATAATCATAAACCACATTCCTCATTGAATATACGTTAGCCTAGCTACCTAAATGCTAAACCATCATCGAGTCTAACAATAAGCCAACTTAAATGATAATGGTTACGTTTCACAATGTGCCATATATTAATAGTTCAACGTTACCTTTTATCGGACAGAATAGTTAGCCTACATCTTTGCAACGAACGTTACACTTGCGGCTATAGCATATCCTGTGAAATTATCGATGTGCTTACTCGGGCTCTATACAAAAGCAACATAACATACAAAATATGATTTATAGGCTATCTATAAATCTACATTCACGCAGAAATATTTGTTTTTGTTAGAGCACATTACAGAAGGCACAGCATCTGCAGTGGAAACCATTCTCACTCTCACCAGAAGTGCCACTGCGAGTGAAACGGGAGACGATTTGATTGGAGGGTTGAGAATACCTTTGGTGAAGCCTCTCAGTGTCCGCCATTTTGAAGGGCACGGTTGGCGCAATGCTGTGGAGCAGCGAAGATGTAATAAAATGGCCTCAAATGGGTAATCCTCACAATTGGGTATTTTTATCCACAATTTTAGCAGAAACATTGAACTTTAAATCGCACTATCGACAGCTGTTTAAATCGCTACATTTGGTCGTTCTTATTTATTACTGGCTACAAATAAGTGTAATTTTGGAGAAATTCTGATAAGAGAACAAAGTGAATTAGCTGCGAAAATAGAAATATATTAACACAGTAACTGTGACACTCAGTAGGCACTGTGTTTTAAGAATAACACACTCGCGCGCACACAGACACACAGATTAATTTACTTTTTCGATTTGTTTTGTGTATGTGCGTATATATAATAACTACGTATTTGTTATCAGCATCATTATCATCACTACTATTTTATACTAGTCTACCTTATTTCTTATGATTTTCCATTATTATTTCTAATTCCCCTATCATAGAAAAGTTATTGTTTTCATGTGTGCTTGATGTTAATTTATTTCTTGTTATTTATATTGCTCAGTGTTAAATGCGAGAGAGCGTGAGAGAAAGAGCAAATACCTTCATGTTGAGAATTCAGTAAGAAGTGCATCGAACTACAAAACTTGAACAAAGTTACTTCTTATAATTTGAGGTACATGCTCATTTGGCAGGTTTACCCAAGTTTACCAAAATCGAATTCAATTTCAGGGTTCCTATTTTTACAGATTTAGATGCAACTCTGATAGAAAATGCGACAAAACACGCACACAAATGTGTACGTGTATACTCACAGTACCGAGTAAAATAAAAAAGAATGTATGCTGAATGAAGGTTGAGCTAACACACACAAACACCCCTTAGCATGGTATATGCCTAAACAATGAAAAAGCATATCAAATAGATGGTACACATTTCAAAACAAGGCCACCAGTGGTGAAGTTGTACACTGAATATTTTAGAACAGTGGTCTCAAGTCAGTGCCATGCAGGGCCGTATGTGCGCTGTTTTTTCATTCCAACCTCAGATCTTGATTATATAAGTAATTCAAATATTTGTTGAATTAAGTTAAAGTGGAACGCGTTAGGCTATTTGCGTTGTCTAAATAACAACTGTTGTTTACAGCAGACAAATGCATATGACTGAATGAGTAATTGGAATCAATTAAGGCAGCATTAACTGGTTGGAATGAAAACCACACGCGGCTATTCGTGGCCACGAGGATATTGTTTTAGAATGTGCGCATTCTGAACATCGCATTGGATAGAAATGGTATCCTGACAAATAGGCTTCTTTAAAAGATGAAGTAGGCATCGACAGAATAAAACGCTCCCTAAATATTAGAAAAACTCAATGTACATATTTGCTATTGGATTAAGTGACATGATTTATAAAGTCATGAGGTATGGAATTTTGTTGGACACTGGAGAAAAAAATAATCACATAACCCGGAACCAGTTACAATCCGGAAATGACTGAAATCAAGCGAACACATTCGAAGACGGGGGCACCTAAATTTTCACGGGGAAGGCAAAATATTGAGCCGACACAAATTATAAAAAATAAAAATAAACAAAAACACCGCCAACAATAACTAGGAGAGTTATACAACTTATATTCGCGTCGATAACGATAGGAAAAAAACAACAAAGCATAGGTCACTTTTGCGTGCTAACGTTAGCTCAATCCAGCGGGTTTTGTTTGTTATGCTAACCAGCTAGCTAACGGTTCGGAAACGGTGCAGACGGGCGGATGGGGAGGCCATCGAATAATGTTGATTAGTTAGTTAGCGTATTGGGGTTTTGCTTGTATTTTTTTTTTTTTAAAGCTTTTCCCCACCCATCGATTCTCAAGAGCGGGCTTTTGCTAAGGAGAGCATGCTATGTTGCTAATTAGTTGTTTAAGTTAAACCTATTTAACGATGGCCTACGTAACTCGCTGTATTAGCTAACTAATGTTAGCTATATAACAACAAATAATGATAGATAACTAGAGAGTCGTGGAGGCTACTCGTTAATCTTTGCCGTTTGCACGATAACCTAGGCTAATTTGCGATGTAACATAGTCCAACGTTAGCCCTCCTTTGTTCCAGAGCAGCACAAAACCATAGTTGCAAGCTATCAATGTTCACAAGCTGCAGTAAGTAAATTGATGCAGAATACCACGTCGCTGACCTCACATTGTCTGCTTTTCATATAGTCTAGCTATAATTAGCTCGTGTAGAAATATTAGATAGCATGTTTGTTATCGAGAGATGTGATTACACGAAATCAGTCTCGCTCCCTATCCCTTGCTCCCTAATCACTCCGATGACATTCAAATATGTAACGCTCGATTACATCAGTTTTGGTTTGCTGACATCCATCCACACCAACAGGTAAGATATTGGCTAATGCGGTATAAAATGATTCTTTTCGCAATGAGATCGTACAAGTCAGTTTGTAGCGAGCGAACTATTTCTAATTTTATGAGCTTGTTCGCTAACTCTGTTGGCTAACGTAACGTTCATATGTTCATCCTGGTAACTTATGTTATGGATAGCTAGCTAGGCTAAATCGTTTTATGATTTAAAATCCTGGCCGCTGTAAATGGGCAACATTGTTAATTTAGCTAGCTAGTTAGCTGACCATCGGTGGAAGTATTGTATTTCCGGCCTAGCTAAGCATAATTTGCATTTGTTATTATTAAACTTGTTGAAAGTTTGAAGGGGTGTGTGAGGGGGAGGGGGGGGGGGGTTGAACAGTCAAACCGGCCTTCACCAAAACGACTCGAGTGAGTGATCGTGCGGCTTTTAAGTTAACTCATAGCCAAATATTATGCAGCTACAATACGATGAGGATGAGATTGAGCTAGGTAGGAATGTGATTTAACCTCAGCCTATTCGTAAGTTCGAATAAAAATAATGGCAATTTTATTAATGGTATGAACCTACATGTGAATTACAGTAGTTACCACCTGAATGCTTTGCATCAACTGTTTAATTGATTCAGTTCTCTCACATAAGTCAAACGGGACAGATTTAATTAGCAGCTCAGGATGCCATTAAAAAAAATATTGGCTGCCAACAAGTGGTATCTTCAAATATCGAATATCAATGTTTTCTGAAAGCACTTGGCCTGTAGACATGTGAAATATGAGGCATTTGTGAAAGATATGAGACCTGTGAACATTAAGCGTTTCAAATCTCAAAACACCACTCAACTCTTTGGGCAAAATATAGGACACACAAACCATAGTATTGTGCTCTGTGAAGTTCTCAACGGGCTGTTCTTCATTAAACTGCCAGCTCCTACCCATGATATGATATTTGTTGTCACCTGTTCCAGAGTTGCTTGTCTTTTTTGCCTTGAACGTCAAACCAAATAATGGAATGGACCTCATGGTCATGGAATATGCACTTTCAACCACAGTTGTCTGTTGTTGAGGATGTTGCAACCCTCAGACATTTTGTACACCACCATGAGCCTGCTGTGATGTTGAATGCTACAAGTGGCAATATGTAAGATTCTTGTTTTTGGTTGTTTTGCTGATATCTGCATTGGTATGTGGTATTGCACACAGCAGATCATGTGTACCCTTTCAAATATCACAGGCTTGGCTAGCTTTAAATGAGCCAGGCTGAAACGCATACAAAAGCCATTGTTTGTCTATACATACGAATATATACATGTGTATTGGCCCAAGTATCACCAAAATAATGCTGATGTTACTTTTCACTCCAAATACTTAAAAAAAATTATGAAACAATATTAAAACCATAGCATCCATTAGCCAAATGCTTACGTTGAACTCTATAAAAACACAATTTTTTAGACACTGCACCATTTTATTATTAGATTATTGGCATAACACTGTAATAAATCCTTTTCTACAACAAGCATAGCATATGTTAATGAAAGATAATCTGTTAATTTATGTCAGTAAATGTTCTCCTTTCAAACTCCTCCACCGATTGAAACAATATTTTCATTATTTTTACTGTTCTGCCGAAGATCACTTTCCGTTTTCGCAGCCTTGCCTTCAGATTGTTGCTTCGGTTTGCTTTGTTTAGTGGTCTGAGCCGAGGTTGAAGGATCCGGGGAGGATTTCAGAGACTTTGAATGTCAGACAGTCCATCCATCCATTATCTTTACCCGCTTATCCTGAACAGGGTCGCGGGGGGCTGGAGCCTATCCCAGCATACATTGGGCGAAAGGCAGGAATACACCCTGGACAGGTCACCAGTCCACACACACACCATTCACTCACACATTCATACCCATGGGCAATTTAGACTCACCAATCAGCCTAACCTGCATGTCTTTGGACTGTGGGAGGAAACCGGAGGAAACCCACGTGAACACAGGGAGAACATGGAAACTCCACACAGAGGGGCCACGGCCGACTGGGATTCGAACCCAGGACCTCCTTGCTGTGAGGCAGCAGTGCTACCCACTGCACCACCGTCAAACAATTCTTCACCCAACTCAAGTAGGCTAGTAGTTCACTACAAAGAAACAAAGGAGGGTGTTAGGCACTGTAATTTGCCCCATGCACCGAATGCCTGTACCACACATACCTCCCTGGTGACTAACCCCACTGGCACTGTTAAAGGAAACTTCTGGCATTCAGATCATTGTTACTTCATGTACTTATCAGACTATTAATAAATAGATCCAAGCAATAAGATCTTTTTTTCACCTTCATTTTTTTTGTTTCATTCACCACGAAAGTATGGCCTTATTCATTCATGAATTTCCTGGGCGTCACCCTATTTGCAATTTCACAAAGCATCTAGGGAGCATGATGTCACATGCTTGCTTGCCATACCTGCATTGCAGTGTCTTATTTGCAATCACATGCAAGACCGATACAGTTTGTAAAAATATACCAAAGTATATTGTGAAATGGCACATATTTTACCTCAGCAGCCTGAATATTCTACAAACAAACAAATGGAATGCAAGTTGGGTAGTGCTTCAGAAAGTGAATTAAACGCAACTCAAAATGTACAGTGAATGCAGATTGCTGCCATTGTGCTTCTTGTTTACCGATGTGAACAGCTGGTGTACTTAGCAACAGACATTGGACAGGTCGACCAAGGGAAACGACAGCAGTTGATGTCAGAACTGTGAAGAGAACCCCAAAAACCGCAGTCAGTGATATCACAAACAATCTCCACAGGGCAGAGTGAAGATTTCTCAATTCATCGTTCGAAGAAGACTTAAAGAGCAGCAGTACAGAGGCTATGCCACACGATGCAAACCACTCATCAGTAGTAAGAATAGGAAGGCAAGATTACACTTCGCCATGAAATACAGAAATGAGCCACAAAAGTTCTGAAACTGGAAGTCTAATGGACTGATGAGTCAGATTAACCTCTGTCAAAGTGATGGAAAGACAAAAGTGTGGATAAAGAAGGGATCTGCTCATGATCCAAAACGTACAAGCTCATCTGTGAAGCATGGTGGAGGGTAGTGTCATGGCTTGGGCTTGCATGGCTGGTTATGGTGTGAGCTCACTAATCTTTATTGATGATGTAACTCATGATGGTTGCAGCAGAATGAATTCAGAAGCCTACAAAAAACATCTGCTCTGCCAACTTACGGAGAAATGCGTCCAAACTAATTGGGAGAAACTATCATGCAGCAAGACAATGACCCAAACACAACTAAGGGCTTCATTAGGGAGAAAAGGTGGACGGTTTTAGACTGTCCGAGTCAATCACCAGACCTTAACCCTATTGAAAATGCATTTCACCTGCTGATGAGATTGAAGAGGACCCCCCCGCCCCCCAAACAATTTTCTATTTTTAAATGACACAATTGTTTTGGCTGGATAAATACTGGAATTCAAAGTTGCATGAGAGGGCAGCTAAAAGATTCGGTGGAACGTACACAAACAAGGCCATGAAATTAATGTGCAATTTTGTTGTAACGTATCATTAAGATTTTTAAAAAATTGATAAGTCTCTCTCACTGTGTGTGCATGAGTGTGCGAAAGAGATGTGTAATTGATGGATTTTCTAGCAATAGCCTATGAAAAAACAGCTGCGCTGATAGGAATTGCGCTGTATTGTAGGGAAGCAATGCGCACACCTATTCACATTTTAAAAAGTACTGTCAGTTCTGTGATGTTCAGATGTTCAGATTCAGCCTAATACTGGAAAAAATTTGAATGGAAATTGTCCACATACAACATATAGTCTAAGACTAAATTTAGCCTAATCTGTGTCTGTGCCACTCACATTTTTTGCTGTAAAGTATTGCTGTAAATTAATTGTTAAAACAGACAAATTGTTTGTTTCTTTATTCAATTGTGGGGAATAGTTTTTTCAAAATATAGGTCACTATGGCAATATGGCAACCAAATTGTCCATTTCGGCAACCAAAAGGCAATGCTTGGTTGGCAACCACTTTTGAAAGTTGGTGTCGAGCCCTGCTTAATGCTCATACAGATTGTATGACTTTTGACCATCACTCACCAAAACGAATATAATCAACTTGGAGATTAATAAAACATTTCCTACTCTTGAAAATACTGACTCAGATTATTGTTATTTCGGCTGTATGTTGATGATTTAATCATTTTCTCTACCCGTTCACAGCATCCAGTGACAACAGGAAACCAGGCAAGGACGAGACGAGAAACATTTCTTCAGTCAGATCACAGGTCAGTCACAGGTCAGTGGTGCTAAAGGTGCTATTTCTTTTAGCGAGTTCTTTGATATGCAAGCCTGTTCATTAAATTGTCCTTTTATTAATAGACCATGGTGCTTCAGGTCACTCTGTTGCTTGATTGCTATTGCCTGATTAAGCAAACTGGCCAACACCAGTTTAAAAAAAGTAAATGAAAATTGCCCCGCCAACGTGTTTCCCATCATAAATTGACACCAAGTCATTAAGGGCCTGTGTCCACTACGCTTCTTTTTACGAGTGCCAGCGCCTTTTAAAAATTATTTTCCATAGGGAGAAAGAGCATGCGGCCACATGCAGCCGCCTTTAGTGAAAGCGCTGCAGCTGGCATCTTTTCAAGAGCACTCCTACTTTTTTGTGCTGCCGCTTGGGCGCTTCAAGTTCAAAATAGTGTAACTTTTCAGAAAGGCATGGCGCTCGTCAGTGTCACTTCTCATGATCCGACCAATCACAGCTTAGCTGGTGCGGGACTTCAAAATACCCTAAAGGCCCTAAACGTGACCTGGCCGGCTTCGTAACATCGTTTCAAATACAATGGCAAGAATATGGAGGAGAAGCTTGTTTTAGCTGCGTCAGAGTATCTGTACTAGGGCAAGCATCCTTCGGTTTGTTGAACTCATGTTGAAAACGAAGGCCTAAATAAATAGAAACAAACAACAATGAGTGATATCTTCCCCAATGGACAGACGGCATAAGTTAGAATGTGTAGGTGAGATGTCATAGATACATATGCCACACGCACTGCTTTTTTTTCTCAGGGCATGGAAGTGTTTTATTTTCAGGCATCATCCCAGCGTTTCCCAGCGCTCTGCCAGCACATTTCTTCCAGAAAAGAAGCGTAGTGGAGACAGACCCTAAGGGTTTGAGGGACATTTTTATTTTCATTTGGTGCATTGATTTTGCCGATTTTACATTGTGTGCCCTCAAACCTGAAAAAACAAGATTTTAATCAGGAGCTCTACTGAACTAATGTTTACTGTAAGACAACTTACACTCAATACAATTATGTCCATCCAGTAGGAACATAATAACACTTATCTCCCTTTTCCCCTCAGTGTTTTCAGGAGGAAGAAACATGATAAGAGGCAAGGGAAAGAAAGGAAAGGAAAAGAACCCATGAACTTTATTCAGTAAAAACAGATTTTGACAGAGCAACATTGTCTGTGGTGGAAGTTTCTTGAGGGATTACAAATACAACAGTCAGATATGTCACATGGATTAAGGCCAATTGTCTGGATGCCATAAAAACGGACAAGAAGAAATTTGACTAAGCGATAGACTATAATGGAGGCATATGGCCAAAAAAAGTGAGAATCACAGAATATAGCCTATATGGTCAAACGGATACTTTCCATTGTCATTGAGCAAATTGAATCATTGAAGAACCACAAAACAAAATAGACATTGAACACTGCACAAAACAAATCCCAGTTTTTTATGGCCTGAACTCGGAAGATAAATTACTTAGGATTCAACAATAAGATAACATATTGTTTGTTTTTGTCTTCCACTCGAGAACAGAAAATTGATAAGGAGTTATATCCTAGAAAAAAGACACCTCCCTAAAAATCCTCCGCTGTGTCTCCTCTTGGATGGAGAGTGGGGGCGGCGGCCGATCATCAGCAGGAGGGGGGGACAGTAGCAGAGCTGCTGGGACAAGCGGCAGTGGTACTAATATCAGTAGCAGAGGAAGCAGTTCACGGAATAGTGGAGGTTCCAGCTCTGGTGCCTCAAGCCGAAGTTCATCTGTGAGTGGTGGGGGGATTATTGTTTCCACTTCTGGGGCTGGAGGAGGGGGGGCAGCACCACCTCCTACCAGTGAGTGGGAGATGTTCCAGTTTGGAAAATACTCGATGGACATTTTAGAGATGCTGAGTGGACATCAAGCCCACCAGTTTAAAGGTCTTGGATTGGAGAGACAACTGCAACATCAGCAGCATGCTCAACTTCAACACCAGCAACAGCTACAGCAGCAGCCACCACCTGGTGAAACATCAGGACCACTTCTATCTGGGCTTGGCCTAGGAGCATTGCAAGGATCTAGAAGCAATGCTTTTGCTGATTCCTCTTCAATTTTTGCCAAAATGAGTGTCCCATCCACGCTACCACAGCAAACTCAGTCCTCTTCTCAAAGTTCACGTAAATCTAGCAAAATAAGTGCAAGTAGTGGTAGCGCAGGTGGAAGTGGAGGTTCTGCAACAGGGTACCCACAATTCTTGCGCCCATTTCACCCAGCAGAGGCAGCTTTAGCTCAGGAGCAGCTACACCCTGGACTGGGACGCTTTGAGCACTTTTCATCAGGAAGCAGCAGTGGAGTGGTGACTTCACCACCACCACCACCTCCTTTACACCCAGGTCTTACTGTACCCCAAGCATCTCCTGGACAGCCATCATCCTCACCCTCCCCTTCAACCTCAGCTTCCACCTCGAATAACCCTAGCAGTAGCAATACTGTGGCTTCTCTTGGACAACAACTTGCTGGTGCTCAGTCAGAAGCACGGAGCCTGCACCAGCAGTTCAGTTGCATGCTGGCAGCCAATCAGTATTTTCTCTCTGGAGTGCCACCAAATGCCAGTTTGGAGCAGTTTTTGGTTCAACAAGGTACCCACAACCATCTTAGTTTGGGTCAAGGTGGAGATTCAAATTCAGGCCTTGCACCGCCTCCTCTCCATTCCTCTCACAGTCACGGACATCTTACTCCTCAACAACAGCAGCAACAATTGCCACCCCATGCCTTGTCCCACCCTCACCCTCACCATCCTCTTCACTCAGCGCCTCAACCACCCCCCTTGGGCAGTTTTGATTTTCAAGGTATTCCAGTTCTCTCTTCAAATCAGATAGCATCTTTGATGCAACAAGAAACTGGCTTGCCTCTTCCTCTACCACTCCATCTCTCTCTTCCTAAAGATGAGGGGAAAGACAGTGGAGGAAGTGGAGGTGGAAGGAGAAAGAAAGCTATGCTTGGCTACCTTCCACAGAGGAAATCTGACAACATTAGTAGTAGCAGTAACTGCCACAGTAGTGGAGATGCAAACCCTACCAGCAACTCTGGTGGACATAGCCTTGAAGGAACTTCAAGTCTTGTTGGCGGCAGTGGACGAGTTGGTATTGCAAGTCTAGGTGGAGACCCATCTCCCCTCCTTTCTTCAGCACAAACAGCCTCTTCCTCAACAGTCTCTTCCTCTTCTTCTACTGCTCCATCCTGTACCTCAGCCTCAGTCCTTGTCACAAATTGCTCACAACTCTCTAAAACTGAAAGTCAAGGCTCACTGGCACCCACTCCTACTCAGCCTGAACCAGAGCCTCTTTACCACTGTGGGGAGTGTGGCAAAACCTTCACTCATCTCTCCAGCCTCCGAAGGCACCTACGCAGTCATGGTTTGTCTACTGGTGGTGGAAGCACCAACCCCAATCCTAATCACAACCCCAGCCTCCCCCACTCCACTCAAGATTTAGCCTCTCAGTCCAACCATCATCACTCACAGCCTCAGCAAGATCCCTCTTTAGGCACCCAGCAACAACAGTCAAATCCTGCCCCGACTTCATCATCATCATGTCCCAGCCCGGAGAAGACCCACTGTTGTCCTGAATGTGGAAAAGGATTTAAGAAAAGGGGGCATCTTCTCCAGCATGGAGTCATTCACTCAGGGGCACGTCCCTTTGCCTGCCCAATCTGCCAGCGCTCTTTCAACCGCAGAGAATCGCTAACCCGGCATGAGAAGATTCACGAAGACAAGCCTTACCGCTGCCCGGCTTGTGGCCGCTGTTTTCGGGAGAGCACCTCTTTGCTCAACCATGCAGCCTCTGGAACATGTGGCAAACCAGGAAGGAGATCACGATCCAGGAAAAACAATAGTCACAGCTCTGGACCTGATGGACAGAAAATTCATAAGGTTGGGGCAGAAGGTGGAACAGGAATAGTAGCAGGTGGAAGTGGTGTAGGAGAGTACCAAGGGGCCCAACTTGGTGCAGGTGTGGCTTATGGAAAAGCTGAAGGTGGTGGAGTTGTCAGCTGTGTAATGGGAGTAAATGAAGAAGAAGAGGATGATAAGGCTTCACTGTCTTGTCAGGGTCTGTTTCAGCAGGGAAGAGGAGTGAATGCAAATGGTGGGAGTAAAACCGAAGGAAAGTATGGACATGATTTTTCAAGGAATTATCATCAAACACCTTATCGAGGTGATGACTACCGTGCAGAATATAAGCAGCACCGGTCACAATCAAACTCTTGTTATCCTAGTGATCCTCCTTGTGGAAATGGAATGGCAAGTCCAGCACTTAGGAAGGCTCCTTTAGCCCCTACACTGCATCCACATCCTCAGAGTCAAACTCAACAGCAACAGCAACCACATCTTCCCCTCTCTTCTCTTTTGGACGACTCCGAAGATGATGTTACCAGCTCTGTTGGCAGCGCAATGTCAGCTATTGCAGCAGCTGCTGCTGCCTCTTGCATGCCGGGTGAGCTTAACAATGGTGGAAGTCGAGGAGAGGAAAGGCGTGATATTATCGGGGGGTTGCTGGGTGGGCTTGGTTTTGGGTCAGTGGGCACCTCCTCTGGAGGACCTTCATCAACATCCGGTATGAATAAAACTTACAGAGGACAAGGTGGAAATGGGGAATCCATGGGTGGCACTGTAACAACACAAACCAATCAAAATCAACAACAGAATAACCAGCAGGCACCAAAAGTGAAACCCAAGCGGCCTCGTAAGCCCCGTCCAAAGAAGGAGCCTGGAACAGCAGGTGGAGCAAGTGGAGAAGTGAAACGTAGACGTCATACTCAGAGTGGAGCAGGAACTAGTGGAGAAGGTAGAGAACGACCATTTCTGTGTAGTGTATGTGGTCGTGGCTTCAGTCGACGTGAGACCCTTCGCAGACATGACCGTGTTCACACAGGGGAGAAGCCATACCATTGCGATGTTTGTGGCAAAGATTTCCGCGAAGCATTCCACCTTACAAAACATCGCACAGTTCATTCTGGGGAGAAAAACTACAAATGTGAATTATGTGGGAAGGAGTTTGGTTATGCCCAGAGCCTGAAGAGACATGGAAAACTACACCTGAAAGGGGAATTTGGTGATGCAGGCACAACAGCAGGAGTTGGTAGCAGCTCTGGGGCAATCCCTGGAGTGAGTGCCAACCAAGATGGTGAACAAGGAACTTCTGATTCTTACTATTATTCTCAGGATAAGACTCCAGGCTCTAACACCCAGCCCCCTCCAAGACTTTACACTTGTGCTATTTGCTGGAAGTCTTTCCGTCATCACTTTCACTTGACAGCCCATCAGCAAGCTGTCCATGAAGGTGGGGACAAACTTTTCTGCTGTGAGGTTTGTGGGAAGGCCTTTGCATATGCCAATAGCTTGACAAGACACAGACTTTCACAACATGGACTGTCTCGGACAGGGCAAACGCACCAGCCCGGAGGTGACCGTGCAGGTAGGGTTGGGGAAGGCCCTGGAGTAACTGGATCTCTGACCGAGAGTGGGCAAGCAACAAATTCCCTTCTTCAACTTGGGCCACCTGGTGTAGCCCAGGGGGGGCAACGTAGCGATGTCTCCCCAACACAGCATCCTCCTCATCCACAACCACAATCTGGGTATTCTCCTCTATTCTACCACCCTGAACCTGGTTCCACCCACTCATCTGCTTCCAGTGCCCCTCCTCACTCCCATCCCCTCCAGACACATTCCACTCAGTCTGCCCAATCTCATCACCAGCAACCTGCAGGAATAAAAGGGGCACCTGTATATCCAACTGGTCCAAGCAATGTCCTCAATCTTGCTTCCACTGCTATATACCAGCCACTGTCCCAACAGTACCCTCACTCCCAACAGCGGCCAGCTGAAATTCTGTCTCCACATCTAGAACAGCAAGGAAACATCAGGAAATACAAGAAGAAAAAAACAAGAAAGAATTATCAAGGATATCAGAACACCCAATCAGTCAAACAATTTTCTGCAAGTGAGCAAAAGAATGAACAGAATAGACTGCAGAAGAGAAAAATAAGAATTCGTAGACAGCTGTTCAACAAGAAGAGAAGACTAGCTGAGCTCCTGAGGGATAGAGGAGGAAGAACACGGCATGGAGGACTAAGAGTTGGACACCTCTCATCTTTAGATGTCATACAAAAACAATTTGTTTGTCCATTGTGTCCCTGTAGTGCTTTTCCCCGTAAGGCTGCATTCTTGGTCCACCATGCTGCTAGACACCATCAAACGTACAGCTGCCGCCAAGCCCGTATGGAGTGCATCCTTTGCAGAAAACGTTTTCGTAAGTTCCTAGCAGCTCTCCGCCATCGGGGTTTCCATCTTGCTCGAGGGTCTTTCTCTTGTACACGATGCCCCTCTCGTTTCTGGAATGGAAGCCTCCTGGAGAGGCATAAGGCTGTTTGCCAAGGTGTTCAAGGACATGGTAGTGACTGGGGAGTCAAATCAAAAACTGCAACAAAGAGGACACGGAAGTAAAAAAAAAAAAAAAAAAAACGCATTAAGAGGACAGCAGTGGTAACACTGTAAGATGTAGGTATTTTTAAGATTGAGAGCGACAGAAAGTTGGAGGATGAGATTCTTTTTAAATGATGGGGTGGGGTGGGGGGGGGTGGGTGAGGGCAAGCGTTCAGAGGTGAAATGTCTTTCATCTGTGCTCTCAGCAGTATGGCAAAAGGGAGAGCATGCTCATTAAGGACAGTCATTATTATATATATAATATGACTTTATATGATCGAAACTAACCCCCAAAGAAATGCCTCTTTAGACATGGATTCATTACATGGCTTCACAAAAGGGGTATTAAGATTTTAAAACTTACGACTGTTTTTAACAGCACCATAATCTTTTAAATATACTCAAACTATCATTTTATGTTGACTGACACTGTGCCAGGATAATAGATATCAGTAGAGTAATCCTAATTATACTTGTTTTATGCCAGTTTATTTTTATCCTTTAATTTAGCAGTTTCAAAGTTAAGTCTGTCTCTATTATGTATGCTATGTGTAGTTAATGTTCCCTGTGGAGTTGTGCTGGACAGTTTTTATTTGTACAGGCGTTTTGCCTGGACCTGAACGTAGTTTGGACCGAGTCAGTTTGTCAGTACCTATTAGATGTGTTCACAGTGTATTACAATAAATTAGTCACTCAGATGGTGAACTTAACTATAAAGCATTTACTTTGTAAATCCAAGTGGAATAGCTACTCAGAATGCTTAATTTTCAGTATGGAAAAAAAAAAAGCTCATCTCAAGTGGCAGTAAAAAAGAAAAGAAAAACAATTTGGTTACTATGGTGTGTTTTTCCTGTACACTTAACACATAAAGAAAAGCAAATCATGTTAAAATGAACTTTTTCATAGATCAGCTTTTGCAAAGAGTGACTGAAATGTTAAGACACATGGGAACAAATGAACTGTACTGTACAATTCATATTTTGTTTTTCTATTTTCATTTATATTCTGAGTATTTTTGTTAATTGTTTTCACTATATGGTGGGTGGGTGGAAAGTGGGAGTAAAGTAGTGGTGAATGAAAAATGTACTAATGTGGTTATGTTCTGTCCAACACAAAATGTAGGCCTAAAAGTATCTTCTAAAAGTATCATCCAGACCTTTGCTCTGCTAGCAACCTGTTCATATTAATTTCTTAATCTTTTTCTTTCAATAAAATACACAAGATCATTTTCCTACGCATCATTTTATTTGTATAATAAAGAGTAAAAGGGACTTCTGTATATTGTTAAGTTGTTTGACAAATGTTGGCATTTCATTTTCTAAGTATATAAAATATATATACTTCGATAAATATTTATGTAATTCACAGGAGGGGAGGTAGTGCTGGCCAGTAAAATTTTGGTTTACACATGACTTTTTGCATTTATCTTGCACTGGCTAATATTGTTTGTGTATTTACTAAATGTAAATCATCTGATGCATGGGCTTCTTCCTCACATACGGTATGTCTTTGGCTTTTCACTTGGTGTGCACTGGCACATTTACAGCCGGATAGGTGGTATTTTATATTGAATGAAAATGCTTTGAGTGGTTCAACTGCAGTGCTATAGCCTTTCATGTACCCAAAATGCTGTAATCTGCCAGATTTCTCTTTAGACCTTAGGATCTACCGTGGGCTCCAGAATCACTTGCAATGGTAATATGTATATGATATAATAATATGATTGTTGGTGTAAGACGGCCTGGTTTGATTATTTCTGTAACTGCTAATCTCCTGGGATTTTCACATATACATATAATTATTGAGAAACTCAAAATGCCAAAATTATACTGAACTTAATTCATGTTTCAGTGGAACCAACAAAAAGGCTGGCAATCTGGTTGCCTCTACCACAAGCCTGAGACTTGGCTGTAGGTGGACTTTACAGCAAGACAGTGACACAAAGCATACCTCAAAATCCATACAAAAATAGTTTTGTGACAACAAAATCCGTGTTCTGCAATGGCTATCTCCGATGGCTGGACCAATTGAAAACCTGTGGGCTGAACTGAAGAGGGCAGTTGATAAGAGCAAACCCAAGAATGTGATGGACCTTACAAGGATCTGCAAAGTGGAATGGTCCACATTCCATCCAAGTGTGTTCCTTAACCTTGTCAAGCAGTACAGGAAAAAAAATCCGTACTGTTATCCTTGCACTAAACCAGGGGTGCCAGTAATTATGAAACGTTAATTTTGGTTAAATTAATTGTGTTAGTTCATGTTCGATTCCATTGAATCAGTAGTTTTTCAAATTCTATATTTTTTGTGCATTGCCAGTTAAGGGTGCCAATAATTCTGGAGCCCTCTAACTTACGGGAAAACATTATTGAATCAAATCCTAGTTTGGCAGTATTAAATCTGCCCACAACACTTTGAATCGAGACAGTGGTGTGGAATGAAAATAGGGATGGAGTGGCTTGAGATTTTTCTAAACATAATAACTTTTTAAAATGTGTCATTGCTGAAGTGATTATAAGAAATATGAGTGTATGGAATTTATTAATCTCATGCGAAGCAGTGGAAAGGGATAGAATAAAATGTGCAACTCCAGCTACAGTAATGAGTAGAGGAAGTTCCAAGAAACAGGCTGTAACTGGCTGCTCCCAACACCAAGCAAAATGCATTGATTGGCTGGTGCATTTAACCACTTAATTCAGTCCATCATGGAAAGAAAGAGCATGCTGTTTTGTCTTTAATTTAACAGAAAGTTGTTAGAAATAGAGCATGTTCAAATTGCATTACTCAAATAAAACCGTTGAAGTGTGTCAATTTTATTGACTTAAAGTTGGTTTTGGTACATGTTATACCTTTTCTGGTTTGGTCTTTGGAGTGCCCCCTTTCACTGCATGTTACCGTAATGGAGGAAGGAGCACTGGACATCAAAATATTGTTGATCGGCCATCAAAAATCTGATAACAACAACTGATAAGAGTCTTGATCCCAGCCCTTTCCAGAATCTGAATACATTGTTTCACTTTGTTTCTCCCAGCATTTGTCTATATGGTTAAAATGCATATGCCTACACAAATAGGCTAAAGCTGTAGGCTTCTATGACAAACACACAGTCTTAATCATGGTGCAATGATAAAACATAAGAAAGTGAAGAAACATCTTCACTTGTCCAATTGTAGAAATCCCCCAACAATCGTAGTATAAGGACTACAGAGGTAATAACTTTTATTGAGGCTTTGGGTTGGTAATGTATTCCAATGTGTCTAATTGTATTCCAATGTGTCTAATTTGTTTTGTTATTGGGTTTTTTGTATGGGAAGCATCATTGCTTTTTTCAGCATGTTTTTATCTCCTCTATAGTTCAGTGCTAAGGAAAAATACTATTGCAAATCAAGAATGGCTTGCCCTGCTTAATCTAGGCCAGGGCTCCCCAAACCAGTTAATCCATAGCCAGATCCATGAAATTAATGTGTTCCACCTCTAACACACCTGATGCAACTAATATTCAAACGGGTAATTACCCAAACTTAACTTCGTTGCCTCTGAGATTTCTTTGTCATGTGCTAAAATGGCTAAGGTGATTAGACGCAAGATAATTCAACTGCCTAAAGAAGGTGAAAGTCCAAAGGTATTGGAACAACAAGGCCAATTCCTTTGTTCTTCCTGAGATACAGCTGTACAATAATTCAAGTTTATTGGTTGAAAATTGGTTCTAATTGCCACAGCCAATGGCGTGGGGGCTTATTCTGATTGTTCGCTGAGTAATCACTGGAATGCTGTATACTATGGCTTATTATCCAAGCGAAGACTACATAACTAGTTATAAAATAATACAAGTTTAATAAGCAATAGTACATAGAGTTTCAGTGATCGCTTGTCTGGAGTGAAATTTTGGCAGCTGCACATTCCTTTTATCTCTTTACGTCTGCAATCATGCGTGTTCAGCTAAACCTTTATTTGTCTCAAACTGTAAGTTACAGTTGTATCGCTTATGGTAGACTATCATATCTTGGTTATATGGCCAGCTAGTTACATAGCCAAATACGTTGCTTGCTGATAATGTAGTTGGCTTATACGGCAGACTCTTTCAGTTGATTGTTTCGGGGGGGGGGGGGGGGGGGTGTTTCTCTTCAGTCTCCTCTTCCGGAGGTGAAATGCATGCTCAATTGGATTAAGGTCTGGTGATAGACTTGGCCTGTCTAAAACCTTTCACCTTTTCTCCCAAATTAAGTCCTTTGTTGTGTTGGCAGTGTGTTTTGTGTTATTGTCTTGTTATTGTCTTGCTCCATGATTAAGTTCCTCCCAGTTAGTTTGGATGCATTTCTCCGTAATTCAGCAGACAGAATGTTTTTGTAGACTTCTGAATTCATCCTGCTTGCTACCATCATGAGTTACATCATCAATGAGGATTAGTGAGCCCACTCCAGATGCAGCAATGTAAACCCAAGCCATGACACTTTTTCCCCACTTTGGCCTTTCCATCACTTTGGGAGAGGTTAATCGGTCTCATCAGTCCGTAAAACTTTGTTCCAGAACTCATCTCTGTACTTCTCGCCTTCTGATTCTTACTACTGATGAGTGGTTTGCCTCTTTTGGTATAGCCTCTATATTGCTGCTCCCCAAGTCTTCTTCAAACGGTTGATTGAGGTACCTTCACCCCTGCCCTGTGGAGATTGTTTGTGATGTCACTGACTTAAGGTTTTGGGGTTTTTCTTCACAGCTTTCACAATGTTTCTGTCATCAGCTGCTGTTGTTTTCCTTGGTCGACCTGCTCAATGTCGGTTTCTTTTTCAGGACATTCCAAGTTGTTGTACCTGCTATCCCCAATGCTTGTGCAATGGCTCCGATTGATTTCCCCTCTTTTCTAAGCTTCACAAGTGCAGTCTTCACAGCCGAAACACAAAGCTGAAACCAAGATTAGACATTCAGAACTATTTATAGCTTAGCCAGTCAATCTAACAGGACACATCTGGGCAACAAGGCCAATACTTTTGCTCACCTAAAAATTGGTTGGTCTGATACAAAAGGTGATGTTAGACGTTGTTTGACAAATCTAGATAAAATCAGCTAGAAATATAAGCTGGAATTCGGATCTGTTATCACATTGTACATCTTTTGACCCCAAACTGAAATTGTCTTCAGTGTATAGCAAAAACAAAGGAATTGACCTTGCTGTTCCAATACTTTGTGAAGGGGCTGTTAGTGAAAGCTATAGTTATATATATATATATATATATATATATATATATATATATATATATATATATATATATATATATATATTCAGAAGATTACTGCAAGATAACAGGAAAATGGGAGTCATAACTTCCAACCCTTTTTTTTTGTTTGTTAGCTGACTTTTATCCAAAGTGACAATTCCCCTGCAGCAAGGCAGGGGTAAGGGCCTTGCTCAAGGGTGCAACAGCTGTGCAGATCTTATTATGGCCACACAAGGGCTTGAACCATAAATCTGCCGGTTCCCAGTCGTTGTACCTTAGCCACTAGGCTACAGTCTCTATCTACTACTATCAAAAGGAGTTATAATTTTGTTTAAACGCAACTTAAACCTAACTGTCGAGAATCAGTTCAGATAACAATGGTAGACTGGCATTCTGTAGGGTTTCCATGCAAGGGTTTATTACTATTTTTGCACCAACAATATTCAACCCTTTTTTTTTTTCCCTGGTTAACCAAGGAGTTGCTAAATGAATATTGCTTGATTATCGGATCTGATATGAATCTGTCCTATGATGGGAATCTAGACTGTTCAACTAAAAAATGGTTAAAAAAAATTAATTAGCATCAATAAAGATATCAAAGGATTTGTGCAACAAAACTATCAGGTTCAGTGGAAAAAGCTTGAGGACTTAATTTCACGCTATGATATTAAAAAAAGCTCACACTTTCTATTTTTTAGACTAAGAGCAACTTTTAAAACTTACAAAATCCCCTGCGGCTCTGACTTAGTATGTCACTCAGTTGTTAATTGGATTTTAACTGCACCACCTGAGGGAACGGTCTCATTTTTATATGATCGTCTTGCTACATACACCTCTGTAATACCCTCTGGGTTTAACCTCTGAGAGGGGATTTGGCACAGGGGGCAGAAATGGTAGACTGGAAGACTGTTTGGGATGATGTCTATGGTGCATCAAAATACCGTAGTCATCAGTTTATCCATTACAAAATCTGTCACAGAATATATATGACCCCACGAAAGAGACATCTCATGGGTTTAGCGTCCCTTCCATATTGTACCTTTTGTTCACCGGGAAATGTGTATGGCACTTTATTTCACATATTATGGGAATGTGAGGATGTTAAGAAATTATTGGTAAAGGTAGTCAACAAGATTCCCCTTGATCCTGTCCTCCTCCTTGGTGATGATTCCAAGCTAACAATGTTGGAGAGGGAATGCAAGCTCTGGCTGGTGGGTATGACAGCAGCAAAGAACATTATTGTACAACGCTGGCTCCCACCTCATTGGTTGCCAATACATTTAGATATTTCATTTTTGGATTTTGCATTTTTGGATACCTTTCAAATGTGGAAAGGTGCAATTTCTGTAATCAAAGACCTGCTATTGGACTAAGTGCTATTGTTATTTGTTTATTTGTCTGTTTATTTATATGCCTGTATACATTATTATACATTATTTTCATGTCCCATGTAGGGGTGGGGTGTTGCTTGGGTTTAATGAGTGGATTACATGGTTCTAATGTATTGTACCTCAATGTGTGTTGATTGCCCTCAAATAAAAATGTAATTACGAAAACAAACAAAAAGACAAAAAAAATGTGGAATGATGCGTAGTTGTCAAAAAGCCATTACTGACAAAAGTAAATCAATGAAAGAGAAGTGCAGTAGTACAATGAAACTGGACACCGGAGATGTGGAGTCAAGTTTTCTGGACCAATGAGTCTTAAATTTTGCATTTTTGGAAGTACCGTAACAAAAGGCTGTCACCAAAGCAATGAAAGACACTTGGAACCCTGACTGAAACCATCAGTCAAGCATGGTGTAGGATCAGAACACAAAAGACAGAGTCCAGACCTCAACATCTAGCCAGTCCTTTCGTTCAAACCAAGAAACACAAAACATACTATTTTATTGTTTGTCCTGTTGCTGCACATTGTTTGATCCTCAGTCTCTTTATTTCAAGTTTTTCCTCCAAAGACATCTTAGAAAACATGTTTAGCAAAGTACTTAGTTCACCTTGTTCATATTTGTGCCCGCCATTTCTTTTTTTTGTTCTTTTTTATTATTGTTATTATTAATGGTTTAACCATTGTGTGATGTTTAATGCATTTATAGTTTTCCAGTTTAGGAGGATAGTTTTCTTGGCGACAGTTAAGGTGATGAGTATAGGATTTGAATTTTGGTTTGATGGTTTTAGGCAGAGAGTAGGCAGAGAAATGGAGATACCGGAATGCTGTAGCTCAAAATATGATAAATTATTTTGATAACTTCTTGCCAGAAACAGTGAGTTGGTGAGCAGAGCCAGGTGGAGTGGAGGTAATTATCTTGTGTATTTAGTGTGCAGTGTGAGCATGTTTCTGTGAATCCCATCTTATATATCTTGTGCTGAGTGATATCTGCTCTGTGGATTACCTTGTACTGTATTAGTTGTAAGTTAGTATTGTTAGTCATTGTGAAGGTGTTCCTGCAGATTTGGGTCGGTTTCGGCAGTAAATGACAAGTCATTCTCCCATGCTTTGATTGGCATGGGAATTGTTGAGTCTATGGTGGATATTAGTTTGTATCAATTTGAAAGAACTTTCAATGGGTTGGAAATTTTGTTGATTTCTTCTACTAGTGGGGATGGAAGTAAATAGTTATTTGATATATTGATTTTAGAACAGACTTTAATTGGAGGTATAGAAGGTATTGTTCTTTCCTGACGTTGAACTTCTGGACCAAATGCTGAAAAGTAATTTGTTATTCTGGAAGAGGCGGTGGCACCCCTGGTTTAATACTTTTTATTTTCCTATAATCTGTGATAAGGTTAGAGAGAACACATTTGAGGATATTTTTTGAGGACTGAGTAACAGACCATGAACAGGTCATCCAAGGAAAACAACAGCAGTTGATGACAGAAATATTGTGAGAACTGTGAAGAAAAATCCCAAAACACCATTCAATGATTCAAGCAAGATTCAATTCAAGATTCTTGATTGGGCCGAATTGGAAGAGTTTCATGAACTACATAGTACATTCTTCAAGGAACTAATGTGCAAGCCACAGCCAGGAGGGGGGCAGACTTCAGACCAGGCAGGATGAGAGAGTTGGGTGACAGTAGGGCGCAAGTAAAGGAAAAGGCTCACTACACAGGGGCGGTATCTCCAGAGGTGGTGGTGTCCTATCGATTCTAGCCCTTGCAGGAATAGGACCCGGCCCCTGTCTCTGAGAGTGGGAGGATTGATGAGCCTCAGGACACCCCAATGGCCACATCCTCCTGGAAAAGGGAGTTGGTGATAGTGGGGGACTGAATTATTAGAGGTTTCGACAGTATAGTCCGTGCTCGTGAAAAGGAATGCCTAGGTAGGAGATATCCTGGGACTCCTTTTGGGACAAGGGTGTGCTGTACAAGCGTGATGGGCTGTGCCTGAACCGGAGGGGAACCTTTGCACTGGGTCAGCGTATGCTTAGGGTAGCTCAGGATTACTTGAACTAGGGACTTGGGGGGCAGGGAGGATAGAGAGTGTAATGGGCAGGGAGGTAGATACTGCCCAGACCAAAACAGCAAAGGCTACATATAATGGTGAGAGCAAAATAAATAATATAACAGTATATTTTCAGGGCAAAAAACTGAAATGTGATTGTTTAAATGCTAGATGTGTAAAAAAAACATTTTTGGAACTTGAGGGAGTAGTAGGGGCTATGACGTATGGATTACAGAGACATAGATCGGGGTTGATGATGGGGATGAATATAATATAGAGGGGTACAAACTTATTAGGAAAGACAGATCCAGTGATAGAGGTGGGGTGTGGCTGTTTATGTTCGAGAAAATCTTAGTGTGCAAGAGATTCCAGAAATTGACACACATGCCTAGGAAATTTGGATTAAGCTTATTGGGGAGGAAGATGAGGGTCATAATATTGGAGTGTGTTACCAACTGCCAGTTTCAAGTAGTAGCCAGGGAGGCGAGATTATTATCATGGGAGACTTAAATTACCCAAATATTAACTAGAATTTGGTGACCTTTTTTTTTGGCACAGTATGCAAGTCAGCCAATAAGAGGGCAATTGATTTGAGATCTGGTGATATGTAATAATTCAAACAGAATTTGCAGTATAGAGGTAATGGAACCACTTGGGACAAGTGACCATTCTACAATTACTTTTGATGTATTTTGACAAATTAAGAGGGGTTCCTCCATGTCCAAAACATACAAGCTCATCTGTGAAGCATAATGGAGGAAGTGTCATGGCTTGGGCTAGCATGGCTGCTTCTGGAGTGGGGTCACTAATCTTTATTGATGATGTAATCATGATGGTAGCAGCAAGATGAATTCAAGTCTACAAAAACATTCTTTCTGCCAACTTACATCATTCAGCAAGACAATGATCCAAAACACACTGTCAACACAACAAATGACTTCATTAGGGAGAAAAATGGTATATTTTGGACTGGGAAAGTCAATCACCAGACCATAACCCAATTTCACCTCCTGAAGAGGAGATTGTAGAGAAAAACTCTTAGAAATAAACAACTGAAAGAGGCTCACAAAAGAAGAATGCAACAGTTTGGTGATGTCAGTGGGTCGCAGACTTGATGCAGTAATTGTTAGCAAGGGATATGCTACCAAATATTAAGTGTTATTTACTTTAATTTACTTAAATACTCTCTGTACAAATACTTTTGCTCACCTAAAAATTGGGTGGTCTGATACCAAAGGTGTTCTAAATAGTTTAACACAAGAAATCTGCACCAAGTAGTCTAATTACCAAGAAATAAAAGCTTGTGTTCATCTTTTCATCTCAACCCCAAATGTATTCAGTGTATTGCATAAATTGGCCGCAACAACACATTTTCGTAACAATGGATCTCATTAGAAATGGACACATTGAAATACAGGCTTCCTTCATTTGTTATGGAGGAAATAAAGTGTGTTTTTGAAGAACTTTCTTCAACAACATTACTGGAATAATGTCCCCATGGGGGTACTCAAAATCTCAATGAGGCATTCCATCATGCCATATGGTCTCGGTGCCCCAAATCTATTTTTGTAGGGAGTAGATGATTTGAAATTGCTGCTGCAGCAGCCACACTGGCGGAGCATTCGTTTATGATAAATTAGGATTAGAAATGGGTGTGTAC
The DNA here is from genome assembly GCF_963514075.1 of Conger conger. NCBI lineage: Eukaryota > Metazoa > Chordata > Actinopteri > Anguilliformes > Congridae > Conger > Conger conger. Next base: position 15,029,352 of record NC_083768.1, read on the forward strand.
ACGGACTGTGGTATGAAGATGCTGGACAACCATATAATTATTGACTCTCTCATGAAGTCAGCTGATAAGAAAAACCACAGTTTGGGTGAACTTTAATAGTTGGAAATTAATTTAGGCTTAGAAAAATATGTTTTCAAATCCATTTAAATTACTAAATAATAAAATGAAAAAGTGTAATAAAATATAACATTATGCACGTTTTATTGTTGCCTCAAGACAACTGACAAGTATTACATTCAACCACCATGTTACTCCTTTAAATAGTACCCCTGGACCATCCAAAACACCCCCAAAAATTGATGACCCACCACGATATTTGAGAGTAGGTATAAGGAGCTTCTCCTTGTATGCATTTATCTTTTGCCACCAAACATGTCAGTGGACAAAAGGTTCAATTTTGATCTCATCTGAGCAGAGCACTTTCTTTTAGTCATAATTCCAATGACATTTGGCAAACTGCAGACACTTGTTTTTGTTCATTGTGTTCGGTAAGGGCTTTCTTCTTGCCATCCTGCCAAAGAGTTTATTGGGAATGGCGATGGCATTTTATGGTTCCTCTTGAGACTTGGTGACCCCAAGATGTAACCAATCTCTGCCATTCCTTAACTGTGATTCTTAGCTTCTTTATGGCCTAATCATCTTCCTCATGGTCTGTAGGGACTATGCCGCCAAAACAACTCTGACCCGCCCGAGGCATGGACTCTACAAGACCTCTGAAGGGGCCCTGTGGTATCTGGCACCAAGATGTTAGCAGCAGATCCTGTAAGTCCTGTAAGTAACACAGAGAACTCTTCATCATGTTCCTCAAACCATTCCTGAACTATTTTTGTACTGTTGCAGGGCACATTATCCTGCTGAAAGAGGCCACTGCCATCAGGGAATACCGTTGCCATGAAGAGGGGTGTGAGTGGTCATATTGCATTTGGCCTAGTGTTTATAATTTGTACGTATTTGAATGTCATTGAAATCATGGGTTTTTATTTATTTATGTATTTATTTTAATAATAGATTTCAGTTAATTATGTCCACAGGGGCCACGCTGGTAAATTGGGCATGCCTCCAATCTCTTCCCATTTGCTGTGATAATACTGTAATTTCCACCCTTCAACTAAAATGCATTTTCCATATGCATTATTTTTGGATTCACTTTGATGTAGGCTTTTGACTGACCTGTTTTGATCTTATTAGGTGCACCCAACTGTGTGCTGATGCCGGTAGTTAGCACAGGGCCAACTGACCTTGGTGTAAACCTGGCAACCATATGAATCAGATTAAGCTCCATGTTCATCAACCTCTCGCAATACAAACATTGACAGCTGACTGTTAATATGCAGCTTGGTAAATGTAGTTTGTCACTAGATTGGTGTTGTCTGCAGATATATTGGCAATAATTAGTTGGTTACACAACAACAAATAATGTGACATCTTTTTAAAGTAAATGGCATACAAATGTTATCATGGTAAATGAGGGGAGATATCACATTGTTCCAATAACACTCACCAAATGTGTTATTCTGGCTACTGGCTCATTCACATTTCTTCTTTACAGGGTTTCCAAGAAGCAAATAATCCCAGGGGATTCTCAAATCTTCATATGCCCATAGTGCTGTCCCTTAAGATGACATATTGTGATAATTGATCATTTATTTCAACATTTGTTTCAACAAAATAAATGATAAGTTACACCCTTGGTGTAACTTAATAACAACATGTTCATCTATGAATTTAAAGGTTTTTATTATTAAGGGAGAAAAAAAATCCAAACCTACATGGCCCTGTGTGAAAAAATGATTGCCCCCTAAACCTAATAACTGGTTGGGCCACCCTTAGCAGCAACAACTGCAATCAAGCGTTTGCGATAACTTGCAATGAGTCTCTTACAGCGCTGTGGAGGAATTTTGGCCCACTCATCTTTGCAGAATTGTTGTAATTCAGCTACATTGGAGGGTCTTCGAGCATGAACCGCCTTTTTAAGGTCATGCCACAGCATCTCAATAGGATTCAGGTCAGGACTTTGACTAGGCCATTCCAAAGTCTTCATTTTGTTTTTCTTCAGCCATTCAGAGGTGGACTTGCTGGTGTGTTTTGGATCATTGTCCTGCTGCAGAACCCAAGTTCGTTTCAGCTTGAGGTCACGAACAGATGGCCGGACATTCCCCTTCAGGATTTTTTGGTAGACAGCAGAATTCATGGTTCCATTTATCACAGCAAGTCTTCCAGGTCCTGAAGCAGCAAAACAGCCCCAGACCATCACACTACCACCACCATATTTTACTGTTGGTATGATGTTCTTTTTCTGAAATGCGGTGTTACTTTTACGCCAGATGTAATGGGACACACACCTTCCAAAAAGTTCCACTTTTGTCCCGTCAGACCACAGAGTATTTTCCCAAAAGTCTTGGGGAACATCAAGATGTTTTCTGGCAAAATTGAGACGAGCCTTAATGTTCTTTTTGCTCAGCAGTGGTTTTCGTCTTGGAACTCTGCCATGCAGGCCATTTTTGCCCAGTCTCTTTTTTATGGTGGAGTCATGAACACTGACCTTAACTGAGGCAAGTGAGGCCTGCAGTTCTTTGGATGTTGTCATGGGGTCTTTTGTGACCTCTTGGATGAGTCGTCGCTGCGCTCTTGGGGTAATTTTGGTCGGCCGGCCACTCCTGGGAAGGTGTGGATAATGGCTCTCACTGTGGCTCGCTGGAGTCCCAAAGCTTTAGAAATGGCTTTATAACCTTTTCCAGACAGATCTCAATTACTTTCTTTCTCATTTGTTCCTGAATTTCTTTAGATCTCGGCATGATGTCTAGCTTTTGAGGATCATTTGGTCTACTTCACTTTGTCAGGCAGGTCCTATTTAAGTGATTTCTTGATTGAGAACAGGTGTGGCAGTAATCAGGCCTGGGTGTGGCTAGAGAAATTGAACTCAGGTTTGATAAACCACAGTTAAGTTATGTTTTAACAGGGGGCAATCACTTTTTCACACAGGGCCATAATAATAATAAAAACCTTCCTTTAAAAACTGCATTTTGTGTTTACTTGTGTTGTCTTTGACTAATATTTAAATTTGTTTGATTATCTGAAACATTTAAGTGTGACAAACATGCAAAAAAATAAGAAATCATTATATACACCACTGTATATAATATCTAAGTGCTATTATAATCCATGGCATGCACAAGGCTGATCATGGTGGTGAATGGTGCAGTAGGGAGGGATAAATGATAGTGAGCGTGGTAGCACTCACTATATGTTAGCATTGGTTGGCTCTTCCATTCAAAATTGCAAATTGCAAATTTGAATCTCAATATCTTACCCATTTCAAAACCTTCATCTTAATGCCACCTACTTATTCATGCGATTATCTAATCAGCCAATCGTTTGGCAGCATTGCAATGAATACAACAGTAGAAGACCACATCAGGGTCCACTTCTGTCAGCCAAGAACAGAATGTTGAGGCTGCAGTGGGCACAGGCTCACAGTTGAAGACTGAAAAAAATGTAGCCTGGTCTGATGAATCTCTGAATTCTGATAACTGCTGAAGCATACAGATGGTTGGGTCAGAATTTGGCGCCAACAGCATGAATCCATGGACCCAACCTGCCTTGTGTCAACAGTCCAGGCTGGTGGCCCTGGTGTAATGGTGTTGGGAATGTTTTCTTGGCACAGTTTGGGCCTGTTAATACCAATCAATCATCGCTTGAACACCACAGCCTATTTGAGTATTGTTGCAAACCATCTGCATCCCTTCCAGGCTACAGTGTACCAGTTTTCTAATGGCTACTTCCAGCATGATAATGTATGATGTCACAAAACAAAAGTCGTCTCAAACTGGTTTTATGAACATGACAATGACACAATCATGTCAACATGGTACAGAATCTCAAAGGATGTTTTTAACATCTTGTGGAATCCATGCCACAAAGAATTGGGGCTGTTTTGAGAGCAAAGGGAGGCCCTACTTAGTATTATTAATAAAGTGCTCAGTGTGTGTATATCTGCTTCTACGCTTTTATATACAGTCTGCCTATATAAATAAGATCATAGCAATATGCACTCTCTACAATATAAACTTTAATGCAGGATCTATCGATTAATCACACTAGTTTACAAATTGTATGCTATGTACCGACAGTTTGTGAGCAAGCTATTTTGAAAGAGGGCTACAAGATATGTGTTACCAAATAGGACACATTGGACATGTTGGAAATAAAGCATGCTTTAGAAAAGTGCAAAATAAATATATTGCCTCTTAATATGCAAAATTGCCAATACACTTTACAGTGCACTACTGTAAGATTATGAATTCTTTGAGAGCTTGAATCTTAAACAATGTGCCAAGTGGTGAGCACATACGGTAGGCATTATACATGGCTGTAACAGTCAGAGAACTGTGCTGATACACCTTGATGAGAAGCAGTGTCACACTGAATTGTTTCAGATCGGTAACACTTTACAATAAGGTTCCATGAATTAGCATGAACTAATGTAGTTGTTAACTACTACTACTGAGAAGTTAATCTGTACAGCTCTGTTAATGTGTTTATGTATATCATTAATTTTAAGAACTACATTAGTCATTTCCAATTCATATTGGAATGAAAAAGTCAGTTAATGTATTTATTAATGGTTAACTAATTTAAATGTATCCTGTAGTTTGCTAGTGTATCAATATCATGTAACAAATACGTTAGTTGTTAACTAATGCATTAAAGGTACAATAGGTAACATTTTTGTATTAAAATATTGTTACAAGACCATTGTAAATCCCTTCCTATCATTGAAAAAGGCTAGCTGACATGTTGACTCACCCTCTGCCTGTGTTTATAGTCCTTAAATTTGGGTTTCAAAATATGCAGTTGACGGGCTCTCTGGCACTCTGTACCAAAGTATAGCTATAGCTCTACAATAATTCAAGCTCATTGGTTGAAATTTAGTTCTAATTGCTAAAGCCAATCAGCTCGTTCACAGAGATGAGGTGGGATAAACAGCGGTTTGAGCGTGTTTGTTGCTGCAATTCCTTTCTTGACCATTAGAAGTCAGAAATTACCTATTGTACTTTTAGCTAATGAAAAGTTAATTTAATGCCTAATTAATGTATTTGTCCATCATTAATTAATGTTAACAACTACACTAGTTAATGCCAATTCATGAACCTTATTTTAACGGGCTTCAGATCTTTAGACAAAATGTAGTATTAGACAAAGGAAACCAGAGCAAACAAAATATATTATTTCATTTATTTACTGATAAAGGTTTCACCCATCCGAAAAAATAATTCCCCCCTTAATTCGTTGCACCACCTTTTGCAACCAAATATCAGACTTTCTCATTGCTATGAATTGTTCAAGTCGAGCCTTTGACTAGGCTACTCCAAAACTTTAATTTTGCTTCTTTTAGATGTGGACTTGCTTTTGTGTTTTGGATCATTGCCCTTCTGCATAAGACTGCAGCTTCAGCTCACAGACAGATTATGGGGCATTTTCCTGAAGAATTGTCTGGTTCAGAACAGAAATCATGGTTCCTTCCCCCTTCCCTCTTCCCCACACCACAACACTACCACCACCCTGTTTGACTATTGGTATGATGTTCTTACTGTGAAATTCTGTAATTGCTTTACACCAGACATAATGGGACCTATATCATTTCAAAGGTTCTGACCTTAGCTGAGACTAGAGAGGCTGCAGTTCTTTGGATGTGCTTCTGTGACTTCCTGGATTATTTGTTGCAGCACCCTAGGAGAACGTTGCAGAAGTGCATCTCTGAACACACAACGCATCATAACTCTAAATGGATAGGCTACAGCAGTAGAAGTCTAAAAAATAAATCTAATAAATACCTATTAAGGTGCTCAGTGAGTGTATACAAGCTATACTTTTGTATTTGCTTTTTTAATTTCACTACAGATCAGCTTCCTTGAACGGAGACTGTGCAACCTGAGAGCTGAATCCTGTTAAATGGAACTGTACTGAATTCAGCAACTCATTCTGTGTACACATTACATGTTAAATCATGTATGAAATGCTTATAAATATTGTTTAAGCATACACTAATTATTGTCAGAATCATCACCAAGGAAAAAGAACCAGTATGCTCCAGAGTAAATGCATTGAATGTAAGTACAATAAGGGACTCTTACATTGTAGTTCAATATGTTTCATTAATCTAAATTTAAATTAATTTTATTCAGTTCATGTCTGTCTCAGCAGTGATAAGTCTTTTAAATACCATGCTCAAGAAATATCTATCTGCAGGACTGCCATATTGCCACAAGGTGGAAGTAAGAGGCCAGATATAGTATTTACAACTTAAGACGATTGTGACAGACTTGTGTACAGCACATAAATGTGTCTCACTCACAATGCACAGAGTGGGAGACAATTCAGTTCACTTATGCAGTATAATTTGATGTGACTGCATCTTAGTGGCTCAGTGCATTTGAGAGCACTGAACACGTGTCATCAGCTGAATTCTTAAAATTATTGTACTCATGATGAGGACTGGTCAAAAAATAATATAGAACATTTGATTTGGAGGCTTCTTCTTAGTGTTTTCAAGAAATTTGTCATTTAAGTTTGAAATGTCACCGCACACATAATTCACCACAAACCATTTTTGAGATATGAATTTAAATTAAAACTCTATGTTGTATCACTGAAATTGCCTAAAGTGAAATGTTTGTTTCACAAACAAAATGTAGCACAGACAATACACATGTAATTTTGTAGTATCATAACAGAAAGCTCTGAAGTGCTCTGTACTTAGCCACTGTAAATGTGAGTAGCCACAAACATACTCCCAAGTGAAATTAGTTCCTGAGGATTTTATATCTCCATAATGTGTCTGAGTGTGGCCAACTCCAGTTCTGGTGGGCCAGTGTATATGCAAGATTTTGCTACCACCAGCTCCCCTGGCTCAATCAACTAATTTGCCATATGCACCATGAGCAATTTAGTCATGAATTAGTCCCCAGTAAAATGCTATAAGACAGGAACATTTATCGGCTTCTGTTTATATCACACACACACACACACACACACACACACACACACACACACACACACACACACATTTTATTATATACATACATACATACATATACACATAGAATGTGGCTAAAAATGACAGATCATGTAAATTATTGGGCTAATTCAATAATTTAGAGAAGAAGCCCGCCTTGCCCATCCCTAGTCTAATCTATACTGAGGCTATATATTGAAACACATTGAAATCAATGCAATTTGGAATTTTATATGGTAGATAAGCAGTAGTTATTTTTGAATTCCTTCTGCTAGCAGATGCAGCAGCATCAATCTCTGCAATTCTCACAAGACAATCTCACTTTTTATCTTGTATGGCCCATTTTTTTCATAAATTAGAAATTAATATAAACCCTATACAACAAGAAGTATGTTTTCATAAATGTATTTATTGGAATAGCAAATGTTTTGATCAGGCCATATTATCTGATCGTATGAAATGCGTAACTCAAAATATGCAAAATCAAATTCCAGTTGATCTCTGGATCTGGCTAAGCAAAATACCAATCCACAATTTATCTCCTGCCTTGACTGTTTTGCTTTGTGTGTCTCACGTGGGCTTAGCATGGGGAAAGCTATGGGCGGAGCAATTGACCTAGTTTTATCCAATAGAATTCTGCATAGGGCAGAGACTGACCTACTTTGAACCAATCACAGCGAGGCTTGCCTGCAGGTGGGTAGCTCCTGCGCGTGCCAGGGCCATGTGCACTTTTGGAGAGCAGGAGTTGGTGTTAAAGTGACGGTAAACTCATTCCTGCTGGACAAAAGAGGCAGGCCCTCACGTTTCTGGCCGATTAAACGGGAACATGAATGATGATATGGTAATCGTAGTCGGGATAACAATAGCGACAAACAATAATATGTCGTTTCATTTTACTGACATTGCTAGAATTCAACCTCACATGAAAGCATGTCGTGCAGCATGAGCCATTCTTAATGGTACCGATTTTAAGTCACTGAGTATTTGAGTTATAGTGCAAATAATATACAGTAGGCTACATAACTATTTGGATTTAGGTTTCTGCTGAATTAAATCCTCTTCAATATAATTTGTTGATTGTTAATCATACTGGACGTTGACAAGATGTTATTATATCAAATTTCTTTACATGTCCATTTTAACCTTACCTCTTCAGCAGAACTGCTGATGGATTGCAAGCTAATATTTGCAGTCAGTTTAAATGACAAGGAATGATGAAGCAAATTAATTTTATATTATCACGGTGTATATGGATAAAATATCTTTGAATTAATTTGATTATTTAGAGGCTTTTGGGAGAAATACATTATTTAAATATATGATTTTCCTAAATAAAATTATTATTGTGTCCCCTCATATAGAAGTCCTGTCCCATTTGCCTGACAGTGGAACTGACCCCACGTGTTCGGACACAAGCGGAGTATCTGAAATAACTCGGCACACAACGGGTTAACTAAAAAGGCAGCGTGAAGCCACAACATGATACGTTTCTCCTTCCGTCATTGGCTAAAATGTTTTAGGCTTGGTGTGTGCTCCTACTTTGTAGGCGTGTCATAGAGAGGTGTGCGTATAATGAATATTTATGAACACCTCCCCCAGCGCCATTCCCCGTGAGAGGTGACGTCACGAGAGTCGCCCGTGTTCATTCCAGCTGACTATCGCCTCGGCTCTAGCACAAACTGCTTCTTGGTCTTCAGAGACAGAGCGGGAGAAAAGCGAAAGAAAAACATTGCAGTTGATTGCATGGCTCACAATTTTATTTTTTGATGGAAAATATATTATCTATTTACCTGTTATCAGAAAGGGCGAAGTGAATTAAAATATTATCGTCGCTGAAGAATAACCTGCATTTCTTTCAAGTTTTCACGTTAAAATATTATTACGACAGCCTGTTTCTCTGACTAAGTTGAAGGCTGTCTAACCTCGTTGACTCTCGATGGACATCCGTCCGTTCATTTTATTTTAAATGGAATATATAAGTCCAAGTCGGGAGGAAAATCTACGTAATTTCATTGGAAACAACAAATAAAGGAATATCGTAAACTCAAGGACTGGATCAGTCGCCTATTGTAAAGATCAAGCTGCTGCGTTTTTTCAAGAACTGTTTAATGCTGAACGAGGATACTACAGATAACACACACGAAGACGAAATTAAATACCTAATTTTTAGCGGAACAGTTGAAGACACAAATATCAATAGCCTATTTTATATTGACAATTAGCCAGAGAAATTAACGCAACGTCCATATACATAGGTAGATGTATTATATTGAATAGGCCTATATGCATTCAGAGATAGCAAAATATATATACACATATACAGTTGCACAAACAACTTGGCAAACTAGTGTCGCGGCAGGGGGTGGGAACCCTAAGTAAAACAATAATATCAGACTATGTGCATGTCTATTCGTACACGTAGTTGTCTTTCGTAATATACTAACGTTGTAAAAGTATCACTATCTGATCGATAAACTGGGGATTCGTTGTGTCAGCTGCCCCAACCCTCAACAACCAGCTCGAGCGCGCCAGGAATCAGCGGCTGTCTAGTGATGTCCAGGCCACTCTCACAACTTCTACCCCCAGACCTGCCTGCTGGAGCAAGCCCTCAATTCGGAAGTGGCAACGCGGTGAATGGTTCCCCGAGCGGTGGGCATTTGAATACCATGGCCAGCCTGAAGTCCCTTCTGCAGCTCCCCATCAAAGGTGACCAGCGAGGCAAAGACTGTTGCGATACGAAAGGTGAGATTGTGTGCGTGTGAACGCCTGTGCGCGCGCACGTATGTTTCCCCGTACCCTCACCACCCACCTCCGACGTAGCATCACTGAACTTTTGTCTCATTTGAACTTTTTTATAACTGCTGTCTAAATGCCTTTCTCTTTTTTACTGCTTTATTTATTGAATTGATAATAGATGTGACCAATGTTAAATATGGTAGTGTGAACCAACGTTAAAATATAAAAGAGATGGACAATATTCGACATTGGCAGCATTCTTTGGCTGTTTTATTTTTTATCCAACATTTTGTATAGGCACTGTTCTTCATTTGCCAGGAGTGAAATGTAAACATCGGCTGCTGTCCATATAATTAAAATTATTCATGAAAGAATGCAGCTTAGAACAGATAAGACATAGACAGGTATTGTGTACAGTGCAGCAACAACAGTCATAAATATTCATGTTATTCTATTTTTACATACATAGCCAGTAGTTAAGTGCTCCTAACCACTGATTATAACAGCAGGCAACCTTCTGAATGATTTGTTGTTGGTGTACAGTGGACCTCTGCAAATGATCACTCATGCCAACATTAGTATATGTATTATCTGGACCAGCTAAGCAAATTACAAGAAACCTAATAAAAATGTCCCCTGTTCAGCAGTGACCCCAAGTACCTCCTTGTAAGGGATTTTCTTTGCCAGGACAGCAACTCAAACAGAGTTCCCCAAGAGTTTCCTAGTATGCCTTTCAGTATGCTGTACTTTATTTTGGCAAGCTGGATTCCACATAACTTCCTCTGTATGCAATGTATTTACTGTGGTGTCCGGTCTGGTCAGCCAGTGCACATGCCGAAAGAATAGATTCTGCTTCCCCTGTCTGTGTTAGCGTGGCCTCATGGTCTCTGCCACTGTGCAAAGGTATGTTTGCATACAGATTCATAATTATCTGCAACCACAGGGTTGCATCGGAACTGCCACCACAGACGATGCCACATTGCGACATCTCACGTTCCTCTCCACCCTTCTCTCCGCCCTCAGACAAAGACAAGCCCCTGGACTCAGACGAGGATTCGCTGGGCGGGGTGGTGGGGGTTGGAGGAGGTGGCGGTGGGTGCAGCCTGCGCTCCTCCTCCCAGTCAGCCTTCCTGGGACCCCTGCTTTGGGAGCGCACCCTGCCCTGCGACGGGGGCCTGTTCCAGCTGCAGTACATGGACCTGGAGGAGTTCCTCACGGAGAACGGCATGGGCTGCATGCACGGCAACAGCTCCAGCTCCGCCCAGATTCCCTCCCAGAGCTCCCAGTCCGCCATCCCCAACCAGAGCTCCCAGTGCCCCCCCTCATCTCCCCCGCCCTGCTCCTCTTCCTGCTCCTCCATGTCTTCTTCCTCCTCCTCGTCCTCGCTGCTGGAGCTGGAAATGCAGCAGGCGCCGCAAAGCATTCTGGGAGGCTCAGATTGTCTACATGGTGAGTTTTATTTTTGTCAGATAAAACTGACAGGACTTTGGAGTTGGGGGCAAGGGGTGGGGGGTCTTGGTAGTGAATAAGGCTGAATGGGGAATAAGATGATTTAAGAAAAGAAAGTGGTGTCAAGAGAAGGGTAAATTTCCTATTTCACTGGTATTAGCCCAGGGAAATAGACACGAACATGTGGTGTGGCAGAGGGGGGAGGGTTGGCAGTGGTAGTTCTAAGCATGTTAATAGTATGAAAAGCAATAATATTCAGGATTTTCAGGTTTTGGACAAACTTTGAGAATGGTAAGACTGGGGAGGAGATGGAACACAAAGTATCTAGTAAAGGGAATGATGTATGTAAATGCTCAAAAATCAAACAAATATTTCAGTTTGAAGTTTGACGGAATCAATCAATCAAACTAAATAATCATTAAGAGCCACTGACTGGTAAGGGACATTTGCTACACAACAGAGGACATTCTCATTCTCGTGAATAAAAGGGTTTGCACAGTATAATGATGGAAAACATAGATACCAAAACCAAATGACTAAATATGACTCACTTGGCAGTACAGCAAAATATCAAAGTAGCAGCGACAGAGACAGGCAGCAAGGAACAGATTTGGGGGAAAAAAAACTACTGAGAAGCTGAAAGGGGAACAGGAAGGGGTTAATTTAAACACTGACTAAGTAGACTCTGCAGCAGGCTGTAACTGCATTGAGAGAAGCGGGGGGGGGGGGAGAGCCAGGCATGCAGAGAGAGAGAGAGAGAGAGAGAGAGAGTACACTACTTGCGTGTTTTTAAATCTCTCTGTCTCTCTCACACGCTTGGTCCATGTGCAGGCGGCCTGTCACGTGCTGATGCAGAGAGTAATGGAGTGAGAGAGCTAGTAGAGGGGAGGGCCAGAGGAAGAGAGGGAGGGGTGGCGTGTGAGAGAGGGAGGGGAGGGAGTAGGGAGGAAGAGAGGCATAGCACACAACGTTGAGAACTGACCTCTCCAGTTTTTGCTTCATGCAAATCTGTGATATGAACAGACTGGTTGGTTTTGGGTGTGGGGGGTGTGGGGGGGGTGCATGTGAGTATGTATGTACGCATGTGTGGGGGTGGGGCGGTCGACTGCTCGGCACAGTGTATGTTCTGTTTGTGTTCTTTCTGTTCAAAAAGGAAGAGGAAGGGGGTGTGTCCATGTTTTAACTGTGATAAGGGAAGGAAGAATTTTTTTTCAGATGTTAGGTTCAAAAGGAGAGATACTAACATGATATTGTTAAGAACTGGAGGCTGAAACTCATCTGCAACAGACTTTACACTTTACTCTTATTTGTTCAGTATTGTTTCTAATACAATTTGTAAATTAACACAGACACTGTAGCAAGGGATTATGCTAAAATGTGTGCATACAGTTACTTAGCACTGCGATTGAGACTGTTTTTCAGAGCAATATGAACCTAAGGGGAAAAATAAAGAGCAAAACAATGGATGTGACTGGATGTGACTGATATGAGGGAAGGAATGTGAAGACAGAAAAGCATGAAATTAATATGAAAACAACTGGGCTGGGGAACTGACCACTGACAGATGGGAAGGCTCAAAACTGTCATTTTGCTGTGTCTGGACATAGCTTTCACTGACCCCTGATCAGCTTCAGGTTTCTTCTTGAAATAGCTTCAGCTGAGGGTTTGTTTAGTTAATCATTGGTATGTATCATTGGGACAATGTCTACACGTTGCCTGAGGTTTAGTGTGTTCTATAGCCTTCTTGTCACTTGGCAAACTGAATGTTATCCTTGAAATGATAAAATATATGAATATACTGTATATGTCCCTTTTCTCTATCTAGTATTAATTTTCTTTCTTGTATTGGTCTCTCCATCCAGTCCCTCCCGACCAATCACCCTCCTCTTCCCCGTCCTGCGCCCCACTGCCTGGACCCCCCACAGCCAACGCAGATGGCGTGGTGGTAAACTTTGACCCGGACCCTGCTGACCTGGCGCTGTCTAGCGTACCGGGCCAAGAGGCTTTCGACCCCCGAAGTCACCGCTTCTCTGAAGAGGAGCTCAAGCCACAGCCCATGATCAAGAAGGCCCGGAAGATGCTGGTGCCAAATGAGCAGAAGGTACATTCCAAACTACCAACCTGGCACTGCAGAGCCATATTTGGCTCGCTTACAGTGGGGTCAGCGGTCAATAAACAAGCCCCTGTGATCCATAATTTGTGGGCAAGTTGACACTAACTGATGAAGAGATAACTTTTCTTGGTCTCATAATGAATTGAGGATATTGTATTGTGCCGTTTGACTTGCATTTATTGAAGCAATTGGGGTATAAGGCTGTATGTGCTCTCAGATATAATATAATCTAGTGCAGGGGTGTCAAACTCCTGTCCTGGAGGGTCACAGTGTCTGCTGGTTTTCAGTGTGTTTCCACAAATACCTGCTGACACTACAGCCCTCCAGCACTTCAGTTTGAGACCCATGATCTTGTGTGCAAACATGCTTCTCAGTTAATTGGACTCTGATGTCCCTGCTGGAAGTGCTAGGCACTCTGAGCATAAAAAAGTATATTGATTATAGTTTCAGTCTAGACATACCATTATAACCCAATTGCTACGGCTTTGAGTGATACCAGCATTTTCTTGCTCCTCAGTCTTTTCTGTATTTCTGTATTCATTAGAAATAACTGGTAAAAATGCAGTGATTTTGTTTTGTGAATACATATACAGTCCACTCAAAAAGTATTGGAACAGCAAAGACAATTCCTATTTTCTATACACTTACAAACTTTACTGAACACAATTGAGTTTGAGGTAAAAAAAGTACAGGTGACAGATCCGAATTTCAGCTTTTATTTCCCGGTATTTTTATCTAGGTTGGTTAAATAACTTAGAACATATCACCTCACAACATATCAGACCTCACAATTTTCAGGTGAGCAAAAGTATTGGAACATGTGACTGACAGATGTTTCTGTATCCTGTTAGATTGGACTCAGTGGGAATATGTCCTGTTAGATTGATTGGTTAAACAATATATAGTTCTGAATGTCTACTCTTGGTTTTAGCCTTGGGTTTTGCCTGTGAAGACTGTATTTATGTTAGAAAAGATAAACCATAAACTGTCAAAAGCCAAGTTTGGCTGGCTCACGTGGAGCGGCATAATTGGCTCGCTGCTCCAAAGAGAGGGTTTTGGCAGGGTTAGTAGATCGCCGCACCTTGGCCGCGTCAGAATCACAGTCACAAGCATGAGACGAGACGGCTTGAAGAAGACCTTTTTGAAGCTTCGATCAGAGCCATTGCACAAGCATTGCGGATAACTGGTACAACAACTTGGAATGTCCTGAAAAAGAAAGAAACTGCTGGCATACTGAGCAACAGAACAGTTCGACCAAGGAAAATGAACTTTCTTACATATTTAATTCCTTTATATATTTTCTTTATTGGTGATAGTATCTGTACGTAAGTTGTAACTTTGTTTTTGTAAATTTATAACTGACTGCCAACAGGGCTCCCCTGAAAAAGAGACCTTGGTCTCAGTGGGACTTCCTTGTATACATACAGGTTTCAATGGTTTAAAACAACTGAAAGAGGCTGCAGTAAATATAGTTTGGTGATGTCAGTGGGTCGCAGGCTTGATGCAGTTACTGCAAGCATGGAATATTCTACAAAATATTAAGTATCATTAAAATATCATTAAATATTAAAATATCATTTACTTTAGTACACTCTGTTCCAATACTTTTGCTCACCTAAAAATTGGGTGGTGCTATGTTAGCTATGTAAGTAGTTTAACACATCAATACCAGGAAATAAAAGCTGAAATTCTGAACTGTATAATACATTTTATTTGATATATATTATTATATAATTATCATGCTTAAATACTGGCAATGTTACACATACGTCAGACTCCAATTATTTACCCTCTTTACCCTACCTGTCCTTTCTTCAGGATGACAAGTACTGGAACCGACGGTACAAGAACAACGAGGCGGCCAAGAGGTCGAGGGACGCCAGGCGGCTGAAGGAGAACCAGATCACAGTGCGGGCGGCGTTCCTGGAGCGGGAGAATGCGGCTCTGCGGCAGGAAGTGGCCGACATGCGCAAGGAGCTGGGCCGCTGCCGTAACTTCCTCAACAAGTACGAGAACCGGCACGGAGACTTGTGAACAGGAGGAAGAGGACGGCATGTCCGGGGAGGAATGTTTTTTTTATCTGACCAGACACAAATGGAGGACAAAAAAAAAAACAGAGACAGGTGAAAAGTGATCCTGGAGGAGAGGGAGCACCTTGCGGTGGAGAAAGATTTGGATTTTTGATGAAAACAGTGTTGTAATTTTTTTTTTTCTATGATAAAACATTGTATATTTTTGAACTGGGTGAGTCAAAGTATGGAAGGAGTTAGAGGATTAAGAGTTATTGGATAAGTGAGTCACATAGGGCAGAGAGGCCATTTTGACACAGGGAATCTGTATATTTTTATATTTGCAAAGAGAGAGTTGAGAGGAGATTTTGGAAATAATCTTTTGTATATTTTATATATTGGTGGGAGGGGTTGGGTGATACAGAGAGAGGATGGGGCAGTCAGGAAGGTTTTAAAACAGGATTACCAGGAATATTTTCTTTCTGGTTAATGAATCCTTCAAGAAGAGAATGAAACAGATGCGATCAGGGCTTGGGTGGTGTAACTTGAGCAATGGTATTTTTGAGTGGAATTGTGTTTAATGGGTAACTGGGTATTCAGTTACAATTTCAGAAAAAAGGAAAACACAATGAAAAGTGTATAGTTGAAATTATATTTGTGAGTTCATTCAAGCACTTAATTTGTTATCTTCCCTTTGGTTCCTTTATTGAATTAAAATGTATGCGTGTCAGCGAGGCTATGGGGAAGAAGCAAGAGACTGTAAAACAACTAATCACAGCGATAGCTGCATGATCATATGCAGAGAACTTTCCAGGTATATATTTAAATGGGTGAATATGTGGATTAATACACATATGCCCATACAAACATACGCACACGGTCGTACACATGTAAACATGTATCTCACTAGTCACATTGGTTCTTTGTGTACCCTTGAGCATGAATTACGCTGTAAATGTGACCATGCACAACTGAGGGTACTGCAGAGACAGTTAACCATTCATTAATGATCACCTATAAATATTCTCTCTCTCCGCAGGATATGTAAACAGAGTAAAACTGGTTTAGAAGTCACCCAGGTTCAGTCGGCTGTGACTCCAACGCACACTTTTAACATGGCATTTCATTTTTATGGCCCTTCTGAATGGTTCAGTGCAAATCACAACCATTTCTGTGACTACACACCCAGAACAGTACTGCCTACATAGTTTCAGGTTTTGTAAAAAGAAATGACATACAATATTACATAATGCAACATATTTATATCTCCAAGAACTAGTCCTAGTCCTCATGACAAATCCAAGCTCGCATTTTTAATTGTTACCTTGAGATAATGTACTATTTTCAGCTCAATATACATGTCAGAATATTGGTGGTCAGTTGTGGAATCTCAGAAATAATCAGCACACCACCAACTCGCCGTGGGGGAAAGGTTCTTTAAAAAACCTTTGTTAGTTTAGTCATCAGGATTAAATGTCATTCTTTGTATTATGATTACAATTATAATTATAATTGCTAGTATTATTATTATTGTTGTTGTTATGTCTCTTTATTGTTTTGTTATAAGCATTCTTACCAGTGGCTTTCTGGAGGTTTATGCTTTTCTTTTACCTTTACCGCCCTTATTTCAAGACCAATTAAACTACACTTGAGCCAGTTTACCATCAGCACCATCAAGCCCCGGGTGCAATGTGGGGGCTTGCGTCTTGTCCTCGTGTCTGAATTTGATACAAATTCAAAGGAGAGAAAAAAAAAAAAGAGAAGACCCTTTTCAGGAAGTGTTCCGATTACCCATCTCAGCAGCCTCCCTCATACCAGATACTTTGACCAGGTGCTGCTTATCCCATGAATCTGGGATTTTTCTTTTTCTTTTTTTGTAACCTGGAAATTGTTTGTAGAAGCTTATAAACTTTTGACAGTACTATTTTTATATGTGGCTGTGTGAGCATACAACAACTTTCAGGGACTTTTGTGGCCCACTGTTTTTTCAGTATGCTACCAAACTGGATTGCGGGTAATATAGTCATCCTTTTTTCTCTCTCCTGAAGTAGATTATGAACACTTCTTCATCTGACTTTTATGAACTGCTTGTCCCGTGACTATGCCACAAGCCTGCAGGTAATACCTATCATTCCTGTCTGAGGGGATGTTGGAGATGTCAGGGGGAATTCTGTCTGAAACACAAATAAAAGATTACCCTTACTCACTGATTAAACGTTATTAGTGTCTGTGTATTTTGTAAAAAAGTAAATTCGATCTAAAGGGGGAATGTTTATGAATAAATGAACCTTATAGCTAACTAATAAAAGCTACTGTACAGTGCCCTCCATAAAAGACCCATCATTTATTTATCTGCCGCTGTACTCAACAATTTGAGATTTGTAGAAAAATAAATAACATGTGGTTGTAGAAATTACAGCAGTGTTTATACGTAGTCTCCCATTTCAGGGCGCCATAATGTTTGGGACACAGCAATGTTACGTAAATTAAAATGTTTAGTATTTGTTGCATATCCATTGCATGCAATCCAAGGTATCAAATGAGCCTCAAACCACCAAGCTGCAGCCAGATATGCAGTAGATATAAAAATAATTGTTTCTCCTGACAAACTTGGACAAATATTCGAGAGAAACCATTGTTTTCATATCTACTGCATATCTGGCAACAGCACAGTGGTTTGAGGCTCATTTGATACCTTGGACCCTTGATGAATTAAAGACAATTAACCAAATGTGATCCATACTGTGATCCATACTGTATCAGCATAATTTACAGCTGAATCTAGCCCCAACCCCAATTCCCATAGAGATGCATTCAAATGCAAAGAGCTTCTGAAAGAGAGTTTTTTGTTTTTCGCACCATTCTCTGTAAACTCTAGAGACTGCTCTGCATAAAAATCCCAGGAGATCAGCAGTTTCTGAGATACTCAAACCACCCTGTCTGGCACCAACAATCATTCCACAGTCAAAGTCAGTTTGTTGCTGCCACATGATTGACTGATTAAATTATTTGCATTAACAAGCTGGTGTACAGGTCTATCTTATAAAGTGGTCACTGAGTGTATATATTTGCTTACCATACAGTGCAGTCAAACTGCCCTCAATCCAATTAAGCCTGCATTTCACTTGCTGAAGACCAGACTGAAGGCGGGCCCTCGTAACAGGCAGAACCTGTAACAGAAAAACGGCTGTAGGGCCTGGCAGGGCATCACCAGGGAAGATGTCTTTGGGTCGTATACTTCAGGCAGTCATTCACTGCAAAGGATTTGCAACAAAATATTAAATATGATGACTTAGTATATGTTCATTTGTCAAATTGTTGGTCCCTTAAAGTGTGTGTGTGTGTGTGTGTGTATGGGGCGGGGGGGTGGGGCTATGTATTAGAAAGGGATGTCATTCCTACCAAATATGGATGTACAAATCTTCAAATTAAAGCTGAAAGTCTGCACTGCTTGTTTGCTGGGGTACAGAGTGAAAACAACAAAGAATGTGCCACTGTCCAAATACTTACAGACTGCACTGTATGTAACTTGGTGATCAGTATATATATATAATGTTTTGATCTGTAGATCTCTACAATCTATTGTATGATTTATTTGCCATAGTTTTCCAGCAGATCTCAGTCTAGGCTGATACCTAGTCTTCATAATACTGTGAATGTTTTCCTGGTTTCAATTTAATTTATATGTTTCATTTTTTTGTGTGTTTTAATCTCAAACTCACAGGCAGCAAAAAGGTGATAATACATTAATGCTGGAAAGCCGTCAACGGTATTGCAATTAGCCACTGTATATTCTTTCAAAGACAAACACAAGTTTGCTTTACAAAGCAAAATATCTTTATTTCTTTGTCCTCATTCATAGGAAACATGAGTGTGATATCTACAGAAAGTGGAGTGAGAGAGAGAAAGAGAGAGAGAAAATAATTGTAAGATGTGTTTGCCTCTGTCTCATTTCTGTCTCATGAGAAGGACAAGAGGTCATTTACATCCTATCCAAAATATTAAAATGCTCAGTAGTCCATCAGCATGTTTCTGCATCTGCATCGATTACTCAGCTAATGATGATGGACATCAATCACTGGCAATAACACTGATTAATGATGGACGTCAAACTTTTAAACCAAACCCAAACCGTCATTAACCTTGCATCTTCAGGGCAGGTTCAGTCAGTCAGGGAAGTGTATCTCCATAGTGCTTGTTATGTGAAAATGATTTGAAATAACAAGAATACAATCCCATGTAAATGCAATATGTTTGTATGTGGTAAGTGGGCTACCATTCAAAAGTTTGGGGTCACCTTGTCTTTCTGCTTTAATATTGAATATTTCTGAGTTTTAATCAAACAATTCATACATCGTCAAAGTGCAGACTCAGAGCTTTTATTAAAGCGTATTTCATTTTGGTGTCACCATATAGTAATTACAGCAGCTTTTATATGTAGTCCCCTATTTTAATGTTTGCGACAAATTAACAATGTCAAATCAAAGAATCATGTTTTGTATTTGCTTGCATATCCTTTGTATACCATCACTTCCTGATGTCTTTGACCCATCAACATCATGATTGATAGTCTGGATATCCTATTTTTAGGTTGTCCTACAAGCGATACTAAAACTATTTGCTATGGGAATTGGGGTGTGGGACTAGATTCAGCTGTAAATTGTGCTGATACAGAATGGAACACATTTGTTGGCTAAATGGTTTAAAGTCATCAAGGGTCCAAGGGCAGGGAGATACAAACTGCCCAGACGGAAACGACAAAGGCTACATATAATGGTGAGAGCAATGAAAAAATCTTTTCAGGGGAAAAATCAAGTAATAGTGCCTTGGGACAGCAGGGGGTGAAGGAACAGGGGAGGATGTGTAGAAGCAACAGACTGAAATGTCTTTGTTTAAATGCTAGAAGCATAAAAAACAAAAATGAAATGATTTTTACATTTGCTTGAACTGTTTGCTGGATATTGACCCCTGCCTGTCTGATCTGTTCTGAAGTTAATGAAGACTTTAATGTTAACTTCTGTGGTCTTGTTCTTGGGTTCAGTGTTCTGACACCTGACAGAATGAGGGAGTGTGTGAATGAGAGAATGTGTGAATGAGGGTGAATGAGGAAGTGTTTAGTGTTCAGTGTTCTGATTCCTGACATAAAACAAGCTTGTCAGGAGGCAAGATTATTATCATGGGAGACTTCAATGAACTTGAAAAAAAAAAAAATTTGGTGACTAGACAGGGAATTTAAACAGAATTTTTTGACACAGTATGTCAGTCAGCCTACAAGAGGGCAATAGATTTTAGATATGGTCATATGTAATGATTCAGACAGAATTGGCTAGAGGTAATGGAACCACTTTGGACAAGTGACCATTCCACAATAAGTTTTGATGTATTTGGGCAAATTAAGAGGGGCTCCTCCAAGTATTGTGGCTCAGTGAGTAGACAGTCCTCATTGCTCTGCTCTTAATGGGAGTGCACAGTAGGACATGCTGTCTTGTTATGAATTAGTAATGCATTTTTGGATATCTGTAGATATTGTGTTGAACCCAGAATATTTTCCTCAAGGGCCTATGACTCACTCTAGGTCTTATATTTAGGGGTATTGTAGTTAGTGCACAAAACTGTTTTCCCTATTTTTTTGGTCGTGTAAAGAAAAGGACCCAGGTAGCCGGGGTTGGACGAGGTCCTCTTATCTTAGCAAATATTCAATAATATAATTGTGAGCATGGTTTAGCTGTCACATTATAATATTATATTTTTCATAGGAAAGTATTTTCAGTTTGTCTTACAATATTTTGTCAGCAGGTGGCAGCATAGATTACATGGGGCCATATTTTCTGGAATCAACTTTTCACTGCGCATTGGTGCAGTCACCTGCGGAGGTGCGTGGTGTAATGGGCCACTGAATCTTTTTCGAAGTCAAGTGAGGGGTACCTAGAGGGGTACCTAGAACACCACGCACTTCGCTAGGTGATTTGTAGTGCTTGGGCAGGTGGAAAATGGGTTGGATTATCAGACGTGCCCTGATTTATTATTATTATTTTTCTTATTTCTTTTTAATGAACTCATAAATAATTTGTTTGAAAAATGCATCCATCCATATTTTCTTCTGTCAAAATTTCAATAAAACATCAATTAAATGTTTTTTATGAGCTAGTTTTAATTCCCCATGAAACCTCAATACTTAAACAACCTATTCTATAACTTTTTCAAATATTCAAGTATATAATAAAACCAGGGATGATCACAACACAGGTTTTCAAGCCATTCACAGCAGTTACTGACTGTGAACTGTTGCTAAAAAAACAAAAAACATACAATTAAATAATTAATTCATTTGAATGATATGGCTTACTAAACTGAACTGAATTTTCTTTCCAGTGGAAAACTATCGAACGCCAACGGTGCAAAGACGTATTACAAAGCGTTTTACAAAATACGTCTTATCGCTGCCTGTGACGTTGAGAGGTAGAGGTGGGGGGAGGGTGACAGTCGGATGGAACTGCAAACATTTCGTTCCAGGTTAAAAAGTGTTGTATACTTTATTAAGCAAAATACAGTATTTTACCCCTCATAAAAGCCATGATATCATTTAGTTCTATTTCTTTATTAGCTTCACTTTAGCCTCATGTGGGAATTGGTTTTTATCCAATATCGAAACAATCTTGATGTCCAATCAGGGCACAGATGCGCTTTAGCATCTTAGGGTACAATTGCCAACTAAATTGGGAGAAAAAAGGATCTGAAATAAATTAAATTTCAAATAAATAAAGAAATATTTGGGGATAAAGTAAGAAAATCCACTTCAAGTAACTAAGGTAGCTGGTACAGCACTGTTATGCCTGCTGAAGTGTGTGTGTAGGCCTAATTCTTTTTTAATTTAAGGTTAATATTATGTCGTATTTGAACAGTACTGCACAGGACAGGACTGTAAATAGTTAATGCTTGTGTGATTCCGACTTGGGAAAAAATGACTAAATGGTCTTCATGTCACTCCTCACCAGCTGCCTTTAGACAACCCGGATCTATTGAACATAGATAATTGACCTCATTTGGGATGTTGGCAGAACTTGAACGACTAAACTCTCTTTTCCTCTTCTCCATGAATCATAAACCATGTTTAGGGCTGGAATCTTATATGAATTAGCACAATATTCTGGAAGGTGCATGCAAAATATTAATAGGACTAAATTATGAATTGACTCTTCACTGACTTGTGTTATAAATAACAATACGGTTTTATTGTATGTTATATTTTTCAGTAAAATGTGATTTTTATACTGGGCAGTCCGTCCTTTTGATTTCCGTCAATGTCATCTGTATGACACAAATTAATAAGAATAAAAAATATTTAAATGTGCGGTAGTTTTTTCTCTTTATTTTACCTTGCATTTTTATGACTGAGCATACTTAATCTTTGTAAAATAATTAGAATATGTCTTGAATTTTCGCTTAATTTCCACTCAAATGTAAAAAGAAAAAAAAATCCATTATGCTAATGTTCCACTTATACAGTATGGTTAAAGTGCTACTTTGTGTTGCCAGGGATAGAGACCGTACTAGCTGTAGAGTGATGACATAGAAAGTCAGGGAGACTGAAAGCATAATCAAATGCACTGCAATTTGAAAAAGGAAGAGGCCCACAGCAACAACTAAAAGGGGGAAATATGCACACTGCTGAGAGGCAATTTGCACCAGTATTACAGTGAAGTGTTCTACTTAACTGTTCTTTAATCTGCTGAGACCAACTTAAAACCAAATTGCTTTTACAATGCTGACCTGGCCAAGAGGCCACTATGAGAGCAAGGATATGAATATGTGTGATCAACAACAGCACAGCACAATATAAAATATATGCAAGAAAATGCAATACACACTGCTCAGATTGAAAGCAAGGTAAAATGGCTACCAGTGATTAGTTAGGATCTTCTGTGATACCACATTACAATCATTTATGGATTCATTCCATGGTAGTATTTGCTGCTAGAACCACATTTATGAATGGAAAAATTTAAGTTTTTTTTTAAATCAAACCAATGCTTTAACATTTTTCAATTGTTTACACACGTTTTTTGAAACCATACCTCAAGTTCTAAAATTCGAATCAAAAACCACATTACCATTAACCTGGATGGATACCCATGCTGGAAAAACTCCACAAAGCTCTGGCTAAATGAAACTTTGTTGTCAAAACCATATTACCTTCTCAAAATCAACATTACACACACATGCTGTAATGGGGTTGCCTTTCTTAGTTGGGCATTACCTCTTAGAGTTGCTAGAGGACAATCCCGTCACATTTCATGTCTCTCTTGTGCGGTCGATAAACACTAAATGCACGAGGATTGGGCAATTGGGAACAGGTGTACTGGATCTACACAAGCCCAGTCTTCCCTGGACTTGGGGCTTGTTTGTCACTTCTTCAGCACTGTTAGACATTTAATTTGTTTGTGCACTAATGTGAGGTGTGAACGGACTGGTATCATTTACCCATGGGGTTGATGGAAAAGGGAGCTGAACATGCAGCATTCCATCATCGTTTTAGGAGAATGAGTTCGGTCCACCTCATCTGCATGTGCACATTTTATTTTTAGTATACAAATGGCAGACATGTGACAGTTGGAGGACGAGATTCCTTTGGGAATGGAGACCCAATCAGAATCTTCCCTCTGTCTAGGCCAAGTGTTTGGGTAGGAGTTTTTCACCCTGTGCACTGCACAATTGCTCTCAGATACTCTTCGTCCGCCTCGTTTATTTTCCGCCTTGTGTTAACAGCTACCTTAAAGGAGCAGTAGGCTCCTTAGGCTTCAACATAGAAGTATAAATCAGGCTTTAGTGCAGGTCTGTTGTATTTGTAACACTAGGTTAAATACGCGAGTATGCAGTGTCGCTCCTACCAGTAGGAGCGTTGTGAATCTCCGATAACCCGGAGTTCTATACAGGAGATCTTCGTGGTTGTTTGCGTATTTCTCACTTCCTCTTAGGTCTCTCGCACTGGTCATGGAGCCTTGAAGAATTTTGTTGCTGTGTCAATATTAATGTCTGTTTAAGCGTTATTGGCACAGCTAGCTCACCCCCTAGCTGCCCCAATATCCACGATATACCACAGGTTTGAGTTCCATAATACTTTTATACAACGGTTACCACATTAATCTTTCAAAATGTCACAAAAAAAAGACAACACAAACTTTAAATGAATATATTTTTATGGCAAATATATTCCGCTGAACAGTAGTTTATTGGTTGCTGAGCAACGGTATTGCGAACGTAAGCTAGCAATAACATATCCCTACTCCACTAACGTTAGAGAAGCAACGGTATTGCAATAATGTATCCCCACCGCATTAACATTAGCTAACTAGTGGTCTTGTGGTATGGTGATCTTGCTGGTATTTTGATCCAAGGATGTTGCATTAATTGTATTTTTTTCATTCCTACTCCTCTCCAAATCCCTGACAAGGTGAAAGGACACTTTAAAATAATATTCATTCGTTTTTACTACTACTAGGCTACTAGCGGCAAAATTATGATAATGTTATGTTCATTTTGGTTACGAAGTAGATGGTGATTTACAAATGCGGATAACAATAATTAAAACTTCATTTTTAAACGAAGTTACTAAGTGTTGAAATTTGAATCATGTTGCAGTAGGCCATGGTTTATTAATATACTCTTACTTTTTAATTTTTAAATGAAATTTTTGACAGCAAAAGGTAACTGTTAAGCATTTACTTTAATCATTAAAAAAATCAAATGAGGCTAGGTATTGTTTATGCAAGTATTCGGGAGCTATGATTTTGGGACTACATCTACATTATGTTACAGGAAAACCTTCAATCCTAAGGAATGCCATTCCACTATTAAATTTATATATTAATTTTTTTAATATAAAAATTATAAATCATTTCAAACCAGTACAGTACATGCAAAACTTGGGTTCTACAGTAGCTTTTAATGTTAACATCAATTACAATGACATAAATTTCAAAAATACAGTTCATATTTTTCTGACACTGGAATACCAAACAATGTCCACACAACTAGTACATAACATCATTCACTGTCCTGCTAAGGTTTTAAAAATAGTGCAACCCTTGATCAGGCTCCCAATACATTTAACACAGACTAACTACATTGACAATGAAAATGTACGGGGCTTTTCAAACCAACCTGAAGAAGTTTGTTTTAACTTTACGCTCGTGGTTCTCTAGCTTGCAAGATCAACCAAATGCCAGCCAACATCGCTACAACTTGGCAGTCAACAAAATAAGAAAATATGCGCTTCTGTTATGCTGATTAAACAGTGACACGAACATTATGCTGAAATTGGTCATTTGGCCAACACAACACTTTAGTTATGTTAACGCAACGGTGAACAGCGGTGGGATCAGTTCTGGTGCTGGTAAACTGATTTACCTTTCTGTGTGAGTTTTAAAATGTTGTTGAAATTTGACATGGTTGCTCCTGCATCTTTTATTTTAATTCTCCACATTTTGCTAGTTGCAATCATTTTGTTTGTCAATGAACCTGAATTATTTAGACTCAAAGGCCACAACAGGCAGAACTGTAATCTTAGCAAGCTGTAAGAAATACAATGTGGGGTGTTGCTATGGTTGCAATTAAAAGGCGCATGGTGTAGTGTGTAAAACGATGTTGGGTGTGAAATATCTAACATATAAAAAATTTTTTAAATAATAATTGGCTGTGACATTATTCACTTCGTCATTTCCACAATGGCATTTGGCAGACTCTTATTGTTCATGAGCCCTTATTGGCGAGTCCGTGTCAAGTCTCAAATCATTTTTGGAAGAGTCCGAGTCGAGTCTGGAGTCGCTGACTTCAGTCCCCATCTCTGCTACCTACTGACAGTGGTTCGAGGAGGGATAAACCACCAACCAGCAATCGATGTACAAGGGAAACAAAGGGTATCCCATCTGGTTGAAACCGACAGAAGGACTACTGTGGCACAAATCGCAGAGGTTGTGGGACCTCTGTCAGCAGGATAATGTGCCCTGCCATACTGCACAAATTGTTTGGGAATGGTTTCAGGAACATAATTAAGAATTAAAGCTGTTACCCTAGCCTCCAAATTCCCCAGATATCTATTTGATCGAGCATCCATGGGATGTACTGGAACACCAAGTCTGATCCATTGCAGCTCCACCTCGCAACGTACAGGAATCTGCTGCCAATGTCTTGTTCCTTTCAAAACTCACCACCTGTGTGTGAGATGGTATTTGTTAAATTGACAAAGTCTCTCACACTTCACTCAGCTTATTGTCCTCAAATAGTTCTTATAAAACCCTTGCCGTTACAGACAACTCCTGCTTCTCCACAATATTAAGAAGAAGAAGGAGAAGGAGAAGAAGGAGGAGAGGATGCTTGACTACACAAGCTCTGCACCTATGCCATTGGGCTTAGAACGGACTATTTCCATAAAGATCGCTTAGTTGTTTATGGAACATCTTCTGTGTTGGATCATATACAGTGTTTACAAGAATAATTCTTGCGGACATGTGACTTGGTAGTTGATACCTCCAGCCGTCACAATTGTGCTTCAGGTCCGCTGGGATAGCTACACTGGGGCAGAGCCATATGCAAATGGTGTAGCTCCTGGTCCAAGTCCGTTTGTTTGGTTCAGCTGTATGTTTTGATCTTAATAGGTTGAACCACTGTGATTAGTTCCAGGAAGGGCAGGGAGCATTTACTTTCCATTTGGATGAACTTTATGTTATCACCTAATTAATTTTTTATGGTCTATGAATTCCCGGGCATGTAACTTTTTGAGCTTGGTGAGTATGTCATTCATGTAATAGTACCAGACAGTGCAGCTAGGGATTACTGTTCCTAGTCAGGTGTATCAGGTCAATCTCCAAGCATGTGAGCCTTACTGGTGTGGGAAAGGGTGAAGGAGGCTATTCACGTACATGAGGGCACTACAACCAGAGTGCAACCGCGATCAATCATTCATTCATTCATTCATTATCCTAACCCGCTTATCCTGAACAGGGTTGCAGGGCAGCTGGAGCCTATCCCAGCATACATTGGATGAAAGGCAGGAATACACCCTGGACAGGTCGCCAGTCCATCGCAGGGCACACACACCATTCACTCGCACACTCATACCTATGGGCACTTTAGACTCTCCAATCAGCCTGGCCTGCATGTCTTTGGACTGTGGGAGGAAACCCACACAAACACGGGGAGAACATGCAAACTCCACACAGAGAGGCCCCGGCCGACGGGGATTCGAACCCAGGACCTCCTTGCTGTGAGGCAGCAGTGCTACCCACTGCACCATCCCCACTGCACCATCCATGCCGCCGCAATCAATCAATCAATCCATTTTTACTTGTATAGTGCTTTTAACAAAGGGGCTTTACAGCAAAACCGGTCCCCAAGAGTACATCTAGGGCAACAGTGGCAAGGAAAAACTCCCTGACTAACAGGAAGTAACCTTGAGCAGAACTTTCCCCTGCCGTTGCTTGACACTGGTTTGTTGAAAGAAT
Source organism: Conger conger (assembly GCF_963514075.1). NCBI lineage: Eukaryota > Metazoa > Chordata > Actinopteri > Anguilliformes > Congridae > Conger > Conger conger. The sequence continues at coordinate 15,057,174 of NC_083768.1, forward strand.
GGTTTTAAATACAAACAGATGAATAAATGTACATAAAAGTCCAAGCAGATATGAGGTAGATGGATGGCAGGAACACCAATGAGCAGGCAATATGTTCCACAGGAAAGGAGCACGATAAGAAAAGGCTCTGCCAACTATGGTACTTCGTGTTATTCTAGGAGGGCTGCACCCTGTGAATGAAGCATTTGTGATGAAGTAAATCATTTAAGTACAGAGGGGCAATCCTTCTGATTTTAAAAGTCAGAAGTAGTATCATAATCTATTCGGAATTTAACAAGCAACCAGTGAAGTGAAGCTAACACTGGGCTGATGTGCTCAAATCTCCTTGTTCTAGTAAGAATACGAGCTGCTGCATTTTGAATTAGCTGGAGCCCTTTCAGAGAGGAATTTGCACATGCAGCATTGCAGTAATCTAATCTTGAGGTAACAAAAGCAAAAGCCAGCCAAAATGCATACACAAATGCAGGCATTAACTCAATTGATCAGCTGACCTACAACATAAATAACATACTTTGCAGAACCCTGGATACTACCACACCTCTTCAGAAGAGAAAGCCTGCCCTAAGAAATTAGCAGCACGATGGGGGAAGATATTGACTACCAGGTCTGTAGAGCAACATCACCTGACCCAATAGCCCCAATAGATTGTTGGTGGCAGATAGGTGGTTTGAGTATCTCAGAAACGGCTGATCTCCTGGGATTTTCACGCACACTAGTCTCTAGAGTTTGCAAAGAATAATTTATATAACCACACATTACAACAGTGGTATGCAGAAGAGCATCTCTGAACACACAAAGCATCATAACTCTAAGTTGATAGGCTACAGCAGCAGAAGTCTAAACAATAAGAGATTAGATACCTAATATAGTGCTTGGTGATTGTATATTGTCATTTATTCCATAAATGTTTGAACAGTGTTTGCAATGATCTTTATTTTGTCTCTCAAACAAGAGTGTGCTGATTGAAGTAATCTAGAGAACATCAAATAATGTTGTGTCAATGTAATAGAGACTACTTTGCTTGTGTTGCAGGAATGTTAAGAGTATTAAAATATTAGTAATTGTAATGCTGATAACAAACTGACCTGGTGATGTTGCCCTCTAGTGTTTGAAACTTCAACTTCCATTTCATTACAATATGGCTTCAGTATTGTTCTCATTTTAAAGCAGACAGCATTTAACTAAAGCGCCTGCCAGTAGCATGGACTGATTTCCAGCAGTACTGAACCTCTGGACTGCAGTAAAAGGTGATGACTAACATCTGATTTTGGTTTTTGACTTGAGAAAGGCTGTTGGCAGCAATTTTGACAGGCTCCCTATGTGAATTACCTTTCAGAGGGAAGGCTTTCCTTCTGGTCAGCGTAGACTAATACAGAATGTTAAAGAAACATTTTAATTACAACATATGGGTCTTAATGTATAGGAATTTGCATTTACTGAATAATTATCTATATATTTGAATTAGGTTCAGTATTTCTGGAATAGATTCAATCAACAATTGTTCTTACCATGCAAATACAGTAAGTGATTGTCAGTAAGTCAAGTATGTCAAGTAGAAATTTACACTTTAAATCATAGATGAGGGTATGTTTTATTTAATTTAGACCTAGCTGTCAGCCTTGCCTTCTCCCTGAAGAATAATATTATTATCAATTATTTTAGGCAAACCCAGCAGTGTTATCAAAGTGAGCCGTATCTCATCAGTCAGATACATGTCACATCATAAGGTGATTGTGCTAATAAATGCAGTGATAGAAGTGTGCTCTCCTCCATTCATTGCTGTGTACAATGATTTATCAGCTTGAATGAATATGCTGTCCTGTCAGGATGGTATTTTATGGCAGAAGGAAACAAAGAATGAGAAACAAAAAGTACAATGTCAAATTCCAAACTCCCTTGTTCTCTGTAAATGAGAAACTGCATGCACCCACATGCTTACGCTCTTTGATGAAGCACCTGTCAAAGCTTATCTCCCGAAAAACAAAATGGAAAGCAATATTGAGAAAATGAACCATTTTCCTATTTTTTTGTGTATCGCTTCAAAAACACAACCCTTAAAAACATGCGACCATACAGACATCAGGGTTACCCATCAGAATGGATTAAACCAACATTGACCCTGCAAAATGGCTGACAATTGCACAGTGTGCATGAATCCTGAGAAAGAAAACCAGAAAGTGTTTTGCCAAACCAAAAAACATCCATCCAGAATTTTGCACAAACCACCTTTACCACTACCCGCATGCAATTCCCTCACATCAATTCAGGATAATTCTTACAGTGCTGAATATAGCTCTCTGTTTAACCCCCAACAGAGTATAATCAAAAAATGCAAATTGCACTTCCCTTGACAGACAGTTTATGCCCTCATTGCTTTTCAGGTGATCGCTGTTTCTTTGAAGCAGTGAAGGATATTGGTGTCTTGCTATCACTGTTTCCCTTGAAGTGTAGTGGGCACAGTTCAGCCACTGTGTTTTGTCTTTAGACACCTGAATGTCTCCCAAAGCAGTTTTGTCACAAATTAAATTGGGCTGTGGCCATCTTCGAACTCCCAAATATTCTGAGGTTGTGACTTCATGCTCTGACTTTTCCTTGAAGAGAGCAGTCCTTTTTATTGTATTTATTTTATTACCATGAGCACTTGACCTCTGAGGTTTTCAGCTCTGATAACTTGCTCTCTATACAGTCTAGAACGGTGATATTGAGATTTCTCTGTCTAGGCAGCTTTTGGTGCAGGACTAAGTTTGATGTACGTTTTCAAATGGAAGATGTGCCATTGTGGTGTTGGCACTATACTAATAACTTCGATTTACCTTGCTCAAAGCTAGTGACAAAACACCAATGGACTAAGGCCTATAAAGAGTCTTGGACATTTGTCTCTGTTGTAGGCCAATTCATAAAAAATACACATACTTAGACCTAGAGCAGTAGGCTACTGTATGCCTAACAATAAAATATTCAGTGACAATTCTGTAGTGAAGTTAACAATAATAAACAAATGATGATTGATGTATTTGGTTAATGAAATTATATGACTGACTGTTATGTACAGATGTTGTTAATGTTTGATACACATTTATTTACACGCACAGGGAATATGGGTAATTTGATTCATGCAAATATACCAGCAAAACAAATGCCTGTGGCCTATTTCAAGCCGAAATAATTGATGTTGTGCTATGAAAAAAACAAATTCCTTTGCATTTTTTTTTTTTTACGAGAGAAGGCGAGGGAAGTTTTAATAAATATTTAGATTACATTGTCACACGAGAGTGTGTCTATCCCTTCATTAACATTATTCCACAACGTTAAGTTTAGCATTCAACACGTGTCGCCAGAATGAAGGAGAGAGAGAGGTTGCTAGGTGACGGGGCGTATACTGAATTTTAACAAAATAACCGGGGAAAGGAAGAGAAAGGGAGGGAGAGATATAGCTGGCTACATCTAGCCAGCCACGTAGAGAGGTCGGGAAATTGAGAACACGTAGTTAGAATATTTAAATAGCGACATCCATGTATTGGGGGGAGACCCGCAAATATGAGTCGGGATTGGAAAGGCTATGAGGATGAAGCGGTGGGGAGAAAGATGGGGACATTTTCGTGAAAACTGTAAGTATTCTTATTATTATATTTAATAATATGTTGCGTGCTTGTATTTGGGGTTTACTTGAGAAAAAATTCCATTGATTATTTGTAGTAAAAACGCTAGAATGCGGGGAACTTCCGTTGTCGGCTTTTATTTTAGTATGTCGAATAGATTGCTTGCTTGTCTGATAGATGGATAAACGGCCGGTGTGCTAGACTTTGACCCCTCTGTCATTGATGCGCGTTCACATACTCTGGGGCTCTTACCTCTAACGCACATATTCGCATGCATGCTAACCTATGTTCACAGTACGTGCGATTACTTAACGGATTTACGGCGCACGCTCAACTTGCATTTTTAGCAACGGTCTTTTGACCGTAAATACATTAGTCCCAAAAATGCTGCATGAGTGACTGTCTGAGTTGTTAGTATCAGCCTGCGTTGTACCTTCCCTTTCATATGTGCCGGTATGTGTGCATCTGTACATTTAGAAATTGTCCTGCCTTTCATTTTGCGTACTTTGTTGCCATTTCCATCGTCTTTGGGTTTTTCTGTTTACCGATATGCAAGCCGTTTGTTAGAACAGGTATGCTATCTATGAGGACCAATTAGTATGATCTCTGCATTCTAGAAGAATATGTGGGTATTCCTTAAAATACATGAAAACTTTGAATTGCATATGAAATGGTTAATCATGGGATAAGCCTATTAAAATTTAGCCTAATAGAATTGGTTGGTTGGAAATGGCTGGTTGACATCTAGAACTGAACCTTAACCGAATAGTAGGCTATGGTTTTTACGTTGTACAAAATGTGTTTTGTACAAAATATCTGTTATTTAATAACAAGCCTTGTAGCCATACCCAGTTTATTTTCACAATCAACACAATAATGTAAAATAATTCCTTTACTCAAATATAGGCTATTGCAATCCTGACATAAATTGAGCTGCAGTTCCATATAGAGCTTAAGTGCATGGCACAGATACTGATATTGCATGAACATTTTGGTGGATGTTCTTGTTGTGCACCATGTCAAACATGATGCAGACAATTGCCACATCAATGTAACAATTACAAGGTGTGCTTGTTTAGTTTATTATATATAGGATCACATAGTCCCACTTTAATTCCCACTGCAGTCAGCTGGAAACACAGGCTCAGACCTGTTTATCTGTAAAGTGGTTTGCACATTGGTCATATGGCTGTAGGTTTGTTGGGACATCTGAGTACACTTTGGCTTAGATTGGTTGTCTAGCTGTACGGTCAGTACATTGGTACTTTTGTGCTTTTGTCAACACTTGCTGGGGACCCCCCATAGTATTTTCCAAGAAAACTGCTTTTTAACAAAAGACTTTCACCATGGGCAAAAATTCTCATGAAAAAATGCCCTTTTCATATGCACCTTGTTATTGAGCTGTATACTCTAGTTAGCTAGACTATGCTTTATGCTTTGTTAATGGGCATCAATTTTTACCAAGAGCTATGTTCCAGTGATGGTTATAGTATTATTTTTGAGCTGATAGCCCACACAGGCTAATAACCATCAGTGTGCCAATGTACTATAAATATCAGCTTATCTGTGCAGTATCTGTTGCATGCCAGCAAACGCATACTGTAGCTAGTTAGTTGTATATGTAGCAGACTAGTCTCATAGTCGTAATATACTGTAGTATTCCAGTGTGGATAATCTGACAGGAAACATTTTGCAAGCACTCAACACAGAGCATTTTACTGGTGGTTGTTAGGAAGAACGCTCAATTATGGTTTGTCTTCTTATGTTACCAGTCTGCAAGAAGCAAACTGTGAGTTTGGTGAGTTAGAGATAGTGCTTTTAGATTCTGTTCAAGGAGCAAAACGATAATTTTTATTTTGCCTTTCTGTTTTCCTCTGTTATTGTGGTTTTTGTGCTGTAGATCAATCAGAAAACAGCTCAAATGTAAGCACATACGCTATGTATAACGATATATTCTGCTTCACCAAATCCATCCCATAGTAATGAGTAACATTACAGGAATTATTGCATTGTGTGCATTTGAATAGTTTGAAAAATGTACAAATGCTATTCCAGGAAATCATCCGATGCTCTACTGACAATCATCATTGCAAGCATAGTTACTGATTCCAAAGGTGCACGTGATAGACTAAATTGCACCACTCTCCTCCCACTATGTTTCTGAAGTTGTAAGACCAATTTTACCTGTCTGGTGACTTGGCTTTCCACTGCCTCTCAATCAGATCACAGGATAAATTTCACTGAGCAGCTGAAGGCTGCTGAAAGGAAAACTCTCGAATGTATCACTCTGTAAACCAAACAGTTGTCATGGCTTACAAACTGTTTGCCTGTAGTTTACATTTGGTGCATGTCACAAGTTTAACACATATCAAGTCAATTAGTAGTAATTAAGCGGTGATTAATTTGATAAAGCCCATCCAGCATGAGATTATTTCAAACTAATGAATTCTCACTTTATCTGAATCGATTAACCTAGGTAATTCAGACAATGAACAAAGAAATGACATTCAGAAGCCCTTCCCTCGGTAAACATGTACCAGGACATGGTGTACTTGTACAGATGGATATCATAGGGGCAATTCCAGCGTTATGGATGTGACATTTGGGCACAACATGACAAACAAAATCCCTAAGAAAAATTCCACTTCTTTCATGATAAGAAATGTTAAAGGTACAATAGGTAAGATTTTTGTGTTAAAACATTGTTACAAGACCATTGTAAATCCCTTCCTATCAATGAAAAAGGCTCACTTACATGTTGACTCACCCTCTGCCTGTGTTCATACTCCTTAAATTTGGGTTTCAAAATATACAGTTGACAGCCCGACACTGTCCAAAAACTTGTATAAATGTACAATAAGTCAAGATAATTGGTTGAAAATTGGTTGTAAATTGCCACAGCCAATGACGTTTCAACGTCAGTGCATTTCCCGAGAAGGGGGAGGGATAAACAGTGTTGTGGTTTGAAGGTGTTTGTTGCTGCTATTCCTCTCTTGACTGTTGGAAGTCTGAAATTACCTATTGTACCTTTAATGCACATTATCGTAGACCCACTTGGCTGTGTGGAAGGGTCAAAACTATTGTTAAACCAGGAAAAATGTGACAAATAGCTTGCATTATGGATGTGATGCAAAAAGACTGATCTACAAAAGCCCAGTCTTCCCTTGACTCTGGGCTATTTGTGTTTCTGTGCTTCATGCACAGTGCCGGTAAAGAGGTAGCCGGAGCACTGGAATGCTTTAAAAATTAACAGGATGGCGATTGTCTGCCATGCAAGGCGCCAACCAGCTCATCAGGAGCATTTGGGGGTGTCTTGCTCAGGGACACTTCGGCACAGCCCGGGCGGGGGATCGAACCGGCAACCCTCCGACTGCCAGACGACTGCTCTTACTGCCTGAGCCATGTCGCCCCCTTTAGCTATAGGACTAAGCTTAGAGACTGGTTATCCTCCTGACACGTGGTCGGGTTCCTAGCTATGAGACCGGCTGCCCTGTATTTTGGCAGTCACGTCTCGCTACCTGAACCTCCCTTTCATCTCGGTTGCTCAATCCTTATCAGTGGAGCTGGAGGCAGGGTCCCCCTTGCGTGTGTCATTCGTCACTGCTTTCCGCTATTAAAAAAACGAGGTATGTGGTAGTCGGAGGACAGGAACGCTTTTTAAATGAAAGAACTTCCTTTAGCTATGGACCAAGCGTAGAGACTGGCTATCTTCACTACTCTTGATCAGTGTTAGTAGCTCGGAGACTCGCTGCCTGGCATTTCGGCAAGTCTCGACTCTCTACCCAAAAATTGTTCTCGCCTTTGTTTATCAGCTACATCCCTTACAGGATAGCTAGAGGCGGAGTCTGCCTTACGCATTTACTTTCGATTTCACTATGCTCAATAGGTCTAGGTCTAGGTTTGTCTGCATCTTTGGTCTAGGTTTGTTTTGTCACTTTTCTGTCATTTACAAAGTCACGTATATGGTTAACCACTCTGTCACTATTAGTAGAGCTTGTGTTAACTGTTACCTCACCAGTAGTAGACTAGTAGAGTCGGCTTTGTGCAGTTACTTTCGTTGTCCTTTTTCTGTTATTTACAAAGCTAGGGCTGCCACAATGAACACTGTGCTGTGGGTAGGACTATAAGGCAGTCTGAACTCCTTGCTGTACCCTCTGGTGTGTTTAGGACTGTGTGTCCCTCTGAACATCCTACTGTACACCGTGCTGTGTGTAGCGCGGCAGCCACTTTGTACGCAGTGGTGACCTGTGCGCTGTGGGTTGGGCTGTATTGTGATAGCTCTCTTGCTGCTAGTAGGGCTAGAGGCGGAGTTTGCTGGGGTTCTTTCGTCATTACCGACCACATCACCAGGCTCGGTAGAGGTTAGCCGGAGGTCTGGTTTCCGCTCCGGGACAGGTTGCCCTTGAGGTAGGCAGTCACATCATTTACCTGTTGTTCCCTGCCTCAGATGTGCGCTTCTGAGATGACTAGAGAAGCACAAGGCGGAGGGTTGCTTGGATGGTCTTGGTCGTGTGCTGGGGAACCTTTTCCTGATTTAGTTGCACTTTATTAACTAGTGGTTACCTAGTGGTCCATGGGTAACTTGTCCTTGGGTAAGATCCCCTTCACTGTTGCACCCCGTCCTTGGACCGCATGCTCTCGCTGTTCACAAAAGCTCCCCATCACGGTCGCGCCTGGTTCTCCGAATCCACTCCCTCACACTTTCTAAAAACTGTTTTTAAAGTCTCATGCAGAAAATTTGATATCCATGTAATGCTTCGCTGAACATAAAAATAGCTATTTTTTATGAATTATATCTTCGTCTTGAGTTTTATGAGAAGATACCAGCATCATGCATGTGACGCCAATCCGTTATGGATGTAACACGTCTGAAATGCAGATTGTTTGACGATCTACTTCCCAAGCAAATTTTATCGTAACACATTTGTTGTCATCTGAAATGGTTCTGAATGTCAGTTTTGACACTGAGAAAACTATCTGAAAAGGTTTTGAATGTTTTCAGGATGGCCGTCAAATATAATTGATTGTAATGGTAATGCGACTAATAAATAATTGTTTAAGCATTTCCCTGTTATTAGCCTACATTTTAAAGATTTAAGACATTTTAAAGAAGTAATCGAGAAGGAACTAGTAGGTGAAGGAAGTCGTTGACGACTGATAAATTCTCATCATAATGAAGTTCTGTCACGGTTCTTGGCTTTTTCTTAGTAATTTCTTCGTAATTTCTCCTCATATTTTTGCCAATTTAATGATAAGTTCACTTTGGCTGTCAGGGAATCAATGCTCTCATGCTGACTACGGATTCTAATTGTCTGCAACGTGTGGTCTGATTGCCGATGAGGGTAAACTGTGTGCCTTTCCCATGTCCCATGTCTTGGTTAACCAGAGCTTGTTTGTCATACTTCATCACTTCTTCAGCACTGTTAGACTTTTTAATTTGTTTGTGGTTTGGAGAGACCAGTATCATTTACCCATGGGGTTTACGGTCAAAGGAGCTGAACACTTCTTCTTAGGGGAATGTGTACGGTTCGCCTCATCTGCACGTTCACATTTTTATTTTTAGTGCACAAATGCCAGGCACTTGATAGTTGGACAGCTGATAAGATTCTTTTGGGAATGGAGACCCCTATATAATCTTCCTTCTGTCTAGGCCAAGTGCCATTGTTAACTGCTACCTTTGTCAAGTAGGGGCCGGTAGGCTGAGTTTAAGGATGGAGGGAGTGCTGAGGCCCGCTTGTAAGATGATAGGCTCAGACTTCCTGCTGTGGAATCAGAGACGGTATGCCATGTATGTCTTTCGTTATGACGTTAATGTTCCTGTCCTAGGTAGGCTACAACACAATTGGGAGCCTACCCAGGCATCTCCCTTGTGCTATAGGGGTACCTATATTCTACTCCCCTCGTCTTACGACCACCACAATCTGTAGGACATAAGGTTGAGTTTCCCTACCGTTTGTTTCCTCGCTCAACTCAGATTAAACTTCTTGACCGTTTTGATGGTTGGCTAATTGCCGAGGAGTTATTTAATCCTTTTTTGTTTACCCCTTCCTCCTCTGGGGTGTATCCTGTGTCTCTAGGGATGCCCCCAGAAAATATCAGTGGTTATCCCACGTCTTGTGGAGATGTAATGGTTAGAATCGTTCATAAATTCAGAACAGAGTGGGAACTTATGCATTACTGAATATTTAGACGAACACAGAAAGAAGTTGTAATACAGCACACCAATATGATTGTAAGAAATACACTTGCTCTTGGGATTGGTCTGTTTGGCCAAGTTATTTTTTTTCTCTGTTATTTCCCAGAATGTAGATACAGTATGCTAATGTTGATTGTGTGAGGACACCCAGTTTTAGAATCCTAGCTATGCCACTAAACATCATGTATGTATTATTTGGAGATGCAGTTGTTAGAGTGTGGGAATTTACAAACACGCATACTACTGAATTTTCAAACGAAGCTGGAGAAGTTGCAGAAATGTACTTACTCATGAAGTTCACCTTTTGCTGTTTGAAACGCTCTTGGTCCATGTTGGTTTCAGTGTCAGTTCCTGTCTTTTTCATCGCCACTCTCCCACAAGGAATGCAGAACCTAAAGTCCAGTCATTCATGCCATTTTCTGTAATGAAACATTATTCCGTGATTAAAAATGTTTACCTCAAAAGAAGTGAATAGCCTGTGCTTCTGTATGTCATTTTATCGTGCTTTACAGTAGAGGTACATGGCATCGCCCCTCCCCTGCCAGAGAATCATTATCACCTTGTTTCAATGTGAATGAGATGGGCCGGAATTCGCACTGAGCGAAACTCACATATTAATGAGTAAAGATGAATAGGTGCATTGGGACTCTGAGGTTTCTGTCAATATGTTTGGTGCATATGTATGGTAAAATCTCACAAAGTTAATCATCCAAATAGAAAGGAAAGTTGATCTGATCTGATCTGATATATCATTCATGTATATTTTTGTCATTATATTGGAACATGAGTTTTTGACAAAGAGAAATGGTATCAAGGATTGTTAAAATATGCCTTTCATTATCTGAGTCTGTGTCTTCAAGCAGCATCTCCCCCCATCCCTTCCTACCTCCATGTGAACCTTAATTGTTGTCTTTGTGATTTACGTAGTGTTTCGGTATTTTTAGTTGGCTAGGTAAGCAGTATTTGGATAGTTAAGTTTGGTCACTTTTGCTTTGTTGTTTGTTTATTTGTTGATTTAAAAAAAATAATAAAAAAATAAAAATAGGCCCTGGTCCTTATCTTTGTTGTACGGGTAGCAATTGAAATTGTACTTCCCTCTGGGGTCTTTCAGCGCACTTAGCCCTGGTTATGGGTATGCACTTTGTTGTACGTCGCTCTGGATAAGAGCGTCTGCCAAATGCCAATAATGTAATGTAATGTAATGTGATGGGGTCGGAGTTGTAAACTATAAGCGTGGCGTGGGGGAGCCTGCTGTTTTAATGCCCTGCATTACAAATAAGAGGCTGATAAGGATGTAAACTGCTGTTCTTGCTAGCAGAGACTCTTTTTAACAATCTGGCATCACTGTTTTGCGGTTTTATTATGTCACAGTTTTTTGTATGATATAAATATGAATGCAACAATAATTTGAGACATCGACAACTCAACCACAAGGGGGCAGAGTGGATGTTCACATTACTACTTTCTTTTACATTGCCTTAATATGCCCCAAAAATGATGGTGTCCTGAAATGGGGGACTACAGTGCAGTCTGAAAGTATTTGGACAGTGGTACAATTTCTGTTCTGTTGGCTCTGTATTCTCGGACATTGTATTTGTGACAATGAATATGAGGTTAAAGAGCAGACTGTCATCTTTCATTTGAGGGTATTTTACAGCCATGTCAGCTGATGTAGGAATGACATCCCTTTTTATACATAGTCCCTCCATTTTAGGGGACCAAATGTAATTGGACAGTTGGCTTCTCCAAAGTTTCTGATCAGTCAGGTGTATTTATATAGCTTTCAATATCTAGTCTTGATTCTAGGCTTTTGATAACATTTGGAGCCAACATGACAGCCAAGGAAGTCATTATGAGTCATAGAAAAAAAAGACATACACCAAACAATATGCTTACCACATTAAATTGTTTGGGGCA